>NC_091495.1:38674493-39278441 GCF_947461875.1 Haliaeetus albicilla
AGAACTAAAGTGAGAAGGTATCATCACACATGTTTAATGAGACTCCAAAGAAAACATTCAAGGACAAAGACTCCACTTCAACAATTCCCTGTAACAGTCCCTATGTTTCAAAGTAAATCTCTTACCCCTAAGATTACTATTAACATTTTATGCAAATTGGATGCATCTCTCTTTTTTTAAGATTGAAAATAATCTATGCATATTTTTATATTACTTCTCAGAGCCATTAGCCAAGATGAGTTCATATTTTTATTCCCTTTGCATACTGAATGTATTTTATTTCTTTGGGGTGGCAGCTTTTATTATTAAAGTCAGCAAAACTTGATGAATCCTATTACCTAGCTTTCTCTGTTTTCTCTGTTCCAACCACACATGATTTATGAGACAAAATCAAAGTTTGGATTGCTAATAGTGGCATGTTTTTGTCATTGTCTTTGCATTTTCTTCTGAACGGGAACAAAATTCAAAATAACTGATCAAAATAATTCTGATTATTAAAACAAGTAACTTGTAGAACCTATTCACCAAAATATGCTCTTATATTTTCTTTAAAGTTTTAGCTCATCAACGAGAAGGTTTAGCTTCTTACAAAGCAGTTAAGGGATGACTTGATAACACTCTTGAAGTACCAAAGTGGAGCACAGAAATATGATAGCAGTTGAAAAAGACACAAGAAGCAGTAAAAGCTGAATGGTAAAGTTAGATAAATTCAGACAAAAAAATACATCTTCCCCCCCCCCCCTTTTTTTTTTGAATGCAGATATTTAATCTTTGGCACATTATGCCACTATTGCTTGGAAATTTTGAGCACAGATGCTATATATAAAGCACAAAATTATTTAGGGAATTCCTGTAGATTTTTAGTTAGAAGGTACTTCTGGCTTTAAAAAAATCCATGGATCTGTTTCATTAAGATATTAAATCTGCATGTCCAGTCTCCCAATCCACTTCTAGGATAAGATACAGATTCACAGACAGTGTGGGATGGGGTTTGTCCCAGAGCCAACAAACTATGATATAAGCCAGTTACATGCTGTGCCTCAGTTTCCCCTTCTTAGAGAAGGCAAGACTTTCCTTCAACTATTTTCCAGTGTTTTAATGATTGGGATGCTCTCACTGAGCGCACACACTCCCCACTGCTAGAGTTCTGGTCTTGTTTCTTATGTGCAGGTATCACCATAATAGAAATAACTACAGTAACAATGATTACAAAGAATGGAGAGGTTTTCTATGTTTATGGCTACTGCAATGCTCAATAAAAAAAATTTAAAACCTGATTTTTCACTTTACTCATTTACAAAGAGCTGCAGCCTTCATTAAACAAGTATACAAAACCAAATAATTTTAATCAAGTTCCAAGAAAAAGATAGCAAGGTACGACTCAAAGGTCAGAGCCACAGCACTGTCAGCTGCATACCAGCAGTCAGATGCACTTGTGTTGTGGCTGCCCTTCAGTGGAGGCTTCTGGAAGCCTTGCAGAATCATCTATAAATATTCAGAAGTTGAATGCAGCAGCAGGCAAGAGTGTTTAATTTAATTTTGAAGGCTGCAACAGACCGAGCTTTCCAAATACAATGGAAGGGAAAGGCTCTCTTGCCAAAGAGCAGCATTGCTTCTGGCTTCTAAATCCCAGAGTTAAAACCACAGTTTAGGGAGTATCATCTAAGTTGAATCCTCTCTCAAACGGCAGTGAGAGAAGAGCACAGGCTTTGCACTTCCCCTCTGCTGGGCCCTCACAAATCTCATTCAAGATAATGGGTACTCAAGAGGTTTGGCACCTTGAGATTTAAGCAGTTGCTCTTTATATTCTGGCAGCACACGGGATCCTGAAGTTTGCTGAGGTTTTTATCCTGGGTAAGAGCTGTATGAACATGTAATAAGAATTTTTGCCTACCCTAAAAGCTGCAAATACAAGTACACAATGGATAAAAGGCAAAGACAAAGGCACAGAGAAGTGAGGTCATTTGCCTGTGGCCAGAAGTAGATTTGGGGGCATTCATAGGAAGTGAACTGTGATTCTCACCAAGTCAAGCATGCTGCCTCCCCAACTGCTGCCAATACACAAGTGCTTCAGAGACTCCAGTTTCCTTCTGCTACTAATGCTGGTGTGAGGGTCTGTTCAGTAAGCTAGGCTAATATAAGCTTGATGTGAAATGCAGAGACAGGAACAAAAATACACCAAAAACAAATAAAAAAAGGGAGGTATTAATTTGAGTCAAAATTAAAAAAACAACCACAAGCAAAATCTAGGGCATTTAAGGCTGAGGATCAAACGATCTGCTAAGGTAATAAACCCCAGGACATTTCTTTATCTTACTTACTTTCTTCTTCTATACAAGGGAGTCAAATGATCAACCCTCTAACTATCCAGAATTAACTATCCAGGGCAGAACTGGATAGAAAACAGATGAACAGTTGATAGTTCTCTTTGTAAGAAACACAGAATGCATTACGGTAGAAGAAGTGCTAAACAGGATAAGATCATGAAGCAACCCACATCCAACCATAGCCAGAAGACGATGCTTAGAGAAGAGGCCATGAAAGAACTAGCACTGAACAAAGCTTTTAAAGAGGATCAGGGCAGAGAAAAATATTTTGCTGCCTTTGCACCTTGCCAATGGCCTAATAGATCATCTTCAGCTAATATTTATGGGCTGTCGCTCTTAACAGGGAGATCTGTGGCACAGTAGGGGCTTATGATTCTGAGCAGTAGTTCTGGGCCATCATATACATAAAGCTGAAGTGCGGGTTAAGATGATGGATGGTGGAACATGATGGCCACACGGAGACACACAGAACGTAAAAAGGATCCAAAATACAAGTTGGTGGGTGGTTTGCTAGCAAAGGAATATGTACTCCGATTAATAGTTATCTACAGAACAATTTCTCATAACAAAGGCAACACGGATGGAAACCACACACTCATAATGCTCATGCAGCTGGAACGGGAAGGAACACAATTTAAGCAATAAACTCAGCCCTTTTGGCCCGTTTCTACTTCTGCCTAGAGTCATGTGGTCAGCCCAGGCTTGTCAAGCCTTTACAGACTGCTGAGCCCTCCACCCTGTCATGAAGATTGCTTTGGCTGTTTCTCTTTCCAGCATATTATCCAAAGTCTACTGTGGCCCGGCAAGAGACTCTTACCCCATTCTTGTAAGTTCAGGCTGTTACTTTGAAGTCTGCACACAAGTCAGAGGCAAACGTGCTGATAGCAAATAAGAGGTTAACAGGAAAGGAGAAGCACATTTCCATGTGGTGCAATTTCTTATGTTCTCTATTTAATGATTCAGATGCTGTGGCATGATTTAGTATGAGTTGTGACTTCTCACATTTAATGAAGTGAAACCCTCTTGGCCCACTGTGAGATGTATGCAAGGATGAGAACCCAGTAATTTACAGCATTTGTGACCTTATTACAATGTACTTTTTGCTTGACTGCTCTTCAGGCCTAACAGGAGCTGTTATCAAGGGCTCCGTGGAATATTCGTTATTATTTATAATTGGATGTAAAAGAGCTTTCTCTGTAAAAAAAAAGGTATCTTTAAAATGTAATTTTCAATAATTTTATGCTAACTTAAAGAAAGTAAAGAAAAACAAGATACTCTTTAAGACTAACATTAATTTCAATGATGCTGATGAATGCTACTCTTCATAGTGATAAACAAATAGTACAAGCTTTGGTAGACTGCCTTCTAAAGGGAAGCTAATTGTTCAGCCAGAATAACAATAAATACCCTCCAGGGGACTGTTGACTTGCTCCTCACTTGAAATTTGTAACCTGAAATGCTGCTTCCAAGTTACTAATATTGCAATCCATACCTTAGTACCAAGCAGGTAGATGGCTACCACAGTAATTATAACCTTCTGAAACCTCATTAGAAAATATGTTCATTCTACCAATTCATTTATGGTCTAAGCTTATGGACCTATCAGGTATTATGCTTTCTATCTGCATTTGTTTTTACCTGGGGTCTACTTAAGACTATTTAGTTCATCAAAACATGGACTATCCATCAGTCGCGTGTATGTACAGATCCTGACACTGGGGGGCTCCAAGCCCTACAGTTCTGGGAGCCCTAGATGTTCTGGAAACCAAAACACTTTCAGTGAAATAAATCTCTTCAAACCTGAAACATTTCATAGGCTTGACTGTTTCAGCTAAATTTTTCCTGGAAATTGTTTAGCTTTATGGTAACCTTAAGAGGCAGAAAGTCAAAAGTACAGATGACTTTGCTATAGGCCAGATGGCATGTGAAAAAGTGTTAGTGTTTTGAGCTCCTCCTCTCAGAATCACTTGGGATGACACTTACCTGAATTGGCTCTGAATCAGTCAGAACATGAAATTCAGCGTGGAGTTGCTAATCTCCATAAGGATAAAGACCCTAACAGTGTACGCACACCTTCATGAATTTCCAAATTCAATGATGGTATTTACTTTGAAGTGAATTAGAAACCTAACAAGACTAAGCAATACTAGACAGCCATAACTGAGGATTTCTAAAAAATCCAGCATTCATATCATACAGAAACTAACTGCTTGCCTATGAAATGGCAGAGTATCAGATAGTGCCCATAGAGCCCGGAATACATAGTTTTACTTCTAAATTCCTACTGCCTGGATCTCAGCCTTGCAGTTATGATGAAAAAAAAAAAAAAGACATCAATTTAACTTAAAACAGTTAAAGGAAACTCAGAGTGTGGTCTCTCTTACAAGAAAAATATCAGCAACAACTCAGACAATACAGAAAAAATCCACACTAAGCTTTATAATGCTTAAACAGAATCAGTTTAGGGCACTCCTTAACTGGGTTCATCATCTTTGTGGATTAAAGCAAGAAATAAGTACAGAAGTCATGCAAGAATAATGACTGGGATCACAATGAAATATACTGTGAATCCTGTACTGATTAGCAGGGAGAATTGACCAAGGCTTTTATCTGATTCTCCCCCATTTTATCATGGAGGTTGGCACCTTTGGACCAGTCTAATGCCATTTCACAAGCAAGAGATACTAACAGCTGCACTTGCTCTTAACAGGTGAAAAAGATGGTATCAGGCAGTTTCAGGATCTGTTTCTGAGCTTCCCCATCATCACTACACAGATAATAATGCTTCTCCTACACTGTAAAATGCTTTAAAAGTTTCACAGGAGTGTATGAAATATCGTTGCATGTTCTATTATTTTTTCAGAATAGACTGCAGTGAAGCAGCAAAAGGCTTTTTTAACAAGTGCTGTTTATTCATATTTAGTCCCGGATTACACCATCTGCATCACAAAAGGGTCTGCATCTGCTATTTCATTTTACTCTTCATAGCTTATCATGACAAAACAACAAAAAGATTGCAATTTTAAAAACTTATTCTCTGAACTTTTCTAATCTTTGCAACAACAATTTAACAAACGTTTTTATGTTTGCATCTATTGGGGTTTTTTAGATCAGGTCATTCAGAGCTTTCATTTGATTGCTGTAGGAAACCAAACTGTTGCTACTCAATCTCTTTGCAATGTTCCCTATAGTGCGGCCACTCAGAGAGCTATCAAAGCTCCAGTGGAGGGCTGATAAAATCAATCTGTAAAAATCACCTATACAATTTATTCTTCCTCTTTTCTCTCTTTTTTTAAATAAGAATGCCTGTTTATTATCCAGCAGCCTAAACAAAAAAAGAAATCCCCACCTGTACTGTATTACCACTTTGATAATGCAAGCTGTATTGCTATATAGAATGTTTGCTTTTAAAGATTGAAAATTCATCTGTTATACTCGAGGTGTCGAAGCTGTGGAGCATATTGCAAAGGTAGCTCACAAATAGGTGCAACTTCTTCCCCCCCCCCTTCTTCTTAGCAAAGGTTTCTCAGAGAAATACTACACAGGGATCATGTAAATCCAGCTCCTGGTTATGGCAGCAGCTCGTGGCAGCTGACTGGAACAGGAGAAAAAAAAAATGAATATGAAAAAAGAAAAAGAAAGGTCTTCTAGTAACACATTGGACAGCCCTACTTTAATAATCGCAACAACATACTCTAGAAAGATCGACAGCCCTTCTCCCCACACTCTCTAGCTCCATTGCCGGAGTTTGGCAAAACAGAAGAGACTCTACAAGCCCACTCTTTGCTAGCTCCTCCAGCATTTTATAGCCTCTGCTTCAGACTCTCATCTATGTGGCTTCAGGCACCTGTTGGTCAATAGCCAGACCATTACTTTTCAATTACTCACCCTGTTCTACAAGCAGATTCGTTCTAGCTGTTCAATTAACCATACCTTTTGTCTCAAAGCTGACAGGCAAGAAGCCTCTGCAATAGCAACTTTAACACTTCGCTTGCCAACCTTGCAAACCAATAGCCAATATAAGAATAGTTTCTGTAGAAAATGTGTGGGGTACTGGACATTTTGCTTTGTTGAATGTGTGAGATAATTGCTGGTGCTTCACTGACATATATCCATAAAGTGATACCAATCTACAAAGAACTGCACTGTCCAAGTTGCTTTCAGCTTGTGGTCTGTTTATAAGAAGCCTGGGAAAGCTGGCTTAAGAACACGAGCCTGTTGTTGATCTGCCTATATTCACTATACACTGCAGAATGCTTTTATAGTCTGCCAATCAGTGCAACTTGCTAAAGACCTTGACAGCAAAAGTATGCAAAAAATCCCCAAACTGAAGTCATTACAATTAAAATAAAAACCAAATTCAACTTTTTAACACTGAGGATAAGTAATCAATGGCACAGGTTATAAGAAGCAGTGGTAAATTATATGATTTTGAGATTTTTAGATCAAGATCATGTATCTTTCTAAAACACCCATTCAAATCCTACCAGAAGCTGCTGAATAAGACACAGGGATCTGCAATGATACTCTCTGGTTTGCGTTTCACACAAAGTCAGAATAAATGATGATAACAATCTTCTGGGCTTATGATCTGTGAATTTATTCAGAATGAGAAATCTGCAGGGCTGTCTAGACAAAAGATGACCGGTGTTTGTTTTTTCCCTAATACCTGTGATTACATGGTTCCCTCATATAAAAGAATATTTACTGGGGGGTGGAGGGAAATCAAAAGTTATCTTCTATTCTAAAATGAAAACAAGAATATTTAATAACAGATTTAAAATATATCAAACTGAAGAGTCCTTCAAAATGCCAGAGAGCAGACAACTATACCTCATGCCAGTTCAGAAATGACGATGTTCTAGTACATGCCGAAATATCTGATACCACTGAATTTCAGCCTGAAATCCAGAGTCAAAGTATAACATGCCAACCTTCTGGAACTGCCTTAGGAGCAGCCGGTGAGCAGATTTAACCTTTAATTATTCATGAAGAAAGGGAAATAATATAGATGATATATTGGAAAACATGCTTCTGGACCTGGCTTGAGGTACCTTACCTCATTTTTGCATCCCAGACATGTATTCTTTCTAGGTGGTATTAAAAGAGGAATGAACTATAATAGGTCAGCTCCTGATATTATATGAGGCAGGTTGGGTCTGTGTGAATACTGGAGCAAAATAACCCTTGTGTAAAGCATTGAACTATCATGGAACTACAGTTGCTTGTATCCAGCAGCCCTGGATACAAGATTATTGAAAGACTCTCCTCTGAAGAAGGAACTTGTGTGCATGAATACAACACTATCAGGAAACTCCATACTGAAATGCTGCAGTTGATGAGTAATCTTTTCCCCCTAATAGTGAGGCTTAAATTGGGTTAATTGTATGAGATATAGCCTTAGCAATTTCCTTTTGTGATTTATAGGATTAAAACCTGTTTTCCTGCTGGCAGGCAACACTGTTTACCAGCCTCTCCTCTCCTGTTGCCATTTCATTTAGGCAGAGTGATCTGGCATTATTAAAATTGGATTGTTTCCTTATCCCCATTAAACAAAAGGTGATTTGATACTAAGTGTTAAAATATTATTGCTCTATGTTTCTCTCTGTCCATCAAAACTCTAGCCTGCACTCTGTGGCACAGCAGGAGCTAATCATATGTTAAGATTCTGTGGTAGTGTAAACAAAAAAGACATCCAGCCTTGTACTGCTTTGTCTTTAAATGTTAAGATTTTTCTCTCTAGTATCTGCTGCTCTTTCTTAACAATACAGGACAGCAGAGAGGTAGACTGAATGTCCTGTCCTGAGACTCCTCCCTGCAAGGAAAGTGTGGTAACTGAACAACTGTCTACCCTTTCCATCACAGAATGAATAGGTCAGACAGCACTTGGGACATGACAGAGCCTTGTTTGTGTGATATTAAAAGGAGACAAGTCATAATCAAAAGACATACATGCGAGGCATGGCGAGACACAAGGAAGTGAACTCTGCAACAGCCTTGCAGCCAGCACAGAGAGAAGGGGCATGGCAGTCCAGCAGGAAAGGAAAATCAATCTTCTGGTGTGACATGATATTCCTTTGATCAAACTAATCTTTTCATACTTCTCTTCCCTTTTGTTGTTGCTGTGAACATCTTTTGCCTTTGGGGGGAAAAATGAAGAGACGCAAACAGATAATATACTGGCATTTGAAATCAACCAACAAAGCACAAACTTGCTTAGGTGGAAATGGAAATAAGCAAGCATGAGTTTAACTCTGTATTGATTTGCCACTTAGTTCTCAATCCTGTACTCATGAAGCCATTTTGTGGAGATACCGGAAGAAAAATAGAAACTTGTTTTAGGAGGAGGAAGCAAGTGGTGTGTGACAGACTCTGTGGATTGATTCTCATTTCTTCCCTCTCACCACGTGAATAATTTCCAAGGAGACCAATTCAGATTCAGAATCTGGTAGTGAACATTGACAATTGCTTCATTTTTTTCCAGAAAGATCCACAGGTCAGATTTAGGTGAAGAAAATTATATTTCTAAGATCCTGAAAAGATACGTCAACATGCTTACCTTTTTGAGGAACTGTCACCTGATTTAGCAAAGCCCTTAGAAGACATGCAATACAACTTTCAAAACTCCTAAATCCCATCTTCAAAGAAGATTTAAGTAATTAGAAGCCTGAATCTAATTGTATGCTTAAATCCTACTGAATATATTTGGAAATAAGGAACAATTAGTAATATTTGCATGAATGTAACACACAAGTTGCGACACAGTGAAAGCTTCATATTAAACTTTAAAGATGGGAAGATCTCTAGAAGACGAGTTCATTAAGTTCATGGAATACTGTCCCACGGGAAGTTGCTGAGGTTCTTTCCCTAGATGCACTCAAGAGAAAATTCAATTTAAAGGTGAACTGCAAAGGTTTGCTGAAAATTAAAAACTCATAAGATCCTAGGAAGGGAAAACAGACTACAGTTGCTCTTTAAATATGTCACTAGGGCTGGTCTTTATTGTCTGTGAGACAGCTATCCATATAAGATTCTGAAGAATAGAGTCCAGTTCTCTTGTTTCCACCACTGAAGTCACATTGGACATTAACCTAAGAAATCTTACTAGTTTTTAGCCTCTAGGAAGCTCCAGACCCCAAATAAAACACGTTAAGAATGATTTTACCATTTCTCATCCTTGACTTGTTGTTTAACTAAACCATGACACACACCAATACAGGTGCTATTTCTTCCTTTTTATCAAAGTGCCTCATCACAAAAAAAACCACTATCAAATACTTCAGGTGTTGCATACTCCACGAGCTACAGCAGGGGAGATGGGGCCACACTGACCTTTTCAGTATTCTGTATTGTGACTTGCTATAGTCATTTTACTCATTTCACTGTTTTACAGCTCCAGTGAGAGACAGAGCAGGGTGGAACAGCCATCCCAATCAAAATATGAAATGATGAAAGGTCAGAATAGTAAAGCACCCCAGAATATTTCAGGGAATACATTTGGGCATTAAAATTTAGACGTGTTCTCTGTGTGAAAGCCTGTAATGAGAAAAGAAAATGGTGGCCTATGGATTCATCTCTTGTAGGAGCCAGAAATTATTTTTTTATGCAGACAGATATGCACATACTTCTAAGGCAAATGCACAGACATGACACAAACCTGAATACAAAAACCATGCAAGCATGTCTACTCATGCAAATTGTGAAACAACAGAGTTTATGAAATAAACTACAACATAACTGAATGTGATAGGTGGGTTGGTTTGTTGTTGTTGGGTTTTTTGTTGTTGGTTTTTTTTTTTTATGTTCTGCCAGCTGCAATAGAGACAATAGTCCTTCTCCCCTAGCTGGTCACTATCAGCATGATCAGCCCAAATTCAGTGAAGACACACTGATTTGTGCTGACTGAGGATTTGGCTCCCAGTTAAAACACAAATTTACTTCAGCCTTTTTTGACATAAGCCTCAAAGTTGTCCTAAACCCTTGAAATTCCTGCAGACCTCTTTGGCTAACCATAGCAGCGCACATTGTCTGCACAGGAACCATCAAAGAAAATCACACCAGTATAATGCCATTGACTTAAACACCAATACTCCTGATTTACATCAGTGTAATTGAGTGTAAAGTTCACAGGCTCTACATTTGGCTCTAATAGCGTAGCTTACACAAAAACCACTGAGACATTAGTAGCACAATAAAAAAAAACAACACAAAAAACTTGGAAAACAAGAAATGAGTGAGGATGGAGACTGACCTCATGTTTAGGGCGTGGTGCTCATCAGATCAAGTTTTAATTCTCCCATAGATTCTTCATTGCCCACAAAAACTGGAATAACAATATTTTTTTCCTGCCACCTTTTGTTATTGTTATTTCTCTTCAGTCTGGGAGACCTGCATATCACCTTTACGTACACTGCCATGACTCCGTTTGGGCTTCCAGGTACCGTTGCTTTGCAAATTAGTAACAAGAAAACTGATATTTATTTACCAGGAATATTCTTCAATAACTTAAGCAAGCTAATACCAGAGCTTAAAATGAGCTTGTGAACTGATGCATAAAAAATAATCTAATCTTGGCAAATTAGATAATAAAGAGCAGTATTAACTATGTTTTAGATATCTTCTTTGATAATCTGCATTAAGAATAACTTTTTTAGCCTGATAAATCTGCAGCAAGTTTGCCTTCTTACAATTTCCCTTTTGAAACAATTGCAAGTGAGAGTAAATAAATAGTAAGGTAACTGACGAGAATTTTATTGATTCACTTTTCACTTCTCTGAAGCTAGTGTTGATTCAAGTACTATATGTAAGGCTAATTTTTGAAGCCTTTTTGTCAAGCAGTTTCAAGTTTCTTGTAATTCCTGCAAATTTAATTTCAGAAATGGGGATATTGTTGATACCAGAATATCTTATTAGCAATAAAAGTATATTACCTATAATTGAATAGCTTCTCAATTAACAAGTTGGAAAGCCAGCAAAAACAACCAATTCCCTTTGATGCATCCACAGCAGGAGGCATTTGAATTACCAGTGAGTCAATTAGCGTACTTCTACCCAAATGATAAATAAGTACATAAAATGCACAAGATTGAAATAAGCAAATATTAGCTCCATATAAAATGAATGCAGGAAAAATTTAACAATATGGAAAAAAATACTTTTCAATATATAATTTCTATTTGAGATACAGCCAAAGTAGATTGCAGATGCAAATGGAAAAGACACGGGCATTGTTCCATAATACTCCGAAGCCTTATTGTGTTAGGACCATACAAAGGATACAGCATGCAGCAGTGACAGAGAGGAACTGATCTGCCCCAGCTCAATCCCTGGTCAGTAGCAAGGGATCAGATCTTCTCAAACCGTTTGAGTTAACCAACCACCTTGGCTTTATTTTTCGGCAGACCTTCACCAAATGAAATTCTGCCCTAGGGAATTTGCACTGAAATTAATAACATTACAGAGTTGTTTAAGCACAGAGAGTGAGAACTAATCCTGAGATACTTGTGTTCTGTTTGTACAGAGTCCTTTCGTGATATTAAGTCCTAAGTGTTATTATTTGAAGAAATATATATCTGGCATTTAAAAAGTCAGCTTTCATCTGTTGGAGCTAAATATGCATGGTGTTTTCATGAGTGGTGTGTAATTGGGTAATTCTAATTGCAAATAAGAATCTTTTCCTTCTTGGAAAACAGGTTTAAGTTTGTATAAGGTAATGAAGCAGGGGTCTGAAGATCAGTCATGGAACAAATTGCATTAAGTGAAATCAGGCAGTTGTCTGTTCTGATTTCTTTCCTTGAAAAAGCTTTATAACACCCAGTCCCCATTGCTGGTGGACTGTTATTATCTTTCTTGTTCTATGAAGAGACAAAAATTAAGCGATTAAGGGAAAATATTACAATCAACTTCCATTCATTCATCTCTCAAAAACCGATGGTACTTCATCCCAATTTTTAAGTCCCTTTCGATAAATAACATGGAAACAGAAATGGGAAGGTTGTTGCTATGTAACTTACAGTATTGAAATGTATGAGGCACGGTGACCTTTGCCTCTGGAGATGATGTGCAAACTATTTATATGCACAGCTGTACAAATTGCCAGAGTTTAATGTTAAATTCCATGGAAAATCATCTCTGCTGTTCTGCTTTTGAGGAAAGGACAGGGTTTAAATATTTAATAGGCTTTCTTACTGTGCAAGTATATTTGGTGTTACATAAGTGAGCAGCACAGATTCTCTTTCAAGGCTCTGGCTTCAAGCATTTGACAAGCTCTCCTATAACGAGAGTGATGATAGAGGTTCATCAAATCATAAGCAACAAAAGGTAACAAAGAACATTTAGGAGGTGCAGCAAAATCCCTTTCTGTCATGTACTTTTTGCAGGACAACTTTCAGCAGTATGCCCTCCTTCTGCTACCTGCTCCAAATGGCTGCTGAATCCCCAGTGGAATTTACCTTCCTCCCTATAATGTACAGGTAAGTGATAATTAGATTTTCAGTTTTACAGAAAATCCTTCAGAACTTCCTTGTAATGCTCCCAGTATGCTGATAAGCTGAAAATCTCTTCTCACTGTAGTTTGACAAACATCAGTGCAGGCCTGCTCAGAGCCTCGTAGTGCAAACACATGACTAATCTAGCGCTCACAACCACCATCTAAAAATGACAGGAAATTTTGACTTTGTACTGTGTCTGAGAGTTAAAATCTTTCCAAATAAGGGCAACATAAGTGAAATAAGAATTCATAGTCCTATGGAGCTCAAAGTGTTTTGCAGCAGAGTTAAACACTTTTTTTTTTTTTTTAAACCTATTTTATATAAACAGAACAGCAGACGCATGGGGAAGCAAAGCAAGCTGTAAGACAGACCAGTGGCAGAGTTTGGTATAAGACCCAGAATGTAGAGGGGTTTATTTCATTACTTTCCCATTGCAAAACTCTCTCCTAGGAAGCAGAATACAGAGACAGGTTCCAGCAATAGTCAAAGTCTTTTCTCCTAGCAAAGGCATTCTGACTGAAAGACCAAAGACGTACAAGAATATTCTGTCTGGCCCAGCAGTCCAGTTCTGTGTGTTCCAACAAAATTAAGTGCCCTAACACTGACTTTTGGTTTCTCAACTCTGCGGGAACCTCGTCAACAACTATTAAAGGACTATGAGAGCCTATAAGCATTTTGTGCAGCAAGTATACTGGAGTTAAGCGTAAACACTCACACATTTAATTTCTCTCCCTTGGGGCCTTTTGATTTATATCACAAATATTAACATGTTGAATGTACTACTTCATTATTGTCCACAAAGTCAACAGAACACAAGCTGAGACAATATTCAGTAAACAAAGATAATGTATTTTGCTTGAGCCTTAAGACAAGAACAAGGAAAAAATGAGAAAACTAGCTACAGGGTTAATGAGCATGCTTCCTGCAGTCTGTGTAGTTCTGGCATTTCAGTAGTAAGCAGTGTGTTTGTGTATGAGTGCAATAAGAAAAACCTGGTAGATGGGTGATAAGATCTATGTCTTCCTTTTGTTGTTTTGTCTTCATGGAGACAGTGTTGTGGAGGTTGGAAGATGTGAAAATTGCCTATGCATTGTGTGTGGCAATATGCATTGCATCTCAGTCCCTGAGCCAAAGTTAAGTAATAAAGTTTGGGAAAGTTGCTTTTGGTTTTGGGTTTTGTTTTGTAAAAGTTTAGAAGGATTTGACTTTTTAGAAATCAAACAAAAGAATGTTTAAATCCGTTTTTAAAATGTTACCAGTTTTCATGGATTGAGAATTCTATTCCCCTTTGTTTCAGGATGAAAGAAATAGCTTATTGCAATACCGCCGGTAAGCAGTGGTCAGACTGAATTATTGTGATTTGGTTACTGATTCAGAGTCCCCAGGAGCACTGACAAAGGCTGACAATCTTTGAGGTGCAGCTTTCCTTTCCCTCTGAAGCAAAACAGTAAATTCTTTGGGGTACCTTCCAGACTAGAGCCAAAAAAACAATTTGCCTTTTTTTGCCCTCACATCTTACAATCCAAGAGAAATTGTATTAGATCAGCACTACTCCCAAGAAAGCCTGAGGCTGTAGGAAGCAGTATGGGTGAACCTGTTGGTAGCAATTCTACTTTTGAGTCAGCACTATATCAATTACCAAGCCTGATTTTATGGTTTGATGGACCATAAAGCTTCAGGCAACAAATCTGGGGTATGATCTTGATCATATGAGGTCATTAAAGATCCCATAGCACTACTTGTTTGCATCAGGCTATTAATCTTGTTGTCTGGGATCAATTTTAGTTCAGCCCTTTCAAGGTAAAATCCCCCTATGCAATTTCTGACATTGTATTCTTTACCTCCTGTATTCAGCTGTTGTGTGGGAGCATTATGTTATTAAAACACTGCAATGTCACCCCAAAGGTGCCCTTCCTCCAGTGGATTGCAAAATACTAAAGTTCTTATTTAATCTCCACAATAAAGTGATATTTACGTAGAAAACTGGTTATTTGGTTTTTATGATGTTAGAAATGAACATGAGTGTTTATTTCCACAAAAAAGTTATTTTGGGGAACTGTAATGGAAAAAAATGAATTTACGTTTTAAAAGACCCTTTCCTGCATGAGCTTCCATGTAAATGAAAAAGCCAGTTCCTGCTGACAAAGTTTTCAATAAAAATTTCAGGCAGCTAGAATTAAAAATACAAAGGCCTCAGCATATTATGGCTCTTTATGTGCTATTGAAGCCTTCTATAAGATTTAAAAATAGGCCATAAGTTATACATAATTCTTTTTGTAGGTCCTTGGAATTGGACATTGATTTATACCAGCTAAAAATTTGACCTGAGACAATATTCTTGAATAACAGGGGGAGGTTTAATGCTTGAATCAAAAGAATACCACAAAAACTACAATACTTCATTATTGTAAGGCTGGTCTAAACAAAGTATTTAGACAACCAAACACACCAGAAAGAAAAAGGGAAAGACAACACTTAAACTTGCTTTTAATTTGCATATCTAGAGATACTCGATATATGAGACAAATAATTCAGGGCTACAGGCACTGAACAGAGTACTTCATAGAAAAAGGAGGATATTTATTACCAGTGCTGAAGGATATAAAGTTATTTGAAAGGTAGAGACTTCACTCTTTTTTCAGGCAATAGGGATTTATATTGTTTTTATATTCTCATAGTCTGGACAGATGAATCATTCTTGGGAAAAAAATTTAAATGATTCAGCATTACTGGTTCCAGTAATATAGTGAAAAGGAGTTGGGGGATTTCACCCAACAGTGTTAGAAACATATAGGAATATAATGAGTAGCAAAGTGTTTCGGATTTTTTTTGTAATCACATACATTTGCTGGCTGTTCTACCACAGGATTAGATAAACAATAAATTTTTGAAGGGTAGTGGTTGCATTATGAACAATAAGTTCAATTTTTAAAAGCCGATGGGCATTTAAGAATATATGTCCTGCTGATTTTTAGCAGGGTTTAAGCTATCAAATCACATAAACACTTTTGAAATTCCCATGCTTAAGCTCTTGAGTGCCTACCTTACAACTTAGGCTTTCGTTAGCTAGGGGGTTTTGTTTTTAGTTTTGGTTTTTTGTTTTTTTTTTACTGTGTGTAGACAATTAGAGACAGAGACAGTCACTAATGGAATTTTCAAAACTTTTAAAGTACATTAATTTGTCTTGAATCAATGACTATTAAATCCTAGAATGTATTGAAAACCCTGTAGGTGCCCCACATGCTATTTTTTGTTATGTTGGGGGGGGGGGGCGGGGGGGTGTTGGTTTTTGGTTTTTTTTGTAGAGGTGGCTTTTTTCTTACCTCATTTTAGCAAACTATGGCTACTTCAAATTTAGGCATATACCCTTACTTCTCCAGAGAGCAAGTCATTCATCTTCAGAAATCTGTACAAGACAACTGTATCTTACATGTGTCTTGGAGATAGCAATTTCTGTCCATTGTCTATAGAGGGAACCCGCTAACTTGCTTGTGTAGAATAATCTAACTTTCCTATGGCTGACATTAGCTGCAAAGAATCCCGCCTTAGAAATACTTTTGCAGCTAATTCCACCAATCCTACAAATAATTCTACACATCAAGCTTCTGAAAACATGACTTGAAAACTTAGTTTTTCTCCTGCTGTTGAACTGTGGTAGCAGAGAAGGGGTGCTGATCAAGGAGCCCCCCATTGAACTAGGAATTGCTCATACAGAAAAACAAAGTCCATCCTCCAAAGAATATATTATCTAATAGCACGATAAGAAAAAAATCAAAGCCTAGCTCTCTCAAAGGCAAAAAACAGCTGGGCAGACATCACTTCTGTGTCAAAACAAAAAAGACTTTTTACATGTTAGATCTTCACAAATAGTGTTTTCAGTCTTCTGTGGAAGTCACTTGTGTGTCTGAACACTCCAGGATGAATGCAGAGGCCCAAGAGGTGGGCTGCTGCTAACAGATACACAATGCTAGTCCTGCACTTGTGCCCAGCCTTCCCCTGCTTTAAGCACTTTACTGCTGACATGAGTTGGGGGATTGGAGTGGAAAACACAGATACTAGTAAAGAGATCACTGTTATTCTTTTATTTTTCAATATTGCTTTCAGTTTACCAAGGGCCCTAATTTCCCTATCAGTGATGGTGCTTTAAGCACATTGAATTAGACTCCTCACTTACACTTGCCATAGTTCAGCATTAAACAGCTCAAGAAAAATGCTAGCATGATTCCCAAAAGCCAAGTAAACAAGAAAAATCATGGGAAATGGGAAACAACCTGAAAACAAGAGCTAGCGAGATGGAAGCAAAAGACAAAGAGCAATAAGGCCAAAATCCAGGAAATGTGTCATCTCCACCCACTTTCTAACCATGCTATGCATGTATCTGTTCTACCCGCTTCTTTGTTTATAATTTCAGTGCAAACCAAATACCTTCACAAACCAAGTGAAAATAAATGAAACTCCAGTTTGTTACAGCACATAAACACTAAGTGACTGCAGAAGGGGAATACAACTTCTGTTCTCAAATGCAGTTTGAAATATACTAAGTCAAAACAACAGTTAGTTTGACAAATACAGAATTTCCACTTTCATATACATTTTATCCTGTAGGGAAAAGTTTTGTCAAAATTGATCCCCTTTTCTGGGGGAAAAAAAAAAAACCAACCAAAAAACAAAACAACAAAAAAACCATAAACCCAAAACCAACCCAAAAGAAAATAAAGTAAAATGGATTTAATAGAATCAACAATTTCCTGACCTGTTTCAACAAAAAAAAATTCCAACTGACGCCATGTACAGCAGCTCATCTCTTGTTCCACAAATAGTTCCATTTATTTCAATGGAACCACTTTTGTGGAAAAGTGCTACTGATTCCGAGTGCAGCTACCACTGCTATCGCCCTCAAATCAATAAGATTCCTCATACAGCAAAGCAGCACAGCAGAATTTGGCCAGTAGAACTCTTGACAAGGATTTGAGTGATTTACTATCACTGATGCACATCATTCAAGACACCCACAATCAGCTTTCCTGATCATACGGATTTTCAGGACCATTACACCTCATCTGATCAAGTAGTTATGATTTTACTCCATTGTTACCATTCTATCTGATGGTTGATATTAGAACTACATCCTTAGCTATAAATAAAATCGGAAAGGCTTATTTAACTGCAGGGTAGCTACCTCAGGTGACATGACATTTGCAGCATTTTTTCAAAGTAGTATCTCAGTTCGAGAATGCTGTGTGTTCTGTGCATCTGATAGCTTGCAAAAATGGGTTAAGTTTAGTCCAATAGTTGCCATTATGCCTTATATGAAACATTTGGTCTCAGGTGAAGTATCAGTGCATTTCAGCCAGATGAACCAAGAGGTGGTGGTGTGGGGAAGTGAAAGTATTACTAAATTAATACAACATATAGCCCATTATGGATCCACTTTTGTCCTAGACATTGCAAGCCAAATGAAGTTTCCAGTGTGGAGAATTTGATACTGAGCCCTCCACCATTTAATCACATTCCTTTTCACAACCCACTTACAATGACGACTCACCTTATATCGAACATAACTTAATGCTATTATATTCTGAGGACCAAGTGCAGCTGAAACACTAACTTCATTAGTTCTGCAATGCTACCTGTCAGGTATACTGGCTACAGTCCAACATAAGGTGGCCATATGTGAAGAAACAAAGTTAAAAACAAACCACAGCATGGAGGGAAACTGCAGAAGCCAGTAATGATTCTGTAGATACAAGATAAAAAGCAGGTATTACTGGTTTGCATGTGTCAGGGTTTGTACCAGCTTTTCCACTCCAGGCAAACAGATATAAAAACAGTAGAAAAAAAACCGTACCTTGTGAGCACTGAGTGGAAACTGCATTCCTAGCACAAAAGCATGGGCAGAAGGGAGCAGACCTTCCTGACCCTGACAACAAAGATCCAGAGCTAATAACATTTTTGCAACACTTTGACAAGTTGATCAGAAATGTTGTGTTTGTGAAAAGGTTATAAAGAGGCCTGCTGGGCCCAAAGCAATCACACAATGCCAAGGCCTAATCAGATTAATCTTCTTGCTATAAGGCATCAACCTTGCGGGTCTGATTCCTCTCGTATCTGTTTTGCACTGATGTCTCACAGTGCAGTTATTCCTGGTTTTATGGAATAGACTCAAACCTGACCTATTCAAAGAACTCTGTCCAGATGAAATCTCTTTGTAACTGCTAGATCCTTCACCGATCACAGCCCCACATTAGAATTTTGAATGCAGCAAAACTGTTTTTGTGCAAGTAGAAAGAGATGACTAGGTGTGAGACTGCAAAGTGATTCTGTCCAAGTTACTGAAGACGCTGCCCAGCTGCAATTCCTGCATGCCATAAGGAAGTTTTTATTTCTCCTTGCGCAATTTCAAGAGCAGTCATGGTTGGAGGGTTGAATGAAAGTAATACATCTTCTGAGGAAGTACTGTATCTAATAAAAATCTAACCATAGAGAAAGGAATTAAATGGAAATACTCTGATAATCAGTTAAGTAAATACATACTTTTCTTGTAGTGCCTTCAGAACAAAATGGTTTTTACCGGTCTGTAAAAATTTAAAGAGCATCATTGCTTAGGAAGTCACATGAGAGCTACCAACGGATTTGCCCACTTCATACTGGGATGTTCCATTTCCAGTCCCTCTCCCTTTTGTCTCCCATTAGTCACTAGTCCTTAGTCCACATTGAATATTACTAGCCATACTGAAAAAAGCAGCAAAGAATCAATGTAATTCTAGAGTCAATTCATGATCATATTTTATCTCAGCAACATTCCTGGAACATAACAGCCCCATCTGTGAAAAATACAGGCAGTGCAAATAAACGCAAGCTGTGATTGTACAGTACTTTGGGTCCTGCCTATACAAAGCTATTGCAGCACAGGGAAAGAGATCTACAATAAATTTGTATATGCAAATAAGAATTTAAAAACAGACATCAAGGCCCTAGTTCAGAAAAATTTCCTTATTCAAGAAAGTACATGAAGGTTCTTAATTTAAGTCACATGCGTATATTACATAAGCAAACCACAAGATTACAGTCTTTTTTAAAGACAGCATCTTTTAAGGTTTATTTTTCTTTGTAGCTTCCAAGTATTGGCAAAGTTAGCCTCATTATACAAATGCTCTTACTTTTTCCATCAGAACTTCTTGTTTGATCCTTTTTGGCTCCTATTCAGCAAACATGCCAGATGTTGTAATTTGCACCTGTTTGGTTAGTGTTTGAAAAGCCTAGTTATTTTTAGGTTAACAGAAGGGAACATGTCTTTAGTGCCTTTGATGAATTTCATGAACTTTTCCCACCTATTAACTCTTCCAGCTGGCTGTTACCAAGAGGCAGAAATCCATCAATGACATAGAGTAGGTCAAAGCAAAAGGAGTAAACGTTGTAGCAAAATAGTGTTTAGCCAGTTTATACCAGCTGAGTATTTGGTACAGTCTGAATTCACCATCTTAATGTTCATAAGATCCTTACACATGCTATCACCTCACAGACCAGGACTAGGAAATACAAAATGACACATGGCTTTCATTAAATATTTTCACTTTCTCTCTCTCAACGTACAAATGAAGTCATTTCCTCAAGCAACAGCCATAGGTGAGAAACCAGGTCTTTTTCTTTTGACTATAGCAGCAGAGATGCTAAAATAAACCTTTTCCTGAGGGAGGAGCTCTTTACAATTGCTTCACTCTTCTGGAAGGTGGAGTGGTACAGATGAACTGGTATAATTACTGCCCTTCCTCAAAGCAGAGAAGATGCTTTCAGCAGATGATTTAGAAGATTTATCACACCTCTGCCCAGGTTAGCAGCTCACAATCTAACCTCCTTTGCTCTGTTGCTTTGCTGAGCTAATGAGAAAAACTCCTTTGAGATATTGCTAGAAGTCACAAAGTGGAAACAGAAGACATACATAAGGAGCTGGATTAGTTATTGGAAACAAACAGCTAAATGGCTTTGGGTTGTGTGGTGGTTTTGGCTGGGATAGGGTTAATTTTCTTCACAATAGCTAGTATTGGGCTATGCTTTGGGTTTGTGCTGGAAACAGTGTTGATAATTCAACAATGTTTTCAATATTGCTGACCAGTGCTTACACAGTCAAGGCCTTTTCTGCTTACACCACCCCACCAGCAAGTAGGCTGGGGTTGCAGAAGAAGCTGGGAGGGGACACAGCCAGGACAGCGGACCCCAGCTGACCCAAGGGATATTCCACACCATATGACATCATGCTTAGCATATAAAGCTGGGGGAAGAAGCAGGATGGGGGGACATTCAGAGTTTTGGCATTTGTCTTCCCAAGTAACCATCACCCATGACAGAGCCCTGCTTTGCCAGAGATGGCTGAACACCAGTCTGCCGATGGGAAGCGGTGAATGAATTTCTTGTTTTGCTTTGCTTGTGTGTGTGGCTTTTGCTTTACTTATGAAACTGTCTTTATCTCAACCCACAAGTTTTCTCATTTTTACTCTTCCAATTCTCTCCCCCATCCTGCTGGCAGGGAGCAAGCAAGTGGCTGTGTGGTGCTTAGTTGCTGGCTGGGGTTAGATCACAAGAGGCTGGAACCGTCATAGACATAACAGCCCATGGCATTAATTCTTTCTTCCCTGGGCATTTAAACACATTCGCATCTGTTTAAGTTGTCTTTTCCTCTTTTCATACCAGCAAGAATGAACTGGAACAAGTTATTGCATGGCTATAGTGAAATCAATCAAATGCTAACAAGTGCCACTGTATTACTTAGAAGATGAGAATTCAGAAGCTATCTCACAAGGAGAAAGCAAAGTAAGAGGCTGTCTTAGGCTTATAGAAATGCTCATCAGCAAAGCCTTCTTTTCTTTAAATCTGCCCGGTTTTCTAATGATCTTTAACGTTGATTCATCCTAGAGGGATCACATTCATATGTGGCATGGCTGGCTTCATGCAGTTATATGTTCTCAGGGATGTGACCTTGTCCTTTCTGGGATTCAGAACTTTTTTTTCTTTTTTTTAAATGTGCAGAGATGGTGAGTTTTCAGGAGGTGGGAGTGTTGCTCCTATGGCATTTGCCCAGATAGTAAAGAGATTAACAGGAGAGAGAAAATGAATCTGCTGCTGGGCTCTGAATAGGAAATGATCTGTGAGTAAATTGAACAAGCTGGGATGCAGTAAATAGGCAATTAACATTCCTTTTGGCAAATCTGCACCTGTCAGAGCTGAAATGCTAAAAAAAAATGAAACAAAGGGGAAACATCTCTTAAATGAGGTCAGAGACAAAGAGGACCCATTGTACACTCCTCTTACTGACTTTATCAGCCTTCTGGCTGCATGTCAGCAACAAAAACTATTGTTTATGGAGGCCTGCAGATGTACCTGTTACACAAAATCTGTGGAAGATATTAAAAGAGAAAACAAACCTGGTCCCCATATACTGCATCTGAACTTAACTCTGGTGGGTTTTCCCAAAGCTTACATTGGTGACACCTGACCAAAGTAGCAGCAAATTCAGAATCTGGCAGTCCTGCTTTTTGTGAGTTATTTCAAGGGCTGATTGACAGAACATCTGAACTTCTGCAAGTTCTGCTGACCTCTCTCACAGTGTAGATGAACATTAAAGCTTTCCTCACAGCCTGTACACATTAGAAATGCAAAACCTAATTATGACTGAAAGACTGCTGCCATCAGTTCCTATACACTTTGCATCAGGTCTGTAACTGTAAACAAGGAAACTATTAACATAGATGCCTTGTAGGGAGAGCTACTCTCAAACAGGAATTCTCTAAGCTCCTCACCAACAAAAGATCCTTCCCTCCCCCCCTCAATTTCCTTAATAATAAATATATCTCAAAATAAATCGGTGGGAGGTGGGGGGGGGGGGGGCGGGGAGGCAAGAGTAGAAGAACTGTAAATGGTTTTCAAGCTAATTTTCAAGGTTTTCCTTCCTCATACCCAAAGACTTTAGAAGAGAACCCGGTCTATTTGAAGTTCTTGCATTCACATTAATAGTGTACAAGTTTAATGACATACAGAAAGCCTGGCTGAGTTGGGCTTTTACCTTTCTTCTGCAGAATTTGAGCACAAGAGAAAAACTTCAAGTCACATGAAATGCACGGCTTCTTGGATCCAAAAAATGGCATTAGTTTGATCTTGCATCTGTATGGCAAAAAATTGTAAGTTAGGAAGTAAAATGGATTTGTCCTGAAATTTCTGGGAAAGCAAAGTATGTTTATTTACTTGTTTGGTTTGTTTGGACTGGTTTTTTTGAAGCACAGAACTGCCAGTACAGTGTGGGGATACAATCAGAGCTTTCATCACTTACAAGTCTATCTCATTTGTTAAGCTAACCAGCTCTGTCAGAGACAAGAATGTTCCGTTTCCCTCCTGGACCAGGGCAAGAGAAAAGTTGAGCAATCAGAAATTTAAATGGCAACAAAAGTAAGCGGAGCAGGAAAGTGCAAGGGAGTCTAGTGGGGTGGGGAAAAAAAGCAAAACACAAGAGTGCAGTCATCATGGCCTGGTTTCATTCAGTGTTTTCCAATTAAAGTGATTTTTCTTAGAACAAAACCTTCCCTGAGGAACACATTCATTTCTTCTCAGTATTCTGTGAAAGAAAATTGAAAACCTGCACAGTAAAATTTTACTTCATGCTAAAATTACAACCAATTTTTCCCCCACAAAAATAACAAAACAGTCACTCACTGGTTTTCAAATCAATTTTCCTTTCACTTTTACTAAGTAGCAAAGTTTTCATTATTTGAGATGTAGGGGTTTTCTCCCCCCAAAGATTTCTACTTAACCCTGACCAACTCCTCTCTGAATGATCATATAATTTCTGTTGCTCAGTAGTGGGAATGAAATCCTTTATGAAAGTATCCACTAATTGTCAGATACAATGGATGAACTCGATGTTTCCTAAAAGCTCATTTAGAACAAAATCCTGCTTTAAGACCATGCTCCACACATTTCACATGGGTTTCCCCACAGGAAGATGAATTTTCTCCTCATCATGTATCTACCCGGTCTCATGATCATCCATTTCACATGCACAATGAAATGAGTTAAGCAGCAAGAAAACTGGTGCATTTACAGGACTGTCTTGCCTTTTCACAGCTAGTTACCTCCTCTTCCCCTGTGCTTGGGCATTAAGTCTGTTAACAGTGAAAGGAAATTTTTTCTTGAATTAGTGTGAATCATTCTGTCAACTACCAGTAATTTTCAGATCAATTTACATGACATTCCACTTACTTTATGCAGTGCCATGTTGCTGTTCCACTTGACTGCATTCATTACATATGTCCTTAAAATTGAAAGTTTTCATCTCTATGAAGCTCATATTTCCTGTGGTTAGATATTGCAATATCTCCTTCTCATCAGCTGCTTTAACTGTTCATTTGCATCAGATTCTCAGCTACCACAAAGACTTTTCCAAAATAAAAGATCTGATGGATCCTGGAAGCCAGTCTCCTTTGGCAGTAGTAGCTTATAGATGTGTTTCCAGGTGTTATCAGGACTTTTAAAACCATAACATCTGCATATTTCCCAGTCACAATTGTCATGATTACAGTCACACAGAAAAGAGAGAAGCTAGAAAAATTAAATCTAGGTTTCTTGCATTCTGGCCCGTTTTCTTAGCCAGGAGCCCACCTTTTCCATCCCTTCCACTGCACCATCCTCCCACTCCCTGCAGATGATTAACGTTTCCAAGGCTACAGACAGAGCAAATCAAAGACCAAAATGGAATTAGAGCCTGCTATTACTAGTTTGTACTTGAAAGTCTTAGTTTCTAGACCATGCAAATGGCTTCCGAATGGAAGCTTGACTAATACCATGTAGAAACTTAATTAACTGACAGGATCCATCTATTGGCTAGACATCCAAGTGGCAGCATTTCTGCTGCTAAATCATTGGAGGTGTAAAATTCCAGCTAGTAAACTTTAAAAGGAGAGCAAAGCTGCAAAAAGCCTTTGCCATGAAAATGTTTCTCAACTTACATTTCACTGACTGAATTCAGGGATGTGTCAATCTAGCCTATTTACATGCTCAAATAGCCTTTTCACTGCAGAGTCCAAGAACTTTCTACCCAGCACAATTCACGGGTGCCAGCAAACATAACTGCCTTGGGAACTCCAGCTTAGTGCAAGTGTCTTGCTTCTTTTCCTAACCTGTTTTTAGCACTGATGCATACTTCTCACCACCTACATTATTGTCTCCAAAAGACAGCTGCACTTAAAAGGTGCAGACTTGAATACTACACAGCTTATAAAGCCTATGTTTACCTGGAACTTTCATTAGTATTAATCAGAAACTAGCAGGATAAACTCTTTTCAGGGTCATGCCTGAGGTTCACTCTTGCATTATAAATTGAAAATGGCGCCACGATAGCTGCCAGTGTGTGCATGCCCAGCCTATCCTAACTGAAGTTAAAGTACGCTTGCTTGAAACTACTTTCAATTTTCAACTAAACTTCATTATGTTATGACTGAGGAAGGCTCAGAGCATGGCTGTGGACCAGCTAGTCCATAAACCAGAGTAGTATAAGTTTGACCATGCTGGACACTCTTTGAGCTGGCTACAGCAGACTCAAGAGGAAGCATTTAGCTGTTTGGGCAGCAATCTGTGTGAGCATATGTCTCCTTTCTCCCTCAAGGAAAGAGAGGGAGACCAGATGCATATATGCAATGGCCCATGCTGTCTTGAGTCAACTGGATATGTGAGCTTTTTCTAATGACCTTTGCACTTGGAATGCATTTCTGCGTTTCTACAGACCCCTATAGCCAGAATCTTATGTCTTAACTGAAAAAAATCTCCTAACTCCCAGCAACAGCCCATAAAAGTTGTTCAAAAACACATGCTTATTACAGTGAAATTTTAATCTAGCCTAGAGAGCTTTATATAGATTGACTTTCATAGCAGGATAAGGGGCAGGTCAGCATTATAATTCAGATAGATACACAGACACGAAGAAACTAACGGACTTGTTTGCATTTACAAACTCCCAGACGATATCAATGGCAATTCAGAGAATATCAACCAGGTCCCCTGATCCACCATCACAAGGTATAGACAAGAACACAGGAAGAACATTTGCTCTTTTCCATGCACACTTTACAGCAGTATAAACTATACTGAGTGAAATGGAGTTACTCTCAATTACAGATGTTCTATGTGGGAAAAGATTAAAGCTTGATTCATACACATTGAAGCAGAAATAAATTAGTTTTCCCACATCAGGTGCTATTAAAAATGGAAATAAACTACTAAAGCCACTGGGGAATTCTCCATGTCTTGATGCTTTTAGTCTAGATCAGATACCTTCCAGACATTAAGTCAAACACAAGCTATTAGGACTTTGTAGAAGCATTAAGTACATGAAAAATACTGACTATGGTATACTAGAGAAAGCAGATGATATAAACATCCACCACACCTTACAGATTCATAAAGATAAAAAAAAAATCATGAAACTGACCACAAGAACAATGACTGTATATACACTCTTCCCATAGTGGTATTAAGAAGGAGCAGAAGGAAGAGATTTTCCTCATTCATTGTTTCCAAGTGAATTGTTCATCCAGAAAAATCACAATGCATTCTGCAAATTTGAATGCTTTTCCTGGTAGAAAGCACCACGCACAACAGTCACCCTGCATCACACGCTCCCCAAGTCTGCAGACAGGGGACAAGACACACTAAGGGTGTCAGGAAGAGAGAACAAAATTAACACATGGGAAAAACAAACAGGAGCTACTCATTATGAATTGTTAATAGCCTGTTTACTGCCGAACCTGTCACAGAAAACAGGAGTATGTCTGCCAAGTCAATAATTTATTTCAGGCCATAGAATTTGAAAGATAGTTAAATAATAGTGGGAAAATGAAAATATGGTTGAATTTGTGATGCTAGTGGCAATTTATATGGGGCGGTTCTGCAATAAAGAACAAGAAAAAAAATCTACTCAATCCCACAACAGCAAGCAGGCAAACACTATTGGCAAATTGTCCTTTAATAAGGGGTAAGAAAATTCAGAGTAATCTGAATGTGCTGCCAAAAAAGTCCTGGCTAGAGCTATGTCATCAAATCAATTCAAACAAATAATCTTTTAAGTATCACTTAGGTCCCAAGTTACAGACTTCATAACTCAGTTTATTTTTAGTAATTTATTTGCAGAGGTACAAATAAAGCCCTAGTGTTTGGATAGTTGAAGAGGGAATTTATCTTAAACTACTGTCAGAATCTTTCTCTTCACCTCTACTCAAACTTAGAAAGCAAATATTTACTTGGAAGAGATCAGCTTCAGGAGAGACAGGAGTTGCTTTCTGTCACTGAGTTTCAAAGGGAGGAAGGTATAGGGGCAAATGTTTACACAAAGCCAGCTAAGTAAGCGGGGGGGGGGGTGGGGGGGGGTGGGGGGGGTGCTGTGAAAAGGACTGCAGACTCCTGCAGGTGTCAGAAGCCTCCATTTTGCCTGTAATTGGATCCCCAACCGTCAAACTTAAAAAAACTTTATATTGACATTATTAAGTGTGAAATATGCACCTGGGGTTCATTCTCCATATGAAGCCTGAACCACCTGCGCCTTCTACTTTTGAAAGTTCAGCAAGGGCAGGACTATGCTCTCCACGGGGAGTCAGTTCTCAGCTGGACTGCACTTCTGGTCAGCAAAGTATCACTGAGAAAGTAGACAATTTGGGTTTCTGAAGGCAAATCTCAGCAGAGTGAACAGTTTGCGCTTGGACCCTGGATATAAAATTATCTTCACACCCCCCCTTCAGCACACATTTCAAGTGATGTCAGAAAATATTTACTGCATGATCTCATATTGTTATTGCTTCAGTGGCATCATACACAAAACCACAAATCAACGAAGAGCAGGATTTATACACAGCTTGTTGCAATATTGCATTCACTCAAAAGTGAAAATATCTAGGTAGTGCTACTTCCTTTTTTTAACCTTTAAAATTCTTTAACCATTGCAAGTGTGGGTATTCATGCAAAGCATTCAGTATGTCACTCATGTGCATGCATTTACATAATGTACTTTGAGTAATCTGTGTGTATAAAGTGAGCATATTATAGACTCAATCTATAGATTAACCTGTACATATATTTAGTGTATGGTGGTTCTAAGTCAGATACATATTTTCCTTTTACATGAAGGTTTCAGCTGTCTGCAACATGTGGCATTCAAAACTTCAGCAATATTACGAGTGTCAGAACTGTCAGGATGATTAACAATAGGTATTTGAAAAGAAAACAGTAGGTGGTTAAGACCTGTTCTTGGAATGTGATTTATGGAGGGTTTTTATGACAGAACCATGACTTTGAGAGAAAACCAGCATACATTCAGAAATCTGAAACAAGTGGGTGTTTGGCCAAGCAGACTGATTTTTACTACAAGATTCTGTCTTTTTATTTCACAAAGTTGGTTAAATCAATAAGGAACAATAAAGAATACCGTCCTTAAACACAAGGAACATTATGGGAGACCCCACCCCCCAGACATTACAAATCAGCCTATTTCTACTGAAGCACAATAAATGATTTATAGCACTGAGTGATGATCTGTATTCAGGTATATTAGAATGTTTATATTGAAAAGGAATTAGGGAATCTATTCTGGATAGGACATTAAATTCTACCTTATACCATTTCTGGGCTGCTACAAGTCATGTGAGACAACAGACATCTGCAAGCCTGGAGTCTTCCAGATTCCATGTCTCGTACAGCTTCGTGTACAATTGGCATACAGGTAAAAAATATTTATAACATTATAAAATAATTTACCATCTTTTGTAATAGTCATAAAAATATTTATAACATTATATGTTTACAACTGAGAGAAGCTAATCGAGATATGGTTGGTGTATTTGTCAAAAGAGTTATTTACTTTTCAGAACGCAGGGGACTACAGTTTGCAGGGAGAGTCCTACTGAGGAATCAGATACTGCCAGGAATGTAGTATAAATATATCCCTGCACATGTTCTATTGTAAGAGAAGTTTGAAAGACAGAAGTGGATATACCTTTACATGTCAGCTCTGTGATGTTTTTCTTTTTTGCTACTTTAAGTAAAGTAGCAAACCTTTGGTTCTTATTCTTAGCCAAACAAAGACTAGTTTCATATTAACAGCTTGACTGTTTATTCTACTGGAATTAAACAGATATGAGAGTCTCTGATAAAGAATCTTTTGGTTTCATCCCTTCTGGCAATGAATTCAACATAAATGTAACTATAGGTACCAAACCATGTAATTGTTACAATAATTTGATTGGGAAAATCACATTTCAACAACTCCCCCCTCCTGCCATTTTGCCACAGAAACAGCAAGGAGCTGAGAGCAGTTACTCTAAAGCAAAACTCCAGCAAAAAATAGATACAGAAGTGTCTTCACAGGACACTTCTACAGATTGAGATTAACATTACTTTCTTAGATTCAACAGAATTTCATGCCACACAAGAACCCTGGAAATGCCTAGGTCACACCAGTGTGGTTAAAAATGCACAAACATGGCAAGCAAGTACCAGGGATCAAACAAGTGAATTCAGAACAGTGGTACCCTGCAGTGCCTTTTTTTTGGCTATTACCGAACTATGATGCAACTGCCAAATTGAGGAGGAAGGCTGTACATCTTAAAGGAAATACAGATATTTTACTGTGGGCATTGCTCAAACTCTTACAACTTCCCTGCATCCATTATTTTTCACACATAAACAGCTATAGAACAACAATATTTGATAATAGCATAAAGCCAGGGCTTTTCTTGAGTGGACTCAAAGGATAACCAAGACATCAGCAACTCAATAACTTGCCAAAGTTCTGCAACAAATCTATAGCCCAGGTAAGACTTATACCTATGGCAATAATTTCCTCCTCAATTCCCCAGTTGCAAACAAGTTCATTTTTTTCCAAAAAAAAAAAAATCAATAAAGTTATTTAGGTGTAAAAGTGAAATTAGTGAGATCAGAATCAGCTCCTAACATCTGTTCTATTGATCTAAACCATGAGCAACACTTCCTTCTCTGCACAAGCATAACCACATTTTTCCTTTTTAGAAATGTCACTTCAGGTCACAGCTGAACAAAGTGTTTTACTTCATCTGCATCCATTCAGGAAATCTCTTAAACCAGAGTTTTGCGATACCAGAAAGGTTGCAGAAAAGTTGGTTCTGACTCCATTGCCAAGGCTAAACACACTGTACAGACTTCTACATGTCTGTACCCCCTTCCTGGACATAACTCCTTAACTGAAGAAACACCATTGCACAAGAATTGATTCACAGTGACTTTCCTTTATGCAATGCCTAGAGACTCCAGCAGAACAGGCCACTGTACCTGCCTCAGTCCTTTCTAAGGTATCATTTGTATTGATTAGTGAAGAATGGCTAAAGGCATCCTATTGAACAAGTAAACACTACAAGATGTTTCTGGATCTCGCTTTAATTCTTAACCATTATCATCTTTGTTATACACTTCCACCTCTGCTTCTACTTGCCAAACGCACTGGGATATCTGGTATGTCATTTACACCCTAATGCGAGGTGCAAAAAAAAAAAAAAAAAGCAATAATAAAGAGGATTGCATTGCTTGCAAATGCTGTTCCCCAACTGAGACATGACTACTCCACGGTAGTCAAAAGACCACATATGTTGAACAGAACAAGACGACAGTTGTTTAGGAGATTTTCCTAGTTTTTATTTTGTTAAACATTAAAAAAGGATGAATGAAAGGAAGAAACCTCTGTGCTTAAAACCCCAGGAGATTTAAGAAAATGGTCTGACACAATTGTCTACCACAGCTGTGGAAACATTTACCCTTATTCACATTTATGTTCTCTTATTCCTTGTTTTTTGTAGCTTTTTTTCCCCAAAAACATTATTTTGCAGTTTTTTGTGGTTATTTGTGTTCTAGCAAGTGAGCCCAATTTACTGATCTTAAATTGCTCTTAAGTGCAACATTTGAGAGTGGGTTTCTAAACAATTCAAGTATCTGTTCATTCTGAAAAAGAAGCCAATGACATTTGGTAAGCAAATATTATTCTTGCAGACCAACAGGTAGCAAATTACTGTATCTGGGTGCAAAGCAACTTGCTCAAGTCACAAAGAGGCTGAAGGGAGAACAGCAACTGCCGCTCCTATTGCCTCAGCATTAGCATGTTGACAACAAGTGGAAAAAACCCCTCTTTGGTGCATCTACATTCGGTAAAGCAAGGCAGAGAGACTTAGAATAGCATTTCAACAAGCAGCATTCTAGAGACACCAGCATAGCACTGTGCCTAACCTAATTGTTCCTATTTACAGCATCCTAGCAGTACGGTCTTCTTGTTTCCCTCTCCTGCTTTCCATTCTCCTGCCCCCTTCCCCACCATCCTTCTCTTCTTCCTGAACCTGTCATGTCTGCATCAGGAGTGCAATTGGAAAGGGGTTCTCAGAGGAGCTACCTGTCAGATATGTCTGCTTGGAGATCAGCTCTGCTGCTTAAATGTGGAACGGAATGATTCCTGGGAGGAAATATTGCTATATTGCTGTTAAGCATAGTTAACTTTATCCAGCTGGTGAATATGACAGAGATCTATCAAAATAAATAAGAAATAAATATTAAGCCATCAAACCTTACTAGACCACTTGGGTAGCAAGGGAGAATAAGGCTCAGAATATAAAGGAGATTTATTTTTTAACAGATAGAGAGCATCTATGTGCAAAAAAGCTCAGAGAAATTTTCACGGACTGGTCCTGAAATACCAACAAGTTCTTAAGGCACCTCTGAGTAAAAGGCATGTAGAAATGACTATGCATTTTAACCGCAACCCAAATATAATTACAGTATTAGGTCATTAAATGATAGAGATGGATATCACAATATTACACCTGGAGCATTCAGAAAAAAATTATCTGCGCTTGCTGTCATTTAAATGTATGATCTTGATGAATGACACTTTACTGTCTTGTTTATATATGGTAGCCTAGCCAGACCTTTGCAATTGCTGTATGTTTTAACTCCCATTAGAAAGACTAACTTTTCTGTGGGCTTGCTTTAATCTACACTCTTTGGACAAATGCCTACTGGTAGCTCCAGAGCATCAGAATAACCATTAGCTAGTACAGCATTTTACAAAGGAAACTTAAAGGTTAACTTACAAATGAATGCTAGCATTTTTTTCAACAAGTTTCCTATAGTATAGTACTACTTAAAAAGTAATTGCTGATATCTTGACTTTCCTTCTATACTACAAAACATGGTCTAGTCCACATGCCCTTGTCTTTTGGAGACAAGAGACTTCTGCAGAGAGGTATAGAGATGCTGTGGATGTTCATCTGCAGTGTATCTGACTTTAGAAGCTAGCTAGCCACAGAGCCAGATGCCCATAACAGAAAGATGAAAGAAACAAGTGTTTGATCCTTCAAGCGGATAAAATGTCACTTTCTGCACCAAGACCATAAGAAAAAAACAACAACCTATAGGACAAAAACATGCTGAAGAATAGGGAGAACAAAAAAAAAGAAAATCTTTCTTTGGTCAGTAAACAAACCTAGAGAGAATAGGTTTTCAGTGTGTTGACAATGTTCTGGCAGTTCATTAATCCCAACAAAATCTCTCCAAAGTTACTGATGCATGGATTCCATTTTCAAATTTCTCATTAGTTCCTCTTTATGGATTAAATGCTGATGTTCACGAATGAATGCACACAGCTTCAGCTGATGGATGTAATTGGGTTGTAATGGATTTTAGCTGCTGTTCTTTCTGATCTAGCCAATTTGAAATGCAGTATCAATGTATTCTCCCCATCTCTCTGTAGGGAATGAGAAATTGAAACCTACAAGATGAAATTTATCAACTTCCATAAAGTCCGCTCCAACCATCATAAAACTGTTAAACTTCTCATTATCATTCTACCACAGTTATTTCCCAGACTCTGGTCAGGCAGTCAAAATATTAAAGTGCATTTGAAATAAGTAGAGTTGATCCTTCAATATTCTGTATGTCCTCAACATTGATTTAGGTGCTGTAAATATTACCAACCTAGGATGACATTAACATAGCAAAAGCTTAACAGCAGGAACAAAAAGTGATATGAAAGGATTTAAAGGTTGCAGAACCTCCTTCCAATTTTTAATATCTGTATCTCAATAGATAAACAGATAGATGATTTGCTGTCACCATGGGGCCAGTGTGCAAAACACAGCTTTACACTTCCTCCCCCTCCCTAAACAGCATCTGCCTTGCTCTCAACCTTCATTGATTTAACCCAGCCTTGACTAACCAGAGGAACATGAAATGGTAAGAGTATGTGTATATTCCATAAGGGAATCTGGAACACCAAGGGGATAGAAAGGTTTACATAAAGCTCTGTGAAAACGTAAGGATTTTTATGAACACAAGGAAACTGACATCTTAAGTTGGGGGGAATAACTGGGTGTAGTTTGGTTTTTTTAGCCTTAACCTAAAAAATTGGCTAGAGTGATGCTTTGAGAAATCTCAGTCCAACCGGTATGGATCAAACATAAGTCTTGAGTCAGATTCCTGTAGTCCTGTAGTAGCTACAGGCCAATAAACTGGCAATAGACTGCTCCTGGAAGACAGTAATTCAGATTCTTCTATGGCTTTTTAACCATCAACAGTTTAACAAAAGGCTGAAGAGAAAACATGCCACAGGGAAAAAATTATTTCCAACCACCCAAAGGTGGTCTCCGAAATATCCAATATGAAGAATATTGACAGACTGGAAGGAAATTCACACTGACATACTGGGGAATTAAAAAGATACTGAACTCACTGGCATGAATTTTCAGGAATCTGAAAGCCACAGTAATATGTGGCATGCAGGGGCTCCAAAAAGTTGGAAACCGGGATGTCAATCCTCATCAGTGCAACAAATCATTTAATGAAATGCATAACTTCATAATTATGTGCTTGGGGGAAGGGAAAAAGGAGAAAGAAGAATTTAAGTTGGTTCGGCACTAGTCAATGAAAACAAGTGTCAGTCATCTAACTGAAGGTTTTTTGAAATCTCACTTCTCAAAGTGTTATTAATTACTAGTTTTCTTGCATCTTCATCTTCCCAGAGAGATACATCTTGAATAGTGTCGGCCACTGCCTTTTACCCTATCCTGTGATAGTCAACTACAAGGAAACCAAAGGCCAAGGCCAACCAAAGCTGGTAAGAGGATTTAGGCAAATGGTCCTCCTGAAAGTTTTCTCTAGTAAGCCCCCCACATCACTGAAGAATATCTCATTGTAATATAATTTCTCTAAAAGCTGAAGGTGCATAATGTTTCTTAAAAAACAGTTCAGATTTTAGCTTCCAGAAACCCCACAACTATAGGCATCCAGTTTTGAAAACACTGCACTGCACATAGAACTACATAGTTACACTCTGCATGGGAACACTTTTGCAGAATAGCTTAGTAATGGTTTTTCAAAGTTTGGCCAGCAGCGTGATCTGAGCTGCCTTGAAAATCTCATTACTGTACAAAATCGTAAGCCTCTGCGTATACAACCAGGTCCACACATCATTTACATGCTCCTTAAATTTGACATTAGTAACAAAACCTGTGAGCAAGATCAAGCATGACAACAGACCCCCAAGCCCCTGAACCAAAGCTGTTTCATTTTTATTGACTTCAATTGCCTTTGCATCAGGCCCTATCAGCTGAACTCATTACAGCTTTCCAACTTGCCAACTATCTTCCCTATCAGCTGCTGCTATGACTGAATCCATCCTGTCTGCATCATTCTCTTTCCCTTTCAGATTCCAGGCCAAATTCAATAATGGTTGTGAGTGAAAACTTAATTATTGACTTTAGTGGAGTTGTTCACACTTAGAACAGGGATGGATTTGACCTGCTCTGCCTATTACTAGCCACAGAGTCCCAAACTAATTATAAAAGCCCAGTAAGCCAGATTCTGAATTCCTTAGTTTTACTACTGTTATTATTAGACTACTAATATCCATTCTACAAGGTATTTAAAGACTGGCATCTCAACTAAATTATACATCTAGGGCGTGTTAGAATAACCTCTCCTTACTCTGCCAGCTAATACTCGCCTGTCACTTTCTTGCATAGAGGCAGTATACCTGCTTGCTGTGCTTAACAAACTTTCTAACTGATTAAAATTTTAATGAGACCATCTACAAAAACACTCAGAAATATAATCTAATCCAAAGCTAAATTTCAGCAAAGCACTTAAACACAGACTTACCTACCTAATCAATGGTAACAACCTGAAGTTAACTGTTTAAATGTTTTTCCAAAATTCGGTCTTAGTCAAGAAATTAGAATGTGGAAAATAAACTGCTTGTATCCAACCAGTATTGAAAAAGTCAAAAGTTATATGACAATGTAATCAGAAACATGTTGAGCTCTAAGCACCTTTACCAACATTTCCCAATAATTCCCACCACTATAACATACTCCTTTATTGGGCTTACTAAACCTTGAAGAAAGTTCCTTGATGTGTTGGTCTGATAGTGTATTTTAATGGATGTGAATATCACAACCTAGCTGGCATAAAGTAGGGTGTGAAGTGATCAGATACATAGCGATCTTTTTCAGGTACCAAACCATTCTTGCACTTTTTTATTCCGATCAGAATTGCAAATGAAGGGCTCTATACAATGGACAAGAAAACAACTGGGATCAACAGGTTGCCCTGTCTGAACTTTGTTTTATTATTTGAATCACTCTAAGCTGTCTCCATCTGTACAAGCATTAATCAGTAGTACTGCAATGAATATACACCATACAGATGCACTATATAAAGCAGACTAAACAGTTCTAACACTAGTGGGGACTTAAACTAAGTCTCACCTGACAGGAATGAGTTTCAAGCCCTGTCAGTTGCACAATAGTTTATATCTAAATCAGTATCGCTTTATTTTAACATACAGAACTTAGACCTATCACCTTTCCACCACAATGAATATTACAAAGAGGAAAGTAACAGAATGCTGACTATAATCCTTAAATACTATGAAAATAAAGTAAAGGTGGGAAACGTAAAAGTAATATTTCCTCTATCCTCAGAGAAAAGCAGAGATGAAACAGAGAGCTTGTGCATTTGAGAAACCTGAGATACACGGCTTTGGTTTTTCCATTTCTCCCCTTCTGTTCTTACAAAATATTTTAGAGTTTCTCTGTGCACTTGCACCTGTAACTGGGCTCACGTGGACATCAACTTGACACAGGCTTTACGTGTCTTCTAGCTCCACTTCCCTCTGAAGTGGGGACATTCCTATCAGATAAACACTTTAAACTGTGTATGACTCAGTCTGTCCCATCACCTCAGGGGCAGCAGCCACCTGCCCTACCTCTTCAGCTGAGTGGCGCATCACAGCAGGGCAGGGAGGAGAAAGGAAAGAGCTATCTAAGAGTAGTAGTAGAAACTCTATCCTATGGACACTCAGGAAGTAAGAATTGCCCAAGCGGCTGTGGCCAGTCTCCAGACACCACTCTTCAGAAGAGGGGATGTGGTTTTTTCCTGCACAGGGACTACTTTGTTAACACCTGACTGGAATGGAAACTACTGTGATAAACACTCAGCAAAAGGCTTGTCTTGCTGAACCCAAAGAACTCCTCACTGCCTCCAGCAGCAGGCAATATCAGATGTTTCAGGAAGCTCGACCGCTGCAAGCCTTCATCTAACTCAGATGTCGAGTGCATAAGCTGTCACATTCAACGAGAGCATCAAGCTCCCAAACACACTCCTTCCCTTACTATTGCTTAAACAAAAGATTGTGACAAAAGTGTGATTAAGGCAAAATACTCATACAGTTCACCTATTAAACAGCTTTGACATCTGTCTCTACGGAAGATGATGATACAAGTCAACTCTGTTCCTAAACAGTACGCTATCTGGGCAGGAGTGTCAAGTTTGAACTTTCCCTAAAGCAGTAAAATCTCATTGGTGATGGTAGCTGGGGCAGTACTAAAACTGAAGTTGTGTAAGAAACCATCCACTTCCTTGACTGCTATTTGAATACAAAGGCCTTCTCATTTATTACCACTCATACTTACTCTCTTCCAAAAACTCCTATATACTCTTAATTAAATGATTGCAGTCCTTTTGTAGTTTATGCATAAATCTTCATTTGTTTTCTTTATTAGTATTCGATCTGGTTTTGTTAATCGCATAAATGTTCCCCTCAGGCAGAAAAGCAATATAGTTCAAGTGAAGCAGGGCTTTTTGTTAAGGATAGTCAATTTGATTAACATCACTGTCAATATGATAAATGAAAATTCTCTCAAATGAGTTGCCCAATACCTTGAAATCATCACTGGAATATTCATGTCATTAGGACATAAATGATAAATTCAATTTGGAATCATGTTGGCCTGCCCAAAGTTTCCCTTAATTTTGGGAAATACAGGTGCTTTGTCTTCAGCACTTTTAAATCAAGATCTTAAACCTTTTTATTTCCCTTTCTGATACTCAACTCTTAATATTCCTGTCTCAGGTTTGCCAAAATACTTTGCCTCAGTTTCCATCAGACTGCTGTCATGACTAAAGAGCGCTCAGAAGCCCTGAATCTTAAGGCTTCTGTGTTTGTTCTTCTGCTCAATTCAGGAACACATACTTGCATTATGAGTAGGAACAAAACAATTATTACTTTTATTACTTTTTCTTCCACATGAAGCATATTCCAAATGAGGTCTTCAGGCACTTCAGCAAACAAGTATCCAAAAGGAGGCAGAATAACAAGTCAAGTTTAGGACAGAAAACAGCTCCCAGAAGCTTTAGACATTCATTTAAGTGTTCAGCTATTGCCACTTCGAAAGCACAAAGATAAAAAGATTGAGAAAAGAAAAAGTAGGCGTGGTGAAAGGTGGCAATTCTTGCACTTTGCCTCCCAGAGTAATGTTGCATTACTTTCAATGAGACACCGCATATAATTAACAACTAAGTAAAGAGATCTTCCTCCCTTTTTCTTCCTCTTTTGTCTTTTTAAATTACCTCCTGGTCTTCACGATACTGCCATTATTTTACACAATGGGTGTTTACTAGAAATGCATTTACTCCTATCATATCTTGATTTATGAGCTCTTGCCCTTATTTCCATACTCTAAATTAATATGCCTTGTGATAGAACATGTTGGACAAGTTCAGAAGAGCCTGTGAGAGAAAGCAACGTTAATAACCCCAAATGGAACCTATCAAAGAGAGTGTGTGTCCATGTGTATAATACATATGTATCTATACATACGCAGCAAAGCTGACTGAATTCCTAAGCAGTGAATTGGACTCAAATTACATATTAACCAGTCCTGCAGATGACAAAACCTTCTCTAAACTTCTTCACAAGTATTCAGCATGGTACTAACATTTACCTATAGTTTTCCTGCCCCCCACAGCATGCAGTCTATTACTCAGACAAAACATGCCTTTCCTTACTGATATCAAATCTACAGAGCCAGAGGCCTGTTCTCTTTCTTTCGTATAGGCCCCACACCACCTACCCTGTTATTGCTGTCACCTACTGGAGTAATTTTATACTAGCTTCATACTTAACTTAGAGAACTAAGCCACTTAAGGGAACCAGTGACCAGCCAGAAGAGCATACCAGCTAGAAACATGACATTAATAGAAATGTAATTACATTTAAGCCTTAGAGGTTGCACCTCTTAACAGAATCAAAATTGTTGCCTTCTGTCTGTATCCAACTCTTTGCTGGGTTTTGTCTAGAAGGTATCATGCACTTCTGAGTAGAGGGTTACATAGCCAGTTAACCAGATATTTCAATTTTATCATTTTCTGATGTTCTGAGGTTAGCATATGATCTGGGCTACACAATGTTTCTCTGAGAATACACTAAAATGAACCACCAGATGGAATGCAACCTGCGAGTTCTTGCTGACAAGACTGACAGTTTACCTTTTTCAGGTATCTGAAGTCTATATAGCATTTTCTGTAGAATAATTTAATTCTGTAAGAAATTTAATAGTAGTTTGGCTACTTCTACTAAGATGCAGCCTGACATCAAATTGCAGTATAGCCACAATCTAAGAACTAATGTCACTCTTCAGTGGGAAACAGAAGTTCCTTTACAATTCCCATCAGGTCACTGCTATGTAGAGAAGTAAGAACTTCTAACTCCAGAACAAGTGAAGAGGCTCCTATAAAAAGAGAGATTTTTTATTCCCCAAATTCCATGCAAATTTAGAGTTCAGAAGTAGAATTTTATTAGAGGAGGGCAGGATGGAATTTTCCCTTTCATAGGACAATCTGCAAGACATTTTTCCATTCTAAGGTGAAACACATCTGGGATAATAAAACCACAAGAGAACCTTCTAACATCACAAAAATGTCCAACCCTCCAGAGGTAGATCCAGAAAACTGAAGGTCTCACCCCACTTCTGGAGATGTTTAATGTCTCTATCTAAAGCTCTTTTAGGCTATTAACTTGGTTTTGCTGTGGGTGAGTGACTGTTGAACCTGGTGCATAGGTCTACAGTAGAAATCTCACCCTGTACAAAGACATTCACATGGAGGGTGCTTGGCAGGTATACCTTCACATAGGCTTTACTCTCGAAACACAGTGAGGTTTCAGCAAAGAATGGACAGAGGACTTCAACTGCCTTTTAGCCTGCCTAGGAGCAGAGCTGTAAGAAATTAATACTAGGCAGAGGAGTAGGGAAGATGATGAACATCTGGTTTGGAAATGACTGTGATGTGGAACTGCCAGCATCTCCACAAAACCTTATCACAGGCAGGCTCCCTGCACCTTGCATTCAGTCTGACAAGGCTATGCAGCCTTGAAATCAATTGACAGAGCAGGGAAGAACATTATTAGGCATCTGCAACCTCCAGACACTCTGCAGCGACAAGATTTGTTGGAGGGCAGAAATGACAGCTATGTAACAACAATATCTTATTGATATGGGCTTCCTGAGCAGTGATGGAAGAAAGGGTGAATGCTTCTGACAGCAAGTGACTGCAGCGTATGTTAGTGGCTTGATGGAGCAAGCAAGGCTACAAATGAAGTGGTACAGGAAGAGACATGGACATGGCACATCGCAGATAAAGATGTAAGTAGGTCAAGCATCGCTATCTCAGGTTGGTAGTGACATTTTGGCCTATACAAAGCAAGAGTCATTTGTTATTATTTTGTTTAAGCCCATTAAGCACACTGGCTGCCTACTAGCAAAGCCATTTGTATTAAAATCATACTGATGATTCCATTGCTGAATGTTGCATTTGCTCTACAAGGTTATTAATTATGCAACCAAATTGACAAAGATAATAGCATTCACCTGGCTGCAAGGGTATTAGAAGACTGTAGAGTTACTAAGCCACAGCTGCTTATGTTAGAAAGATCACACACACTGGGGCTGTTTGTTTTAGATAGATGAACAACAAGCATATAAAAACATACGCAATAGTGAATAGCATTGAAAAAAACCAGATAGTGCACTTCTAGGTACCTTTCCACAAAATACAACAGAGGATGTTAAGAAGCAAATTAAGAAATGCAATTAGCATGTGAAATCATTGTTACAGTGTATTAAAATACAGATACTAAGTAAAGGTGATTGTGTTCACACAGCCAGTGGAAACTTGCTACAATGACTGCAATGTTAGACAAACCCAGAATGTTTAACAAGTATTTTCAAAAACTTCTACTCATCTAACAAGCTCAATTCTGGTTTTTAACCTTTGCAGGGATGGTCAGAACGTTAATGGTGAATAGAAGCCTGTCTCATTGCAGTCACTGATGAAGGATGCCTAAGTATCTTAAAAAATCTATTAGCAAATAAGGATCAGATTATGAATGGTACATGGGTATCTAGCACCCTTTCCAGTCTACAAAAATTTGACACTCATACTTTAAAAGGATACATGACTGACAGACTGGAAAAAATAATGTTTGCTTTTGAAAATAGGTCCAGTATTTCAACACTTACATTGCTATTAGCATCACTAAAGCTATTGATAAACCAAGCAGAATTCAAAATACATGACCAAATGTTATTACTTCATTGCTTCTAGACCAAAAGCCTCTTTTTAGAGGTGCTTAATTCATTTGGAGTCTAAAGTTTGTATAACTTAAGGTATTGATTTAATTCTAAAGAGATGTAACACCTTTCTAGGCAGAAATACTGAAATGACTAGGATAAACCAGTCGAGAATATTTTTTCTGCATGTCATAAAACAGTTTTGCATTCCACACAGTCCTGGGGTGGTTTTGTCCAAATGGATTATACTTTTCATTAGTCTTCCAAAGCTGGACAAACCAGCTGATTGTTTTTCCCAAGAAAGTAAAATGCTTAAAATAACTGTTGGTAGAAACATTAATTCAGAGCCTATGGTCTTCACTAATTAGCATATTAAAGGAAATCAGCTAGAAGAAAATATCAGTTTATTAAGAACAAAGAACACTACCTCTTCCTCAATGTTAAATATTTCAGGGTTAAAGCATCTAGATGCCCAAGTGCCCTGAAGATATCTTATTTCCCCAAGGCAAATGGACTAAGTAAACAATAACAGAGATCTAGTATCATAACACTATATGGGCTGTTTCAGTAAGTTTCAGGTTTTTTAAGTTTTGGCACAATACCTACACATCAATATACCCTAAATAAAGTAGAGTGATTTCAACATATACTGAAAACTTCAAGGATTAAGCAGCTTCCTTCTCAATGAGCTAAATGCAGCATCTAGGAACTCATAAACTTACTTTTCCAGTTGTCTTCTGTCCCAGTCCTATTCCTTTCCATAAACATATGCGAGTTGCTTTCCACCTGTAGGCTTATTTAGCAAAAGCCGTTTACTTTTTCCTGTAGTTCTTTGAACCAATATGCTGCTGATAGTAGAGATCTGCAATGAATAAAGCGAGATGCTCTGAATTCCCAGAATCACATAAGGATATTCATGTTGGCCATTATGTTGAATGCTTTTGAGTAGCCAGTGAAATGCACACTGATAATCAAAGGCTGTTTGGAAAGTGCAGAGAATGCACATCTTTTCTATATTTGTTTGAAATGCTGTATCCAAAAAATAAAAGCCCCATGGATCTCTATTTTTATATATTTCTAATTTTATATATTTACATTTTCTACTAACATCAGAATGGAAGTTTTAAGCAACTCCCTTGTAGCTGAGTAAAGTTAGACCACAGGGCTAGATCCTCAGCTACTATAAATTTGCAGGCTTCCATTAAATCGGTGAAGCTTTGCTTATTTACATCAACTGATGTAGCCTTGGGTTTCTTCTCAAAATTATATACATCATTGCAAGTAATTTCTACTGATTTGCAGAGTTCAGTATGACACCTGTAATGATGAATCAGAGTGCATTAATAGAAGAGTCCAAGTGCTTTGAAGATGAGGTTAAGCTTTGCTCTTTAGCAAGATTATTTTGACATTACCATATTAAAATTGCACAAAACACTGGAAAGGACCATTGCATTAGTGATGGCATTAACAGCATTAAAAAGTTGTATTTGCTAGCCATACTCCTCCTCAGACCTCTATTACTTGCTCAGTACCATGGAGCTGGAAATCCAAAGCATTGTTGATTTAATCCAACCGTTATGATTTAAACCATATCCATTTAATCAATTGATATAATTTCAAAATATTGTGTTGTTTTATAATGAATACATATGGCATGCACACAACTAAGCCCCCTCCCTATCAAAGCCACAGTCATCAGATTTTGGAAATTAAATTTATATAAAACCTCTCCCTTCATAGAATTCCTTTTCCCTCTGCCCCATATGCATAATAAATAGGTCGTCCTTTTGCTAATGGAAATAACTGTTGAAAGGATCTGGTGCTGTGACAATAGAGCTTTTATCAGCAGAAGTTTAAATAGTGACTGAAATAATTCCAAAAGCAGATTGCTCAGAATTTAAAGGACATGGACAACATTTGTCCATCAAAAATGCAGGCCCTGTTAACAGTAAGTAGTAACAATGATGCGTACAAAAAGAAATAATATGTCAGGAAAAAGACATCTTTCTGCTATTATCTAAGGGTGTCATTACAACCACGACACAGTTCAGTAAGTTAATGAAAGCAAGCACTTTGCCTTTCTATTAGAAACCTGAGAGTTACAGTTCATAAAGAAACCATTCTCTATTTTTAAACAGCCACCAGTTTGAAGCAGTTTTATTTAAAAGTTGATTATTCAACTGAAGTTGATTTCAGACTGACCTCATTGTGGACTGAAAAGATTTACTGTGGAGCTGTGCACAATCCCTGGGGAATTGATGACTTCATAGAACTGCAGACATCAATTTTCTTATGCTCAAAGAATATCTCCAAAATCCCTCTGCTCCCTCTAGCTGAAACAGGACCCCATCTCTTAAAAACAAACATGCATGATTGCTATAGATACCAGCAAAAGATTGCTATAGGATTCTATTACTTTTGGAGAAAAAAAAAAAGAATTAATGGATTTACCCCAATGTAAGCAAAATCAAGATCTGGCTCCATGACATGTCATCAGCATTTCTTTTCTAGCATGACAGAGACAGATGGGCTTTTTTGGAAAAGAATTTTTAGAGAAAGAAGAGAAAAATACATTTGACCCAAGTTTTACAACAAAATGTCAAGCAAAGATGGGGGAAGAGAAAGACAAACATGTATAAAAAAGGAATCTTTTCTTAGCCTAGGCTACTTGTCAGATTAAGAGCTTCAACTTACAGATGTCATTAGTAGCTCAAAGTCCACGCTCAACTATTCTAAGTGTTCAGGGAAAGATGCCTATGCTTTGGCTAGAAGTTCTACTAATGCGTTTATGCATAAAGATGTGTTTTATATCTGAAGACAGTATGTTGCCAATATCTGTTACTTGACAAAAATACAGCTCATCTGCAACAGGACTTTTGTTCAAGCTTTGGAGTGGCTACAGCTGCCTCTAAACCAAAGCCTTCTCTGCCATTAAGGCACAGGGACAAGTGTCATTTCAGACCATAGATAGGTCGCTGACCACTAGGCTGTTATTTGCCAGCTCTGCGGTGTTCAGTTTGTGTGGTAATCCTTCCTCTCTGCTAAATCCCTTGCCTCTCAAGTCCCCTCAGGAACATCAATATGATCATTACCAATTATGTAACATCAGAGAAAAAGAGATTAATAATTCAGACTTAAGATATCATTAAGATTTATCACCTTGTATGTATTGTCTCCAGACAGCATTGGGAAGCTGTCATTGGGAGACAGTAAGATATGAAAACAAGAGCTTTGTACTGATTATGAAACAGTTATTCTTTATCAACAAGTGAAAACAATTTATGTTTGGAAATATAGCTGGGTGTTCATCTCTGTCATTAACACAGCAGCCTCTAAATGCACAGAAATGAGGCATTTATTAAGCTACTTTTTGGGCCCTTAGAAGCTGCTTGCTGACCCCCAAAAGGAGTAAAAATACCATATACCTGCAACAACATTCCCAAGGAAGGTCTCTCCTCAAGGCTAGAGCAGACGCTCAGCTAACTAGAAGCTACTAGAGACCACTCTGGCAGGGTTCAGATCTAAAGTCTGAGAAGCACATAAAAGGAAACCTGCATTGCCTATTCCAGCACCTAGTGAAGGATTCCAGTGAGTAGAGCTTTTGATCTAAAACCTTAACTGTTAGCCTCATTTTGGGAAAGAATGATAAACGTGAGATTAAACACAGGAATTAGGGTAAATTAATATTTTAATGGCTCACAGAAGAACTAAATAACAGCATGTTCAGCTCAAAGAACTATATAATGAGACAGCTTTAATAAGCGATTGTGCCATTAAAAGTGAAGGGTAAAGAGAAGAGCTATCAAGAAAATGCCACAAGACTTTTTCATGGTGTACCACTTTAATGTGCAAGGAAGAGCTGGGAAGAAGCAGAATGATCTTGATACACAGGATAAAGGTACATCTTTGCTATTCATATCTGAGCTTGGTCCTTGCTGACCTTTACTATGGCTGTTGCTGTTACCAACAGCATAACCAATGTGATGAGTGCTGTAATATGCATTTCACACATGCAAGTATATTCTCTTTACTCCTTACAGTATAATTTTGGGAGGGAAAATGCATCATTACTTTTTCATATATTTACAGATCATGCCCTAAGGCAAGGAGAGAACCCAGATCTCCTGCCCTAGTACAGTCAGGCTGTATTTGGATCAGAACTGCACTACAATATCATTAGACCTGGTCCCTGTTCCACAAGTGCTAGCACACTTGATAAAACAGTTTTCCCCATGAAATGGGATTTTACCAGAAATTCACATAATTCCAATCTGGGATAATTTTTAAAGGCCCCTAAACCCAAGGGCCAGTTACTGATTTCATTCCTACAGGAAACAATTCTGACAAGAAGCGTATTTTTTTGGTGCATCTTAGGTAACCCCCACCAGACAAACTGACAATGATCAAGTCCCCCTGAATTACAATTGCACTTGTTATATACTAGCATCCTTCTTACATTCAGCCACCAATAAGCTCTGTATATAATACCCATGAAAAAACCCAGCACATTTCTGTATATTTTCCTTGCAATGCCAATAAGTTCATTTAACACACAATCCAAAGATTCTATAACCTTGCTGAAAATGGCTCCTTCTACAGCTGTAAAAGAAAACCCTTTCCAGATGTAGTATAAATTTTTGTTTTAAACATATTTAGCATTAGAAGTCATATGCTATTCAAGGTTTATTTATAGAGAGTGGCTTCAAGGAAACAGCTTTGATTAGTTGGCAAGACACTTGCAAAAAAAAAAATCAAAATTTCTACTTTATATTCCATTCTGTGCATGTTGCTTTGAAGGAAATGGGCTCACATGCTGCATCTCTGATTCAGGTAGTATGTGGGATTAAGAATGAGAATCTTCATTCTTGAAGATGACTGGGGTTCTGTTTACAAGCTAAGGACTTGGGATCAAGCTCCTTATTGCCTATGGTGTCCATGATGGGGGATTCTTTCTGCAGTCTCACTTGTTCAAATAACCCTGCCTTATGCAGTGAAACCTCCCAGTGAAACTTCTAATCCTCTAGTCAGCCTGCCATGCTCTACTAGTCTCTGCCTTCCCTTCCTTAAGTTCAGTTTTCTCATTTTGTTGCACAATTTCCTGATAGAAGAGAGTAAAAATGATCAAGCCAGACTTCTCAGCAGTGGCCAGTGACAGTATAAGAAGCAACTGGCACAACCTGAAATACAATGAATTCCACTTAAACATAACGGGGTTTTTTTTGGTTGGGGTTTTTTTTGGTTTTTCGGGTGGTGGGTTTTTTTTTTGTTTGTTTGTTTGGTTTTTTTTTACTGTGAGGGTGATCAAGCACTGGAGGAACTATAGCCAGAGAGGCTATAGAGTCTCCATTGTTGGAGATATTCAAGGCTTGACTGGACACAGCCCAGCACAAGCTTCTCTAGCTGCTCCTGTTTTGAACAAGGGGATAGACTAGATGATCTCAGACTGACATAGTGAGTTGTGATAGACAGGAGTTATCTGACTCTATATAACTCTACTGTGTCTGTGGAGGGAAAGACCTCAATTATGCCATTCAGATACAGTGAAAAATTAAACCGGTTTCATTTTGAATGTATTTGTGCACATGAGGGCTCTCCTCTTTAAACAAAACATTTTGGCCTAAAACTAAATTTACCCTTTCACTGCTGCTCTCAAACATTAAGATGTGAATCTTGAGGAACTCTGTAGTTTCTCAGTGGTTTGACTTCTTGGGAACATAAATTGATCCAAACTAACATCTAAGGGACAAATTAATTTGACAATGACTTTCTTTAAAGTCTAATTAAAGGTTTGATGAATTACTGAAAGATAAGTTCATGTTGAGGGTGGCATTGGTTGAATATTTCATTAATCTTACCTAGAATAAATGTGGACCATAATGAAAAAGACAGCTTGCTTCAAAAAATCATTATTTTTATCTACATAAAATAACTTTCTGCCCTTTCTTCCCATTTATGGCTTTAACATGTTAAGAATCAAATTGCAGAGAGAATTAGTGTGACCATTTTAAGGCCATTTCAGCTCGCTGACACACCAGGGTCCATTCAATAGCATTGTGCTGCCAGGCCACTTAACACATGTAGCTACTTTAGACTCCCACAGTGTTGCTAAATAGAAGGGGCCAGATCCTGGGTTAGATTGAGTCAATGTGCCCATGCTGATTTATGCTATTTAAAGACATGGATTTCATGCACTGCAAAACTTCTGTGAAAATTAAGAAGCATTTGGAAGGCAGGTTTAACTCTTAGATGTAGTACAGCCTTGTCACTAAATGTCAGAGTTTTCACTGAAATAAGGATTATTTTTTAATTTTTTTTTTAATTTTTCATGTAAATGAAGCAGAAAGGTTAACGAGAAGTCACAATCTCTTTATACACTAACTTATCTTCAGCTGCTCTGGCCTTCCTTACAGCAGTTTAAACACAGTAGCATCCTGAATGTATGAAAACTAGTCTGTTTCCAGTAATGAGAGAAACTAATGAATCCAAACACCATAAAAGGTCCAAATTTATCAGTCTGCTTCCAACTTGTATCACACACTATGTTCTCAAAGACACTAAAGACTAAATTGCATAATTAGGAGAAGGTTAGGGTTTTCTGCAACAAGTTTATAGAAAGCAATGACTAACATCTGACAGCACGCTGCCCCCTCTTTTGTCACCTTATTTTTCCAACTTGACACAGAGCAGAGTTTAGTCAAAAGGCTCTGACTCATGATGTCACAACTGCAGCTCCTTTTTGTCCATCTGCGCTCTCTGCTTCAGGTTACTGACAATCTAACAGGAAGGCTGCAAGGAACATGCATCCCCTTCCTTTACTACTACAGTTTATAGCCCAGAGTATTAGTGCAAAACACCGGACTGAGGTTAACACCAATACACCAGGCTGTGATCTGCAGCAGAATCATGCTGCTATGAAATACCTCATCTAAAAGAGAAGGTACCTCAGGAAGCCCTCCAAGTCTGTATCTTAAATAAATCATACATCATCTCCTCACCTAACATTATCATACCAGTACTTTAACCACGTAACTCTATCAAATACATGCTGGATTAAGAACACATTTAGAGACTGAATTCATAATGGACCAGCCTAAGATGTCTACACCGGTTCAGCCCACAAAATGGATTACATTCTACAAGATAGTGAGCTTTTGAGCCCTTTTTAAGGAAAGCACTTAGGAACATGCTGCAAGGTTGAACAGATTATGTACCTGCTTGAAGTTAACCCTGGCGTTCAACAGGTAGCTGAGTAAGTGCAAAGCACTGTATCTGGGAGGGCTACACTGAATATGAAATAAATGGGGTACCAGTGATATAAACACTCTGCTTGCAAAAATCCACACAGAACTTGTAAGGAAAGAGTGAGGAACGTACAAGGTAGCAGCTTCATAAAAATTACTTTGGTTTTAAAGTCTTGATATCTGCCAGTGCATATAATGAAAGCATAATACACCCCTTCAGCCAGGGGCAAATCCTGCCTAGGAAAGGTTACATGATTTTCCTGATGATGGTTATTTTTCAGAATAAACTCCTACTGTACAAAGTCAGCCCAGCTAACTGTATTCTCTACCAGCAACCGCTGACAGATGCTTAGGAAGAATGCAAGAAACATGCCAAGCATGGCACACTATCTCCTAATACACCCTCCGTGCTCCTGATAGCAAGGAGGTTTGACATTCACTCTGGAAAATATTTACTAAATAACTTCTAAGACCCTTTTCTAAAACTTTATCAAGCTCAGTAGTAAAAAAGCCATCAAGCAAAGAGGCAAGCTGCTGAGGCAATATGCCAGTTACAAGGGAAACTTTTTTCCCCAAATTTGGAAGCCCCATGTTGGAAAGAGAAAGGACATATCTTGGTGTCAGATGAATGGAACTAACGTAACTAACTTCTCCAACATGTCAAAGGGATGTTTAATTTACAATTTGGTTTAATTATTCATTGCATCTAATACACTTAACATTTCAATAATTAACTTCTACAGCAACAGGGGGAAAATCTGATTTATGTGTTTACTTCCATCTTTAGCTGTTTAATTAGCCATACTGTCCTCTGCTCTATAATCTCTTTGCATGGACAAAAATACCGAGACAATTACAGGAATAAATGCTTTTCTTTGGCGAGTGCATAGGCCTGGAAGAAAAAGCCTGATGTCAGGGCAGAGACAAGGTAATTTTCCTCATTACAGTTTTACCTGTTTTCCAGAGAAGCAACTTATACTGCTGATTGCTGGGAACAGAATGATCTTCTGTGAATGCCAAAGGAAAGATTTGAACAGAGTTCTAAAAACTTCAGCTGCTCCTTCTGAAAAAATCTAGCTCATTGACTAACATGTAATCTAGAATGACTATACAGCTCTTCCTACCATTGAAACCTGATCTTTTATTTCTGCAGAGGTATAATTTCTTTTCAGATTTTCAGAATCAGAGCTAACTCACAGCATTTTATATAGCCACAGTCATGTTTTGTGTAAATAAGCTGAAGACTTTTATTCATTTAGCTTTTATAAAAGACAAGGGTGCACTGGGTGTGCACCCATCATGAATTCATGCAAATGTTACACTTGTGACACCTCGTTCGCAGCAACTCATTTTGTTACCTGCTCACCACATGCAAAGTCATCTCCCTCTCCCTATGCATCCCACTGTCAGAGTACACAGGGCAATAAGTAGAATAGCTGCATGTTATTAAAATTCTATATTGGGGAAATAATCTATTCATGGCTCATTCCTCCCCTCCTCCCTTACCATTCCCTTAGAAACAGCTCTTCTCCACAGTAAATAAAGTTAGAAAGCCTTATCATTAATTCTATTTAGGCCTAATATGTCATAAAGCAAGGAAAGTAGGCCATTTTCCTCTCTGCTGGGGCACAAAACATGTATTAACTATTCCAACCAGAGCTGTGAATGATTTATTAATTCAATTTTGGAGTATGTGACTGTCAGATCATATAAGTTCGTTATAAAAAGAGTCTCTCTGAGGACTCTTTTACTCTTTTTAAACCAACTGACTGACATTTCACATGCTTCACAACTGCAGCCATCTATCTCCTTGCTGCTTGTTCTCAGTGTCACACAGAGGTTACCTAATTTGTCCTGTCCACATTAAAGTGTTTGTATCTGATGAGGGAGAGAACTGGTAGCTGGTGATCTGTGGCAGTAATGTTCCAACCCACAGGTCCAGCTTTGTGCTTTAAGCTAAGCACTATCCAGTGCTCTGTGGGGAACCGGATAGTCAGCTCTGCTTGTTCAGGATCACAGAGTGGTTGAGGTTGGAAAGAACCCCTGGAGGTCACCTTGTCCACACACCCCCCACACCACACCCCCCGACACAAGCAGGGCCACCTAGAGCTGGTTGCCCAAGACAATGTCCAAGTTTGTTGGTTGGTTTGTGGTTTGGTGGGTTTTTTTTGTTGGTGGTTTTTTTGTTGTTTTTTTTTTTTTTAAATTATCTCCAAGTAGGGAGACTCCAGAGCCTCTGGGGGCAACCTGTTTCCAAAGGGAATTCTCTAGTGCTCGCCCAGTGGTTTTCAAACAAGACATTTTCACAATTCCTTGTCTTGTTTGAAAACCACTAGGTCCGTTCAGAAGCTCCCAAATGGTGGGACATTAGCATTTGAAAACTGTTTTGAAGTGCTGTGCAAATGTACACACCTCCAGAGAAGCTCCCTGTGCCAACCTCTCTGCTGAAGTCCCCTCCCAGACAAAGGATGAAAAAGGGTTTCTCCTGCATCTGGCCTAATACTGATACTGGTTCTGCCTTATCTCCACTAACCTCTTCATCAGAAACAGGACTGGAGAAATACTTCCTCCTGAGAAGGGAGAGGAACTGCTACCAGGGACACTACTGCCATACTTGCACATTACAATTCCTGTTCCACATGAGCAAACCAGTCTAGCAACCTTGCTTTAATTGACAGTTCCCACTAAGAGTGATGATGAGTTCCAACACCTCTTTCATTTCTTCCTGTCTATAAATAAAATCTTGTTCCTATCAATGTGAAAAAAATAAGCAATGTGTGTAACCAGCATTTCTGCTGGTTACTAACAAGGCCAAGTTTTAACGTAGCCCTTTCTCATGTTTGCTTCAAAATTTCATTTGTTAAAGCTATCTATTGCAGTATTTCTGTTAAAAGAATATCAATAAAATAGAAAAACAATTTAGAAAAACACTTTCTACAAGGAGTGCTTCAATTAAGAAAATTTTAGATCTAGTACACCAGCTTATCCAGCTAAGGACTGACAACTTATAATCAGAAAAACAAGACAGACATCCTTAGAGATTGTAATACCAGGGAGAAACATGAACAATTTAGTTTGATCTCCCATCATCTAACACAGACCATTACATTTTATTAATTTATTTCTAGAACAAACCTAATTTTGACTAAAACATGCTTCCAAAAGGAGTCCTAGCTCAGTTTGAAGACATCACTTCCTCCAGTAGTTTGTTCCACTGGCAACCAACCACACCGTTGCATCTAATTTGCATCTATCTTACTGTATATTATTCCACAAATTCTTGCTATGCCTTTCTTTACTAGATTGAGGAACCCTTTCATCCCCACTGTGAAGCAAGAATAGGAGCCTAGTCTCAATTCCCCCTGAAACCATATGTTGTTTCATTTTTAGATCTAAGAACTCAGTCTCATTTCAAAATAAAAATAAATAAAAACCATTCTAAAGGATAGAAACATGAATAGTAAAGTAAATGCTCTCTCTCATTTGCAGTAATAGCTGTGAAATGCTACTTTGGGACTGGAAAGTATCTCAATCCTGTAATTACATGTTCATCATCTCTGTTCCATTTTCAGTCCCTTAGGCAGTATTTTACAGCTACAGCCCTCCAAGGCAGCCATACTTTTTTGTAATCGGTCATATATTTTCAATGCAGACGACAGGGTCAGTTCTTTTATAGGGCTGTGGCTCCAGCCAGCCTGACACTTCACTGGATTACAGTTGTATAAAGGTCCAGGAAGAAAAGCATAGAGGATATGAATCACTTCATCTCATTTGTACAGGCTAGGTAGAAAGGAGTCTCTGCATGGTGTCTCGCTGATTTACCATTCAGAACCTCCTGGGCAACTGAAAAATGAGGTCTGGAGGGCATGGGTGCAATGGGAAGAGATACTTATACTGTCTTCCCTAGGCTTTCAAGATACTGAAAGCTGCTGCTGCCTCCCTCTTCAGAGATCAGTGGTTGCTGGGTTTGTGGGGTTAGGGGTAGAGGCATCATAGGATGTTAAGTTATCTAGTAAGAATTCTTCATGGTGTGGCCCTTTACCTCCTGAGATACCCACCCAAAAAAGAAAGAGTGGAAAGAGCTGTGCAATGTAAATGACAAAAATAAAGATTACCTTTTCCTTCACTATAGCTTTATGTAACAGGACTCTACAATAGCAGAGGCAAAGCACAGGTTCCCTGCTGCAAACTTCACCACTACCAAATGTAAGGGGAGATGGATGTGTGGGGGCAATGACTTCTTAAACTCCTGCAACAACATTTGCTAGAGCTCTTCTGTCAAAGCATTTATTCTGCCACAAAAGATAACTCTTGCCATAGTTGTCTTTTGCTTTATAATTTCCTATAATTCACAGTGGTCCCAGTAATCAAAACAGGACATACTCCTTTGCATCCCACAGATGAGAGCTAGATACTTACATGGATATTTCTCATACGATGCTCTATTTATACTAGTTTGTATATGGTGAATTAATGCTATATCTCCAGAGATTCCCCTCTGAACAAAGAAATAGAAAAAAGAATTTGATTTGTATCTGGTCCTATTGCACACAGATCCAAGTTACAGTGTTTATCTCTGAATTATACACTATCACACAAGAAAAGGAGGGCTATGTAGCTTAAAAAAAAAATAAAAATTGTGGCAGTTTATTCCCACTTTGCAAAGGCATAAATGAACGCAGAAGGTTTTTAAAACACATTTGGCAAAGGACCTTAAAAGGGTGAGCAAGCAGTTGTCATATTGCAAGAATATAAAAGTGATTCAACAATGATAAAAACAGTCTTGGCTTTGACTACGCAATACACTTTACACCATCTGAGCTATTCTAACAGCCTCTGATCACTGCTGGTCCACAGCAGATACAATGGCTGCAGCTTAACTGAACACACTGTCTTGGGGAATTATCATCTTACATCCGTCATAGGCTAAAAGCAGACACCATTATTGCAGGCCAACTGATGTGCACTTCTAATACTACATGTATCTTCTTGTGTCATTGCAACTTGCTCACATGTTTGAGCTTTAAAGGCCTTACCAAAGTAGAAAAGTACCATCCCTCCTGTCCTTCACGCTGTATAATCAGTCGTTCAAGCTATTTCAAGCTACAGCCTGAAGTACGGAAAAGGAGAGGGAATGATATTTGCAGTAAGATTATATTTCGTGTTTCTGCTTGCCACCAAGTCCTTAAGGGTTCTGACTGCCCTCTCAAGAGGCCTTCTCCCACCCTTATCTATATAGAGGCCAGCAGAGACCAGCTTTCCAGCCTTAAGTGCCTTAAGACAGGCAGGGTTGAGACATTTTCTGCCTAGTTTTACCATACTTGTTCAGGTAGGGATGAGACCACTCAAGACAGTGGAAAATCTGGGACTTTCTTTTGAACTGCTTTTCCCCTGGCATTGATGGAGCTCTATAGCAACACTGCAGGCAGCCCTGGTTTACAGCTGCGTAAAGATGATTTTGCCTTCTTTTGTCCAGAGTTTCTTGTCATTTACAAATTTTAGTATAGCACCATTATTCCAAATAGTATTTCCCCCAGCAAAATCACAAATGTGTAATTAATATAATCAGTTCCTTGCACAGGCACTATAGAAATAAGCAGATAAGCAGGTACAGCGCATATCTTACCATCGCCCTCACAAGAAAGTATTGCCAGATGGCTGCGGGCCAGTACTTTGATATGCTCTGATGTGTGGATCACCATTAACCTTTGCAAAACAAGGAGCTGCAAAATCACAGCAACTGATTTCTAAAGTTAAGAACAAAAATTGTCATCTGTCAAACTATGACATGACATCAACTCTATCCTCTCAAGATGAATCCCCTCACGGGTCAGCTTTTCTCCTCGATCTTCAATTTAAAGCTTTTCCCATTGTCTTGAATTTAATGCCCTCATTTAGGTAAGGTAGAAACTTAGAGTAGAGTCCAGACAGTACAAGAGGAAGTTCTCTTATCTACCTCATCTGCACTCTTGCTTTCTCAGAAACATGGTCTTCAACGGTTTTAACAACCATCACAGGCAGGCAAAGTCAGCAGAGACTGACTACTAAGGACTCAGAAGTAGATTTGTCAATGTAAGTCACCAATTATCTGTCAAAAGATGTCTCAGTAGCAGATGAGCAAGAGAGAGTTATTTGTTATGTTTCTCTCCTTGCAAGAAAAATTGAACTTAATAAACATAATGGTCACAGCATGTAGAGGGAAAATGATACTCTTGCCACACACAAATAATTTATTTTACTGTTATGTACCTTGCAATAAAGTAACCTCTCCAGAAAGAGAGTTTATTGCATTTGGCCATGCAGTGTGCAGCTGCTGGTTGCCCTAGGCTGATATCGTGGAGATAAGAATTTCCTTTATAACACAGGCCTTCCCTCCCCTTATACCTTTGTTTCAGGCTGCTAGCAAAAGAGGAACTATTTTTTATTTTGTAGGGTACATTTCTGCTGATGATCCACATGAAACATGGCACACTGAAGTCCCACTGAGACCCTGCTTTTTGCCCTTAACCAGTGTGCTAGGCTCACACTGCTTGTTCATCACACAGCTGGGCTCCACTTGCTGTGAGAGTGCAAAACCAAATAGCTCATCATTCCATACTTGTTTCTGTGCTTAAAAAATACTAGAGAGACTTTACAGTTGAGATGATACATCCTTTCTAATGTTACTTCCAAAAGACTATTTGCATATGCAACCGATCATGAGGTAACCATGGCAAACAACAATTCTTAGCAAGAGATTTTGAACTTAAATATTCATTTGCCATTCAAGGTCACTTCACAGCAACTTAACAACAGCGGGTGCTAAGACCCTCTGAGCTTCAACATCATGGTAAATGCAGGAGAGCAAGAGGAAAAGGAAAGGATCAGGAAGCAGATACAGAAATTATAATGGCTTATAATTTGTTTTGTTCTCACATTTATTCCCCAGGAATCAAAATACAGTAAGATAAGTATCAAGAGTGCCAAAATATGAAAAGTTGTGAAAGACAGGCTAATTATAGCCACCATTTAACAGATGGAAAAAATGAGACCATGACAGGCCAGCAAGTATAAAACAGGGTTCTATAAAGACCAGGGGAAAGGTCTATCAGCGCATCTCATCAATCTTCCTTCTCATTTAATTTTAAAGCACAACCGATTCATGTTTTCAAATTTTTCCTTACACGTAAAAGCAATTTAGTCTGCTAAAAATAATGGAAAGATAGTAGGTAATAGAAGTCTAAATTATCTCATGTTCAGACTGAGAACCCTGGCTGCTTTAGCAAATTCCCCAGATATGGTGCATCGTTCCAGAAAGCTTGGAAACCAGGCTGTTTTCAGACTGAAAAAAATTTACCTTACAAAATACTAACAATGAAAAACTGGAACTTTAGTGAAATGGGTTGTTCCCCAAAAAGTTTCCAAAGCTGTTTCCTATAAAAGTCTCGATATGAATTTTAAAAGTGGATCCAAAATTCCCAAACACTACTCTGCTTTGCTTTTTAATTTGGAAGGACTGATCTCAAAAGACAAGTCTCCAGCAACTGGATTTTAATCATGTCTGTAAGAACAGGCCTCAAGCCTTCTTTTGCTACCAAATACTTTGGGATGAGCACCTCAGAGACCTTGTTCTCTGTTTTTATGCAGAATGAGCCAGGCACATTGACAGAGGTAGTCCACCTCCCATTTCCGCCACAGTTTAAGGATTCAGTTCATGAGGTGTTTACACTGTCTTGTAGTGCTAGAGGTAATCATGTTACAGATCCAGCTCCCTAATGACTCAGGTTCTATAGTGCTACTGATGTCAAGAGCCAAATTATTTCACACCAGGAAAGGGCAGACTCCTAACATTTAGATCAGTAATGTATACAAAAATGAACCGAACAGTCCATTTACACTCATTTTGTTTCTGCTATATAGTAGTAAATAACTAGGCAACAAATGGGCAAGAAACCATCAGATCCTCAGATTTTCCATGTTACTTAAGGGGAAGGGTCAAAAACAATATTTTGAAGTTATTTGGAAGGTCACTTCAAGGGGAAAGATGGGGAAGTTTTCCCAAATGCTTGGCCTTCATGATTAATGAGTATGCTGAAGACAAGCCCACACACATTTCAGGAACAGATGGGCTTGTTTTAGCTTAGTTGTCACCAAAAAGCTTTTTTTATTATTTTTAAACCCGAAACATTAGTTATTCCTCCCAAGTACCTAATTCTCAACATGAAGAGAAGGGTAAGTGTAGCAGCAGAGGAAGACACCTCCTGATTCTAGGAAGCGAGGCAGACACATAAGAGGAAGAAATAGTTGGAGACAGGTTGCCCTTGAGCAGGGCATTCCTCCATTCATATAAAAGCAACATCCATACTGCTCCAGCAAAGAAACCTCAGAAGCATTTCTAAAGGTACTACAACCCACATGTGCTGCCAGTGCTGGTAGGGAACATGGTAACCCACTGGCTGTGCTTGGGCCCACAGGGTGCCATCAGCTTCAGAAAAACAACACTGCACTTGCAGTCTGCACATTGAGTCTGGTTAGGAAGCGAGTCAGATTTGTGTTTACCTCAGTTTACTTTCCTGTGCTTTACTTGCCCATGGTAAGAATGAGGGTTCTCATTGTTACTGCTCGAGAAGACTGAAACAATACTCAGCTCAGTATTGAAAAGAATGAAGAATTTCTTCCTTCCCTATTGTTACCTAATTTATTAGCTTCCCTACCTAGTTTACATAATGACAGACTACACTGAAAAGCAGGAGGAAATAAATCCCCCTCATTAGTAAGTTAACTGTTGGACAAACCCCATCTTGACTTTCACAAGTAAGAGTGGCTTCTCTTCCAGTTTCTAAAAAGGCAGAAAATATACACTGTACTGCCAAGATGCCAAATTAGATTTCAGCAGTAGGACATGGTAAGCTGAAAAAGAAAACAAACGAGCAAACCCCCCCCCGCCTCCAAACCAGCCACAGCTCAGGATTAGATTTGGTTTGCTCTCTGCTCTTCAACCTTTGACACAAACACTTACGTCATCTAAATATCAGCTGAATCTAAGGGCATTTATTGAAATGCAAAGGGAGGCTGGAATTTCTCTTAGTCCCTGGCTGCCTGCAGCTTGTCAGCTCTCCATGTCCCCTGTGACAAGTGCAGTACACCCTTGAGGGGGAGCGTGGGACAGGATCCAGCAACAAAACAAGGTGTGCGTACGTGGGAGGCAGAAAAACACCAGGGCAGCAGAGGATTTAGATGTTCAAGTTGCCCTTAAAATGCAACAAAGGGACAAGTTTGCAACATGGCAAGCAATGACACATGCAGACCATCCTCTCCCCATACAACCCCCCACACGATACAGAGGGGTTAAGGCAAGAGTAGAGTTTTGCCAAATCTGTCTGTAGGAAGTCAGTTCCTGTGAGTGGACTGAAGCAAACAGCATGCCAGATCCACCAGCCAGCACGAGATTTTTTTGCTGCCACTCCCCACCATGCTTTTAAGCAGTTGTCCTGATGAGAGACATAGAGGAAAAAGCCTCATACGGCCACTTTGTGCTGTCAGAACAGAATAAAATGTGCCCTAAAAGCAAACTGGAACCTAGCTCAAACCTTCAGCTGCCAGCATTAAGCCAGGATACATTTTAGGAGCAGGAGTGTCCTGTTCTTGTGGCTGATATTTTTAGGATGAAACCTTATTGTGCCTCAATTTTCTTTCTGTAACACAAGCATAATACCTCCCTCCTCTTGCAGGTGTAAAGGGATGCATGAAATACAGAAAGCAGTTCTGGCTGCTGTATGGCTGCATTATGAAAATGACTAAAGACCCCAGCCAAGACCAGGGAAAGCCACAGGAAGAACGTGGGCCTTGAAGTGAAGCAGGAACAGCAGTAAATTGGTCCTGTAGATAACAAATGCTGCTAGGCACTGCACAAATCCATAGCAACAGTCCCAGCCATGTGTTTGGTCTGTAAGCTCTTCAAGCTGACAAAAGAAGTGGCAGGGGGCAGAGGTAGGCAGGGTTCCTAAAAGCAGCAGAAGGGGAGAACACGAGAGGGATTGTTCTGGTCTTGGAGACAAGATGCTGCTTTCCTCCCCATGCACTTTGCAGTAGCTCGCAAGATGGGGAATCATCTTCGTCCACCAAGTTTGGCCCGCTTTCCCTTTGCACTGCCAGTAGTAAACCAGCAATATTCTGTATCTTGCTGCAAACTTGGGGGATTTCTAAGGAGCTGTAAAGGCATGTAGTGGACTAGCTTTCTGGAAAAAGACAATTTCGGCCTTGATAAATTTCATTTCAATACAGATATGGGTGACATTCTCAAACTACTTTTTCACTAAAAATTCAGATTGACATTTAAGTCTTTCATAGAAATTGAAAATGAGAAAGTGTCAAGAGTAATTTCAAATATCTTGTTTCATTTCACTAATTAAAATATTAGATTATGAATATTTACATATACTATATTTAATATCTTCTGTAATGTTTCAAAACTGTAAAAAATAGTCTTTTATGGCTCATAATACTTTTTATATCAACTTATAGTCTAGGAAAATAATTTAAATTTCCATTTTGTATTCTATTTCAAGAAATTGCATTTCCAGAAGAACAGGATTTCTCACGTGTTGAAAATACCATTCTCCTACCCAGGCCTATTTAAAATTGACTTAGAGACAGGTATTCTAGCTATTATATCAACTTAGCCAAACAGTCAGGTCTGAATTTCTGCACATCTTGTTTTCTTTAAGCAAAGAGAACATCTGTACATGAAGCAGCCTAGGTAAAAGCCTATTAAGTGAAATATTTCAGTAGAGAAGGTACTTGCTCTACCAGAAGATTGAGAGGACAGCCTTAGTATTCATTTGAAGAAGCAGTTTAGTCTAAGTTGTAATGCAAGTTATTTTAACACTAAAGACATGAAGGCAGAAGTGACAGTTTTGAGATACCAAGGTGTCACGACCCAGACTGGACAGACCAGGAAGTCATGTTTAATTCGAAATTCCCTTGGGCTAAATTAAAGTGAAACAACACCCAACAATCAGTTGAAGATTTTACTCATGACAGAAGCAAACTGAACTGCAGAGGCGTGGTAGCAGGTGGCAGGGTTTCTCACAACAGGAATTGGCATAAGACTACTTCTGTAAACGATGTAACCCAGGGTAACCATATACATCAATTCAGGGAATAAGGAGATCCCTCCTGTTGAGTCATGAGGTTCACAGCAGACCCCCTTGCTTTCTAGACTCCTTCTCAGAGAAGGGCCCGGGGCGGCTGGATCCACTCTTAGTCCCAGACTTGGTCAATGGTTTTATGTTTTAAAGGGATGAGGTGTAGGGATTGTGGAAGAGGAAAAAGAGAAGACGACAGAAAAAAAGGAAGAGAGAAAGATTTCACTGGTCCTGAGTCCAGCGTTGGTTCAGTCAGCCGAGGGGTCCAGTCCCGGTGGGCTTGCGCACCCGGGGCTTCAGTTTGTGTCCTTTTATCATCCTTGCCCCTCCTTCGGGCAGGCACCCAAACTCATCAGGTTAATGAGCAGTCTGTGAGCCTTTGGGCTTGGGGGTCATTTGTGGCGTAACTTCTCCTTCCCTGCAGACACCACCATTGTTTGATCTTTGTATCAGAACAGCTTATCAGAACAGGGAGCTGCACACCCTCCAGCACGCCCTCCCCTCCTGTTGCTGATGTCTGAGCTGATGGGCTTTTCACCTTGGTTCCTTGCTGTGCAGGGTTTCTCTTTAAGCAGAACTTGCCCCACCACAATGTTTGAGATATTAACTCTTTCAGTCTCTCACACAAGGTGTCCGCTGAAGGCAGCACAAGGCCTTCTGTTATCTTCACAGCATTCCCGGTCTGTCCGGTGGCAACCCTTAAGGCTGGCTGGTACTCAGAGCTGACTCTACCCAGAGGGCAGAATTCAATAATTGCTTTCCAAGGATACCATGAACATAAAGAAGCCCTTGTGTTCTTTACACAACGATAGACCAATCTGGAATCCAGTGCTTTAGCAGCCATGCTGGATCCCAGTTCAGAAAAGCATTTAAGGAAGTGCCTAAATCCCTCTTCATAAGACCTGGTGATTAAAGTTAAATACATACTTGCTGTGCTGAACTGAGGACAGCAAAAGAATGCAAGAGGTAAGGTACAAAGAATGACCAGACCATAAAAATAATCATATAATAGTAATTTTTAAACATTAATTTCAGTATTATTCCTTAATTTATAGGGGTGCCTCCTCTTCCCTGAAAACTTTCTTATTCTTATTACGCAGTAGTGCAGTGCATTTAACCACAAGCTGAGAAAACCCTTTCCTCTCTTCCCTTTCCTAGTCCTTGAATCTCTGGCTTTTAAAATCTAATTTGAGATACTAGGGATTCATGTTTAGCTGCCATCCCTGAAGATGGAGTACAGGCAATAGAATACACCCAGCCCATTAGACAACATTGTAGTTGGCTCCCTAAAGACTGTGCTGAAAAAAAGAAAGTATAGACTTTTAAGGCTAATTGCTTCCAAAATATACTCCCCATTCTCTCTCATTATAGCCTCTCTAGGGATAAATTCAGTAAAATAACTAGTGATATTTAGGTAGCTGACGTTTAGCAGACTATGCAGTGGGACTGTGGAAAATAGTCCCCAGGCATTTTTGTCACCCAGCTGTTAGAACGTTTAAGTTCCATAAAAATGCACCTCCCTGGCAGTCTTTGTCCTCTCAAGCTTCATAATGACCCATCTCTGGACCTATATTCACTTACCTCTACCACAGAAAGCTCCCTTACAAGCCATTTCCTCTAACATTTGTTAATCTACCAGATGACACATTCAAGAATCCACATGTTGGCATTTTCTGAACTCTAGTTCAAGGATTCCCATTACCCACTGCACAGGCTCCAGCACCATAACTGATGCAGAGTTGCAAAAAACAATACTATTTTTGGGAAAAGGCTTTGATAAATAAACAGAGTATTTTAAACCAAAGATGAGATTCTAGGCTGGAGAGACAGAGAACTTGCCAATCACTGGCAATAGCCAGCACTGCCCTGGAAAACAGTTCCTAATATAGTACCGTCAAATCTACTGACTATGTGGGATCTATGATAATTAAAGTTCTACTTATAGTCCAAACTCACAGCTCGTGGCAGAAAGTTTTGTACAAGGCCAAGTTCCTGAAAACTGGGTCTTTCAGTTAAAAAACAGCTAAAACAAAAATCAAGGTTACCTGATAGTGGAGAACAGCTTGAAATTAGACAACCACATGGAAGAAACAACAATTTTTCTACCCCCTCAAAATTTATTTACAAAAATCTGAATTTCTTCCAGCAATATCATGGCTGTTTTGGGATGATTGATTTTAAAATCTTTGGCCAGGCAAGATGTTTTCTGTACCCCTGCTGTTAATGTGACAGCCTTGCTTTCCTTGTCTGAAAAAAAAATGTGTCTGACCACTCTTGCTTTTGCTGCTTTTAGTCTGTTAAACTCGGAGATAGTCAGATCAGCAAGCTATTGCTGCTATTTTGGCTATGTGTTTTACTACTGAAAAGAGGGAGGGAGAGAGGGGGATTTTAAGTAGAGACATGGTGTTTTAAGACTTCTGTTTGCACACATTAATTGGGATTAGCCTAACATTTCTTCTACTTATGGCTCAAAGCCTATTGTTAAGGAACACATCACATTCTTCTGGAAAAACAACTAGGCTAGGAATTGAATTACTTGCACTGTTTGCCTGAAAAAGCTTATATTTGGAAGCCAGACCCCTCATGTTACCTAGTTTATGACATGTATTGTCCTAAAAGAAAATAGAACCAAAAAGTTTACTATGAGGACCAGACTTTTTAAAAGACAGGCTGATCAAAGGATAATGTGCTATTGTAACAATATGACAATGAAAAGAAGCAGGGAGAGGTCTGAGTAGTCCCTCAAAATAAAAGCAGGGGGTATAGCACATCAGTACATGTTTAAGTAAGCTCAGGAGCAGATTTTATTCTTTTAATTCAGTGGTGAATATTCTGGTGGTGCTTGCTGAGTTCTTTCAGGAAAAAAATGTCAAGACATTTTACTGGGCTTTGCACGCTGTATGCCTTAAAAGTACAGTCCATTGGCACTGTACTACCCAATTCCTTCACATGTTTTTTTCCATATCTAATAAGGCACCTTACATTCCTAAGTGCTTTGCTTTCTAGAGAAGGCAGCTTTCAGTTCTCTAATTAACTATACTATATCTATTAGCCTGAACACTGCCTCACTTAACATCTTCAGTGCCACTAACATGGCTTTAAATACAGTTTTCCCAGCTTTGATACCTGTGACAGGGCCAATTACTATTCTTACTGTTTGTCACATTTCAGATGGTGCTGACAGCACTTTATTTAAAAATAAAGAAGAATGGCCATGGCCACAGCTCCAGAGAAGTCAACCTAAACAGAAAAATGGGAAGGTAGTAACTTGTAAGTGTAAGTACACTAGTATATCCTAATAGAGCTTTGGGGCCCTTATACAATGAACCAAATGAGATTTTCTTATTTTCTATCAGAAGTCTCATTCTCCTTTTCTTCACAGACACTTTGAAATCATGAAAGGATGCTGAAGAGATCTGAGCAACACAGCTTCCCAAAAGGACAGGTGCTGGCCTAAGGCTGTTTCTATTATAGCAAACACTGCAGTCTCCAAGGCTAGAGCTGGGAAAACACTGGAGTTCCAGAGGAGAAACAGGAGTGTTTGGGAATGCAAGAGAACACATACCCACCCTAGTCACTTCCTCCCACCACTTCAACAAGAGAAGATTAAGGCAGACATGCAGAGATACCAATCCAGAAGTCAGTATTACTCTACTAATCTGCAAACAAAAAACCCAGCCCCAGGTTTTCAAACATGAAAAAATACTGTTGTAATTAAACAAAAGTTTAAGTTGTTTTTTTGAAAATCGCCTTCATTCTGAACTTGCAAAGTGAGCTTAAAAATTTGTCACTGATGTAACAAGTTAATTGTCAGATTTCCCCCCCACCTTTGATTATAGCCACTCCCCAGGCATTAGGGTTCCCCCACAACCTTACAGCTAGAGAGGACTGACTAGCATATTGGTAGGCCAGGGGGTTTAAGTGATGCTGTCAGCAAAGGAGAGCTTGATCTTAGCTCCTCTACACAACCCTGTATAGGTTTCTTTTCTACATTCCACTCCCCCTTACCACCTGCCCTATAGAGAGCACACTTCCATACACGGGTGGGCTTTCTATAGAGTGTGACAATCTACAGATCAGAGGCTCAGAAACTGGTAATAGTTTTCCCAACTGTTTCTGGTGGCCATTCCGTATGATAAAGTACTAAGGATGGCAAAACCCAGCAGTAGCATGCCTTTTGCAATCCCCTATTCTTTTTAAGCTGCATTGAAAATGCCTTTTGCAATTCTTCACAACTCACTAATGAATTAGGTACTTTCCAATGAAAGATCACAAAGACCTTATGTCAAGACACTGCATAACTAATATTTCATGCAACAATACCCCTCCAGTGCTGACCTATTTGCTTGGTGTAGACTGAGGATGCTATCCCTGACAACTGGGTCTTGCCATTTAAAAGTGTAATCAATGATGACATTATTAGGAGCATGAAGCCTAAGTGTCATTAATTGTTAATGAGGGAAGTTTAGCTTTCGGGTGCTGTAGCTAGCAAGCAAAAATGTCTTTGAGCAGCTATTTGCTGTATGTGGCAAATTCTGTGTTCTTAGAAAAAAGCATCACCAAGGCTTTGAGGCCCCCAAAACATGTCCTGATTTACTTTTTTAAAATAGTAAAGGGGGGGAAAAAACCACCTCCAGCTTTTGAAAAATAGTGTAGGAATATACCGTTCGAGAAGATTAAAGAGTAACCCCAAGGTAGTCTGAAAATCCTGCAAAAGCAGCTCTGCACTCCCCCAGCTGGCTGACTTGCAGTACTTAACCAGCAAACATCAGGTGTATTTCTTACTTGACTGCTTAAACTCTTCAGTGAGGTTGAATGAAGTAAGCACACCTCACCTGGTGATTCCCTTCAGAAATCACCTTGTTAACATCACCCTTATTTTGAAAGTGCAGTAACATCTGCTTGTAGCACATCAACACTAATGCACCAGCATGCAGGGTGCTGGAGACAGGCTGACCCTTCTCCAAAAAACTTAGAGTTCATATAAGCAAATAATACATGAAATCAAAGACAAACCATAAAGTCCACAGTTACACAGTTTGCAACAGAACTAAAATAGTTCAGCTGATGTTTCCGTGAAGGGCCTAAGTATTAAATCTTCATTTCTAATGCCCAAGAAAAATGGAAGGCTAAATAGCAAAACTTAGAAGGGACATTTTTGTTTCTGCACTTGGAAGTTTGTGTCTGAGACTCAGCAAGTAAAGTCTGGGCTTGATGACCAAAGTCACAGCTTCTGCTCGTCCCTTCATTGGTGGTTTCCAGGAACCATAAAGTTAATTTAGTGCTCAAACCCTCCATGAGGGTCACTGCAGAAACACCAACTATTTTCATTAAATTCTCCTGTGAGGCTTGATACAAACAGTATAGTTTGATACCATTGTGATAACAGGCTCACCTTTGTCTGATATGCTGCTGTAGCAAATCCTTCTATATGCACAAGGGCCTCCAGAGAGGACAGGCTAGACTGTTTTCTCATCCTTTGTGTCAATCAGCTACAGTAACATTTTGGTTATATATTGGCATCAACCAGTACAGTAACAGTTTTGTTTCCCATCTTTGTGAGGAAATGAACATGTTCCCTCATCTACCACTCTCCACCACAGGGAATAAACCTGAAGGACAAAAGAACAGAACCAGAATGCTAAAGATGACATCAGTGCAAATGTTGTACAATAGAAGAGCAGGTTTTTCCATTAGCCAAATTTTATCCAGATGAATATCTAAACATCTGGTATACAGAGAATTTCTAGTGAGGTTAAATAACTCAGTGGTTCTAGCATAGCTAGATACTTTAACAGGGCCCATATAAGCTAGAAAAAAAAAAACAACAAAAAACATTTCATTCTATAGCCTTAAAATCTCCACAAGGTTTTTATTTTCCAGGCTCCAGCCTGAGTCCTCAGGCAACTACTGCCAGCAAAGATGAAGAAACACGTTTTTGGGTTTTGTTTGTCTCAAAGCAGCAGATGATTATGAATCACAGTCACATTTTGCAAAGCTAATGAGTGTAACTGATACATGTCGGTCCTCTTTCAGATGGCAGGAATTGTGGGAGGAGAAAGAGCATTCAGTATGAGGTAAAAAGCAAATTGTCATGCCAGCTGAATCCAGACAGACTGAATGCAGAAAGACTTAAATAACTTGCATATATGTCAGATGCTCACATTCATCTGGTTAACACTTTGGAGCAGGCATGTTATTTTTAAACCACAAAGACATCATGTGCAACATGTACCACATCTGCCAGATAGTCCAACTTACTAGCTAACACCAGTTTGAGCTCATTTAGCCTGGCAGGTGAAAGATGAACTGCACAGGCATAACTAATTCTGACAGGGAAAGGACACTTCCTCACTTTCAGGTGAGTATTGCTAAACTAGCAGTTAAATATATGTAAAAATGTATCATACAGCATTCCCTTAAGCTGTCCCTTAGACCATGGGAGACCAGAAGTGTACCTCAACTGAGAACTTAAGTTTAACCAGGTTATTTGCTTTGATTCTACCATTCCTGTAGCTCCCCCTCATATGTCTCCCTGTACTGAAAGAAATCTCTGCAAAATTGCTGCAGGACCACATGCCAAATTGTCTTGCAAGAATGGTTTCTTTGTCTATAGAGCTTTGAAATTCCTCTTCTGCTTGGGTCATCTGATAAGGACAGACATCTCCACTGATAGTTTTCTAATATCTGTCGTCCTAGACACTGAAAGGATGCAACATCTAAACAATCCATCTTTTCTACTTTGATCTGAATGTTCTTACAAATATTAAGTGGCCAAATCTGAGCTCCAATCAAACTTATGTCTACAGTTTGTTCTATCTCAATTCAGCATTACATTAGGTTGCTATCCTGAGGCTCTGTGGCATAATCCTTGTTATTTACTTTCTGGTTTCCTACTGAAATCCAGACTTTCTTCTTACAAGTTACTTGGGTGTTTTTATTTTGCAATTCATTCTCAACAGCTGCAAAAGATTGCCCTGAATATAAAGTAACCAACTCTAAAATTATCCACAAATCCATAAACATCTTAGATAGGATGCAAATAACTTAGGCTTCCTAGCTGCATCTTGTTTAGAGAGAAATGTCTGGTTGAGGTCACAGCCATTTTTCCTCCAACAAAAGGAATAAGTGTGTATTGGTGTGTGCCAGGGCAGGGGAAAGACTACATGGGACAAAATCCAGCTGTAGGGCAGTATTTACAAAGCAGACTTTGCACATTTTTCTTTCGGTACCAGGCACTTGAACCAGTGTCCTCTAGAGCCACCTTTGCTGACTTCGGCAGGTTCTGGCTTGGGTCCCAGGAGCACCAGTGCCAGGAACCTAAAGAGGGTAAACTCTGTTCTTGCAAATTTTTTAGGCTGATTTTGCAAGCTCATGAGTTGTGGCTATTTTAGATTGGGTTTGGAAGAGGAATTTAACATTATCTGAACTAAACCTGAGCTAAAGCATTAAGCAGGATTAGAAGCAAAGCAGGGGCCTCAGGAATTGCAATAGTTTAAAGACAAGTTCAGACTATCCAAATATAGATTGGCCTGAGGCAGAAGTCTATATCTGAAAGACAACTGCAGGGAAGTCTGGTACCAGTACAGACTTCACATTACAGTAAGTAAAACAAGATAACCCTTCCCCCCCAGACTGTCTCTGAATGTTCAGAGATTGAAAAATATGCACCTGATGTTCTGCCTCTAAGCCCTACCTGCCCACTTAGGATGGGCTTGTCCATCTTAGCACTTGTGGGATACTAAAGAGTTAACACTTCAATAAAAAAAAAAAAAAAAAGAGGGAGAGCTAGAACCCCAGGATTTCAAAAATAGCTGCTGGGTATAAGCACATTTCAGAAGACTGTCATAAGAGGCCAAATGTCCAGAGACATGGGTTCTGAAAGGCATTCAAGTTATAGGACCCAAATGTTAAAGAATGACATAAACTTAAAAACTTTAATTGTTGGCTGATGGTCTCTTTTACAAGCCTGCCCCCAAATTCTGCCCAAATCTGACTTTGCGCACCTGCTAGAGAACCTCACTGATGGGCATTGCTTGGGGCACCATTTTTACACTGCATTGTTCCAGCAGGATCTGTGTGCATGTATGAGCACACAGTGATATATGAGACTGAGGCTCACAATCGGAGCAACAGTTCAGTCTGTTGATATATTAGCGTAATACTCTGGATGATGCAGGAGTATCAGAACAGGCCCATCTGATAACATGTACAAGTAATTCATCACCAGAATGAGTTGCTTCAATGATGTATTACTCAGGAAAAAAGAATGCACCATCTAAAGGGGGAAACAGGTCCAGCAAAAGAGGAAGCTGTTTATTTCTAGGGTGAAATATTCACAGAACCTAAAGGGCTTCCTTGTCACCAAAACATTGGCACTGTGCAAAAATACGTGATGTACATCCCCTCTCTTCATTCCCACTCTCAGGTAGAAATCTAGTTAGTTGACCACTGGGTATAAAAGAAGCTTCATTTCATATGCACTAGAACCACAAACCTGAGTGCTGCATTCAAAATTCATATTGAGAGTCCCCTCAGATTTCTTCAGAGTGTGGGATCTGCAGTTTAAGCACTTTACAACTTTGCAGATTAAAATAAATTCAATGAAGTGATTTTTAATTTCTTATTCTGTATCGATTTGCTTCTTTCTTTTGGCTTTTTGAGCCTATTTAATTTAGTCCAAACTAATCCAGTTGGCTAGTGGGAGGAACAGAAGGGAGGGGAGAAGAGCCTCTTCCCTAATAAATCCGGAGTGGCTTACATTCTCTAATATCTGCTCTATATAAGTTCTTTGTATCTGCAGAGATGACAGTACAGTATAATGAGAAATTATTTTGAAGTAGTAATTTAAACCCTATACAATAATGACACCAAAAGATAAATAATTAATATTTTACATTTTTTCAGTGCTTTTCATCTCAAGGAGTCTCCAGACTCCTTGCAGTCTTTATAATTGACAAGAATCAATTAACTCAGTGTTCACACGCATCCATCTAAACAGAACACAGACCCTCCTAAAGAACAGGCTAAGCACAGCAGAAAAAGCATGGACTGAAAGTAAAGAATGTTTCACAGCAGGGAGGCTTCAGGGATACAGGACACTGTTGGCCAAACTGGAATTTGGCTGGAACTCAGGGTTTATCATCTGCATATTTGCAAAAGGTGCCACTGAGTGGTTTAAAAACCCTCAGGTTTGTCTTACTGCTCACCTGATGTGGGCAAGCTGGTAAAGGAAATAGATGCATCTCTAAACTTAGTCAGAAGGCCAAACTAGGTGAATCTAACAACACTTGCTGGCATTCAAAGCAGTGAAAACAGATACTACTCTCAAAGTCTCCTATAGGAGCTGAGCACTTGCTGCTCTTAAGCTACAAGCTGGAACTAACAGTCACCACTGTGGCAATTTGTAATTTAATACAAGTCTTGTTCCTTAAGCCACCCTTCCAATTCAGAAACGCAAGACCCTCTTCTGAAGAAAAGGCCACCTTACAGTGTATCCACCACCCAACTACTAATTGACAGTAAGCCTGCTGGTTTTCTAAGCCTGACATGGTATACAACTACAAAACAGCTCAGCTATTGCAGTAGCATTAACAATCATTCTCTTTATGAACCAGTGCACAAGAAAGTAACATACCAAGTTACCCATACTATAAAGAAGTAGAAGGAGACTTATATTTAAAGTCATTGGCATAAAACACCTTATGCTTCCCCCCCCACCACCTTTTTTACATGCTTGGAGGGGCAATAATTTCATTAAGTGATTAAGTGCTTTTAGTCTTCTGACTCATAGTTCATAAGACATACAAGCATGAATTTCAATTAGCGTTTCTTACAGTGTAAATGGGATAAGGAAAACATTCCTGAGCAATGTAGAAAGAGTGAGCTAAATTGTCCTTAGTACCCCTGGGGTAAATCAGCAGCAACTCTATTGAACCACTTGGAATATGTGGATGTAAAACTAGTACAGTACCAGAACACAACTCAGCATGTCCAACCTCCTATTGGTCAAGCAGCTTTACTAAAAGCCAAAGTTAATAGTTCTGTGTCTGTCAGAACTAAAACCTTCGCTTGAAGTGAGCTTTAGTGCAGGAGTGCAACTATGTGCTTAATCCTGAAGGAAACAGTCCTGATGATCTAAGCAGGACCCTAACCCCCGTAGCTGGATACTTAGCTCCTATGGCCTTTTCACCGACACTACCTCAGGGTACTCTTTAGAAACATCCCCTTTCCATTAAGGCCAAACCCCCCTGCTCTTAAAAGCAATAATCCTGCAGCTATGAGAACAGTCAGAAGCCCAGCTTCTCCAAAAAATCTCCTTCTTTCCACTGATCATTTTCTTTCCAATCATATTCTTCTTTCCCATCTTACCCTACCACTGGCTGCTCAGAGAATGCTTGCATAAAATAGTTAATCTTACCTTATTTTCATACCTTTTTTCCCCCAGGTTTTTTGTTCTCAGCTTCAAAAGCTATGCTAGCATCCTCAAAGTTAAATATGTACCTCATATCTACTATATTTCTCTAAAAACTCTTGGTCTGATCTTAAAATTTTGGTAACGCTCTCCTTTTTGGGTAAAGGTGGCAAAGTGACAATAGGGACTAAAGCTATTCTGAACTAGAACATTATTGCCATAATGCAGTGCCATAAACTTTCACAATAATAGTTCATTGTTTTACCTTTACTTCTCAGTATAAAATGGAACCAACTAGTTACTTTCCTGGAAAATATACAACTTCCAGGAAATATACAACATCCAGTCAATGGATTGTAAAAAAAAAAAACCACAAAACAAACATGTCCTTGTTTTGTATAATTCAAAACAGGGAGTTGAACAAAAGTCACAGAAGTCTAGAGTACCACAGCCAGGAGGCTCCAATTTTCCTTCTGGTTGACTTACAGATATGTTTGTCAGGCAAACTTTTAGGCAGAATAAGTTGGAGATCCCAAAGGCTATTTTCCATTTTCACCTTTCCTATTAGCCAGAATGTTCAGCCAGTGCTAACTAAATATTCATAGTTCACATGGAGGATTAAGATGAAGTTGACCACTCCATCAGTTAAGATACTAGGAAAGGAGAGGGACAGTACAAAAGCTGTGCAACTTCTAAATTTCAAGCTAGCTGGCTAAGCACAGTTGATATATTTACACTTGCCACTTCTTTGGATGACAGCATTGGAAACTGACACAAGAGTCCTGTCTCTCTCCTTCAATCCTAAACAATGGGAGGTTCAAGTTTGTTCTCCTTGTCTAGTGACTGTAGCATCAGTAAAATCTGTTATCAACAACAGAGCTCTTTGCCTGCATTTACATAGGTTTGTAACCTAAACATTCACTTTGCCTTTAATTGCTAGGCTGTTGACGGAAAGATTCCCCATTCTATAGTGTAAAATGGAAACCTTACAACTCCCTAGTTCAAACTGAAATGTTAAATCCATTCTTGGTTGCAATGACTTTAGCTTCATACCAAGCCAGAAAAGTGCAGTTAAAGTTCTGTAGGAATTTTAAGTTTTTAGAAAAAATTTAAGCTCAGCTAGTGCTTTTTTTAGTGTGAAAACCCCTGATTTTCCATGAAGTCATGTGTAATAGTTTGGAAATTCAATGTCGCAGTTGCTTTTGCTTCTAGAAAGCTAATTGCAAAAGGGAGCAGCTGAAGAGATAGGAGTTTGATTTTTCTATTACAGAGATGCTGCAAGGAAAGAACTAAAACAGATCCTCAGGAGAAGCAGGTTTCTATCTGAGCCCCAGAAGTATTGCCTCGGTCTGTACCAAACCCTGACTGTGTTCTCTCCCTAGGAGGTAACAATTTCAATTTCAACAGCTGTCACTCAATTACAAAGTAGAAAGTTTTAATTACCACCTCATTTTGTGTTTTCCTTGATGAATTTATATGCCATCACCAGTTACTGGACATGGACATTCATGGAAGTGCACAGTAAGCTTTTCATCTGGGCTTAATATTTATCATCTAGATCAAACAGCCTGAGAAGGTTAAAGGAGGAGGGGTCATTGCTCAGAGACATCAGCTGAACACCATATACTGTATTTGTGATGCCTTGCTTGCCTCCAAGTCAAGGCCTTTGGGATGTAGCTGTAATAAATAAGCAACATCTATTTCATTCTCTAAAATGCCTGTCCAATTTCTGGAAGAAAACCTCCCCCAGTGGAACTAAAGCTGTTCTACCAGGCACAAAGAAATAAGCCCTCAGTCCACTTTGGCTGCCAGAGCCCCATAGGAGTCAGAGGAAATACTCCAGTTACGCTCCTGAAGTTCTGGCTCCAAATGACAAAGCAGCATGGGAGTTGCAACAATTTCATTTAAGTCCATAGTTAAATGAAAATCAGCTCCTAACAATGTAGGTCCTTGTATTATACTGAGGCAAGAACCAACTGCAGATTTTCCTGTTACTGTACCAGACTACAATCTTAACCATAAGGCCATCCTCCAGTGAAAGGTCCTGTAATAGCAAGGAGAAAAACAGTTTGAGAGAACAGAAGCTGTAGCAAAAAAGATTCAGAAAAAGGACACTTTTGTCAGAGAAGAACCAGAAAAGAGAATACACTGCTGCAGCACAGTTTACTGAATGCATAAACTCCTGAGGATGCCTATTTATTTTGTGTCTATGAGCAAGAAGAGCTGCAGAAGGGAAAAAACCCCACACAGACCCATCGCTCTAGTAGTTTTTCAAGCACGCAAGGGATGGAATCAGACAAGCTTCCTGAGCGACAGCAGAGAAAGTTTTGGCTTGCAATTAAGTATTAGTCAGATGGTTTAAAGTAGGTTTGTTAACTGCTGAACACAGGGGACTATCAACAAGATCCATCCAGTGAAATACACATTTTGGCCTCCTTGCTGTTGTCTCAGCACTAACTCAGGTCTATTTTCAAAGGTCAGACTGGTAGAAAGCCTGAGCCTGGCCAAGAATTCCCTCAAATCAAGTTAACTTTTTTCCATATTTCAGTGAGCTTTGAGCTAGGAACTGCAAAGCACACAGACCATTAAACCTTCTCCAAACAGATAGCCACTGGCAACTGACACTGACCTGCTTTCATACTTGCAGTATAGTGGCATACAGTCAATTACAGCATCTCAGTTAAGGATCTGAGATTCTTGACCATCGACAGCAATCTCCAAGTAAACCCTTTGACAATAGGTTTTACATAATGTAGATAAAAGATGAGCTTTACTAAAACCCACAGAGGAGCAGATTACACCCTCTCAACACTAAGACTAGCCTTGTTGTAGATCCACATGATTATACCTTCCAGTGAGGCTCAACATCAAGTTCTTCTGGGACAGAGAAGTCAGACAATTATTGTATCTCCAGAAAGGGATATCCATTCCTCAGTTTGATCTGTTGTCTGTTCACTTTTCCTTTTATCACATGAGAATGAGAACAGCATGGGTGATGGCCACTGCTATCGAGTGCCACTGATTCATTTTCATCCCTGTGTTGATTTCATATTGATCAGTGAGCTGAAACAGAGTTATTAAAATTCTGTTTCAGCAAAACTATCCCTGATGCTTCTGTTCTGATGTTTTAAAAGAATGCAGATCTCTTGCCTTCTCTTGTGATTTCTTTGCACTGCTCAGTGAAGCTATTATTTATTCCATAAGACTGATCCAGACCCTTTTCCAAAGGCCCTGTTGTGCCACTGTACAAAACCAGTAGCAACAAGGGAGTTCAGAATGAAAGCCATGGTCTAACAAGATAAATATTAACTCAGAAGTCAGATGTAGGAACATTATCACTGTCTCGCATATGCAGGGTTTCAGGATGGAAAGATTAAGGTTCTTAGCCTTTTTCCATTGGTAAGAAGATGTCAAATTCTAGAATTAAACCCTAGTCCAGTGCCTTGAAGGAAAGAAACTTCTTTCCATTTACAAAGATCCACAGCATACACAATCTCTCAAAGACTCTGCCCAGAAAGATTGTTATGGTGGCTTGACATCAACAGCTTCGGTTAAAAAACAGCTTCCCTGTCCCTCCTTCCCCAGGCATAATCAGCGTGAGCTACTGTTCAGGCTTTCATCTGCCAGGAGTGACAATTTTTCTCTCCCAGGGCACTGACAGAGAGAGTTAGCTGCTTCCTGACCAAGTCAAGAGTTGAATGTGCCCTAATAAATATTCCTCAGTTGTCCAGAGTACTTATTTGTGATAAAGGCCAAATACACTATTCTGATGAGGATGTCATTACGAGTTTATGTGGCCTGTAAAACTGTCAGGGCAAATGCCTTTCTACATTTTCATACTTCAAGTGGAGCTAACAAGTCAAGTAATTACCAGGGGAGTTAACTTGGATAACTATTGACAATGACCCTGATCACTGGACAGACCTTCCTCTAGTTTAACAGTCCTTTTCAGGGTTTCTCCAGTGAATGTGAAGGTAGGGTTTAACTCTAGAAACTGTGGTAAATACACAAGCTGAAGTGAGCTCAGCACAAGTAATGGGCTGAGGCCCCCTACTACTCCAGTAAAAGGAGCATTAGAAAAATAAAGTGTAGGAACTTTTAAATACAGTTCTCATTAAAGCACCAGAATGACAGCCCAGAGACTGATGGCCATGTTTTTTTCTCAGAATTGTGATAGTACAAACTCTACTGCCCCTACTACCTCTTCTGAAAACATGTACCTCCAGCCAAATCCCAGCCTGCATGTCCCAGCCATAGCTGAAAGGAAACAGATATTGCAGCTGGTTTGTTGGTATACCAATACATTTCTGTTATACTGGTGATTTTGACAACAGGGACACCCTTCAAATCAAAGAAGGTCTTGATAACTACCAAAATTATTCACATCAATCACAAAACAATTGTCATAAGGAAACCACACTTAGTCTTTACCGACCTGGGCTAAACTGACAACAGCATCAAATCAAGACCATTTTGCAGTAGCCCAGCATGAGCCAAGAATAGCAGGAGGGAAGAACAGCATTTCCTACTCTTTCTAGAAAGAGGTGAATGTAATAAATCTGTGCCTGTATTACCTGCAGTCTGCTTGTATTGGCTTTGTGTGGCAAGGTTTTGGTAGCTGGGGACGGGGGAGCGTACAGGGGTGGGCTTCTGTGAGATGCTGCTAGAAGCTTCCCCTGTGTCCAACAGAGCCAATACCAGCTGGCTCTAAGACAGACCCACCGCCGGCCAAGGCCAAGCCAATCAACAATAGCGGTAGCGCCTCTGTGATAACACATTTAAGAAGGGGGAAAAAGTTGCTGGGAGAGACAGAAACAGCAGCCAGAGAGAGGAGGGAGAACATGTAAGAGAAACAACCCTGCAGACACCAAGGTCAGTGAAGAAGGAGGGGAAGGAGATGCTCCAGGCACTGGAGCAGAGATTCCCCTGCAGCCCATGGTGAAGACCATGGTGAGGCAGGCTGTCCCCCTGCAGCCCAGGGAGGTCCACAGTGGAGCAGATATCCACCTGCAGCCCGGGGAGGACCCCATGCCAGAGCAGGTGGGTTCCCAAAGGAGGCTGTGACGCCATGGGAAGCCCACACTGGAGCAGGTTCCTGGCAGGAATCTGTAGAGAGAGGAGCCCATGGAGCAGGTTTTCTGGCAGGACTTGTGACCCCATGGGTGACCCACGCTGGAGCAGTGTGCTCCTGAAGGACTGCACACTGTGGAAAGGACCCATGCTGGAGCAGTTTGTGAAGAACTGCAGGCCATGGGAAGGACCCACATTGGAGAAGTTCATGGAGGACTGTCTCCCATGGGAGGGACCCCACACTGGAGCAGGGGAAGAGTGTGATAAGTCCTGCCCCTGAGGAGGATGAAGCAGCAGAAATAACATGTGATGAACTGACCGTAAACCCCATTCCCCATCCTCCTACACTGCTGCGGGGGGGTAGGTAGAGAATCCAGGAGTGAAGTTGTGCTTGGGAAGAAGGGAGGAGTGGAGGGAAGGTGTTCTGAGATTTGGTTTTATTTCTCATTACCCTACCCTGGTTGATTGGTAATAAATTGAGTTAATTTTCCCCAAGTTAAGTGTGTTTTGCCCGTGACAGTAATTAGTGAGTGATCTCTCCTGTCCTTATCTCAACCCACAAACCTTTTGTTATATTTTCTCTCCCCTGTCCAGCTGAGGAGGGGGGAGTGATAGAACGGCTTTGGTGGGCATCTGGCGTTCAGCCAGGGTCAACCCACCACACTGCTATACCAGTAATAATTCAAGGTAGTATAGCTAGGACCTTTTATTATGCAGTCTGTTGTACTACAGATTAAATTGCTTTTCTTTCTATGTACAAAAGGACTGGGATTTTACATCTTCAAGTCAAATACCACATCTTTCAGAAAAACTTCATCTCCTCTTGGGCTATCCCCTGTTTTCCAACACTTTCATTCTTTACACTAGACATGCCTGCTAACTGCTTCTTCTAAAGAAAGAGCTCCATGTAGCTGCGGTCTTTCTGACAGCTCTGTGGTTTTGCTGGCTTAAAGCAACATCACGTCTTCTTGTATCACACTATCACAATCAAAATGCAGACATGGAATGAATATTTGATGCTATGAGGCAGCAAAGGACCAGCAACACAAAGCTCCTTGTTTCAAAGAAAGCATCTTTGTGCAAAGCATGTTTCAGCTACAGCTCCTTTCCTCCTGCTCTGTGTTGTTACAGGTTTATCTTACAACTTTGTCTGAAAGTCCAATGTAATAGTGGAACAAGCTAAACATATGAGAATAGTACATTGCAAAGAAATCTGAGGACCTGGCATATCCCAGCAAGAAACAGAAATAAATCTTCAGCAAACCTGTCTTCACATCTGCCTGCTGGATTTTACACGTTCAGAGACCTATCTGAAACGTAAGTCTCAAATCACTACTGCTCTGCAGTTATCTACCAGAAAGGAACAAGCTCAGTTGTAGCACCCAGTAACAAACATAAATACAAGCATGGTAGGTAGTCTTGTACTGTGCCCCAGTTGCAACATAGGGACTGCAACTTCTGTTTTTGCATACATTTAAACATATAGAATTGAAAGGGAATATAATGTCAGCAAGTCTACTGTGTTATTAACCCTTACACAAGAGACTGTGAAACATAAGATCCCTGAAGCCATTTTGAGGGTGTAGGTAGGACTTCAAAGGTAGACTAGTACTGTATTAATTCAGAAGGTTAAGGTTTGCTTCTCAAGATGAGACATAGTAGCATCAGTACTCACCAATATCCCTAAAAACTTCCAGCTGAATTCCACCCTTAGATTCTAGAGGTACCTCTCTGATAGTAACTTCCATTCAAAGCCAGCTCATTCCAGCAACATCAAATAAGTACAAAGTTAGTACAAGCAGGAAGGGGGGGGAAAAATCAATTTGGAGTAATTCTACTTTTACATGATTGTACTTAATTTTTTTTCTACCCGTTATTGCATATTAAATTCAAAGTTTTCACAGCCATAAAGAAACTGGTGCTGGAAGGGACTAACTTGTCCTTGTTCTGCTAATAGAGCAATTTTCCACTTGCCACTAAGAATCTCAAGGTAGGAGGTGTTTGCAGCAAGAGTTACATATGAAGAAATGGGATTTGGCACAGGCTGCAGGACATAGTATTTATCTGCAGATGTCAAAATTTCACAAAAGAGCTGTCATCTTTGTTTTACAGGCAAAAGACCATATGGTAAAACAATTCACTTAGAGGTCTCCCACTGTGCTAGAGATGGAACAAAACTGGGGAAGTCCCAGTTGTCATGCCAGCTGGAAACTACAACTTGCAGTGAGATTAGAGGAGTAGTTTCACTGGGTAGAGTGGGCTAATCCAGAAGTTTATCACTTCCATTACCAGAAAGAGGTGCTATTCATCTCCCTTCTGTTCTTGCTGCTTACCCCCACCAGCCCCAAACTCAGCCAACTTCTCTGCAAGTCAAATCATTTCACTAGTGTCAGAATACTAGCTCAGGGAAGAAAATAAAAAAGAACAAGCAGCCAGATAGGTTGCCTGAGCCACTGCAAGAATGAATGAAACCCCGTGCCTAGAAGCAGAGGAAGGAACAGCAAGACCTCTCACTGTCCCCTAAGATGCTATGAAGGGTCAGCTGGCTCCAGAACTACAATTCTCTGTGTTAACATGCTACACAGCAAGCCCAGTAGTTGCACTACTGTCTACCACAGGTTAGAACTGCCCTTAATTTTTTTCAGACTATACAGTGTTAAACAGTTCTGGAAGGTAGTGTCTTTTACACAGACTTTTTTTTTTTGATGGGGAAGTTCCATCTTTCTCCTTTGGCAGTACCTGCTTGTCTGTTATGCAAGGATAAATATTCTTGGCTTGCTCAAAGCATATTAAGGATTTCAGCCTTTACAAGGCTGAAAAACTAGATCTCTGCCTCAGTTTCCTCTCCTCTGAAACAGGATAGCAACATCCTTTCTTTCATGTCTCTCCATTCATCAAAATGTAGGGCCTAGTATAATGGTACTTTTATTTCAGACAAAGACTATAGTCATTAGTCTAATACAAATAGAAGTCCATGCAGTTACAGACCAATGCCTGGTAGACTTATTCCAAATATCATACCCCTTCCTAACGCCCCACCTCCACATTTTCCCTGGCCTGTGTTACAGCTAGTCCTTTAAAAACAATCAGCCTTGTTGAACTCCTTTGCCTCCTCAGGAATGCAGCAGGGTTATAAGAGAGCAGTTCTATCTATATGGAAATGCAGATTTCAAATATATCCATCCTAGTAATCAAATCCAGAGGAAACAATCCCCTAATATGGAGCTAATAAAAGTTGATTTTAAGTCAGCCTGAAGCCGTAAGCAATAAGAAGTAGATTTATAAAGGCAGCTTTCATTATTGCTGGTTTTGTTCTTTACAGTCTATACCAGCATAAAGCTATTGGTCAGCTTGCTACTGAATTTACCTGTATTCCCTAACCTCACGTAGTTCAGAGCCTGTTTCTTCTTCCATTCAGATGACTCTAAATCTGTCTGCTTATACACAGAGGTTGGGTAAATCATGGTATCTTAACTTACTTCAATAATTAGACCGATAAGAAGGCATCAAGCCTTTTTTCCCCACATCCTCTGCCCTCACATGCTTGCAAAATACACATGCCTGGTGCTGTTAAAAGAGGGCAGTGCTGCCCCTAGAATTATTGCTCAGTCATTGTAATCCTGTTTCAGGTAGTGATGAGACTTAACTTCAGCACAAAAAGCAGCGTGTAATTAAAAGAGATGAAAACATGAAAAGTCCTGTGGCTTAATATGGTCAAGGGACGACCCTCCCCCACCCAGTCCTTCAGCTATAAAAAGCAGTGAAAAGGATCTGTATGTCACTAGAAATGAAGAGAATCAATCTCTTCAGTGGTGCAAGGAGATGCTTCCACAAAGAGGACAACACTCAGTGAAGCAGACTTGATGGTTGGCAAGGCCAAGCAGCTTACTGATTTGCAAGCAGAAGCCACCTGAGGAACACAGTACATACTTTAAAAAGGCATGGAAAAATCAATCCAGATCACACCCAGTAGAATCAGTCTGGCAGAGTATGCAAGAAATAAGCATCCTTCCACCTCAGTTATCCCCAGAGGATTAAGCCATCTTTATTAAATCCTTTTTGGGCCAGTTTTATCCATGGTAAGCACACCATTTAAAATAAAAGTCACCACAGATTATTTTGACCTTTTATGAAAAAGACACTGCTACCGCAATATGACTGCTGTATGATTAGACTCTAATATCTGCACCTACCATCTATTCAGATAAGCATTATCCATAAAATTCACTACATGACTGAAAACAATTAGTGTCAATCATTAGTATGCTTCAATTCCAACAGAATCTTTTTCAAGACCAGAGAGCACAAGTCAGTACATCAGTTAAGCTTCTAGCTATATAAATTAACAATATTTTCCTGTAGCAAAACAAAACTACAGACACAACTATAAGTTTATTTTCATCAAAACAGATCACCTTCTGACACCCAAAATATCAAACCAGTCCATCTAGGACCTTCCTTATTTCAATCGGCTAGTGGCAGTGAAAAGCAGTGAAGCATTTCTGTAGATCTTGCACAGATTTACCATTGGAGAGATATGCATGTGAGCCTCAAAATCTCTAGGGCTTGGCCACTGTGTTTTTGTGCAGCCAAAGTTAAAACCAGATCCTTTCATTTTAACCCTCCATCACACAATTACATGGGATTGCAGAGGACCAGATCTTTTGTATGCAAGCCTATCTGGGTCATTCAGTTCTGCCTAGAGGACTGGCAATTACCTGACAGGAGCTTGAGCATATCATAGGTGAATATACAGAGAAATTTAGAGCCAGTTCAGGAATATTAAGGTTGTATTCATTGCAGCAGCAGCAGAATGGGGCCATCTGTCTCAAGGTTGTCAATATTCTTTCATTGCCATTAAAGGTACTTAAAGAGAACTCCCTGGAAGAGGTTAGACTACATTTCAGCCTGCTTTAACATAAAGGCAAGCTGTAATTAGTAACATATCAGACATGCTTCTCAACAAAATATCTTCCCTTTTCCCAGCAGCATAACCAGAACAAAACATCACTTTGGCACAAAGCTGAAGTGCAAACCCCCCAAAACTTAGAGCAAGTCATTCATAATTACCAAGTAGTCCAACAGCTAGCAATCAATATATTATGCTGTGTGAACATAAAGATATAAAACTAAAACTTTAGTGAAATCTTCTTTTTTTCTGCTAAATGAAAATCTGTTCCTGTTTGTCAGCTGTGCGTGAAGAGACCTTTCACTGATATTATGAAATACAAAAATAGAAGAGGCCATATCCTGCATTGTAATTGGCAATTTAAGAAAAATAAAGTTGTGATTTCAAGGCTTATATTGTAATACTAGTGATTAAAGGAGATTGGATAGGAACCCAGGACTCTATCAGCAGCAAGCGAGAGAACTCCTCACTTGATTTCCAAGAATAACTCAAAATGCAAATTAGACATGCAAGAGGATAGGAGTCAGGCCTAGCTTATCCATCCAATTAGGACAGCTTCAGGAAACTTTTCCTTTTTCTTATTTGGATCTGGTCATGAGCTGGGAATAAATCAGGCCTACAATGAAGGGAAATAATTTGGTGGCATTCTAACAGACTCTTTCAAGAGCTATTTAGAGGCAAAATAAAGAGGTCTTCACTGGTTACTAGCTGTATCAACGGGCTGTCAGCTCTCCCACATGGACCTGTTGGGATACTCTGTTCAAAACACGGATTTTTTTTCAGTGGCTACTTCTATCAGAAAGGCTCATTGATATGGTTTTAAAAAGGTCTTTTGGGGAAAAAAAGAAAAACAAAACTAAGTGTTATTAGTCCACTTTAACACACAAAAGGCTTTAATTTAAATAAGAAATTACCATTACAAAATTAACTTCAAAGTTGAAGTCAAAGCATTTCAAATTCATCTAAGCTTTTAGGACTGATCAAGATCTGAAGCAGTTTTAGGTCTATGCAGTTTTGCCTTTTTTCATCCCCAAAGCTACTCTGTAAAATAACCCAAGATTGTCATCGCAGTTTCAGAAGAAGCAAATGTCTTGTGTGGCTATGACAGAATGTAGCCTTACTCTCAAGGTTTTGCTGTCCAGTGCATAGATCTTTCATCTGTCCAAAGTACATTCCTTTAAACCATATTTTGTGCATGTCTAAGCAATGACATCATACACAAAGCAGCACAGAACAGTCTTAAGCAATCTATTCAAGTTAGAGTGCACAGATATACTTATGATGAGGCCCTCCTTACCTGACAGGATTCAGGGCTACTGAACCCAACAGAAGTCCTCTGTACTTGGCAGAGCCACACACCTTAATTACCCACCCAGTTGTAGCCCTGTTTCCAAGACTCCTACAGATAGAAGTCTAGCCTAATGCCATTTAACTTTTCACCAGCTCAGCGTCTGGCTTAGAATTTGTTAAGTTTCCCCTAATTATGATTAGCAAGGCAGCAAGTTCAAAACACTATATACACAAAATTATGCCAGGCATATAAAGGACAGGTGTATTTTTGATCTCTCGATAGACAGGAATTGATTCCCATTTAGTCTAAAGTTACTCTCTAGGTGCATTAAGAACCTTAAATTGACTGTAAGCAATTTTTTCCTCAGACTAATGTAGTTAGATGTAACTAATCAAAGTGAGAATCAGGATCTAGAATTCAGCTTGGGCTTTTCACAGCTTTAAAAGCTCAGTGCCACACTGGAGCCAAGGTTTATAGGTAATAAAACCAAACTGATAGCAGGCAGACTCAAGTCTTTAGTCCAACATCCATACAACAACTGGTACAAGTATTCTGTGGAATATTTTATAACAGATTTTCATATGACAAATGCATAATATGTTATTTATTATAAGAGACTGGGTTGGGAATAACCCAGACTCTTGACATTATTTCCAGCACTGGGCTCTTCAGGTAGGTCCAGCTGCCCTTGCAAATGCTTTTACCATAGTAGCAAATGGCTCCTGTATCAAGTGGCTCAAACAACTTCAGTAAGTTATTTTGAGAAAATGGCCAACCCTGACACTTCTTGTAAAAGCACTTATATAAGGTTTGTTTGTTGGTTCATTTAAGCTTTTCCATGTTACATGTAAATTCTGAGGAGAAAGAAACATTCATGATCCACATATGTTTAAATATTCCTCCACTGACATTCAGCTTTTAGCAGAAAGGCAGTATCACGCATGCTGGAGGAGGAGCACAGCAGAAAAACACCAGAAAGCCTTCTCCCCCAATTTCAGGGAACTCCCAGATTCTACTTTTATATCTTACTGACTTATTCTGTGAAGATGAGCAAGTTGTTTCCCTGCTGTGGCCTTTCTAAAATGTTGAGCAAAGCTTTATATAATTTATAATAGTCACATGAGGGTTTATTATAATAAAAAGCTCCAAGGGCTTCTCCATTTGTAATTACTTAATACATCCATAAAACCAACAGTATGCAAAGTGCCTTGGACCCTAGTTAAGACAAGTTGAATCCAGAGACAGTACCACATTGACATTAAGGTTAGCAATGTAATCTGTTAGCAGAAGACAGCCATGGAAGCAGTATCTACTACCACTAACAATGGTGGCATCTACATGGTCCTTAAGTAACTACCACTTTGGGGAAAAAGTCTCACATCTTGGTTACCCACATTATCTTCCACGTGTTCTGCTCAACTGTACATCTGTGATTGCAGCAGACAGTAACGTCCAAATTTCTAAGACAGATAGACACAGGGATGGGAACCCCAAATAGCATGTCATGAGTCAGTCAGCTACAGCTCAAGTTCAGCTTAGATTCTCCACAAGCACAAATATTCCTTGACCTTTACAGTCTCATTGACTTGTACATTCATAGTAACAACACAGAGTATGGGATCACAGCTTCCAGACACTAGGTACAGCCCTTCCCTGAAGATCTACAGTTCAGGAAGCCTTTGGATTCTTCTCCCTTACAGCTGTTTCCCTGACTAACAGAGAAAGCAACAGGTTTACAGTGATGTTATTCATCATTCCTGGATTGTACAGAGCTAGTGGTAGATTCTCTCAAGTTTATGTTGAGCAGAAACATAGCGTACACTTCTGGATGCTGCACAACTCTGCCAGATTTCCCTCTGGGAACAGAATAGCTAGATACATTTCAGAAACATCAGCCTGCCCAGGGGAATAGCACCTCTCTGACAAATATTAAACAGTATTTTCTTTTGGCAGCATGTGTTAAGTGCAAGCTTATCCACAGTATTAACAGGTGAGCTTTTGTGCATGACTTCTATGTGATGCTCTAAAACAGATACAGAACAAGAAGTTCCTGTGATTACCGATGTTAACAGCAGCTATGATTTTTCAGAGGGATGAGGCAAACAGGATTACAACAGCCATTTATTTTTAAGTGGAGAGCAGTTGCCCAAAGACCTAGGTACAGTTATTTCAGAGTAAGAGTTTACCATGTAGAAAAGGGAACAGCAGACTTCAGATTAAGCTTCCAGCCAACATCTCTTATTGAGCATTCAGTCTAGACACCTGCAGGGAATGTTCTGAATCTTACCTCCTCCCTATAAGGACTACTTACTCCCCAGACACATATACACATTGTTAGAAACCCAGGTTAGAGAGCAGTACAAACAGACCCATAAATTTTTTTGTTTACAGAGCTTTGGTCTCCAGTGCTTGAAAGGATAAAATTGCCTGTAATAATAACTATCAAGAAAGCTCTTTGGGTAATTAACAAAGCTGACATGACAAACAAACCCAAAGAGGCAATTCCCCCAGCTCCAACATGAAATTAATGTATTATTTCTGCCCTTTCAACATTGCAGTCAGAAAAATCCTGTAAGTCAGGGCAGTAAGGTCACCTCCATGACTTCATTGCAGGCAGATCATCAATAAAATATTTGCTGCACAAGGTATGTTTATTTTGTCAATGTGCTGGTTCCTGTTTTACCAAGGAGTTTCAAATCAATACCCAACCATTGAGACTTCCAACCTGCTTCAACCTCATGATTATTTCTGTCTTGTAGCAAAAAAACCAAACCAGTGGAATTAAACTGCTAGACCATCCTCCCTCCTGTATTAACTCAGGATAAACACAAAGGAGGTGGAAGAAGTCTCTTTAGAGGTAAAATCTGGCACACCCAAGAGCACTATCTTTGATATCTTTACCAGTCAACACAAACTCCTTCTGTAGCTGTCACCTTCAGTGTCCTACATTCTCAAAGTTGCCCACAACTCAAGAAACCTTGAGATTTTTACATGCCAGTTGGCAAGATATATTCTAGTAGTGAGGGCTACGCCAGAAGTAAATGCAGGCTGGATAACCAGGATGTGGTTACTTAAACCACAAATCAGCATTAACTTCTGCCAAATCTTGGAGTAAACACAAGGCCCACTTATCTATACAGATACCCACATTTTTGATAGCACAGTTAAGTGCATTGAGTTCTCCCAGCGTACTGAAAAGCCACTTGGTCCAACAGAATTTAGAATTCAAGACTCCCAGACTTAGAGGAACAAGTGTCCCTTTCTGTCCTCTTCAACATGTAAGTTGCCAGTTTTTCAGGGTGACAGCTATACTCAGACTGTTTTCTTTTCTAGGCTCCCGGGTTTTTATCATTGTCAAACAGGACTTTGTTCCACCTAATATAGATGCCCTTATAGTCCATTACCGTGCATCTTTAAAGCACCCGACAACAGGCAAAACCTGACTTTGTGCATAAACACTGCAAACAGATTCATATTCTGTGACTGCTCATTTAAGACAGGGTAATAAAAGCTTGTTGACTTAGAATAAGGCAAGCCATACTTCATTGGTGTGTGGGGGGGAATATCACACTTCCTTTATTGTTCTTCATTAAAGATACAAGTTGTTTCAAAAACCCCAAAGCTTTCAGTCAAAGAGGTTGCCAGGATTAGTAAACAAGGGATAGATTTTAATAGGGAAATTGTCAGCATGACCCCTTCTTTTACAAAATAGATGTGACAAGACAGCATTCTCCCCACCCCTGGTTGCATTTCTAGTACATTTCAGAAGAGGAATGATTCCTTCCCAAACCCTAAACTGACATGGCTTCATATAAATCAATCTCCTATCACAGCCAGTAGAGGAATAAGACAAAAAGAAAATCTCCTCAGTATCTCTTTAATATCAGCATCTAGCCTGATTGCTTGTACACTCTTTTAAGATAAGGTTTCCTAGCAACCTCAGGGATTTGTAATTAACATTGGGCTTTGAAAAAGACTGCTTTTTTACATCCCCTGGTTTTACCTCTAAGATATAAGTATGAACTAACATATAGTTATAAAATTGATTTTAGTTAAAGTCAAACATCTTGGAAGAAGTTAGGCATTTTAATACTAGAGACACTCCTTCAGGTGGAAAACCTGACTCTTAACAATGAGATTCTAAAATTCTTCAGCTCTTTTAGCTCTCACATCATGGTAAAACCTTGATGGGCTCTTTCACATACACCAGCGTGATTTAGATAGGCCATGGAGATTTGAACAGTATAAATCTCAGATACCAATGCAGTTTCAGCACCATGAGAGTCAAAAATTAGATGCTTTTTCAGCTAGAACATCTTGGACAGACAAGACATTCCTCTTTTCCTAGACTCAAGTTGCTTGAGTAAAGAGCTTTTGCTCTTTACTGTTTTTCACTGCCAATAACAATGAAGTAAAATATTCATGTGCTATCATTATTCTAATGCCTACAAGGATAGGAGACATGGTTACCAGCCATCATACTGCTCAAAGGAGCCAAAAGTTATCAGTATCATTACTCAGCTTAGTTTTACGATTATTGACATTGGTAGCATTAAATTCTAACTAGTCAGCTACAAAACCTATGGTGAAAAGCATGAAACACCCATAAGCGTCATCCTAGAGGTAAATCTATGTTACATGCACAGAACTAAAACCTTACTAAATAAGACAAATGGCCCCACCAGCATCTGAACAGCTAACCGCATTAAGGAAATATAAAACCGTCTCTAACCATGACAAATTCCTCACACAGCTTCAGCTACACAGCTGGAGCCTCCGCCTTCCTCACTCCCTTTCCTGGCCAACACTGAAAGGAACAAGCCAGTTGCAATGCCAGGACAAGTCAAGAGCTGATCACAGAATGAAAGAAGGAAAGTAATATATTGGCCAAGAGAAAACGCAGAAGAAAATCTCACCTTAACAGAGTGTGTTACTTAAAAGCAATTGAAGAAAATGGTTCTATTTACAAGCTAACAGGACACCCTCTGTGTACAGCTTTGTTCCTCTTGGACAGGCACTCACAAGCTGGGATTAGGGGAGATGCAGTTTAAGCTTATAGGAGAATGGAGACAACTGTCCAAATGTGAGGTACCCATTACCGGCAGAGGACACAGGCACAGGAGAGAGAGACCCGTGACAACAGGAAAGTATATTTTCCACACACCATGTCTGGAAATGGTAAAGTGTTTCTAACAGAAGTCATACAATTGGATGAAAGTACATGGTAATGGTAGCAGCATTAGATAAGCTTTAATCTACTATTACCACTGAAGTTGCAGCAATGGATTTTTTTTTTTTTATTAACAAATTAGACACAAAGAAAAGCCTGAATCTTTACAGTCTGACCCTTTGTTCCTGTATACTGAGCATGTCCCCTCCCTTATCCCTCTGCATGTGTTTCTACATAAGCAGTGACTGACACAGTACCCTCTACTGCATGCACTATGCTTTGGTCACAGGTCCATCCCCTCAAACAAGATAATTACTTGCCATCTTCACTTCATCTAAAAGTCATTCACAAATGATCCACCCCTTACATCCAAGCTTACTCTAGCTCATGGGAAACCCATCTACTATGAACAAGACACACACCTATTCAGTACAAATAAGAAGAAACAGAAAAACATACCCTGCCAGAGTTATGCATTAGTGTCAAGTTAAGGAGCTACTCTGAGCCACAGCTTTATTCTTTCCATCCTCTACACAGGCAGTGCTGTTGTGATAAGAGTGGTAAGTGGAAACAGTTGAAAGTGTTTCACATCAGAGCATTTCACCAAGAGGTGCTTGGGCAGAACTAATTGCTAAAGGAATGGGTTACTTGCCTTAACAAAACATCTACATTTTGAAGTTAAGTTCTGAAACACCTACAAACAGATTTTGAACATTACACTAATACTGACATACAAGGCAGGCTTGTATCCAAAGTACTCTTAGTGAAATAAAAATATTGCTACTTAACCAGAAAACCACATTAAGTAGTTTTCCTCAAGAGAAGTTTGAAGTGAACTTTCACTTTCAAGTAAACTAAGAACCAGGAGAAAGGAAACTGTGCAGATAAAAAACCCCTATAAACAGCAGTTGCATTTGGGTCTTCCTTCACTTTAAGTATTTCGGGGTTCTTGTTTCACAGTTCCACTCCCCTTAAACTAGCAGATTTCCGCAATGATGAAAGTCTTTCCCCAGCCAACTCTACTGCAGATATTGCTGCTTTAAATCACTTCTCCATAGGCTGAAGTGGCAAAACCCAGCAAGAATCAAATGCTTTTTTTTTTTGCCTTTCAAGAACTGCTATAAATGCTGGGTCAGTTAGGACTACCAAAACAAAAAAGACAGGTAAAAATCAAAGTGACAAAGTCAAGCTTGGAACCATATTAAAGTATGAGATAGTTAAAGCTCAGATGTGACATGATTTTTAGACTAAATAACCTGCTCATCTGAGAGCTCTTACACATCTTTAGCTTGCTCTTTGCTGTTCATATAGAGTAGGCTGCAAAGGTCAGGAAATATCAGATAGAGAAATGAGCTCTTACAATCTTTACTATTCCCAGGACACAGGGAAAAGGAAGCATCTTTCTTCAGTCTTTGGCACAACAAGCTTTTCGATAGTCAGCTTAGACATTTGAGTAACTCTAAATCCCTGTTGCATAGCCTTTGAGTTGCATAACCTTTGTATTGACAGTAGATTTTCAAGGTTGTTGTGAGGGGTTTTATTCCCTCTCCCCTCCAAGCAAGCCTCCTGCATAGCTTTATTGCTAAAAGGTTGCCAACAGTACTCAATTTTAGAAATTGAGACAGCAAAGCCTACTGCTTCTTTTAGAATAAGAGCAGGGAGAAACTATTCTTTTCCTCAGAAAGAAGAAAATAAGAATTTTGAACAAGACTTATCACTCAGAGCCCCCTTGGCCTCATTTAGCACCCTGAGAACTCCAGGATTAAACATGCCCTGGAGCCACACTACACAGTACCTCAGCCATAACACAGCACATTCATAATTTCATTTTTAACAGTATCCAGACACTGTACTTTTTAAGCAGGAACCAGTTTTTAAGCCAGCAGAGACCCCTCAGTTCCCAAACCCATTATTTTTCTCACTATTTACTGAACCATCTAGAAGTTTGAGCAGGGACAAAGCCAAGCTTTACCACTACAGAACATTACCAAAATACACTAACACCCTTATCTCCAGCCAGAAAACTGCTTCATGACCCTCTGCTGACCAGGGAAACCTCCAGCAATGGATGCCTTTTAAGTTGCACCAGAAGTAGCAGCTTTTCTGCTTTAACACTTCATTTCCTTTACTTGAACTACTCCCCTTTTTCAGGATGCAGAGTTGAAACACTACTGGAGATACCTATGGAGTTATTTGTCAGGGGCTGCAGGCCCAGTACAGACCTCAGGCTTGCTAGTCACCAAGACGCCATTTCCTTACTGGACAGTAGCTGTTCCTGCACAGTCCCAGCACTATAATGGCACCATATACCAGATGTACCACCTAATTTAAAAAAAAAAAAAAAAAGTAATTTAGCTAGACACAAATCTCCTCAGAGAAATCCACCCTCAGCAGCCAGCTCTCCTCACAGAATCAACCCACCACAGCTCTCTCACCCCCACAGTACCACTACTTACTGAAGCAGCAGCTCCTCAGGCAGCCAGGACCACCACTACAGCAGTACTCCATAACCTGCTATTCTCTCACAAAAAAAGATGCTTTCTGTCCTTTTCTGCATTAAATACCCTCCTTTCTCCACAGGTGGGGCTGGGGAGAGCAGCCCTTCGCAGCACCACCCTCAGCCGAGCCCCATCATCCGCAGCCAACGCGGCCCACCTGGGCCAGGCAGACCCCCCCCCCCCCCCGCACCGCTACAAAAACCCGCTCAGAAGGGCTTTATTTTTTCTGAAAACGGTGTTGTTTTCATCTTTTCCTTTTTTTTCAGCTGTTAGTGGTGCCGTTGAGGCCTTCCTCGCTCCTCTGGCTACAGGTACCCGTGGTCTCATTTACTTGAGCAGTGGGCTTGCTGCGCCCTCTTGTTTTCTCCTTGCATTAAATGTTTGATTTGAAGCGATGGCTGTTTTTGTCAGGGGTCTGTAGTTAGGTTATGCTTTGAGCCAGGGTTTGGTTAAGCGATGAGGGCAGAGGCTGTGCCCAGGCCTGGTCTCCTGAGGGTATAAGCACAGGCCTCGGGGCCTGCCTCAAAGCTGGGGTTGGGCCCTGGTGTAACACACAAGGGCTTGAAGGAGAGTTTCTGAATTTTTGCTCTTAGCAGCACTTAAGCCTGGGCTGCTACACTTTCTGGTTTTCAGTCCTTGGCTGACCTCAACTGCTCCCATGCAGCAGAAGGAATCTGGATGAGGAGCAAAACTTAACAGTTCAGGCTTGTCTTGGGTTGTGCTCTCTGGTTTCCCTTAAGTGCCAAAAGAGTGCAGAGAAGGGGGTGGAAAAAAAATCCCTTAGGCTTTAAAAAGTGTCATTTTCTTGCCCTTTGGGCCCTTCTAATGTATTATTTTATCTTATTTGCTGTTTTTATCATGCTGTAACTTGGTGTGCTTCTCAGCATCAAAGAACATTGCTTTATTGTGACATTTTCAAAGGAAAACTACATGGCAGTAATAGCTTTCCAAAGAGTATTCATTTAGCTTGGCAACATTTATGTGTGGCAGGGAGAAGAAGAAGGGGGGGGGGAAACCCCCAACTCTACATAAAACTGGTGCTTTGAGCAAAACTCTATGATGATTATTTAGCAAACAAGCTCCTCTATTAGAATGGCAGAGAGGAAGATTGTATATCCAGACTAAATTACACTTTACAGGGAGATGGCACAGAATGGCTTTCTGCTGAGGTTATGCTTAAATTATAGCTGTTGCTAAAGCAAACAGCTCACAGTTTATATGTGAATTTGAATTATGCATCCAGCAGGCAGTATGTTTATGAAAAAAATGAAGTCAAGTCAATAGATTGCTAAATTGCAACCACATTTGTAAAGGACAAAAATAACTGTGGTAGTAGGGCATCAAAAATGAACCGCAAACATGCATTATTCACTGTTGTCCAGCACTCTTAAGAGAAACAGTTTGGCTCTTGAACACCCCAGGAATCACTGCCAGTGTTAAAATTGTGAGATAACTGGGTAGGTTTTTGACTCTTGTGAGTGCTTAATGTTTCATTTGGGACCCTCAGTGCCTTAAAGTTGCCCAATGCTTTGAAGAAATATGTTCATAAATGTGTAGTGTGGTGGTGAATGGTTTAGGATGTCTTCTGGAGGTGTTACTGTAGTAAGAAGACTTGTTCATTTGTATCTAGTATAGATAACCAGTGGAGGTAGATGCGATTTATTATCTGTATTGCATAAAATGGAGGCAATGTTTTCAGAACAGGTTAGATAATTTGAAAACACTGGTCCATGGAGTGCTGTGGGTCACCTCAGGCTCCTAATGCACATAGGCACTTAGTTTTTGATTTTAAGGTGCATGAAACATTAAGAGATTTGATTTTAAACATGGTTTGAATTTAGATGTGATAGCTGGGGCAGCTCTTTTCCTCTGTATGTGTGCGCCACCTCTCTGCATAGGTTATGATCTCAACAGCAAGGAGGATAGATACAGTTTAGCCCCTAATCTGTTAGTCTAGGCAAAAAATGTCATCACTAAGTTGTGAAGTGTGGCTGGGGAACTGCACATCTGTTTTGCTCTCCTAATACAGTAATGGTAAGCTCCTCTGGGGTTGTGTATCACGTATGAAGAGAAAGTGCCACCAGGGAGTTAGTGGCTGAGCTGGGACCTCCTGGGAGATCTGTCCTTGCTCTGCTACTAAAATGCTCTTTAGAGTTCTAGCACTGAGAGCACATGCTGAGCAAGGCTTCATTAAGTTCATAATGACTAAGTGTTACAGTGGACATAAAGGTAAACCTCAACAGTGTATCTCTTTCATTTGAAACCATTTGCTTGTTTGTTAATACTGTTTTTCTTGCTGTCCTTTAATAAAACTGAGCAATTGTTTCTCTTGTTCCAAGAAAACTTTGTTATTTTTTCCATTGTTATTAATGTGAGTGGAGCATATAAAGTCTCTAATGAAGATCAAAGTAGTATTTTTCTAGTTGTTTTATCATTACAAAGGGAGACATGTAAAAGACAACACAAAGGCTTTCTCTGCCTGTTGGAGTGGAATTGTGCTAAGTAGAGTCCTAGAAGAGACCATGGGTGTTCATGTACTGCTTATTTACTATGCTCTGTCTAATTGCTTTTAATTGGAAGTACAAGCCTTAAATTTGTGATCCAATAACTGTAATGGTAGGATTGTCAGGACATTTTCCTCACCAGCCTTTTTATTAGAATTGGAGTAAAAAGATAATGCAAGATTCAGTCATGCATTTTCTCCATAATGTTTCAAACTGCCACTTAAAATGTGCAAACATTCCTGAGCAAGGGAGATTTTTTTTTCTACTCCCACCCTTTTATTCCTTTGTGATAACTCCCCCAACAGTACCTTTGACAGCTGATCACTGTTTCTGACTTGTGATCAAAACTGCCAGAGAACTCAATTCCCTTGTCTTGCCATTCTTCCCCCTTTCTTGTGCAATGCTAGCCCTGTGAAAGTCAAATCTAATGCTCCCACTAGAAGACACTGGCTATACATTATTTATTTATGCTATCATTTAGTTAATGCTTTATTACCCCAGGAACAGTTTTAATCTTGGGGGAGAGGGGATGACACTGATTGAGATGTGTAGGAAAACTGTAACCTGCAAACTAAAATGGGAAGAAATGGGAATGTAAGTGGTGTAACAGGTAGCAGTGACACATACTGCAAGGCTGCAGAGCTTCTCAGTAGCTAAAAATGTGACAAGGTGTATCTCAATACTTTTAAACGCCCATTATTAACTTTAGGAACAAACTATTTTTGAAGGAAACAGGACATTAAGAATGGTTAAATAGATCTTCAGTCTTGCCCACGAAGCTTTCAATGTTAAAGCCTTGAAAGTAAGGGGAAGAGATGGAAGATGAAGGCTGCCCTAAATATTTTCCTGTACTGAACTGTGACAAACCAACTTTGAACTCTCAGGGAGACATGTTAATATGATGTGCTAGGTACTTTTTCCTGTCTGTGAGGACCAGCTTCATATAAAGTGCTTATGAGAGAGGAATTGCAGCTGTTCAGCAAAGGCATGTGGAAGATTGAGGCAGATGCTCACAAATGGAGAACGAAGAACTGGATGCAGGAGAAAGAAAACAGAAAATTAAAAGCATACGTAAAATGTAAAGGGTGGTACTGTGCAACTGATATAATGGTAGAAAGTGAAATGCATTAGGTATTTCAAGCATGTGGATGTATAAGATACTTCCACAAATTCTAGAGTAATAATCATTAAAAAGTGATGAAGAGAAGCTAAGCAAAAAGAAGAAAAATGGGGGGAAAAATGGATAAGTAATAACTACTGCTGCTGTACCTGAAGGAAGTCTTTTCCCTCCTACTTAGACACACATTATTTACATCCCTATGAAGCCAAAAGTTCTTTCTGATTTGTTCTAAGAGAAGCCAAACAATACAAATGAAGCTTCATGGAGTGTCTCCCCATAGTTGCGGCATCTTGTGTGCTGAAAGGACCTGTTACACACCTTCCTTTCTAAAGAAAGTGGAGGTAGGTATAAAAGGAGCTTGAGTTCAGCTTCACTAAGGCTCCTCCAAAGAACTGGAGTGTGAGAACACTTGCCCACAAGCTGCACCAGAGTAAGGTTTCCTGAGCTCTTACATCTTAATTGGCTTACAATATAACACCAGAGAATAGGTCAGAGGGACAGAGCTATTTGTCAGACTTATTACTAACACTGGGCAGGTTTAGTGTGTAGTCCTCTTGGGGAGGAAACGTGTTCTGTATTGAGTGTGGGAGAGAGAGCAAATAGATGGAGTTGGGCAGTAAATCTAGAGATAAATGACTCATGAAGATGGAAGCAGCCCATAACTTGTCCATGCATAACAGAGAAAGGTTGACATAAATAAGGGAATTTTTTTTTCCAAGAAAAGATGTAGAAACTGAGAAATAGGTGGAGGAGGTGTAGGATGGCATCTCAGCAGGCTGTGACAAAAGGGTGGTTAGTGCAACTAAGCATTAACAATGACTAGAAGTGAAAATTAATTCTTTGACATGGCATTTGCTTGTGTGCTGAGCTATAGACAGCCAGATCAGATGCAAGAGTCCATGTTTGGAGGTAAGCTTACATTCATGGAATACTTAGTTTGTGGAAATGGATCTTGGACTGACATTCAGGAGGGCTGGGTGTAGTTCCTGGTTTTCCCACAGATCTGGGTCAGCTGAGGAGAAACACAGAAGCACTGTCTCCCAAGTTCCCCAACTACAAACAGTTTTCTGTCCTTAGGCTGGTTTCCTGAAAGAACAAAAATTCAGCAGTCACACTGCATGTATGTCTGTGACTGTGCTTTCAGCATTGGGACTGTTTCTTACTGTGTTAAGATAGAGCATCTAGAGCAATGGGATCTGACTTTTTGGGGAGATACTAGTTCTTAATGAAACACAAATAATAAAGGTGGATTCGTCTCAGTGGAGGATAGGATATAAGCAGTATCTTACAAAGAAAAGCACTTGGGGCTGTGGCAGTAGAGTTTGAAGAATTAAATTCTCAGCTCCTTAATTTTGTTGTTTTGGTTAAGAACTTGCCTGTCATTGCATTACCAGTGAAGAATTAACTCGTAAGGTGCTTATCGTATAAGCCAATATGATGTTTCGGGGTGCAGTTGTGTTATGATTCATAATGTCTTGGTCCCAGATGTTGTAGAATAACTGATATGCTGTCATGAAACAAATATGCAGATGTGTATCTTACTGAACAAGCCATAAGCAAACCCAGTCATCTTTTTATGTATGCATGAGCAGAAGTGCTATTGGAGACTGCCAAAAAATGTTGCTTTAAGATATAAATTTTTTACATTTTTTTCTAGAGAGGTCTCCTGGAAAACTTCCATCAAAATGTTAAGAAATGAGTTTAGAATAGTAATCAATCAGTTTTAATGTACAGCATCAAACACAAGAAGGCCAAAAACCTTTTTGGCCTTTCTAGAGTCTACTATAATATAAAAAATAAAAACTGGTAATCTAATTATTAATTTCTTTCCGTTCCTTTTTGAGATATAAAAATACCAACATGAAGAAGGGGGAGGAAGTAAGGAAGGACCCATAATCGTTTTACAGAAGCTGTTAAAATGTGCTATTAAAATAAGCTTAATGAATAGATATTAATATCTGGTTAGGGTTGCTCTGACCTCCTGTCTTACAGGTCCCATTTATGTCTTGCTTGATGAAAGTTCTCCAAGACTGCGAAGCAAAAGGGCAAACTGATTTATGAACAAGACTTATTGTTGCACTGGCAGATTTGTATAATGAGAAATATATTAAATCTAATGAAGGTAAAGCGTGCCTTTCCAAGGCAGTAACTTTCCACCATGATGAAGTGATTCAATATCCCTCAGGGGATGAATTTAGACAATGCACTAAGGCATGCAGCCACTCTTGCAGCCTCTTGCACTAATGACAAATGTTAAGCAAGGCTGAGTATTTGTTTTCTATTTTAAGTTGTGGTGATAGCAAGAAGATGTTCACTATGTGACAACTTAACAAGTCCCCCAATGTCAATGTCCCCAGTGATTGTGTTGGAAGAAGATGCATCAGAGCTGTTGTCACTTTATACAGCAGAATGTTGTGGCTTATTCCATTTGATAAGAATTGACTGTAGGCTATATTTTTTTTTTCAGCCACCAGCCTCTACAGATTAAAACTGTGCCTTCAGCCCATTAGTCATGTGTTCATAGTCCTTAATGTTTAGGTTTAGGGTGGGAGGGCAGGGTAAGAGTTGTTGCAGGCAGTACATTATGGTAAGAAATGTGCAAGAAGCAGTATCATGGACAGAATTCAGAGCCAATGTTTTCAGAGCAGACATCTCCTTAGCTAGGAACAACTCCCCTAAGGCTGGAGACTTTTCACTTTCTGAACAGGAGTGTGTACAGCCTTGTCTCTGTGTGCTCTATAAATCAGTGTAGCTCCATTACCTTCAGTTTAAATCTAGTGGTACATCGGCTTGAGGTCTGTACAGTCTAAGCTTGCCTGACTTGTTCCAGAGCTGTGTGCCTGAAAACATAGCACATGTGAAGGACCTGCTGCTCTAAATTGAGAAGATAGGTGGAAAAGATGAAGATAGTTTAATGTATCTGGCCGACATCAAAAGTATCTGTCTTCATTCAAGGATTGGACTTTGCAGTATCAGTGTTCTGGGTGGATCAGATGCCTGGGACTGTGCCTAAACTGATGTAGCTGCCTTTGTGCTCTAAGAAATGGTTGTGCTTAATGTAGATATGCCCTTAGTATTAAAAGCTTGAACTTGAAATCTTGATGTCCTCTCTTAGTGAAGTGGCAGAGCACCATTTAGGTAGCAGAGGTACTGAAAATCCCTGATTTTCTCTGCTTTGAAATACTGAAGAAGAGATTTGTTGAGAAAAAATGAAAAATCAAAAAGCAGGGTACAATGGAGAAAATTTCTCTTCTCGCCCCACTAAAAACATTGATTAAACAAAGAAAAGCCTGGGGAAGATGGTGGAAAACAAGGCCAAAGAAGCCAAACATTGATAAACTTAATTAAATTTCTAATGAAAACAGAGGCAGCCTGTGGTGATTACTCTGTGTAACTGAGACTAATACACCAATTAGGCTAATTCATCCCCTGGTGCTCTAAACACAGTTATAAACTTAATCCATACTTCTTCTCACATGTCAACAATTGATTTCTTTAGTTTTGGAAGCTCCTGGTTTGGACATGGAAAGCAGCAGATACTTGTTCACCAGGGAGATGCTATATAGGAACAGATAACGTCCTACTGTCTGTATGTTGTCCTCTAGGGATTTTATTTTCTTTCTTAATCTTTCACAGGAACCCTAATCTGCACTGAACACTTAATGAGCCTAATTCAAGATATTATTAATTAGTGAATTCAGCAGTTGGAAAACATTATCTATGCTGGAACAAATGCACTATGAATGGAGAAATTCCTTATGTCTTTGGGATGAATGAAACCTCCTGCACAAGGTGAAGCTCAAACCATTTCTGTTGGTCTTATATTTTTGGGCTTGATGTTGCAAACCTGACCAAAGCATCAGGCTCATAGGAAACAATTTGTACCAAAACTGAAATAGTTTCTTCCTAATGTATGATAGAAAATAATGGAGGATTGAAATGGTCCAACTCCTGTTTTATTTATAAAATCTTTGGATAGCAGTTACTGAACCCCAACCCTTTATAAAGGCATAGAGGTTGAGAACTGCAAGAACAGTTTGTGTATTTGTGACTGTATGTCAGAATGCAGGCCTGTGTACCAAATTAATCCCCTTTTGTGATCTTGCAGAAGTTTTAAGATGTGTTTAAGCTTTTGACATCTCTACACACAGTAAATTCTGTTGCATATGGGAATTAGATAGAAAGGTCGGAGACTGACTGATGCCTGTTCTGTGTATCCTGGAAACAAATCCTGGGCAAAGTAGAAAAAAGAACAAACATTTAGCAACTTTGGCTCAGTTGCCTGTCAATAATGTAAACTTAGATCAGCTAGTTAGATACAGTGGCTGTACCAAATAAATACTATCTCTGGCAATTAGCAACACTTAATTTTGGAAATGAGCTAATATAATCAATTATGTCTTTTAATTTGCCAGACAGTATTTTACAGGGTTTAATTTTCTGCTACTACACCTTTCAAATTATCTTCAGGTGCTGTTTTGAATGTCATCATTGATGCTTATTCTAATACTATTAGCACTGAAGGTGCCCCCCACATATACAGCCTCCTCTAACCACCCATAAAATATGTTGGTGATCCGTGCAATAGAAGAAGGTGGCAGAAGGTGTCTTGGCCCATAATGGGATCCAACCTTTTTCTGTGTCATCAAAACTTCTTGGTTTCCAGATCAATGAGTGTGAATCTGTTCTGCTGCTCTATGAAGCACGTGTCTGGCGTGTTTTATTTTATCTCAACCTGCTGAAGGATAACAGTATTTCAGGAGGTTTTACATGAGTAGATTAGAATTATTACCAGCAGGAGGATATGCAGTATGCAGATTGTGAATGGCATAAAGAGTGTGCGTATGCATGTATTTCTTTCCCTCCCTCTCTCTGGATCAGATAAGCTGTGCTGAGCTGCCATGGGTTTGCACAGAATTTGGAATCAAAAGTTTAAAGAGAAAGCTTAAATTAAGGAGCTGCTTTTTAGATGGGAATTGCATACTCAGATAAACTATTGACCTACTAGTCTAATATTTTATTTATAGCTGTGGCTAGTAATAGATTGTAAATGCTAGTCATAGCTTTTTCTTTTCTGTTGTGTTCCCCCAAGCAAATGTAGTGTTCCTGATAATTCAGCAGAAGGGAGGGATGGAGAATGGCTGAGTTTTAATGGTGATCCAGCTGGGGAGAGGTGTTGTGCATCCAAGCTCTGCATTTTCAGTTGCAGCTGATGAATCTTAATGGAGTGGAGAAAATCCAAGCTTATACTGTCTCTGTGCTCAGGGTTTAAGTGATCACTTGGTAGTGGGTATGAATTTTTTTGCTAGTTAAGATCCAGGGGGCTGAAAGGGGCAGTTGTTCTCTAGCATAGGGTACAGCCTGTTTTTTAGGATGATCCCCATTTTGTTTTTTCTTCTGACAAAATTCCCTACTCTTGCAGAGACAAAGGGCATTGCTTCTGTGCTTGATCTCTTATTCTTTCTTGTCTCCAATGCAGCCTTCCTGGTATGTTGTCATGCTGTCCACTCTTCTGCAGTGGGTGTGTTTAGAGACAGGCAGGACTTGGGGTATGCCACCTATTGTGCCAACAGCTCTTGAAAATATATCATCTCTGTGTTTATTGGAAAAAGTTCTTAAGCTCATGTTTCTCAGTTACTGGAAAGGTAGTAAAGAAGCTGCCTCCCTCCCTGGAGGGACAGACCATGTCTCAGTGGTCTTACCTCTTTTGTAGAGAGTATCCGATTCCTCTTCTGTGTGTTTCCTTAGCAAGTTGCTAAGTATTTGAGGATGACATGAAACAGAACAGTCTTTATTCATTCTCACACAGTTTGTGGTTGAGAAATACATAGCACTCTCTTTGGTGGCACTTGTCTCACCAAAAGGCTTTGTTTCATGCCTGGCCTTGGCAAAAAACACATTTAAATCAAAGCAATTATATTTATGCAAATATAGTGAATGTGCTTTTCATTTGTTATTTGCAAAGAGTCCTGTGATTGCAAAAAAGCCATGGTTGAATAAAAGCCTGGTAGGCATTGCTGGCATTTGATTTGCTTCCCTTGAAAGGAAAACATGCTTTAAAGCAATGTGGTCAAGTTAGCCATATATGTAGAGTCATTTCATTGAGGACCTTCTCCATTTCCTCTTTAAATCAGCTGTGCACAGCAGGACACCCAAGCATAAATCCAGAGTCAACAGCAAACTTGCTCCATGTTTCCAAGTGTCTTGTATTGCTAGGCAGTAGCAGCCACGCTGAGCAATCTGTGGTTACCAAGGCTATTTTCCTTGTAACATGTAACCCTTTCTTCAGAAACTTCTAAAACTTATGTAAGTTAGCAGCTGTTCAAGTAGTTCCATCCCAACTTTGAGCTACTTCACAAGCAGCTCCTGAGGTCAGAAGCCCAGATTTGAATGTAATAATGATTTTAGTCAATTTACAGAAATAATGTGATTTCCTAAAACATGGGAATTAGCAAGTCAAGCCCAGAGAATTAAAATTGCCCAGAGGCTCTGAAAGAATTCAGTAAAACTCCATCTAAAGTTAGTAAGAAATAGAACATAGCATCTATTTTTATTATGACATCCTTAAGGTCAGACCAGCAATGGGGAGGGGAAGAAATTAAAAGGTAGTTTCTCTGAAGACACTATTTTACAACACTTTTTGCTTGTAGCTTGTTAATTTTCACAGTAGAGTTGCCTTGGGATGTGAATTAAAGAAACAGATGAAAAAAGTCTTGTGCCTCTAACTGTACCGAAGGCCCTATGCATACTCCTGTGCCTTTGATGAGAAACATTAAACATTTTTAATTTAGCACATCAATTTGAAAATCTAATTTTTTTAATGCTTTGTAGCAGCAGACGCTTTTCACGGTGCTGTCACTACCACAGAAGAATTATGAGAAACTTGAACCGCGAAAAGTAAATTAGAAAAATCTCATTTCAGTTACTCTAAAAAGAGGGGAAATTAGATTTTGATTAAAATCACTCACACATACAATTTTAGGTAAACTAATTTAGCAAGACTGACTATATAATTTTTTTTTGCTTGCCTCTGTGTCCTTTTAATAGCAGCTGCAATGGCCTTGTACTAGCATCTTCTCTAACAGCCAATAGGAGAGGAAGAGCTGTTAAGTGTGGTCTTTTCCTTGACCAGTTGTTGTAAGGCTATGGAAAAGAGCTACTTGTTTAATTTGTCAATGAAAAGTCAAAGAAAATAGTTAGAATTTGTCATTGAAATGTGCCATATTGGATATGTTATTTTTCTTATCAATTTGCTTAATTAACTGTAAGAACAATCACAGTTAATTTGAGCTGCTTAAAATTCTGTTACCATTGGAAGGAGTTTAACATTTTGACTTCGGGGACAAGTGAGTGATTTCCAGAAGGCATTCACTCTGCTTCTTTTCTAGTTCATGTAGATTCGTGAATTCTCAATGAATACAGTATGATTTTCTGAAATACATTTGTCATTTTAAACTATTGACTATATAATGACAGCATCTAATTTTTGACCTACCATTTGTTTGAAAGGTGCTTATTGAGAGCTGCATTTGATTTTTAAATGCATTCTGTGCTTTTACTATTGATATGGGATATCAATTATATAGCCTCATTTTTTCATCTCTTGTGCTGGTAGAGTCATTAAGAGACAAGTTTATAGTGCAACTATTCATAATGTTTGCAAAAAGTTTTTGTATTGTTGTTTTATTGTTTCTGTTCTATTTGTACAGTTCCCATGCTTCTTGGTGGTTAATCTTCTTGAGTATTTTATAAAATAGATAATTGAATTATAAAAGGATGTGAGAGTAGAGAAAGATAATAAGGCTCAATCTGTACCACAGATCTGTGCAGCAGAGGATGAGAACACTGGAATCCCAAACCCTGTGCTTTTGCTAGCTCTCCCATCACATGTTGTTTAAGGAACTGGCTGTCTGCTATTGTGGTTTCACATGCAAGAAAGAAGGTGAAACAGGAGGAATCTTTAGGTGTACAGTGGTTCTGGAACATCTTTTAGTAACTCCAGCTCCTTTTTTTGGCAGAAGAGGTACGTAACTGCAGACAACCTGATGTGATGGTGTGACTGTCTAAGGCTGGTAGAAGCAATAAATGTTCAACTCAAAATAACTGATTCAGTATTTTACATTAGACAGTAGTTTGCACTTGACAACAATTTTGTGCACTGTCAGTAGTTTCCTAAGCTATTATCCGTATCACCCGAACAGGTCTTAGTGGGACCAAAGTGACATATTGCTTTGGACTATTGCACAGAGATGAATTGCACCCATGTAGTGCAGCAGAACATTCTACTTTCAGTGTTCTGTTTCCCTTCATCAGTAACGCAGATGCAGTAATAAAATATGTACTTTTTCCCTGGATGGTTGGATCAACTAAAGTCAGCTGGCTTTTATCTCTTTTGCTTTGATTTAATTTGAATATCCTTATAGCAGAAATACCATGATCAAAGATGAAATGCATAAAGTGCTAAATGAATTTATTTGGCCCTAATATGTATGAGCTGTTTGTATGTTTTTTAACTCCAGACCTGAACTTTTGTGAGAATATACAAATTACAATCTTTTTATTTTGTTTTAGGGACCTATGAGGAGACAGAGATGTGTCCCTGAGGAGAATTTGAGATGAAATATTGTCTGCCTTAATGTGTGGGAAGCTGAACTGCGTACACCGGTGCAAAGTGAGTGAAGTGGGAACAGGTCACAGCTGTAAGATTACATGCCCTCTGCATTGGCATGTGCAATTACACCAAATAGAGCAGTGTCAGGACCAAGCAGTAGCATAAGGCATCACAGGAGGGAGAAGTGATTGATATGCTAAACAAAAAATCATAAAGATGATGCAGATAGGCTTTTGTACAAAAACATAACCTTAAGGATGACAAGGCCAATTGACTCTGTAACCCAAGCCAGTTTCTTCCATCACCCTAAGCTTCTGATCTGTACCAAAGTATGAGAAATGTTAGTCTGCCTTTTTTAATCACTTGTATTAAATTCTCCTTTGCTTGCTTGCCTCTGAGGGAGCAACACAATCTCCCTGTGGGTAAATTTTCACTGGTTCAACTCAGCTTAGCACCAAGATCTTCAATAGAAGTATGCAATTTGTACCCATGGTGAACCTGCCCCATAAGTGTGATGCCTGAGCCTTTTTATTGCTCTAGCTTTTAAACTGCAGATGGCTGGCATTGTTTTTCCCCTCCTTCACAATATGCTTCCTTTTTATTAGCTTGTTCTAGCCTTTTTAGTATATGATTAAACTATTTGGTAGTTTTATTGCAAGATCCATAAAATAAGTAATTTACAAAGAACCTTAAAATCAGTTTTATTTCAATAATAACTATTTTCAGTGTAATGGTTCTGGTATAATTGTGAGTCAAGTGAGAAAACTGACCTCTCTGTATGAAGAATACCTTTGATACTTGAGCCAATTTTTACTATGACTAGATGAATGACCTGAGCACATTGACAATGGCTGAAGTTTTGATAGTTAAATATTTTTTGTAAGGTGGCCACACATTCCCAGCTGAGGTCATGTTTAAGATCTGATCTTTCATCCTATTTCCATGTGAAAGAAGATATGAACACCTTAGACCCTTGTGTGGCAGAAATCAAGTGCTTAGGTCTAAGCTGGTGTTCTAGTCAACCACATACATCCAGAGTTTGAAGCCATATTTGCTGGCAAGTACCTGCTAATATTTTGGCTGAATTAGGGCCAAAAGTAGGAATAGGCCTACATATTTCTGAAGTACTGTCTAGGTACTCAAAATAGAGAGGAAAGATGAAATTTCAACTGGCAGGTAGGCTTTGTACAGGTCTTCTGCACTGGGAAGAAGATCACCTATCTGTATTGCACTCTCAGATTTAACTGATGTTGTGTTCCCAATTTCCAGCCTGTAATTGGGCACAAGATTCACTTGGTTGCTGAAGGGACCAGCTGATAACTGCAGAGTGGGCTGTACTGATCAAAAGAAATAAAAAGACAGTGAAGGTGGCAGGTGTTTTTGTCTCTAATGAAAGGTAAGTGGTGGAGTGCTGAGCTGAACACAGGAGTTTCTCCCTGCTGTTAGGAATGGGCTGGTAGCCAGTGCACACCTGCCCTTGTGACACCGAGGGTCACTTCATTACAGCAGGAGGTCCATGTTGCAGCCACAGGGGAAGAATACATGTCGAAAAGTTTGCAGGAGGAAATAAAAGTTGGAAGGTGCCTGTGTATAAGCCAATGAAAGAGGTAACATCTAGACTGTATGATGTGTAAATGATTGCTCTGTGTGGCCTTGAAGCTGCAATAGCTACTCACTGGTGTCAGAAAGAGAAAGCTGTGATTTAGTGTTAAGGCCAAAGTCTGGAGATCTGGCATACTTAGTTCAGTATATTGCTGCTGCTTTTCTGTATATTCCCAGGGAGAAATCGCCATGTCCTAGCAAATACTGTTCACCAGAGAAGGTCAGAAAAATTATAGCTGTTATGTGGGAAATAACTTAAAGGGAATAACTAGTTTTCTATTTTTCCTGTGGGAATTTTCTCTGGAAGAAAAAATATTATTTCTCTTCTCTTTTCCACCCTTCATTTGTTTTTCATCTTTTATTTTTATAAATGGAAAAAGGAAAGGGACAGTCAACTCAGTGGAAAATAAGAAGTTCTGCTTTTCTATAGAAACCAGAAAAAATAGGTGGCAACAAGTTAAAAGGGGGGGGGGGGGGAATATTATTCAAAAAGGCTTTGTTTTCCCAGAAAAAGTACTCCTAGTAGGTTTGCCAGTTATTTTTATGAAGTGCTTTTGGTGACTTTGCTGTTTAAGTGTAAAGTATCCTAAGCAAGTAGATGTTTTCATGTGGAAAAAATCCTGTGGTCTCTTGCCTGATGCATTGTCTCCTCTAGGCATTGGAAAAAATGTTGCTTTAATTTTTTTACATTAAAATTATTTCTTAAGCTTCTGAAATCTAGAAGAGAGCACTTTTTCCAGAGCATGACCCAGGGTACCACTGGTAAATGCATGCATCCTGCTGCAGGGTGGGTTTGGGGCACAGCCCAGCTGTATGCCTAGGCTTGGAAGTCTGGAACTACTCCCAGTGCTTGGTTTGGAGCAAGTATTGTGGCTGTTCCCTCACTGCAGTGGAGCAGGAGCTGGTTCTGCAATACATTCTGATTGTGATGCAGGACTCTGACAAAAGATTCTCCATCTGTTTTTTATATTGTCTCAGTAGGAGTCTTCTTTCACTGGGGTGTCCTGAGGATATAAATTATAAATTAATCTGAATACCATACACACTGAATCTTTTTCCCTAAGCAAATGTTGGCAGTTGGAGACCATCAGTGTCCCATTATTACATGAAGATGATCTGAGCTATCTGTGGGTTTGCCAAGGCTGATATTTATTTCCTTCTTTCTGTGTGTGTGTGTTTGGCCAGGAGTGCATAGGAGCCAGTGCCCTTTTCTTTCTGCCCTGCAGCCATTTTCCAGAGCAGTGAATCACACTCACATGGGGTGCAGCCAAGCACATGTCTGGAAGTCATGCATTTGGCAGCTCCTTTTGTGCAGACAGGAGTTTATTAATGCCAGCTGAATCCATGGTGATAGGAAGCGAATGTGGCAATGCTACCCACGGAAACCATAGAGCTGCCTACTGTTGCTGCATCTTGCTCACAGGTGCTTGAGAGTTCACTGGAAATCTGAAGAGAGAATCTACCTGCCTCCCAGTATTGCATTTAAATGTAGGTCCTAAACATGGAATAAGAAATATAAGTAATTAGTGAAAATTAAACTGCCAGACACCTTTACTATACAGCTGACTGCTAGGAGGTAATAGGCTTTAATATGTTGACATTTATCTTAGCTTTGCTCCCATGTATGCCTTCCTAAATCTGGAATAAGTCTGTTTCACTCAATGAGTTCCAGAAAGCATTAAAAGGAATTGGAGCCAGTGGTCTATTACCCTCTCAAGGAATGACCAGCACGCCACATCTTTTTGTCGCACAGCAACATTAATGTAGCTTTCTGACAGTGTAATTGTAAGCAGACTGTCTGCTCTCAGGAGATCTAAGGAAGGTATGATTTCTGCCATGTCCCTGCAGAGGAACAGAGGAATATTTAAATTATATAGTTGGGGAGTAAGGCAGCAACTTGGGGAGAAAATCTGTGCAGCCAGGTTTTAGTCACCCCACAGGGATGGGTTAGGTGTTGAACACAGTGAGAATACTTCATGTGCATGCATTGCCCAGTCTAAAAGAAAAGGTGGGTTATAGTTTGTGCTTCATTATTGGACAGAGACTAAAAGAGCAAAGATTTTTAAAGTTAGGTGATGCTGTGTCCCTCTTATCACTTTGTCCTTTCCTACTTGCCTATTCTCTGTTTCTTTCAGACAAAAACCTCCAAGGTAAAGAGGAAAATGTGTTGTTTAATATCCTTGTTTTCATGAGGATGTCATCTAGACCAACTTCCTTTTCTTAGTGGTCTTGCTGAAACATAGGTACAGAATGCCTGTGTGGCCAAGTAGGATATCACTTACCTGTAGGAGAAGATCAGTCTGCTCAGCCCACGTTGTTACAAGTTTGATTTAAACCCAGGGTGTTTAAATGCCCTGTGGACATTGATATACCCTCCACAAACTATTTTATATATAACCCCATAATATACATATATGTGTATGGTTTTTTTAATCTCTCTAAGCTAAACCATTCTGAGCTGAAGTTTTGGTCCTAATTGAAATCAGTGTCAAAAGGACTAATCAGTAAGTCCAGATTTTACCTGCCATCTTTTCAGTCTTTGAATTAAAATCCCTCCAGGACTCTGATCATTCCCTCCACTGGTCTTTTAATATCTGTTTCTCTATTGCATTGTGAGGCTCCATTTCTGATCTCTCAGCTTGGACACGCTCCAAACCTAGCCACAGGTGTATCACTGGTACACAGGACTGGAAACGTTCTCTACAAATTAATATTCTCCATATTCTTGGATTTGAAACATAATCAGCAAAAATTAATTTACAACAATTTATAGCAATAGGTCAGTGGCAACCTTCCCAAGGACAGACTAGCAGGAATCTGGAAATGATTGGACAGGAATATCTAGACAGGCTGTTTGATACTGTAATAGATGGTAAAAATGTATTGCATTACTATTAGCTGAAGTAGTAATAGTGGGAACAGTCATACTGGTAGTTGTCATGAAAAATCTTAAATCTAAAATTACTAATTGCTGTCAGCACTGTTAATCTAGCTATGAAATCCTCCAATTGGTATCTAGAATGATAAACTATTGGTCTTTGTTATGGTCATCGCTGATCGGGCCAGGTTGTGACTGAATCTGTTTCTGGACTCTCGTGCTCTCCCTCAGAGATAATGTTCAAAGTATAACGCAAGGAGCAACAGCTGGATTCTGAGACAGATGTGGGGAGCAGAGTCAGTGAGATTGCTGTGATTAGTGTGATAAGCAGCAATAACAACACACCAGCTGCCTTGTCACTTTGAAGGTTTTTGCAACATGGTGTAGCTTCTGCAATGTCTCAGTCTAGGAAGGTCCCAAACATCTGTGTGCAGAGCTCAGACTTCTCTTTCAGCAGAACAAGAGCTCACCTGCGTGAAACATTAAAAGATGTTCTACAGTGAGCCCTGCAGTTACTGTCTGCCAACTTGAGATAATAAGGGCTTCCCTTCTGTCAGGTGAATGCAGTCCAGAGCTTTATTAGCACTCATGGAATTTTGAGACTGCTTCTCAGTCTCAGGTGACCCGTTTCTCCCCTGTTCTTTCTGAACTCTATCCTGACCTGTATGCTGAGGCATCATTTCAATCTAAAGGCAAATGCCATTTTCCTTGATTGCCAGATTCTTATGATGTTATAATGTGACCTGATAAAAGTGTCAGCAGAATGCATCCATCTGGCCTTACTTGGTTTGTTAAAGTGGTAATGAGCTGAGATCCAAGTTATATGCAGAAAACACAAATGCACACATGGGCACCCTCTGTGCACCCATGAGGTCACATGCTTCTCTAGTGCTTCTCTTCAAAAACATTTGATCAATAATTCTCTACCCATGGGGTAATGCAAAGGACCTCTGTGTGTCCTGGAAGCAGCCTATCTTCAAGACCTTGGTAGAAACCCTCAAGATTTCCTAGGGCTTCATCAACAGCTGGCAGCTTATTTAGCTGTGGTTTTACTCCTGCTAATGAGACAGTGGTGTAAAAAGACACTGAGGGCTCATGATTATGAACAGGTGCAGTTACTCTTGTAACCAGAGACTTTTACTGCATTTAAGATCAAGTGCTGAAAGTATAATTATGTTACTGATTTCTTGGGCACCTTTTATCAATTGCATACTCTTATGCCTGCCTGGTATTTCAGAAGTGTCCAGAAAGCCTCACACCTAAGACAGTGAACGATGCCAAATGCTCTGGAAACAACAGTAACACCAAGAGATGCTCATTGCCAAAAAGCAGTTTCAAATATTATTGCCTTGCCTTTATTACCATTAGCCTTCCAGTATAATAAAATCTAGCAATGCTCCAAAGCAGTGCAAGTCTGGTGACTAAGCTCGATGCAGTAGCTAGAACTAGGCCAAATTTTTCACTAAAGCATATGAAGAGAGTGCATATGCTCTGTTTTACCAGCAGAGCTTTAAGGATAGTAACTTTTATCAAGAGAACAACAATTTAAACCATCGCAGCTATTCTGATAGTGACCCTTTTCTATAACCTAAGAGCTAGTTCCTTCCCTGATACAATGACATGCTGAAAGCGTAAGGTGCATGTGAGGGAAAAGGCAGAGTTGTTATTTTGATTTTACAGGTGAGAAATCTGAAACATAAGGGAGATGATGTGATTTTCCCCAAACTTCACAGGAACTGATAAAAAAACACTAGACTTCAATGGACATGTATCCATTTTACAGTTATATTATGGGTGGCAAGTGCAGCTTGTGACTGCAACTGCAAGGTGATGTTCTGATTTCAAATTTTCTTGTCCACTGTTGGATGGAGGGAGCTGGATGGAGGCAGTGAAGCTTCTGAGGGGACTGTGTTAAATGTGCCCATGTAATTACAGGCCAGGGAAACGTGATGGTTGAGAGCCTATAGTCTTTCAGCACATTTAATAAAGATCCCTTTCTTGCTGCAGCAGCTAGGGCTAATAAAATGGTGCTTGCATATACTTGATGAGAAGACCCCTCATGCCTGCCACTTTGTGTATGTGTGTTTGCTGAGGGTCAGAAGGCTGCAGAGCAAGTCAGCTTATGACTTCTCCTTAGAGCAATTCCTTGCTTTGTGCTCTCCTCAATCTGCTGTGAATGCCAACTGGATGGATATAAACACAGGAGCGTTTTTTGCATATGGGAAAATGCATCAGGAGAGGAAGGGTGATGTGCAAACCTCCCTGTGGGGAGTGGCATAAATTATCTGTTGAAGAACTAGGCTGTGGCCATCACCATTACCTGAATTATAGGTCTTTAGTCTGAATGGCTTCAAAGCAAGCTATGTTCTTGTATATTACCCCTTCATCCTTTTATATTTTGAAGATGAAAGCAATGATTTCAAGCACCGGTGGAGAACTCAGGCAGGAACAGAACATACTGCTACTTATTGTGTAGACAGGATATCTCTTAATTAAGGTAGAAACTATAAGCACAACTACATAGAAATGCTCATTTCTAATGGCTTATGGGATATGTCTGGGAATACAACTTACCTATGTGTGTTCTGAACAATTCAGGCCAAAAGCAGGACACACCAGAAGGCTTGTGGTCCTAAATTTTTCAGCTCAGTTTTTGATCTGTTAGACAAGCCTCAAGTCAAAGCTGCTGAAAGCTAGCTAAAAACAATGGATGTTGTTAGCTTATAATTTCATGAATAATTACAAATTACTACTCTGGATTTTTCAGAAGAAAATACCTAGTAACAATAGCAACAAACCTCCATTGTGGGGGCTTTCTACTAGACCAGAAAGCAGCTCTTGCGAGGCATAACAATTGTGTATGATGCCAAGGAGAAATGAGAGCTAATAAAATGCAGAATATACATCACCCATTTACATTTATTGCACATTAAACCTCGGCACACACAAAAGATAATGACAGATGCAAATTAAGAGCCCTCAAACAGTGTGTCTGTGGATGGGGAACGGGCACAGAGCCAGAGACCCATATTTTCAGCAACCACGTGTTTTGAGGGAGGGTCAGGGAGGAACCAAGCTGCAATGCAGGGTCTATTAGACTGTGGATTAACATTACCAGGGAAGTGTGCTAGCACCTTTCCTTCTGTTTTGCACCCAGATTCATGGCAATCAATTATTTGCAGTTGTGGGACTGAAGCCGAAGCCAAAATACCACCTTTGCAAGCTTAGAGTTTTGATCCAGACAGCCTATCTTGGGCTCATCTGACTGTTCATTTGTATCAGGGCAGCAGCTGGGAACCCTAGCTGAGGTTAAAGTCCCATTGTACAAATGTATAAAAGGCAGTCCCTAGCTGGAAGAATTTATGATATAAACAGAGAATTCATACAAAGGATTTAGCATCCCTCTTGCTCAGGTAGGGTGATGCTGAACTTTGACATACACACACAGGATTCCATATGGAGTGTATGGCAGAGCTGGAGATTGCCTTCTAATGTGCTGTCCTTATGCCAGTGTATTAATTATAAGGCAAACTTTCTAATCTGCTCTAGGAAAGAGCTGGCTAGTTTGTTCTTTCTCCTTATTCTTCGTATTCAAACTCTTTACTCTTCTTAGACCGCTTTTCTTTAGTCAATCAGCATGAGAGTCTGCTCCTCTAATGTAGGAACTCCCTTTTTAGGTGGGAACACCAGAGCAAGATGCATATTTCTGCACAGCTGGAACATAGCTATAGTACTGGAGAAACATCTGGATAGAACACAAAGCATTTAATATTACAGGCGAGTGGGTTGACAGGTCTCTATCAAAATAGTCACCTGGACAATTACCTAGAGATCTGATCCTTGTTCTTGTATTTATTTTCAAGAAACAATGCTGGCACCGAAGACCAAATATGTTTGTCTTCAGCCTTTCTGTCTCTCCCCCTCCTCCTGTGAATGAATTGCTACAAGAACATTTTGCTGCTTCCTTTGCTTCTGCTGTGCCCAAAGATAAACAGCCTGTCAGCGCAATGCTGAAAAGGAACAGAGAAAGGGGGCTGGAAGTAGTTTAATTACGAAGAGTGCTTGTTTTGTGTACGGTGTGATTGCTTCCTATGATACAGTAACTTCTCTTTCCCTATGCGACTGTGGTGTTTCTATTTATCAAGATGAAACTGAAGCAGCAAATTACAGAGGGAGAAGGAGCAAGTGTATTGCTCTATTTGTAAGCAAAACTGGCGGTGTGTGTGAAAAAGCAACAGTTCCTTTTGGAAGCCTATTATGGATTTTCTCTCTGCGGAATTCCAGCTGCTTTGGCCCTTCCTTGCACTTCCTCTTCTTAATTAGATTTTAAAAGATTGTCCAAGTTCTTGCCAAGTTTGAAAGTTGGATATCATTATTTTCCCATTTTACAGAGGGGAAAACTAAGACACAGAGCAACTTTCATCTGTGAACATCGGTAGTTACCATTTTTTTAATACTGAAAATGTATTGAAGCTGGAAAATCGGATATAGTGGACAGCAAAGCTGACTCTGCTCTGGCCTGGCTCCTTGCTTGCAGGGAGCCACCTCTGTTGGGTCCAGAGCTGTTCAGGCATTGAGATGTCATGGGCTATGCACCAGAAAACCTGTCTCAGTACAGCAATGCAACAGACTGGAAACATGCAGTCTAGCCAGTGGATTCATGTGCAGCACTGGTGGTCTCTGGTGGTGGGGGAAGAATTCTGTTTACATTAGGTAACATTTCTTTAATCACCTCTTCCATTTAATTTTCTGTGCTTTGTGCTGCCTGCTAGGGATCGTTAAGCAATACTCTAGTTATCGCTGCATATCACTTGGTGTGCTTTGCTCTAATAAGCTTTTGTAAATAAAACCCGGAGAGATGAAAAGGCCAATGCCTGATTACGAGCTACCAATTTTGTCTCATTAAGTTCTTATAAGGGGAAAAAAGTAAATAGAATCTTTATCAACCTCATACACTTACAGTGTTGAAGAGAGCTTTCCACATTCATTAAGGAGGATGCTGAGAATAGAGATGCGTTTCCAGGCGTTTTTTTCTTATGAAGCTGTTAAGGGATGTTTTACTGATGATCAGCTTTTACTTCAATCAAAAGATGAGAAGGTAAAGATGGAACCAAAGGAATCATAAAATATTTATATGCAGAGGTTGGAAGGGGCCAATACACAATGGTATGCCATTTTCACTCTTCAAATGTGTATATTGGCAGTGTTATAGATACTAAAATAGAAGAATAGCTTTCCTGCTGGAACTTTCTGCATTTCCATTTTGGTAGCTGTTTACATGAGATTACCAATAAATGTGGAAAAATATAATACAGAAATCATACGTAATTAGGTTGATCTGTCTGCTGATCAACGGGAATTTACCTGCCATTTTGTATTTCTTTTCTACACCTACAATTTAAAAACAAACAAACAAAAAAAAACAAACTAAAAAAACCCAAACCAAAAGACAAAACTTTGAAATAGATGTCATTTATCTCTGTTTCCATCTTTTATCATCCATACTTTCTTGAATATGTTAGTTATCAGTTTAAAGACAAATTACTGTTGTGGTGATTTGTGACTATTTCAGTAAAAACATCCATAAATTTCACTAAGCAAAACTTAAACCCAACTTCAGCTCTTACTAGATACATACCTTTACATGGAAAGCCTTCCTGTTGCAGGTATTTCCCTAAAATTTGGGGTAAAATTTACTCCAAAGTCTGCAATTGGAAGATGTTGGCCAACTATGAGCAGACCCTGGAATTTTCATTGGTAATTTGAAATTCAGAGAATCCTGATGGATTCTCCTCAGGGGCAAGGTTAGTAGCCTGCAGATGTATCCTTGCTTTGTTAGTTATGTGTTATTAAATTTTTCTTTTAATACACTGAATATATAAAATCCCCCATTATTCTCCATCTTTCATTATATAGTCCCCTTTTATCTTCTTACACTTCCATACTCCAGCTTCAGTGTCCTTGTGTTTCCTTCCTTCATGAAGACAAGCAATTCATTCATCAGACAAATTCATGAAATAGATGAGTAGAGATGGCTTAGTCAGCTAATTTCTTGTGGGCGTCACAGCACAAGTAGATGATTTGAAAATTGTAATAGCGTTTTCTTCTGGAGGAGATGTAGTGTGGAATTTTTCTTTTCACTTTTCATATTTCTCAAGTTCTATTTAGTCTTTTTTTATTTTTTTTTTTTATTTTTTTTTACCCAGTCTTCACAGCTTTGAACTCTATCATTTCTGATCATTCTTCCTTTCCTCCTGTTTAGGAACAAGAGCAATCCTTCCCTTGAGGTACAATGGCAAGGAGCTTAACCTTTGTCCCTTCCTTTAAATACTGAACAGAAATCATCCATTAGCATTAGCCGAATGAAACCTGCACTCCCTAAAACTGCTTGGCATTATTATATTGACATTCCTGACCTCTGTTGATATTTGAAGCCTGACCATTTTTCTGGCACGCTGTTCTCTGAAAACCACTCTGATGCACTGCATATGAAGTGATCTTTAGTCCTAGACTGCTCAGGAGCTGTGGATGTTGGAGAGGCGTTAAGTAACCATCCAGTTGGAAAATTGGGCTGTTTGCTTTCTTAGTTGTGGTGGTTGGGTTGGATTTCTTACATTCAGTGGTAGTGGCATCACAGCCCAGCTCTCTGCTGCTTCTCATAGGATGTGCCTCTTCTCACCGTACCCATTTTTCTCCACTCTTTGGGTTGTGCAGTGCCATTTTTGTTCTGTTCATGGGCTTGGATGGTGCCAAGATGTGCTCTCAGCCATTGCACACTGTCTCAAGCTGTAGTCTCCAATGCACAACGCTGATACTACAGAAGCATGGAAAAGGGGTTTTGTGAACCAGTGTGGCTCCAGGTTCTTCTGTAACTAGTGGGTACTCAGGGTCTGAGAGACGGTCTGGAGGACCTGTCCTTCCAGTACTATTTCTGTTAAAACCTCGCTAAGGCTGCTGAACCAGGGATGCCACACACCACTCAATACCTCTGGCTAAAAGTGAGCTTAGCAGCAGTAATAGGAATACAGATGCACTAGATGTGTTAATGGCAAAGGCATACATGCAGGTGTCAGGCTTAAGTATGGCTTGTGAAGTTAAACAATACACAGTTTTAATCTACAGGCAACTTGATTTAACGTTTTCTTTAAAAAAAAGGTGTATTTGTCAAAGTGTACTGCCTTTAACAGTAAATGCAACAGCACCACCTTTGGGTCCTGGAAGAAAATGCACCTTGAGCCGCAGCTATGTTCCTCCTGTTTTTCTCTGTAGCTGACTTATCTGCTGCATTGATGAAGATTTAATATGAATAGTAAAACTGGGGAGAGGGGGGAGGAACTGCTGCAGTACTGAAGTAGCCTATCACAGGGTAGAAGCAATGGCAGGTCCATAGCTATTGTATATATGATGTCTTGATGCTGGTAGTCAGACGGTAAGCACAGAATGCAGGGATGAACTCAGACTTTGTAGGCAATGCTAGGACCCAGAGTCAGGCTACAGTGGATTTCCCCACCTCTATTTCTTATTTTTGCGTCTGGCAATAATTCATGCTAATGTTAGGCATTTGACCAGAAGCATTTTAATTAGAAAGATTAGCTCTGTGAATAGCAAGCCAGGTGTTCTTTTTCCTCTGGAAAGAAGGTTTTGAACCTTTCACTCTTGCTTACAGAATGTGTATGTCTGCCTGAGACTGCATCAGATGGGTGCACGTGGCTGTGCAAATATACAAGCATGCATACGTGATGGTTGTGCTGATAAGCGTGGCTGAGCACATGCACTGAGTTCCTGTACATGCCTGTGTGTCCATGGGCAGTCAGGTAGCTGTATAAGCAAATGATTGCATGAACATACGTTCGTGTAGCTTTCATACTGGTGTTGTATGTGTTTGTATACTCCCACTGATATGCTGATGTCTTATTGTGTTTATATGGATGCATAGATGGTGCCTGTGTGTGCACAGGTAGTTATTATGCTTGTTTAAGAATCTAATACTTATATAACTCTGAGTTTGTGTGCATGTGGGAGTGTTAGCACAAATACTAGTGAAGCTAAAAAATTCCAGTAGAAGTAATTGGATACCTTTATTATAGTCAGTGCATTCAGAAAGTGAGATTTCTGACCAGAACAACTTTTCCCCTTAAGAAACAAAACAAAAAGCTCCAAACAACCAAGTAAATGAAGCAAAAATGCTGTTGCTTTTAGATGCGGAAGGTGGAATCTAAACCTTGTTAGCTGTTGTTCTTTCACATGGTCTGAGACACTGGAAACTCACTAATCACAGGGAGATAAACTGGAGAAGTGTTGCTAACAAGCCTTCAAACTGACAGCAGGATTTGGCAGGGTTGCTGTACTGCTGTGCTGAAGGTGTTTAAACTTTAGGGGTCATTATCCTCTGACCCTGGAAAAAACCCTACCAGATATCCATGCACACTGGCTGTGCAGTTCTCACTCCTAATTGGACATACAAGCATGCTGAGGAGCATCTGACATTACTTGACAGACTATCTGCATAGTTTTCACATGTCTCTACTTTGTGCTATTACAGAAGGAGAGAACAGCTTGCGCTGTGTCTGTCCAAGATGGTCATCAGCCTCATACCAAACTTTGGATACTAGCCAAAAAGCTCCCCTGGGCTCCAGCAGGCTTTAAGCCAGACCTGGCCAAATCCTCTGCTTTTGTAGGTATTTGTGTGTGAGTGTAAATACGACCCCAACCTTGATCCTTCGTACTTGATGTTCACAGAACTTGCAGAGATTAGCAACCAGCAAAACACGTCTTTGCATTTTATGTTCGCATCCAGTCCTATGAACTGATCCCTTTACATTCAGGCTTGTTAATCCTGGGAGTACAATCCTTCAGCACTATTATCCTTCGTTCTACTTAGCTTTCAGCAAGGTCATTTCCTCACCTTTCTTACGTCCTCTGTCATTTCTTCTTGCTATACTTGCTTTGATGCAATTGATTTCATTGCTGCTTCTCAACTCCCCGAAGGGTTTTTCTCAGATCCTGCCAAACATGCTGCAGTCATGTACCTCTTAGCAGTTTCTAGCTAGGCTCTTGTAAGACCCATTAATTGAAAAGGCTCCTAAGATGTAGCAGTGTATGCACATGTCATTTGAAGTATCAGGTTTTTTTTTTCTCACAGTTCACGTGCATATAATGCTCAAAGGAATGAAATTAGTGAAGTGGGATTTGGCCTATTCCATCTCCTGATTTTCATTCCCTCCCCCATCTCTGAGGCAGTGGTAAAAAAAGTGAGGATCTGCCCCTCCACGGCCACAAATGGAGATCAGCTCCCTGGGGTGGAAAGGACAAAACCCAGATTTGTACTGGTTCAGCTTATGCTACCGCTGCTCTGTTCGCTTCCCATGGACTCAACACTGGAAGACTGAGCACAGCACGGATTCCACAAGAACTTGTCTGATCTACACTGTGCTTTCATCCACATGTTGTCAGACCCCTCTGAGCCTCTTCTTGAGGCCTACAGAGTACTTTTAACCACATGCAGCCGCTCTTGGAACAAGCTGCAAATGCAGAGCAGTGTTTGAGATCAGCCCCCTGAGACCACTTGCTGCATGTACCTTGTTCTCCTTAGGAAGTTCTCTGGGGCCATAGGCTCTCAGGGGTCGGGGTAAGCTATATGCATTTTTACAGATGAGAGCAAAGCACCACGCAGATTTATAGCACTGCACAGATGATTTTAAGTCCCTGTGAAGAATAATTGATAGCAGCATTGACACACAACCTGATCCTGCCAGGTGCCATGGCTTCCATGAGGAATGAGATGCTGCCAACTCTCTCTGACCTTGGTGCTTGAGATCGTGTTGCACCCTTGGGGAGGCATCCAGGTAACTTCTCTGGATCAGGCCCTTTGTTAGCAATACTTTCAGATCACATCCATTAGAACCAATTATTGGCTGAATTATCAATAAAGGGCAGCTTGCTGACAGCAATGGGTGACCACACAAACAAACAAGCAGACGTATCTCGAAGAGAGTTCCCTCATAGGAAGGAGAGGGAGGAAGGAGCAAGCTATGTTGCTACTTCCACAACATTTCTTAAGGGAAAAAAGAAAGCAAATGAAGTGGAATAAAAGCTGCAAAACAAAACACCCCTGACAGTTTGCTACTGAATGTAGTTTTTTATTTAGAACCAAAAGGGTGGTTCATAACAGGAGCAGAATGAGGGGCACACAAGTGTAGGTGCCATCCCAGGGAGATTTCAAAGAATATCTTGAAGAATTTGTATGATTAGCTGGAATTACACAAAGATGCACAAACAACCTTGGCAAAATGGCATGAGCAAAAAGGAAAAAAAAAATTCCAGAGCTTCACAGTGTCTGATGCTATTTTGTCTTTTGATGTTTGTTTTCTTCACAGTGCCAGCAATTTTTGTCATCTCTGGTACATGTTGCCAAGTCTATTATTCGGGATGATTCCTGCTTTAAATATTTTTAGCAGCAGCGGATCTTTAATCATGGGGAAATTGTTTTCAGGAATGATTATTTTATGTACATCCAAAAGCAACTCTGAAGGTCTAATCCAAAAGCATTTGTGATCATCTTTAGCCAAGGGACAAAGTAGAAAGGATGAGGCAAACTCAAAGGCCATTAACGAGAAGGATGTTTCATTTAGATGAAACAACTGATCTCTGCCCTCTGCTGAATCTGTAGAGTGCTTTTGACTGGTAATGATAAATTCAATCGGTGACCAGAGAAAGCAGTCCACCCTCTGATATCGATAATGCTGGAAATTAAGTATTTATCTGTAGCATGTTTATGACAAGCTAAGTAAATCATAACTATAGAAAAGACTTTTTAATGTTCCAGTATATCCATTGTTCTTTTGAAAAGAAGCAATGATTTTTGATGCTTGAGAGTTAGATATCCAGCTGGTCTACATCTGTATAGTTCCATTGACTTCACTAAGGAAACAGCAAACTGGGGGGCAGAAATGTAAAGTCAAGCTTGTTTTTTATTATTTCATTCCAAAGATCCTGAAGTACAACAGTCTGATTTTGAAAAGTCCTATTAGGAATTTAAGAACTGTGGCTTTGGAGCTAAGTGAGACATTGACCTTGAATTTGTTTTCCCTGTGAGGTAAATCTCACCCAGGATACTCTGGTATTTGAGTACAAAGCTTCTGTGAATTTTACTGCTGTGTTTCTGTGTGTGTGTGCTAAATATCTTTAACAATGTTACCTCAGTATTAGAGGCTTGAAGGTTCAGATAAGCACATAAAATCTCAGATTATTATCTGAATAAATTCTGGAATGTAAAATTAATATAAAAACTTAAGAGCACAGTTTTTGTAACAGCCTATCTGGGTGACTCCTATTGATTATTATTTGTATTAAGGAAGCATCTGTAGTTGTCTACTGACATTAAAGGCAGGCATTTTTCATACTTGCGCTTAAAATCCATAGCCAGGGCTTGCAAAGTCAGAAATGTGCGCACAGCATGCATTCATAGGGATTTCTGTGCTGTTGGTGAAGCAACAAAGACATTAAGAGCTTGTTTGTACAGGTAGACACAGAAAAACTAATCCAAACTAACTTTCCAAGTAGATTAATTATGTGACCTTAAATTGTGGTGCGAACAACCTCAGTCAAAACTAGAGGAAATGTAATTCAGTTAGTGTGGATGTAGGATTGAAAAGACTGAGCTGCACAGCTTTCCGAGCTACCACCTGTCAGCTGCATTGCAGTAACTGACTGTGCACAAACTCTTACCCTGGCCCAACTGTAAAGCAAAATCCCAGTAAAGCTAGTGTTTTCCTCTGCAGTTGAGATGGGCTAAGAGCATACACACAGGCAGTTCCTGTCTGATATGAAGTAAGTTATTAAGTCATGGTTACTTGATTGCTCTCGACAATACCCATTGTCTCTAGATGGAATTGAAGTTGCTTCAGTTATGAATGTGTGTCCCCATGAGGCTAAATGTGTTTTAACTAAATCATTCTAAATTCACATCATTAGTTAATTAGGATCAACTTTCCTATCTCAGTATCGTATAGGAAAACTAGGGCAGAACAGGGAGATACATTAACCAGCTCATTTCTTAGCCAAGACTGTCTTTTCTGTCACTGCAACTAGATGTTTCTCCACAGTATATTTCAGTATTTTGCTGTTGGTCCTTCTCTGAGCCTACTGATAGGAACAGAATACAAAATGAGAAAATAAGGAAGAAAACCCCATAGAATGTTTGGGCCCTTCCACACAAAGCTGTGGTTTGAGGTCCAGTCTGGATCCTGTATAGACACAATAGCTGGTTCTTATTTTAGCCTGGGGTATATGGTCCACCTCTGGATTCTGATGCTTGCTGTCTAGGCTGTATCATTGAGCACAGTTGTATTTCTGACTTTCTCAGAGCTGTCACCTCTGCAGAGCGCTGCTTCTCAGCCCCAAGCTATTTGACACTGGGATGTTGCCAGTCCCATTATGCCATATGTGTGTGGAGCTCTCTCAGTAATGGTAATTTAGGCAACGTGTGATCCGAGTGCTATGACAATCCAGGGAGCAGTCTCAGAGCTGCCCCTCTCTAACAGGAGCTAATCTTTCCCAGCTAGAACGCCGTCTGCTTGGAGCTGGTGGTTTTACCTCAATAGAAAATTACAACAACTGACAGGACCACATTAGTTACAGTAAATTAGCTTTGGTAACACTCATAGAGAAACAAGCATGCAAACAGTCTCTAAAGAGTTTGCTGCTTGCTGACTAAATCAAGATGGGATGGCGTGTGGATTCCCATCCTTCAGTACAGTAACAAAGAGCTTTGTTTTAACTTGGGGCAGCAGCCTGCACCGCAGTGCTCAGGCTGGTCCAGTAAGAGGCATTACTCAGAATGGAAATTTATAGTGCAATCAATTTGGTTATTTTTTAAGAAAACTGATTGAAAATCAGAAGAGTAATTCCTTGTCTCTTTTGCAGAAATATGTAGGAGTCAGTTCATTCTGAGTTATTACAATGTATGCCAGTGAAAAGGAGTGTGTGAAACAGGCTAAAATGAGGCATATTATGTTTCTGTTACTGGTATTGTTGTTGCAGTCTAGCATTCATTCACTAATTCCTCAATGGTATAGACATACCTGCCTCAGGAAATTAATGAGTGTGATTGAGACCATCTTCTGGGTAATATGGGTTCCAATCAACTCTAAGTAAAAATTAAATGTATCAGGGAGAGTTTAACCTTAATAAATCTTATATCCTGGGTGGTTCCAAACATTTGCTTATGCCTTGCTTAGAAGCTTAGAAATAAGATAACATTTACAAAAGTGGATTCAGCTGATATAAGCATTTGGGGGCAAGGTCTGTCATTTTCTTTTGTCTTTGTAGGATAGTTTTCTTGTTACGCCTGTAGGCACTACTATAATAAACGCAATGGCATAAGGTACATGCAGAGCTGGAGTACAAGGGCTGCCTTGGGTCAGCACTGAGGTGCAACAGAAGAGCTAGGAAGGAAAAAAACCTCCTTGCCTGAATAATATTCTGATGCATATTTGTTACTTAGCCCTGCAGAGGATCAGTATGTGAAATTTTGTTATTACTGGGCCAAAACAAGTATATTTCAAGCTGATGCTAAATGCAAAACATAATCATGTGCTTAAAATCTAAGGTGCTGTATACCTGTGTCAAAAGAGATGACTCTAATGAAATTGGCCCCAGGAGCATAATTCAGTACTCATTAGCCTCCTCGCTTTCATGATTATGCTAATCCAAAGAAGGAGATGAGGAGATGGCTGAGGTAATCCTACAAGTGATCTTTAAAAAAAAAAAAGTTTATTTTAAATCTCTTTTATAATTTTGGGCTGAAAAGAAACCTGGTCATTAAATACGATGAACAATCCTAAAGCAAACCTGAAATCAAAACGTTTCTTTTTTTAGTTCCTGCATTCTTTTTCCTTTTCTTAATGTAGCAGTTTCTCTGTGGCAATGTAAATGCAAACAAATGAGAAGGCCCCCAAGAAGGGACTACATTGTTTGCAAATGAGCTAATACAATGCAATCATGACTAGGCTGATCCCTTGGCACTCCAGTAACAGAGCCAGTTAAGTATAGTAATTACACAGTCCAATCAAGAGGTAAAGGACTGATCTGGTTGCTTTACCAGGTGGGGCTCTGATATGTATGAAAGATTCTGTGGCTACCAGCTGTTCATGGAAACTCAGAAAACTTGCATCAGTTTTGCAGCCGTTCAGCAGGAAGAATTCCTGGGCCTGACAGTTCATACTGCAAAGTTTGTGATGTGCCAAGGGGCCCCGTCATGGGAGAAACCTGGAGCTGGAAGAAGAGGTCCTGCAAGCCTGTTGCAGGACCCAGTTTCCTTCATTATGCTGCTGTTGCAAATCAGGGCTTTCACAGAAACCTGAGGCGGTCTGCTTCTGTGGGAGTGCTGCACACCATTTGCTTTTCATTCTTTCTTTGTTTAAATCACTTTAGGCTTCTAGTTAGGAAGCAGACGTGTAAGACTTACAGTAACCAATCTATCTCCCACCACCAAGAGCAGATAGCTATGGTAGAATTTACTGAGCAAATACTTCTTGGATTGCAAGCTTTTAAGGATAGGCAGGAGATATTCAAAGTCTCCAAAGGGATTTATAATGTTGCCAGTTTTTGCGATTCTATCAGTGCAAGTCTCTCAATATTTACTGTTTGTTCTTAAGGCTGCATTTGTTGCAGAGATGTGATTACATGTGCATCTCAGCATTATGCACTTGTTTCTTTATGAAAAGTAATGTTTCTAACCCTTACAGACTTAGAGGAAAAATGAGAGATGCGCCTTGCCTATACCCTGGGGCAAATAGAAAGAAATGTAAGCTTGAACTTTAAAGATATTTCATAAATTTAATTAGAAGTTTGTATTTTGAGCTGTGCCTTTGACATACGATAGCCTTAGTTGAGCTGTATGCTGCCTCTGTATCTCAGCTTCCCTGTCTTTATCATGCCTGAGGCAGATTGCTGTCTTGATAGTACTGTGACCACTCCACAGGAAAAGTTTTCTGCTTGTTATTAAAAGTGACTCAGATGTAAATTCCTAATTCCTAATGCTTTATGTATGTTTATAAATCCGTACCAGGGAATATGGTTCAGAATCTCCAGGACTCACTGTTTACCTCTGAGCTGTGATGGGACAGGGATGCCGCAATGTAGTTTCAGCCATTTCCTCTCCTGCCAGAGCCAGAACTGCATGTGTATGGAAGCTTTTTCAGATGTGCTCCCTTAGTCCACATTTCTACTGTCTTACAGCCAAAGCAGGCCTACCTCCTGGCTGCTACTATCCAGCCTTGTAGCGCACTAAGCCACAGATCTTCTTTTACCCTCTGGCAGTCTAACTATCTCCTCTAATGTAATTAAAATGATAATTATTCCCTGTCCAGAACATTTCTCTTACTTATAGTCTGTGGAAGTATTAAAGTTGATTAAACACATATGCTGCTGGTAGATAGCTCCTCCAATCACATATGGAGTGATAAAGGGTTAGCTAAGGGAGGACAAAATATAATGCAATACTCTGCTAATGCAAAAGAAAGGGCAACTGAAAAAAGCTGAGTCTGTAACAGCGGGAAGGCCTGCATTCAACAAAAAGACCTCTTTGCATAAGGCAGGGCTAAGGCAGTCATGAGAACAAGCCTACAGAAGTTTTGAGAGAGCTGGGAGAGCATTTCTTACATTTACCCAGTAGAGCCCAATTATCTACACTGCCAAAACGGAACATTCAGCCAGGAGACAATCCTAATACTCTGTCCTCACCAGCTATCTGTGCAATTACTTTGCTTGGTTTCAGTTTGTGTGAGGTGCACGTGCTTGGTTTTCAGTGAAGCGCAAATGCAGAGAGATGGTGTAGATAGGCATATGCCAGATCCGATCTGTCTCTATTTGTCTATGTAGCCGCCATATGTCTAGCCATCCATTTATTCCTATATTTATTTGCTGTTGTCTTACGTCTACTCTCAATCCTGATAGAACAAATGGAATCAGAGGGGCAATGTTATTAACAATTATTTCACAGTGTGTTCTCCTGCACACTGAAATTATTAAGCAAAGTCTGACGTGTATATACATAAATATGCCCCTATCTGACAAAGCTGGCTTAGGGCTGAGAGCAGTTCAGTGTTGGCACCAAGGGGTCCTGCTGCGATGATGTTTTTCCCTTGAGGAGTGCCTGCGTGGGCACTGGTATGGGAGCACTGCACCCATCTCGGGTACTGCACTGACCCAAGCACCCACGTACTATGAATAACCAACAGTGGGAACCCATGGCAGTTTCAGGCCTGAAGAACACTACAGAGGAAAGTCTGCAGGCTTTCGTGGATAAAAGAAATTCAGTCACCAAGGCTTTCAAGGAATTTTATTTAACTACTGTGAAAACTATAATATGAAGCAAAGCTATTTCCTCATTCCCTGATCTCATAGACTAGACACAAACTGCTGAAGGTGGCCATCTTCCTCACCACAAATAAGTGTATCTTTATGTATCTTAAAAGCATTAGTAAGACTGCAAGGCAAAAGGGACAGAAATAGCACTTGCTTTCACAGTGTAATTGCCTATATTCCATCTGGGGAAGAAGTGTGCATTTTCTAATTCACAGAAGTCACAATCTAAAAAGCTTTAAAATGTACTGTTCCCCCCCGCCTTTTCTTCCCATGGAAAAAGTGCTGAGGTAGATTTTTCTTTCCCAGTAAACAGGATGCATTTTATCATTGTGGTAGGTACACTGCAAACCTTTACAAAGAAAAGAGTGTGGAAGTCAGAGTGAGAGAGAGAATGACAAAAGCTTCACGGATTGAATTGGCTCCCCTGTATACTGGAGGGAAAGAATAGGAACGTGTTAGTATGGAACGAGGCCTTTGATCATATGAAAACGTGGAGGAAGCTGCAGAGGTAGGGGCAATTTTTTAATAACTCATAACTAACAAAAAATTGTTTGTTGCATGCTTTTTGCTCAGAATTTATTCCTTTCTAACCACTACCTTTGACTACTTGCTTTTCTTCTGCTGCTGTCAGCAAAGTTTCACGGAAGACTGAGGTTCCTTTTCCTGCTTCTTCAGTGACACGGCTGCATTACTTGGGCTGTGTATTTTGTAAGACTGAAGCTGCTGAAGGCACAGGTTTACATTTTTGCCAACCTTCTTGACCCACACATTTTCTGCCCACATAGCCTTCTGTTAACCTGGCTGTACCTCAGGGCTGTTTATTTTTTAATATACGCCTGCATGGTACCCTAGTACAAGGGTTAGGTCCAGAGTCTATAGCTGCAGCTGTAAATAACAGAAATATCTAGCTCCTACTGCTGGAAAATAGCCTACCATGAGGATTCCCTTCTGTAAGACTTACTTTCCCTTTCCAGAAAAAGCCGTGGAGGATTTTTCCTCTAAGGGAGGCCATGGCTATCCATGAGAAGCTCAGATGTAAGGATCCAGCCTGTAGTTTGTTTGTACATCCAAGATCTCCAAGCCTGAGATGTAGTTTAGATGAAATCACACCTTTGAACCAGTTCTGTGTGCTCCTGCCCTCTCCGTTGCTTTGCCCATCAGTGGCTACAAATTGGTGTACCCCACTCCCTGAGAAAGGCTCTTGCAGGGCATGTGATATGGCTTTCTGACTCAGCCTTTGGATAAATTGAAAGCTCTTCGTGACCATCTGTCTTGTTCTGGTGCACGAATGGATGATGAGTAGACCCTATTCTAGTTCATCCTCTGCCCATCCATCATCCACCCTGCCACCTGCTGTCCCCTTAATGAAGGGAACAGAGACAGATGAGAGCTAGACAGACAAGTGGACAAAGACTGACAAAGGGGTACGCTCCTGGGTTTCACTGCTTTCAGCACCATATGAATAAGGGATACATAGAGCTAATTGAACTACTTCCCCTTGATGGAAACTGTTACAACTGGGGATTTTTTCCATATTTTTTCTCTTAGGGATTTGCAGATAACACAGTTAATTTGGGAACAGTGTATCTGCACAGACACAGACATAAGTAAAGCAGGAATCATTAACTAAAAGATATGGGTCGGAACAACTAATTCCATGGAACACTACTGTGGTTTTGTGATATAACCTGCTACAACATGGTTCACAGAGGAGTTGTCCCTGTGCAAGTAGGAGAACCCTTTAGCTTCATGCCACACTATTTATAAGGAACCTAACACAAAGGTGATTGATATCTGCGCAAGACTGCAGTGGCCTTTGGATCAAGCTTGTATTCACAAAGACAGACATCTACAGCATTAATTGTACTCAGGACTTTTATGGCAAGTAGAACTTAAAGCAGCTTGCAAAAGCAGGCACTCTAGTATACTACCCCTTGTGTCGTGTTGGTATGTCACCCTGTGCATGCCAGTCATGCAATGGAGATAATAAAAAATCTCTCTCTGGCAACCTTCTCATTTACAATCTTAGATTAACACTGCCTACAAGGAGGAACTCTACCCTTATATTTGACTGTTGTCAGAGAAACAGTGACAGAGCACTAGTTTCCTGACAGCCTTATCTCTCCCAGAGAAACCACTACAGAGTTTCTTCTAACCGAAAGAAGATTTGCTCCTGTGCCAAGAGAACATATAAGAGGACGTGTAAGGGCACCATCTGGAGCCCCCTGCTACAGTGGTATTAGCAAAGACATCCAACTGAAATGAATTGTAATGAAAGTGCCATTTGTTTTTAGAAGGGAAAATGCAAATTTGTTATCCTGCAGGAGGGGGAGGTGATACTAGCATATTCTTGCCCCAGATGCCAGTTTCAGCAAGCAGCAATACAAGCTGAGAGTAGAAGTTCCCAAACATTTACATGGATTCAAAAAGTTGCAGTAGGAAAGCCAGCTTGTGTCTGTCCTGTAGTGTCTGGCTTTCTCTTCTCCTATGATGTTGTTTCAGGTCAGCTCATGCTCCGACTTCCCTGCTAAAGACTACTGCTGCCCTCCTTGCTGCTAATGCATATTGACATACTAGAGACTCTCCACCCTCATTTAACTTGACAGAAAATATTACGCTGTTGTAAGTACTGTTGATGCAGTAAGTTATATCTATAAGCTCACCTGTTACCTTCCAAGGGGTGGGAAAAGATGGAGATGCAGTCTCTGAATTCTCTTTGCTGAATGGGTTTTTGAACAAGGCAGAAGAAAATTCTGTTGTGTGGTTTGGGGTTTTTTCTTCTGTTTTAAAGCAAACCGTTTTGGTTATAGAAAACAAAATAATGTGTGCTTAGCTTTTTGGTATATACTCATTTCTTGGAAATATCTCAGAATGAAAAAACCTTGTCCTAACCTCACCCAGGATTTTCATGCCTCTCCACAAAACTTAGGGAGACAGTATGCAGGACTGTCTTGTATTTATCTTCTTGTGGTTATTACCAAGAGGATACAGTAACTAGCATGGATGCTCAGGGATTTGAGAGAACAACCTGGTAAGAAGGCAGATGGCATCGCTGTGGTGCACGTACAACTGAGCTGCAGAATACCAGTGCTCTTCTTCCAAACAAACTCTGCCCGTTGCCACTGCCAGCTTGCTCTATGGCATGGATGTGTGGTCAAGGCACAACATAAAAGCAGTAAAAATCTTTTGCAACCTGCTGAGCCACCTGCAGATTGCAAAGTGTGCCTGATTATATGTAAAACCAGACCTGATGAGAAGCTATTGCATTCAAGTTGTACTGGGTCCATTAGAGACAGGTAGCTGACTCCCCAGGTGGAAGCAAATACCTGATTAACTCTGGCATGGTGTTTGGCAGATATGCAGAGCCCTGGGAAACAAGAGAAAGACAATGAGAGGGATCCATGATCAATAATTAATTGCCATACTCAGTGTTTTACTGAGACATGATTACACTGTTGAGAACTGCCTTTTCTTTTTCTCTTCTTGTTCAAGATTTTTCAAGCTTTCTGTCCATCAGATCCTCTTTTGAGTGAGCATCGTGGCAATGACTGTTTTCAGTCCTGACTGGGTACCAATGCTATAATAAACGCAAATACCTTCCAGGCCTCTGATCACATCCAGTACAAAAGCCACATGAACACTAATTGTCTCCCTGTGTACTACTTCTGGATGCTGTACACAGGCTGTGATGAACTTACCAGCTTGTTTGGCACCATCCAGATGAAGCAAGTGCAGTGCCAGCTATGCTTCTGTACCTCTTTGCCAGCAGATAATTAGACCTGCACAGGGTGGTCCTGGCAAATGATATGATACTCACCTGATTTAGCAGGAGATACAGGTTATATTCTTTGCAAGTGTCCTGGTTTCAGCTGGGATAGAGTTAACTGTCTTCCTAGTAGCTGGTACAGTGCTATGTTTTGAGTTCAGTATGTGAAGAATGTTGATAACACTGATGTTTTCAGTTGTTGCTCAGTAGTGTTTAGACTACAGTCAAGGATTTTTCAGCTTCTCATGCCCAGCCAGGGCACCTGACCCAAACTGGCCAACAGTGTATTCCAGACCATGGGACGTCCCATCTAGTTTAGGAACTGGGAAGTGGGGGGCAGGGAATCGCCGCTCGGGGACTGGCTGGGTGTCGGTCGGCGGGTGGTGAGCAATTGCCCTGCGCATCATTTGTACATTCCAATCCTTTTATTACTACTGTTGTCATTTTATTAGTGTTATCATTATCATTATTAGTTTCTTCTTTTCTGTTCTATTAAATCGTTCTTATCTCAACCCACGAGTTTTACTTCTTTTCCTGATTTTCTCCCCCATCCCACTGGATGGGGGGGGAGTGAGTGAGCGGCTGCGTGGTGCTTAGTTGCTGGCTGGGGTTAAACCACGACAGCAAGATTCATGAACTTTTCAACCAATACAGATTCTCCCTCCACTTAGATGAGGATAATGTCTGAACATTTCACCAGCACGAATGCTTTATTCTACCAATGCCGCCGCTAGCTAAACAAGGATTATTCCCGTTTTATAGGAAGAACTGAATCACAGATGGATCAAATGACTTATCATAGGGAGTAGAAGGTGGCACCAGGAAATGAATGTAGTTCTGATGCCTATCAACTATTTTGATCAACCTCTGTGAATCTGGCTACATGTGGTTATTGGTGACCTTTTAGGGGCTTTGCCTCAAAATCAAGAGAAGTTGGTGATTTTTCAGTGTTTCAGGGTAAAATCAGATGCCATTTGTCCTTGGGTCCCTTTGTTTAGTCACACAATAGGACTTTTTCAGCATTTAAGGACAATAAATTCCTTTCACATAATGTCCCACAAGCACAGATGATAGAAAGAGGCAAATCTCCCATTGCCTTGAAGTGAATCTCTGCCTACCCATCTTGCAGCACCAGGGTGTTTGAAGAGAGCTGGAAGCTTGTTAAGATCAATGGGAACCAAGCACAGACAGGGGTAGGGAAGGCTGCAGTGATTTTAATATCAAGCTATGAAGGAAAAAGAAAGGTGCCTTTCTGCTTCAGCTGAAGGGAGAATGGGAAAAGACAGTTTTCTCCCCTAAACGAACCCATCTGCAACAGTTCCAATTTGAATCCAAACAATATCTGAGGTTTGGGATTCCACAGCAAACTAGCTTTGAGTCCTTAATCCCAGTGCCTGATGTTTAGGGGTGTTGGGATTTGGAGCTAATTAATTCAGCCACCTGTAATTTTCGCTCAGATGTGCTGTCTGCCTTTTCCTTAGATATATCATATGGTTTGGAAGGCTGCAGACAATGCTGGCCTGAATCCTAATCCCCCTGTACTGCCTTTTTTTTTTTTTTTTTAAATAAAATCTTTCCCTTATTCTTTTTTTCCATGCTTTTTCTTGTTTCTTCTTTTTTTCTTCCATCTTTCTCCTGCTGCTGTCTCCCTCTTCTGTGTCCTTACTCAAAAAAAGCCCAACCAAAAAAAAAAAATCTGACATTCAGTAAGTGATTCGGCTCTGCACGAATGGAACGGTCTTGTTCCCTTCAGGGCTGTCTGCAGAATGATGCTCCCAGTGCCTGTCCAAGTCTCCCTGGCTGGTTTCATCTAAGCACAAAAGATTCAGTGCTGAGTGTTCCTGTTGGGAACAAGGCTTCAGGTGATAAATATTGCAAGATCTAGAAAGCCCAGGAGTGCTGTCCTGATTTCTTTCCCTTGGCAGGGAAAGGATGGAAGAAGAATGGAAAGATAATTAGTTTGGAGTTTTCAGAAATGAAATGGAAAAGGTTAGTTCATTCACTTCTAACACCAAGTGAAAGCTTGGGTTTAAACTATCCAGGCTGCAAGGTTCTGCAGCCAGTGAATGTGTCTGCTTGCTTGTTCGCAAAACACCCTCTGCTTCTTTGTTCCTGTAAAAATAATGCCTTGCAATAACTAAAGCTGGAGTCAGTTTTCCCACATCTGTAGAGCCCGGAGCTGTTATTTTTTATGACTACTTTTCGTATTACATTAGTGCCAAGTGAGCCCGGGAGCCTGGTTCTGCTGGGTGCTGCACACACAAGCGGCAGGAGGCAGCTGCAGCCCGAGCAGCTTGCAGCCCGAGGCCTCCGTCCAGAAACGATCTCTCTGCAGCACTTCTGGGCATTCATGCAGAGGCTTAATGGCTTCAGTGGGAGCGCCATACTGAAGAAGGGTGTCTCTTCAGATCTTATGCAGGCCCGGAGGCTAATGGGTACATGAAAGAATGAAGAGGGATGGAAGATGTCAGAGCAACAGGAACAAGACAGTGGTGTTGTATTGGTTACCTTTACATCCAGCTTTCAGGTGCCTAATACAGATGCACTAAACCAATCAACAGTACGAGGCTCATCTCATCCTCTGCCCAGCCAGTATCAGCAGCATTGTGAGTTTCTCAGCTAGTCCATTTGAATTTCCAAATCCCCACCAGATTTACCTTGATTTTGCCAGGGAAAATGACCAGGCTTTGCAGGATTTCCTAGTTCAATCCCTGTATTCCCAAGCTGTTAAGGATGGCTTGTAATAAAACTTCCCCTAATTCACATTTGTCATTTCACTTTACATAAATTGGTAGCAAACTTGAGAAAATACTACAGCTGCAAGCCCTTCACATGGTTTGAAAGTCTCTCTTGCAAATACGTCCTATTGCTCCTGCCTGATTTTAGGTGTGCCTGGTAGATTCGGGTGTATGAAAACCCTTCTTTGTCTCCTGCTACCTTAGCAAGCATCAGCTTATATTCTTGTCTCATGCAATCAGGCAGCAGAGCTATAGTTTCTGGTGCTGGCAGCTGTTCATTAATATTGTTGTCCATGCTTGGATCTGTCTTGAGGACTTGGGTGAAGCACTTTGATACTGGTATAGTCAGACTGCTAATGCATGCTACCACTGTTTCTCTTGCAGAAATCTTTCTTTTGAAGGTACAGAGAGGCCACCCAGGTTGTTTCGATTGAAGGTCAGGGGACATCTGCAGTGGTAGCAACAAATAGGCCAAAAGGACCCTGGAGCTCATGGGCCATTGCTGTTTGAATGAGATAAAGTTATAACTATTTAACATTCCTGGGTGTGAAATTAGAATGATCACATAATCTCCTTAGTCTCTGACTACAGGTCCAGCATGGGAATACGAATCTTAATTGGTATTTTCTTATCAATACACTCAAGTTGAGGGATTAAGGATAAGACTCTTAATACAACCTGAATTTTTGGAAGATGCTTCTGATTTTAGTGTGATCAAAGAAGCATCACTGGTGCACAGAGATCCTGGGGAGAAAGGAGTGTAGGAACATTAACATCAGTTCTCAAGGTGCACATACTCTGTGCACACAATCCCACCAGTGCTGTTCTTCACCTGCACACCTAATGTACAGGCTGTGCAAAAAGTCTCAAAGAATCAGTAACACGGACAGGTAGGAAATGCAATTGCATTGTTGCTTGGTCTCTAGGTAGTTTTTTAGGCATTTTATTGGTATGACAGTGCTTTAAATGATGTTCCATAAAAAAGATCTGTGACCATGTGAATAAATACACAAAGGACTCCTGTTGATTGCTCTATTTTTATTTGCTATTTAAAGTTAAAGGCATGGTTAGAAACTTTGCTGAACAGTGATGATAAGATGAATCCCCTTAATGTATACCAAAAGATGCATTACAACCACACGCTGCACCTCCTCTGCCTTCTAACTACAGTGTCATGAGTTACTGTGTTAATGCAAAACTCTTGCCATCCTAACAAATGAAGAATGGCAGGTATAATATACCATCAACCCAGTCCCAGAGCACCAGCTGCTGGCTTTGTCAGGGTGACCTGGAGCAACAACAGGATGTGTGAATTGGTGTATTTTCCTCCAATTAAGTGCAAACTCAGGGCTCCTTGGAGTACATTAGTGTGCAGGAATGCCCTCTGTGTGAGACTGCCTGCCAGCACACATCCGTGTCCATCTTCATTTACAGTGAAAGGCAGAGGTTTGTATCGTCTGTGGTAGTAAATGGGCAAATACGACTGCAATAACCAAATCTGCAATTCTCTTCTGTTGTGGGAGCTCTTCCTATTTGTTCCCTCCTGTCAGCTCCAAGTTGCATTTCTCTCTTCATTATGTCAGCTATAACTATATATCTCAACCCTCCTTCCCTGCTTCCCCTTGTTCCCTAGAGCTCTTCCTGTGAAGTTCTTGTATTTCATTCTTTCTTAACTGCAGTTATGTCCTCTGCCTGACCATCAACCTTAGAAGTTGAATGGATACAAGGAAATACTGCTATATAGGGGGATATTTCCATCACCTTACTCTCTAAAATGTCTGGGTTCAAAGCACGTCCCAATAGACTCTCCTCTCGTAGTCGTGAGACAAATTCCTCTCGTGAGCAATTCAGAGACAGACCTAGCTTAGGAGCAGAAGCAGCTTGGAGTGAGGAGGAACCGACTGTATCAGTTTAATAATCATTTCTTTGTGAATGAGAACTTCTCTGCAGACAACCCTGAGTGCAGAGATGATAAGGCAAGCACCCCCACTTGTTTTTATTTCATTTTTCATTGCTGTCAAGCAGGAAGGTCACAAGATTTGGCTATTGTATCATAGCATATATACACACTGGGCTGTGTCTTCTCTTTAAAATATTCAGTGTTGAAGGCAGTTAGAGACTGACAGAGCCATAGTCCAGACAGTGGCCTAATCCAGCCTGTGAATTGCAGTGGATCCTGTATTAGCATGTATCAGGCCTGATTTTCCTCATAGATGACGGTATATCAGAAGTATTTACAATTGTGTATTCCCACCCTGTAACCAGCAAAAGAGTTGTACTTTCTTTTCTTAGCCTCAGTGGCTGAAAGGTTAGAAAGTGAAGAGGATATTTTATTCCTAGAGCTCAGAGCGTTTACCATTGTCCTCATGAAAATTCCTCTTTTTCCATACAGATGGAGTTGGGGACACATGGAGGGGCATGGCTGTATATATTAAGGATGTCATATAGGAAATCAGTGGCAAACTGGGAAAAACTCTCATAAGTTCCAAGACCAAACAGTGTTAGAGAGACCAGAGGAAACGCCTTGCAGAAAACTACAAACGCTTCCTTTCCGAGGAGCCAGAATCCCATCTAACTCAAACAGCCACCAATACTGTTCTTGGCACCATAGTGTCAAGTCTCCTGAAATTGCCCTGCTGCTTAATCCTTCATGCCTAGCATAACATGATGCTTAATTAAATGTACCGTCTCCTCTTCCAAGTAATGTTTCAGAAGTAAATGGAACCCTTGGCCTCAATGAACAGGCCATTTTGTGCGTAGTTATTAGAGTCAGTTTGTGAAATGAGCTTGCTGTGCTGCGGAGATGGTTATTATAATACAGCTGTCAGACAGAAACTGCTCGGATCGCAGAGGGTGAAGGTAAGGCTGCCTGGCCGGGGGCAGCCTCCCTGCTCTAACAAGGCACAGCCTGGAAGACCTCCAGCCCTGGGCTGCACCACAGCATCCAGTCCAGCCCCAGTCGCTCAGACTGGAGCGTGACGAAGCAGGACTTTGTTACTAATGAGAGCAGTAACAGGCCATGTTATACCGCAGTGCAGGGTTGCGTGAGCCCACCCAGGCTGTGCTGTTATCAGCCTGCTTTAAATTAACTTTTCTTCTCTGTGTGGGATAGCGTCAAACTCCCAAACTTAGGACCCTGGTGATACTGGGCTCCTTAGTGCGAGATACCTGGTTTTAGAGCGCTGCCAGCATAGGAAAAGTGTGCAATTGGTGAAACCTAAACCTGTGTGGGGAAACAACAACAACAAATCTCTGCGTGGTGCAGAGCTATCAGGTTGTGTCTACAGCTGTAAGCGTGCTTTGCCCACACTCAGGGCCAGCTGGGTTTGAGCCAGGCCTGAAGTGGAAGCCATAGAGAGGTATTAGTGCAGTGCCAGCACCAGGCTGGTAAACTCTCCTGAGAGGCTGGGCATATTACCCTGGGCTCAGCATTGCTCTAAAACCAGTCCACCTCTTTTGGACTGGAGCTGGCTCACATCTGCCCGTAGCTGACCCTGTAGATACTCCTTTAAATCCATCATTTGCATGCTAGTTCTCTGCGTAATGATGAATCTCACCCGGGATAATTACTATCCAGCTCCAGTCCCTAAGGTCAGAAGCTGGTTCCAAGGAGTTAAAAGTATATCCAGGAAACTTTGGGTGATCTGGTATGCACAGGCTCAGGCACTATCTGGAATAGTTCAGTTCAGGAGTCTGCACTTAATTAAAATTGCAAAATGGAACAATTAGCTGAGGCTGAAAATTTCCTACAGCCTCAGCTGAGTGTAACGGGTGTTTTCTAATCTCTCTATTTATCTTATTGTTAATCTGCAGCTATCAATTAAAATAATTCTCCAAACTTTGATGACTCCATTTGGAAACTACTCAGATAACAATAGAATCATTTAACTTTTCTTTTGTGAAGCTTAATTTGCCTTCACTTTCTTTTCAGTGCTTGCCATTATTAAAAGGAGTTTATGCTCCGATCTCAGACCTGGTTTGGAGGATGCTGTTGGGGTACCAACGCTGGCTAGGCTGGCAGAAAGGACAGAACTATAATTTATGGCAGTTTTCAGGTGCTGTAGTAACTCCCAGTCATGCTGATAGTTTCAGTCAGTTGAGGAAAAACATGCAGCAGAGTCTTGGGCCAGGAAAAGCGGTTGAGGTATGGAGCCTTTGAAGTCTGAAAATTGATTTTCTTCAAAAGGAAAAAAGCTTCCTATCAGCTCACAGCTACAGTCATGGGCCGTGGTGGCTTTTTCCTGTAGTCACAGTTCAAATCCAGACTAAGAGTTAAAGAATAAATAGTGTGTAATGCTTAGTCAGTCACAAGGCATTACTTTAGGTCCATTTTCTGCTAGTCAGGCTGGGGGCATCTAATTGAATTGGCACTGGTGAGAAACTATATTGCCAGGTCAGGGTGTCGCAAACTTCTGCTGGGGCAAGGAAACGCAGTTCAGTAATTTCGTATGAGCCACACAGCTTCTGCTAACATGTCACCCTGTCGGTGTGTCCCAGGCCACCTTGCAGGGAGTCTCTCTGGGCTTGGGGAAGATTTAAGTCACACCATTCTGTCCTGGATCGCTCTGTTTGCATTGTAACAAGGCGGGCAGTTCTGGTGCGTGTGCATTTTTTTTTTTAATCCAATGTAGATGCTGTTCTTTCAGGCCGTTTCACAGAAGTTGCTGGGCAGGCAGAAATAACCTGTATTGTCTGTTGGCCTCAGGCAGTGCTCAGAGCTGTAGCAGAGGGACAACAGCTCTCCCTCCCTGCCCCCTCTCAGTGGAGCCCTCCAGTTCCACCTTAGCATTTGATTCAATAATCATGAATATACTGTGGGAAGAGCTGACCTTTGCAGTGACCCTTCCCGCACAAAGCTCGTGTTCTAGCTGAGAGCTGCATTTTTGTTTTTAGCATGAGTTTTAAGCACTCTAATTAAATCAGGGACCTGGTATAATAATCCTAGTTGGCTCAGGCAGCTGAGACAATTCGTTCACAGTTGCTTTATTAATGCAGCAGTAATCTCCAGGTTGGGAGTTCATCTCTTTATTCATTCATCCAATTCTTTGGGAATGAGGAATGATTTTTAAAGCAGCACTTGGTCTGGCTGGGAAGGCCCAGCCTGCAGCCCAGTGCACAGAATTAAAGCGCTTGCCCAAAGAGGGCAGAGAAGGATGGAGCAAGGAAACCGCACTGACAGTTTTCCATCAGGCTTTCACATTATGCCATTTTGTATTTCCACAGCACCCAGCATAGTTCAGGTCCATTAAGTCTCGAATCTAAGCTCCTGGGCACCCAGTACAATTAATAAATCTGTTGTCATCTGTCCATGGCTTAGAGCAAGCCTAGCAAAACCCTGACCAGGTTTTGAGCTGAAAATCGTATTGTTCTGTAAGTCTTAAGTATGTGGCTTTGACTATTGAGCTTCCTGTATCTGGCTTGGATTAGAATTTATTCTAGTATCCTCCTTGTAAAACTGATATATTCATCCGATGTCTGATGCTGTTTGCACTCACGAGGGCGTAAACCAGGAGCCGCTCGATTCAAATTGACAGCTACACCACATAAAAATTGGCATGAGCAAGAGGAGAATCAGTCCCCTGTGTATTTTCAAGGTGTAGAATGAAATGCCTTTCAAAATGCTGCATAATATACAACGTAGCAAGTGTACAGGATGGTTTGATTTTTCTTGGTTCTCCAAAATATAAAGGAGGATAGAGATATAAAAAGAAAAAATATGCATTGCTCAATACATGGAAACTATATCACAAAGTGGCTCTAAGGCAGATAATATTTTCTTAGATGACACCAGTTTCTTAGTAAAATATCCGACATCTCAACTGCTGTAAATCACCATTGCTGTGTTGACACAAGTGAAGCTGCGTTGATTTACACCAACCAATGATCTGGCCTTTATTCATTATTATGGCCTCAAATTAATTCCCTCTGGAGAAAAACAGAGAAGTTGGAAAGTTGGACTAGTTTGTTGCGCATGTGTATTCAGTCAAGACAAATTCCAGAAACTCAGATAAAGAAAAACATTCCAATGAAGCAAAGATGAGTAATTGACGATCACAACTGTGATTATAAGGTATAATTACAATTAGCTGCACAAGAGTGTTAATCATGAAAATAATTACATCAGCTCTTTCCAAAAGAAAAGATAATGTAATTAAGTGGCCCAAATGGGTGACAAAAACATAGCACAGGAGTGACAGACATGGTGTTGGCAGAAGGGGAACAGGAGTGTGCTTAGAGACAAGGTCCACTGAATATTCGCTATTGCCTCTCAAGCCTTTCCAAAGAAAGAAAAGCAGGGAGTCAAGCTCTCAGCTCTAATAATGGGCTGTTTAGGTTGATTGAGCAAATTTTAACACCACTAGAAGATGGAGAGAAAAGGAATCTCAGGGTTACAGCTACTGGATTTCTCATGTTTGTTAGGTTAGGGCTGTCTTTATTTCTTTTGCAATGGGATTAAGATCAGACCAATCCTCAAGCCACCTCTCCTCTATTAGACTTTACTACCCAATGAAACTTCTTGTTTTGTACCACAAAATAAGGCTTGAGGCAGCCACCCGATTTTTAGAAGATATTTATGGAGCAAGCCTCTCTTATTTCTCATGGGGTTGTTTTAGCCGGCTTTACTGGGAGTTTGCTTTTGGTCCTTTCCCTCTTTTTGCTTAGACAGCTACTTCTTGTTCCAGCTGGTGTTGGGTGAATCAAATATTGCAGCCTCCACAGCAGGTCATTGTGCCACAGGATATCTGTCAGAAAACCCAACCGTCCATTCCCTTACACACACATCGTGAATTATAAAAAGCTCTCTTCAGGGAGTGAGGGTGGCAGGGTCCTGTAATTTATCTTGCATGAAATGAGCTTGTTTGAATGGACTGGAAAAGCCAAGCCATTAATTTAGAATAGCTTCTGGACTCTGCAGAGCTGCAATTCCATTCTACATATCCACTGCCGTAAAAGTTATGGGATTTTAATACCCTTTCTTTTTTTGTTGTTTTTTTTTTTATTTTGTCTTGCTGCAGACTCAGTGCTGGCTGCTCCGGTTGCATGCTTCTGAACGCTTCGTCACCTCACCAGTCGCGTGTGAACAATTGAGTAAGTTTGCTCAATGTGAATCCTCTTCTTTAAACTCATTACAGTGTGCCAAGCCTCTCCAACAGCCATTTGACAAACTCCCCTGAGTAGCAAAGTAGTGTTTATTATGATTATTATTACTATTATTATTTTTCTCTCAGCTCCATCTGTAATGTAAACACCATTACATTTTAATTATCTGTTTGAAACGGAGATTTAAAAGTGAATCCCACAGGAACCTAGCCAGCATACACAATAGAAATCCCCTTGAGAGTCACTCCAGTAGGTGAAATCTGACACAGGAGGCATCAAAGATGCACTGGAAGGAATAGAGCTGAATGTCACAGCCATCCCGTACCCACAAAGTCTTTTGTCCCATAGAATTGGGACTGAAAGCTGATGGATCACACCCTCCAAGAGGGTGTTTTTCCAGCTCTATTCTCAGCTCTGTGTTAAGGGAAGGAAGGTGCTGGCAAAAGGATGTTTCTCTACCTTTGGTAAAGGGTTTGTCACCCATTCAGTAGAGAAGGAATTCAGGAACTAAAGGAGCATCATCCTAAAGACGAGGGAAAGAAAATGCATTGGTTGCCATGGTGCCTCGTCTCAGACACGATGATAATAACAAGTATGAGATCACGCAGACAGTGTACCTCTGCAGACCCCGTACAGAATACCAGCTGGAGATCTGGTATTTTTGGCCAGATTTTCAGATCCCATTTTTCTCCCTCACTCCTAAGCCAGCTCTGTCCTCTCCCCTGTCGTGCCCTATGAAGGGAACTGAGAGTCTCTTCTCTTTGCTGGTTTTCCTCCCCTTTGTCACATGTAGGACCACGTTTTAATGTGCAGGATTTGGGAGGGGACACTTGGACTCACCCAAGTAAAGGAAATAGGAAGGATAAATCATTAGGACAGGTGACCAAAAGGTGTGCAAATGTATTCATGAATTAAAAATGCTGCCAAAAGGAAAGGCACACTGAGGGAGTGAAGGGAGACCAAAACCAAGACAGGAATGAATTGTTGCAAAATCTGAAAAACATCTCTCTCTTACTTCATAAGCTTGAAGTAAACTCAGCTTTGTGACCCCTTTTTCACACCCTTGCATTGGGACAAATCTATTTGCCAGTCCTCCTCCGCAATGTAATCACTCCACTGTTTAATGTTCTGCATTTTCCATTATTACTAATCTCCTTAAATGAAAGGCAGGAACCCAGGCTGCTCCTCTGCCCGTGCCAGAGCCAATGTGTTAATCGCAGCCCTCCTGCCTGCCAGGATTGTGGGAGGTGGATTCCCTCCCGCACAGCAGTCTCTTCCCCACCATCTCCTGTGCTGACCACAGTGAAAACACCTGTAGGGAGGATGGACAGTAATGCACAATAGTCTTCTGGACTGCAAAGCTCTTTTTCCCCTTCCTGCGCTCCAGAGAAGTCAGCAGCCCCCCAAGAGAAGGACCTGTAACATCATGACTTACATGTGGCCGTAACATCTTAAAACTAAAGGGTTGCCAGAAACTTGGAAGAGGCCCTCCTGCATCTTGCAAATCCACAAAGCTTAGAATTCCTCTGGGAGGAATGACACTGTGAAGATGTGAGATGAGAATATTAACACCCCCAGGGTTACCAAATAAAAAAATTGATTTTTAATAACTCTAACCGTCTCTTCAGCTTTCATTAGTCTCCTCTTTGGCTTTATAGTGCTGGGCATGAAGAATATGAGGATTTGAAGAATTAACTGAATTAATGAGGGCTGATTATTAATGTTCAGAGCTCAATAAAAAAGGGAGAGAGAGAAATAAAACACAAAAAAATGAGCTGAAAATAAGGGTAATATTTCATTCCCCCAAAATGAGATACATTGAATTATTGCTATACTTAAAATTGAAGCACCAAAGGAGTGGAAATAAATACCTCCCATTAGCTATTGGACGACCTGTGAAATTTGCTGCAAGCAAATGTCCGAGTCAGGGGAATAGGATAATAATGAGGAAACGGTACTGAAGACTGCTGCTAAGGCTTTGGGCAACTCCATTTGGGCCAGACTTTGAAAAACACTCAGCCGCTGCATTGTGGCCAGATCACCAAAGAACCCAGTGCCATTTCTGCCCTGCCCGAGGATCGTAGGGGATCCTGGGGTTGGGAGAACCTGGTCCATAATCAGAAGCTTTTTAGGTGTTCAGTTCCTCTAAAGGTTTTAGCATTCAGTATTCTAAAAAGGCCTGCTCCTTTGCACCTATGAGTATCTGACCATTAATTCCTCATTTCCAATGAGAGTTGTACAGACAGAACCATTAGTGCTCCCATGTGTTTAGGTTGCAAAATCTTCAGGAGACGGATTGTCTGTGGAAATCTGAACTCAGTCCAGGCCTACTGTCACAACAGTATTGCTAACAGTAATCCCTACCTTGCCTCCATCCCAAAGTCCTAACCAGCGTCACCCTTATAAGTAAAGCAAAGCACTTAATTATCTGCATAGAAAGAAATAGAGAATTGACTGCCATTGCTCCTTCACCATGGGTGGGATTGTCCAGGATTGTCGGGGCTAATGGTAATTGATGTTTCCTTTCACACCTGCTCTCTTTCCTGCTTTATTAAGCCTCTGCAAACACTGCTGTCTCTGGGGAAACAGTGGGAGTGGAGGAGGAAGCCTGTGGAAGAGAACAATTCCGGTTGTTCAGCACAGTGCTCTGCTAAATTGCATTCAGCCTCTTTTGCAGAGTAATAAAGTGTTGTCTGAAAGGCAGCATGGAGTTTTAATTTTCTCATTGTCAATGGATGCTGTAATCACGTAATTAACAAAATGCGGGAGATAGTAATTTGAAGCAAGCTGAGAAAGCCAGGACATGAAGCAGATGCTTGAGAGAGTGGAACAACTTTTATTTGAGCTCTTCTAGACCTGGAGACCTTCTTAGTACTTGAAAGATGGAGGAATCGCATTTGGATAAAAGCAGTAGTTAAAAGAAGGAGTGTGCTCTGGTTTGCTATTTTATCCCTGTACTAACTTAAAACTTAGAGGGTTAAGTTTTACCCTGCATTGCCCCAGTCTGAGAGTCTGGGTGCTCAGTGAGGGGTAAATCCTAGCATCCGATCCACTGGCTTCAGGGGACACTGTTCTCTGTGGTCCTACAGCCTCAAATCTCATGCTGTTTCTTCTCCCACAACTTTGAGATTTCTCCCTACCCCAGCAGTCTTCACTATATCTATTTTTCACAGCCACTGCACTTCTACCAAAGTTTATTACTGGTTGGACAGAGCCCTTACTGCTTTATATTACAATGACACCAGAGTTTCTTCTGCTGTGGTTTTGTGTTTTTCTCAGAAGCGAGCAAAGGGGTTTTCGGACCAAATAGCAGCAGTGCCTCCCCATCCTGATGGAGCTGTGAGGGTCTTGGGTTTGTCACGGCACCCACACAGCCATAGCCAATGTGTGTTATATCGGAGTAATCAGCAATCTTCAGAGAGACAGCAGGCGGTGACACGTAACCAGTAACTTCTCATACTCTGTGATCAGCAATAGGCAGCTGATGACTTTTTCAAAGCAACTCTAATAACCCAGTGCACAGACCGCAGGCACAAATGCGGCAGCTGCATCCAGACAGCTCCCGTATGTGGCCCCAGAGCCCGTTTTACAGAGAGGGCAATGGCTCCTGTGCCTTTGCCCTGGCCCGGAGTCAGATTTTCTAGAGCTGAAGAGACTAGTGAGTGCAGTGGTCTCCTCTGTTCTGCACCAGCTCACCGCGTGGCTTTGGCAAGTGCCAAGACCACTTGAATATTTCACCGCAAATGCTGCCTGCCTACACGCTGCGTAAACGCCCTTGGGCTACATCGGCGGCCAGTGCCTGCTGTTTGGCCGTGCGGATGGTGAGCGTGGACCAGGTCAGGACAAGCCCAGATCTGTCACTGCGTCTCTTCTCTGCGGTGCCTTTCCTCAGCGTCGGCTGAGAGCTGGAGAGGGTCAGACCACGGTGGGCGCAGCAGCCTCCATAAAGCATCCTCCTCTTACCCTCTCTCTTCCTATTCACTTGTAGATATTTTAGGGTGAGGAAATACAATCCATCTGCAGGGAAAACTTTCTTCCTCACTGGCTATTGAGCAAAGAAAGAGACTGTCTGGAGGAAAAAGAGAGGTACTATTTTTTATGCAGGAAATGCCTCCCTAAGTCTGGGAACCCAGTAAACAATTACAGCAATGGAAGGATCCTGGAGATTTAGAGATGCAAGAGTGCTGACAAAGGCTAAGCTTGACCCATTTATCTCTCAGCCCCTCTCAGCATATTTAGCAGCAGCTAAGAAGCACCTTGCAGAATTGAAACCAGTGAATTTAAATGATAGCTTCTTCTGTTCTGGCTTTTTAATTTCACAACCCTTGGATACTCCCCTCCCCATTTGGAAACGCGGAGTCCCCTTCATCTCCAGTGATATATTGCGTGTCTGTCCCCACCTCCACACTGCTAAACTGGAAATTGTTTACAAAATGGACATTACAGGTCTGCTGATTTTAATTAGGAGGAGATACCAGCTTACAGGTTGCAGGCAGGGAGTGCAGACTTTGGAAGGAGGTGGGGCTTGAGTCATTGGTTTCTAGTCCAAAGTGAGCTCAACGAAATATTGCAGATAATCAAAGGTCACAGTGTTCCTCCAGATGTTTGTTGCTGTGAAGCTCCTTTAACTATCAGACCCCTTTTAAAGTATTTGTTTGCTTTATACCTCATTAACTGAGAAAAAAAATCACCCAACAGAGCCCATAATTTTATGCTTCTGACCCGTGGATGCTCTGTACTTGTATGGCTTTGAAGAAGCCATCAAGATTTGTGGTAGTATTTATAGTATGACTGTGTTTACAGGCCCTGGCTGAGAACAAGACCTACAGTATGAGGTCTCATACATACATGGTGAAAAATATGTGAGGTACGAGCTTATGGGCTTAAAAGCTGAGGGGGCAAACAGGCTGCAGGATTGCATAGGAGGAAAGTTATAGAGAATGGTTTGAGTTTGACACCTTGCTAGCAGGGCAATGCATTGGTGACTATCCATAAGCATAAGAGTAGAACCGAAGAGAGCTGTGCTGAAATTCAGTATCTTATCAAGGCTTCAATGTGTACTGAGATTTAATGGGGAACAGCATCCAGATTATATAAAGGTTTGAGACAGAGGCCGTTAATGGAACTGCCCCTATAGTCAATGGAGGGAAGTAGTTGCAATTCTTGCATAAACCATCTCTAGGAGACAACATTACTACTTGATGTTACACCCCTAAATAGTACATGATGCGCATCCCTCACTGCTGTCTTGAGCTTAACGCATCGTAGTTGGTGGTTTACCTCTCAGTGCCTCATTTAGTGTTTTGGGTGTAGGGCCAGGAACCAGACAAAGACCTCCAACATCTCATTTTTACCCATAACATCACCACATCTGTGCAAAATCGATGCCAGGTTTATACACAAGCACAAATTCACTGGCTTGGTGGAGTTACTTCCAGTTTGTGTGGGAGTAAATAAAAGGAACGTTATTTCTGTGCATGCTGCACGCGGTCCCTGTTAAGATTTTCTTCAGGACTGTCACTGTCTGCAGTTGCCCTTCCAGATGGGAGAATAGGAAACTTCGCTGGTAGCTACAGTGCTAGCAGCAGTGCAGAGCTTCTCATCTGCAAGTCACTGCTTGCACAGCCCTCAGCCACCCACAACAATAATTATTCACAGCTCTTTAAATTCCTTTTGTACTGCTCCGCTGCAGTTTTAAATCACTCCATCAGTTGTGACAGTTTATGAGAGCTGATGTGGCTCATCCTCTGGAACAGACAAGCGGGCACAGAGCGATTATTCCGTAAACTCCATTTTATTTTTCACTCTGTGTCTTCCCTGCTCCTTAAGCCATTAAATATCAGCTGCTTTCCCTTTTTTTTTTCTCTCTTTTTTTTTTTTTCTCCTTTGAGCAACTCTTGTCAGCAGGGCTGTAGCCCAAGTTATTTTTTTCATAACACCCCAGTGTGTTCACAGCTGCACCACTCCCCCACAAATGACAGGCTCCATATTGTGCCAGGAAAAGGTAAATTGTTAAGTGCGTTTACTTCTGTTAACACAATAGTCGACACAGTGCAGTCTCCTGTTTGAGCTGCCAGGCATCCATATGATTTTTAAGCAGCTGTCACTTAGGTACCTTGGAAGGATAAACTGCACTCTGAAGACTCAAAGATGTGGGGAAAGATATTTGCTTATGTAGCTCCTGTAAAACGATGAGCCCTATTAATTAATCATTCCCTTTCCAGGATAGGTGTCAGAATCAGACAAGAGCCAATCAGTAAACATGGGAGCACGAGTATGGTGCAGGAGCGGTGCTGGCAGCAGCAGCAGGAGGAAACAGGACAAGGTGAAGAAGGAGCCGTGCCAGGGGATGATGGCATCACCCCCCCCGGTGTGTTAGACCATAGGATAAGCTGCCCCGGAGCTGACCAAGGCCTTACAGGTAAACTGTAACGACTCTCCTTAGCTTAACCACAGCAATGTATAACAGGTATAGCCCTACTGAAAGTTAACAGGCTACGCCAATGTAAAAATCACGGAAGCCTAGAATTTTAAAATTCATTTAGGTGCCTAACAGGCATTGAAATCAATGGCAGTTAGATACTTAAAACCCTCTAAATAGAGCAGATCTTATTGAAAGCCAGTGAAGTCAGTGGAAAGATTCCTGTTGATTGCAACAGATATTCATCTGAGATGGAAATGTAAGACAGAATCAGGGAAGGGTTTGATGTGGCCCTGTTGGTTTCTTCTAATGTTACCCTACAGGTGGTCCCAGTCTCACATTGCATGTCTGCACAAGCCTGGATTCTTCTTCAGACAACGAGGCATGTTCAGATGTAAAACTTGAGCAATAAATTGTTTCCAAATACACAGCTAGGTCAAGGGAAGGAGTCAGCAATCCCTGGGCAGTTTTATGATCTAATTTAATTTCTCAAGTGTATCAGTCTGTGGTTCATGTAGTCCCTGACATATGTACTTGGCCAAAACCTAGGAATAGAAATATGTGGGTGGCAGAAAAACACTGGACGAGACAGGAATATAGACTCTTATCAGCAGAATGAAATCATCAACCCTTTATTGGTTTGAATTGCTTACCTTTACTCTCCTACAGAGTCAGATCTCCAGCTGATATATATCAGCTGAGGATCTTCCTCATGGCAGTATTATCAGCAGAGAATAAAGTCCTTAGAAATATGCATTAATTGTCTAGGAGGAAGCATTTGCTTCTACGCGCACAGCTGAGTTTTGCCTTGAGGTATGTCAGTTTTGTCTCCATTTAAAATGGTAGCTGTATCAGCACAGCCAAAGGCAGAATTCGTGCCAGCATGGTTTGGAGCAGCAAACCAGACCAAAGTGTAAATATGCCTTCTTTTCTCACATTCATTTACAAAACTTGCTAAGGTGAGCCTGCATTTTTTTTTTATATATCCTCACTGCATTCAGAAGAATAGAGAATTATTTCAGGCTTTGTGTTGAGGGTTATAGTCCCCTTCTACTCCAGAAAACAGCTGTATGAGGCCACCCAAGTATCGGAGGAGAGGAATTAAGCTGCAAGATGGCTGGTGAGGTCATGTAACACCATGAAAGCTGTAATTTTCCTGCAATTGATTTCCTAAAGACAACTTGTGGTCTGTGTGCAGTGAAAGCTAATTTAAATGAGAAAGATGAGTCTTTCCAACACACCTTGATTGGCAATTGTGATAAATTCCTATAATTACTATTGACTCCACAGAGGGTTTTCATTTGTTAAAGATGTTGCTGAAATGACAGGCCAGCAATGGAATAAAACTGGTGAAAGGGACAGTTGCATGAAATGCCTGTCTTTGCAGAGTTCCCTGAGCAGATCTGTGATGAACCACCAGTCTTCCTTCTCCCACCGGCATCTCACTTCTCATAGTCAGATAATGCACAGTGAAGTTGTTTTGTTCTGTTTTCTGGCCAGGTAGTTTCCAATGTGGTCATTTATTATTCAGTCCTTGTACTAGAACATGGAGCAATGTGTGCTTGAATCACATGGGGCTTAGTCATAGGAATAAAATATTTATAAATGTGAACTATTTCACAAGTGTCTATGGTCTCTACCAAGCATTGAGAAATTATGAGTATCGTCCAGAAATATTTTGATCTCTTTTTAAAAAGTCACAAGTTTAACAATGCTATAATATATGTGGCAGCTTCATCTTCTCATTTCTGTTTCTGCAAGTTGGTCTTGCTTCATGTTTTCAAGCTTTTGTCATTCCCCCTCTCATTTTTTAAGAAAATGGAAATTGTGATGTTCTTGCCATGATTCAATCGCTAAAATTGTAAGAAAAAATCAGAGCTGAGACCCATGATAAAATATCAAAACTATGTAACATTACTACCCTCCTCCCCAAATTAATCAGGAGGTTTGCAAAGCCCTAATCTCTAAGGAGTCTTTCCAGATCTGTTTGAAAGTTGTTCTTGCCTGAAAGCTTCCAGGACAAGAAGAACAAGGAAAAACGAAAACTGCAGATGGACTCTGTGTTAAATCAGCAGCAGCTGGGAGGAGTCCTGAGCTCTGATGCATTGACTTCGGCGGGATTTGGAAGGAGCCCAGGAGGGAAAGAGCTCCAGAGCTGTTTTGCGTCCATTAAGGAACGAAAGTATGAGACCAGGTCACTCAAGAGCTCATCTGGATACTGAGTTCTTTTAACAAGCAGACCACACATCTGCTAAGTTCATTATTCCCTTCCCTGGTCTTTGGAGACAGCTGCAGAGCCCATGCTGTTTTGTAACCTCACAGATTAAGAAACACAGGCCTGGAGCTGCAAAGAATGCCAGTCTGCATGAGCGAACACAAAGGGGTCAGATATTTTCCCTCTGAAAAGAAAACTACATGTTTACATCTGCTATTTTTTTCCAAAAGAAAAACAGTTTACAAGCGACAGACAGACAGAGGCCACGTCTTCTATGCGAAACACTCAAAAGCAAGCAGGAATCATATTGGCCACACATAAATCTGCCTTTCTGCATTATAAATTTTCATACCTTAAATTTGGCCAATTGTGTGGGTGTGGGAAGCTCAGCCAGAAGCTGTGTTTCTTGCAGTGAAGAAGTGAGCGAACACGAAGCAACAGAAAGGGAAAAGAACAGCAGGTAAAATGAATGCCTCGTAGGAGTCCTCCACTCATTACTGCAATGATGATTTGACTCTTGCACTTTTGCTTTTGGGCTTTTCCCCTCCTTGGAGACAACACTTAATGATAAAATACCACCTTTGTTAAAGCAGAACTAATATTTAACAGCTGCAAAGCAACCAGTTCACACTGGAGTCGGTTTTTTCAGTGGAGAAGGAAGGGGAAAATGTCAAGGGCACAGCAGGTGCTGCAGTTTCCTCCCAGCCTGCTCACATCTGTGTGTAAAGTGGGTTTATAAATTGCTCATGCCCAGGTCCATAGGCAAACTGCAGATCCAGCACTACACATGTGTGTGCGGATCTGTGACGGGCAAGTCACGGCTATGAACACACTTGACCGCCTGTAAGAGGTGTTACCTCTCTCTTCACCTAGCAGTGCCGGAGCTGGAGCAGATGTGTCCCCGTGGCCCTCTACATATGTAAGTGCCACCAGATACATGTCCTAACATAGACACACATTATTACACACATCAGTATGCCGCTACACAAACTCGTACATGACTGCAGCCACCTCAGGAGTACACGGCTCTGCTCACGGCCGCAGAGAGGTCTGAGCTTTCCTTCCCATCCTGAAGAAGCTGAGAGCTGTGAACAGCCAAAACCATACCAGCTGCAGTCTGTCCAGCCTCTCCAAGACCTCGCGAAAGAAGCTGACAGAGACTACTCACAAGTGAACTTCTTTGTGGGGAATGAACATTGAGGTCCCGGCTTAGCCCTGTGTACAAATTGCTGCCCTTGGGATATTTGCACTGGAGGAGGAGGACAGAGGAACCTGCGTGCACATACAGAGCAGATTGCTGAGCCAACAGAGGAAAGGAAAAGACAAGCACTTCCTACAGAAATATGTGACAAGACACTGGAAAAAATTCAGGCAGAAGAGTCACTGTAGTTTTGTGTTCTGTACGAGCTTTGTGGGCAGAGAAAGAGTGAACTGCTGGCACTAATGGACATTTCTGAATCACCTCTTCCAGCGGTTGCTGAGACTGTGCTGGAAAGCTCAGCACAGGAATTTCACAGATTGAGCCTTTCCAGTGACTGGGTTACTGTTCTCAGTAAGGGTCTTGCATTCAACTCTGAGTCCTCTCTGCTGAAAAGGAGGGGGAAACTCCCTTTATCTCCCCAAATCTACATTTGAAGGCTCAGTTGTGTCCTTTAGATTCTCACTGGTTTTAGTGGGAATCTGGCACACACAAGGAAAGCGAGGGCAGAATCAGGACTTGGAACTTGCTTTGCCCACCAGCAACAGAAGAGGCGGCCTGTGTTCCTTACCCCACCTTTCAGAAAGGCACCTTGACTACATCTTGCCAAATTGGGACCTTGTTTTCACTGGGGAAGCTGCTTAGTCCCACCTGAATGTCTCATAAATAACCTCACGGAAAGCTCACTTACACAGATCTGTGTTACAATGCAAGAGGAGTAACTGGAAAACTTGTGTCCTGCATCTGCGATGGGGAAAGACAGATCTCAAAAGATTAGTTTCTTCACCTATAGTTTGCCATTGTTTCTTGTTAACCGCATCATCCCAGATCAGCCCCTCTCCACCTCTTTCTTAACCACCTTGTCAACACAGCCCTACAATTCCCAGCGGAGTAACTTTGTAGATATGCTGGTTTAGTGAATGGCAGAATTCGATCTGTCTTGCTGCTGACACAATACTTTCCTACCATTCCTAGGTAATTACAATAGCTCTGCATTATTGTAAGACATATCTTATTGGTTTAATTCTCCTCCTTTTCTGGAATTCCAGGAGTATGCAGACGTATTCCAGATACATTCTGCATTCTAGCCAAAGCTTGGTGAGCGCAATGTGTGTATCACACCAGTTACAACTATAGCATGAGTAATTTGGGGGAGGAGGGAGGGTGAGGGAGCAGAAAACGAAAGAGCTTCTCCAACTCCTTCAGCTCTTCACTTGGACACTGTGAATGAGATATTTAAATACGTTGCCGTGGAAACAATCAAAGAGGGGGTCCTTGTGTGTGTGTGAGTGTATGTGTTTTAGTAATCCCAAAGGGGGTATTTAATTGGAATCAACCACAGTTTTTTAACTGTGTTTTAAATTGGAGAGAAATAAAAAGAAGAAGCTGCCAGTAAAGGAACATTAAATAAAAGGGGAAAATAAAAAAAGCCCACATGAAACAAGATGGGGGGAGAAAGAGAAATCAAAAGAATAAATTTACTGTAACCGGCAAAGGATTCATTAGGGTTACAACAAAGCTCAGTTCAATTTCCCTCCTATTGACATTAACGAGTTTGATGTAGGTCCAGCCTGAAAAGCAGCAAGAACGTCTTTCTCTCTCCCCCTCTCCGCCCGATCCCAGGGGACCAAGCAGCTGTCTGTAAATTGCTCCACACAGGGGAATAAGGTTTCTTTTCTTTCCTCCTTGCATTTTTCTTTGTCCAACCGCACCCACATTGAGCAGTGCCCTAGGAGCCTGCCTCACCACTTTCCACTCATTGCAGCATCTCTCTTCCCTCGTGGACTCTCTGGCTGGGACAAGACATTTTATTGCTGATAAACCTGAGATGTTATTTATTACTATCCTGCAGCTTGAATACATTGAGCTTACCAGGGTTATTTTTGGTCCCAGCAACAGCCCCTCTAGGCTCATAATTAACTATTATTATTGTTAATGTTAGTGTTGAAGTTGCTATTTAAGCTAAAGGACACTGTTAGTATAAAAGCAACCTCACTGTGAGTAAACTTATGCTGGAAATGAGAGACATTTCTACACATTGGAAGGACTGATCCTGGACTAAGGGCAGCAGAAGAGGAAGCCTAACAGTTTTAAGAGAAAATTTGGCACAGTATGAATGAGATTGTATCTCAAAGAGCTGAACTTCATGGTCCAGGAGGTCTTTTCCAATCTCATGCTCCTATTTTTTTATGCTTTTTGTATTAAAATGAGATGTCAAAGGGTCTCAATTACAATGCAGTGTATATTCAGTCACACACACACAGAGTAGGAGCCAGTTCCTGACCCTTGTGTAAAAAGACAAGATTACAATTGAGATTAATTCTGCATGGACAGAGGTGCCAGTATGTGCACATTAAGGAAAGGGCATTGATCCCAGATGCCAGGATCAGGCTCTGATGTTCTGCTGCAGAGAGCCAGCACAAAATTAGCACACAAGATAGACAGTAGCTGGGAGGAGTCCAGAGCCACAGTGAAAGGAAGGGACTTATTCAAGGTCCAGTTTTAGTATTATTTTTAGATACAGCACATTTTCACCATCCTCTGGAGAGGAAATGGGAGAATGCTGCTTGGTCCTACTGCCTTTCTAAAGGACTTGGAACTCAGGTGACAGAAGAAGTAAGGCAGTTTTGTCATTATTAATAATCACTTACTGGACTCCTAAGTGCAGTTTTTAGAAACTGGGAATGCCCAGGGAGGTGAAGAAATCAAAGCCTGAGCAGGAACAACCTAATTCAGCCTCAGCCTTGTATAACCTTGCAGGCTGGCTCTGTTGCCTTGAGAGATCTGTGCGAAGGGGCCGTGACTGTGATGGAAGTGCTCTGCACTTGGTACTATCCCAATGCACAAGAAGAGCAGTCTGTCAGAGATAAGCCTCAGAGACACCCTGGCGCACTGTCAGGAGCAGCTTTACCTCATGGACCAGAAATTAGGATGTGCTGAGCTCCCATCAGTTGAAATCATTACATTTTGGAAATATTCTCCCTTCCCACTCGGCCATTCCTTGACTGGATCTTCCAGTTTTCAACCACGACAGCTCCAAGCCCTAGCTCAAGTGCAGAAACCTCTGCTTGCTTCTCCCTCCTTTTCACCATAAACCAAACTCCTGCTGCCAGCCTTTCCTCCTTACTCCCCCCACTCTTTGCAACTGGCACCTTCCTTGAAGAAAAATAGCAAGAAAGAAGATGTATAGCTGCAATAGATTTTCCCCACTGGAGCGTACATTAAATGTAAGGCTTTGCTCTGGACACTGAATGGTTGGTCATTAACGCACCTCAAACCAGCAGCATAAAACAATCCTCATAAGTGCTACCATGAAAAATGGTGGCAGAGATCAGAAGTGATCAGAATGCAGACGGGAGCTGCAGCTCTCGGTGTAAAAATGATTAATGAAAAATCCCCAGCATCCTTTCTTCTCTATGCAAGGGAGGAAGCGAGCAAGCTTGACAAGAACAACGTCTCCTCGTGTGAGGAGGGTAATAGCAGGAATGATATGTCTCCAGGAGATTCCCAAGGCCTTGTGCGCACATAATAAATTGCCCTTGTCACTTTTGGGAAACTTATGAAGAAAGATCACCAAAGCAGAAGCAGGGAGGGAAAAGAACAAAAGATTCAACTCAAAAGAGCCCAGCCTTGCCTGGGAGATGCACCAGCTCTACTCACCCCTTGCCTCCATTTGCTCAGCAAAGTGATTTTGAACTGAACAGAAAGAGTTGGGTCCCCAGGCTCATAAAGTATCTGTCAGTGTGTGACGGCAGGAAAGCCAAGAAAGGGACTGCAAGATGCAGAGGCGCAGATCTTAAACCCTGCGTTAGAGAGAGCAGAGGATGCCACTGCAATGCTGGCCTGTGCTGCCATGGCAGATACTTGCAGCCAGGTGTCCAGGTGACTGACGAGGATGTTGTGGTAGGTCGATGCTTTGGCTTAAGAGAGCTTGCTTTCTTCCTGAATTGAGGCAAATTTCTTACAGGAGTGGTGCAAATCAGCTAATCTCTTCCTGCCTCAGTTCCTTACCTGTAAACCAGAAATGCTTCCTTTCTATTCTCCCTTGGCTACTTATACGCAGATTCTTTGGGGCAGGCACTATCTCCCACTGTACATGGGTATCACATAGCTCAAGAAGGTCATCCTGCAAATACAAGAGCCAATTGTCATACAAATACAGCCAAGCCTTTTGATACTGCTCTCGTTCTCCTTTAGGCATGGGATGCCATACAAGCAGTGCTACACAGACTGAGCTTTTACCCCTGTGAGTTTGTATAAGCCCACTGGTGAGGTGAGGAGGGATTCAAAGAAGGGGGTCACGCTGGGAAATCTGCTTTAATTTCATGCTCTGCCTCGAGCCTCCATGTGACGTTGTAAATCACTGAAAGCAAGAAACATGAAGATAGATGGACTTTGCAATGCTTGACTGGTACTGCCCAAAGCACACAGGGACCATCTAACAGAGTGCAATCAACACAGCTCTGGGCAGCTATTTGTGCATATGCAGGGAAGGCAATATAACAGAGCAGGGGTCCTTAAGGCAGTGACTCAGGGGTGAGATAGTTTCCCTTTGTGAGTCATCTGGTAAGACTTAGGACCTTGCAAATGATCTTTGTGGATTTTTCCTTTAGTGTCTCTGTGTCACACTCTCTGTATTTTAATGATGGGGGTGGCAGCACTTGCTGTTATCCTTCTTTCCCATGGGCATTCATTTGAACACCTGCTGCAGGTGGCTCATCCTCCTTTGCTAAAGCACCATGAACCACAGCTGTGAGAATATTTCCATGAATGCCTGCCAGGTGTGTGGAGAAGATAAAGGCAGGTCCTGCACTGATGGCTGCTCTTTGGTTTTCTGCCAGGACTGGCTGTGAAAGGAGGGCTGGATGGCGGTAGGTAAAGATACCCCTTGGCAGAACAGGAATGACCACGGTCAAACAGATGCTGCTAATTCTGCATTGTTATTCCACTGAGAAAAATAGAGAGGAATGGCTTTTGCTCAAGCACCAGCTCTCCCAGGTCTGTGTGGGGAGATAACAGCCCACTGAGGCCAGGTTAGCACTGTTGTTAGTGAGAAACATGTCGTGGGGTTGGAGGAGGAGCATCCTTCCACCTTCTACCTCTGGGCAGCATAAATCAGCCAAGAGCCACTGCACATTAGTGACTCCCCTCACCAGGGTGGCCTCACCTGGACACGCTTGTTTACCTGCTGTCATAGCCTATTAGTCCCAGTGCTTTATGCAAGGCAGGCTCTGGCCTCCCAGGCTCAGCCAAGTTCTTTCAAGGTATTTGCTTTCCTCTGTGCAGCGCTGGAATAATAGTGGCCAGTAGCAGGGTCATTTGTTTGGCCTTTCATCCTTCAGCGTGATGGATGAGGATACTGATAAATAGCTGCCTCTATGAGAAAGTCTATTTTTGGTCCTTAGCTCTCATATGTGGCTGTATGAATAGTCTTCCTGCTCACCTGCTTCATGAACAACTGTTAAAGACTTCTGGATCTTTGAATGCTGTGCCCAGGGTTAAAGCTGGGCCTTACGATAAGGACTGCGGATTTTCTGCTCCCTTACTGCAAATAAAAGCAAGTTTCTTTCCCTGCTTACAGTCAGATCCTTCCCATGGGGCAGTGACTTCAAGGAAGCCCACAGACACCCCTGGGGCTGCATCAAATCTTTGTGGATTTCACAGCCTGTTAAGTGTCTGATCCCTAGGCATTACCCAGCTCCGAAGGCGCTCTGTTCCTGAGGGACTGACAGCTGCTGTAACTTCCAGGTCAAGGAATCACAGCTGCATATCCCTCAGGAGAAGGGCAGAGGGTGAAACAGGGAAACATCCTCATCGGTTACAGAAAAGTTAGGAAAAGGAAAGCTATGGCATGAGAGTGGTGTGCCGGAGGCTTAGGTTCAGGGCTGGTTTTGCTTCAGCTCCCTGCATGACTTTGCAGCAGTCGCTGTGCAGAAGTATGTACTTTAATTTTCTCTCCTGTTTCTAAGCATATTTTCTATTATTTTCTGTCTTGTCTATGCAAGACAGAACTCAGGATAGATTTAGATACCTGCATTCTGTGACTGTACATTTCCTAGTGCCATGGGACACTGATTTCATTTGGATTTCTAATTTATTTCACAATACTGTGGAATAATTAGAATTATTAAAGCCAAAATGTTCTTTGCTGCCTGTTTCTATTAGGCAAAGCAGCTCAGACTGTCAGGTCTTTGGGGAGGGAGGATAAGGTTTGTTTTTTACCACCTCCCAATCTTTTGTCCTTCATGACCTTTACTTCTTTTGCTAAAATTAACATTCATGCAAAAAAACAGAGGTCGAAAATTGGTCCCTCTTCCCATTGCACCAAACATTCCTGCAGAGGAAAGGTTACTCTTTTCATAGCTGTGCTATAGGGCATATCGGATGATATGATCTGCCCTTTCTCAGGCTAAATCATGAGCTCTAATATGTTTTCCTTCCTTCATTATTTCTGTCCTCTCCTTGGAACATGAGTACTTTCCATGTTGACTGTAACATTACTGTCTCTGCTGGTAGCAGATGGAAAGCCAAGCTGGAGGTACAAGTCATGTTACCATTAAGAGCCAGCAGTGAAACCTGGTGGTTTCTAATGTAACACTTCAAGTCATTGACAGAGCTGTTTCTCAAAAAAAAGAAAAAAACTCAACAACCCTGAGGCACAGCTAAGTGTACCGGTAAAATCCTCTCTTTAAGATGTTGAGAGTTTTACAACTGGCTTTGATGGAATGGGAATTTTTAGCTTTTTATTGGAATAAATCAAGTGAGAGCTTTCCTGGGAATAAGCAAGAAAGAATTCCTGTACTATGAAATCAAGCAGCCAAATTTTCAAAAGGACGACTATTCCTGACAATCTAATTTGAAACATCAGTTTGGGGTCTAATCAGCCGAAGCAAATCAGGCCCACATAATCTTGAGTGCATGCAATGAAAATCAGAATTTCTATCTACTGGGAAGAGCCAATGTGCCTGTATTTGTTCTAAGACAATGAACAATTTAGAAATGGCAAAACATTTTGTTGCAGTTTGTTAACTTAAATTGTTCATTTTGGGTTGACCCAGGGCAATTTTCCCCCCCGATGACATTTTTCATTTCATAGTGAGCTAAAGGTTCCTATGCAGATATGAAGCTCACATGTGGAGTCCAGAGGAGGGCCACGAAGATGATCAGAGGGCTGGAGCACCTCTTCTGTGAAGACAGGCTGAGGGAGTTGGGGTTGTTCAGTCTGGAGAAGAGAAGGCTCCGGGGAGACCTTAGAGCCAGCCTTCTAGTACCTAAAGGAGGCCTACAAGAAAGCCAGAGGGGGACTTTTTACAGGGGCGTGTAGTGATAGGACAAGGGGTAATGGCTTTAAACTGAAAGAGGGTAGATTTAGATTAGAAGAAGGAAGAAGTTCTTCACAGTGAGGGTGGTGAGGCCCTGGAACAGGTTGCCCAGGGAGGTTGTGGCTGCCCCATCCCTGGCAGTGTTCAAGGTCAGGTTGGATGGGGCTTTGAGCAACCTGGTCTGGTGGAAGGTGTCCCTGCCCATGGCAGGGGGTTGGAACTAGATGGTCTTTAAGGTCCCTTCCAACCCAAACCATTCTATGATTCCGGTCTCAGTTGGGCTGGTTTCATGCTGGTGCTGAGATAGTGACTTCAGGGGCGTCCTGCTTGTTACCTTGCATAAGCAATACAATGATCGTAGCTGGATCATTCTTATTTAGCCAAGGTAGGAGGGTGGTTAAAGTACCCTGCTAGAGGTCTGGACTACTTTGTTCAAAATGGGCACTAGAGGCACATCTCCCCCGACACAGCTGTAAAAGGCAGCTGGCCATCAGGGTTAGGGAGTGCTGGAAAGGCTGAGTGTGAACGGGAGCCATGCCACTCTCCTGGATCTTTCGAAATTAAAGTTAATATCCATTAACTGTTGGATTGCCAAGGCCTCTACCGGCTTTCTAGAGCATCACTGCTGGGGTCATTCTCACTCAGTTGAGAGATACTTTCCTCCCTCGCTTTCTGACCTTGTACAGCCAGCTGCTCTTAAAGACCAAACCTTGAACTCAGAAAGAGGAGCTGGTTTTGATTCATTTCACTTGCAAATTTAGTGCCTTGCCATTGTAACATCTTTAGGAGCCCTATAGCCAGTATGGGATTTAAAAAGCTCTCTGTATTAGCCGTCTCTCCCTTGTCCCATTCCCCGCTCCCCCCCGCCTCCTCATTCCCTATTCAAGTTGCTGTGGCGAGCCTTTGTGCTCCAACCGCCCAGCAGTCACCGTTATGTCTCCATTCATCAACAAAGAGAAACCTTATCTTCTGATGGACACATACAGCACATTCTCTGTGACATTTAAATCTCCCTTTGTAGCCAACTCAGATATTTTTGCTGTTAAAAGAAGACCGTACAGCCGGGTGATTTCATTACTGCAAATGTTATTACAGTGAAAGCCTGTTTAAGACATAATGTCACTGAGGGGAAAATAGGATCTAGCAGCAAGTGTGGCCTGATGGACGATGCTGGGATTCATCACAGGCTGAAAGAAACCTCTCAAACATCAGACCTGCTAATGGAGCAGCTTTTTTCTTCATCAGATCAAACCAGCCACTTCCTCAAAGCCCTAAGGCTAGGAATTAGAAAGAAGATTGAAAGGAATTAGGCACCCAACTCTCACTGACTTTATATTTGAGCTCCTAAGCTGTTCCTGCTGCTTTAGAAATTATAGCTGGGCTGCTGGGATTCTTAGTACCGTAGACACAGTGAATAGAAATGCATTGTGTTAACAGCAGCCACAGGCCTCAAAAAGACACTGCTGCTGTGTGTCCATGTTCATAATGATTAGTTCTTGGTCCAAGAACACTCAAGAAGAGAAATAATCACAGACAGGTCCCAGCCTCCCTGAAGTCAGTGTGAATTTGCTAGGGACCTGGCCCCAATTTCCACCCTGACGCAGATATAATTCCTTTTTTCTCCAAAGCAGATTTCCCTAAGGATATTGGATTTGCAGGAGTAAAATTTGAGCTTCTAGAGTCAGAGGTGTCACGCAGACTGATCAGCACTCAGCTCTGGGAGCGTGTGGCTTTGCACGCATGGGTTTGAGCTGCGTTGTGCAGATGTGGTGGTTAGTTGCAGAGCAGAGCCATCCAAATGGACCTACACCAGCTCCCAACCCTCTGCCTTTGAGGTACTAGTTTCTAGTGTTGATTGGCTCTGTTTTGAAGATCGCTTTGCTATGCAAGATAGATGTGACCTTCATCTTAGCCTTTAAAAAGTGTGAGTAGCTCAGACTCCTTGCTAATGGGAATCATGAATGTCTCAGCTATACTCCCTTCCAGGAGGTCTGGGTCGTTCTCTTCCATTTGACATCTTTCCGAGCATTGAAACACGATGAGCATCAGGTCAACAGCAAACCTCTCACCAGCTTCAAGAAGGTTTGGACTGTGCCCCAGCCTACTCTGCTAACAAGATGTGACAAGCTGAAGTGAACAGTTAGACAGAAAGCATCAGGATTTCACAGCATATTTTGCCAGCAACTTACCGGTTTTTTTCAGCTGTTTTTTTCTTTGATTTCTTTTCCTCCTTGCACTGTAGCAACTCAAATCTGTCCCAGGCTGCTTCTGACATTAACAAGACAGTGGATGACAGGCAAAATGCGTCCACGAGCAATTCAGAGTCTCCCTGCTAAGTAATCATAAACACTGCAAGTTTGCAACAAAGCAAGCAGCTGTCTTCCTCCCTCTGGACAAGGACTGCTTCCTCACAAATTGAGGCTCGGCAGGTTTTACAGCTGTCGGACAATGACTCTGGTGCCTGTTATTTCCTCCTCCTTTTTTTCCGTTTTCTTTCTTTTCATGGAAAATATCTTAGCATTGCCAGAACTCAAGTGGCCCCCTCCAGCAGTGAATCAATACAGCCAAGTGACGAGGCTTTAACTTTCTGGCTGACTCTACTGGAGTGGGCACAGAGGGGTTGTGTTACTTGCACATCCTTTCTTCCAAGGGTTTATTACCTTCGATCACATTTCTTACAGGGAAGCAGATATTTATTCGGGGGCTGGGAGAGGATTCAACAGCACGCAACTTCTGTTGCAGAGATGCTGAGGGCGAATAGGCTAGGGAGGGTGGCGTGGATTTGGGGAGAGTCCCCGGGAAGGTGGTCGCCTTGAGCTTTGCAATTTCTTTCCAGACTGCTAGAGCACGTACGGAGCCCCAAAAGAAATCTTTATCCCTGATCTAAATGTAGGCAAGTAGAGAGTGAAGATTACTCTTCATTACTTCATTACTTTGACAGAGAGTTGATCCTACCCTGGATTGCCTGGCCACATGACCTTAGCCTTTTCAGATAAATTTTCTATGCTATATTCTGAGGCAGCCTGCAGTGGACCCCACCTCTACAATGCTTCGTCTGTGGTGCAGTTAGAGAACAGCCTGTGCCGTGGTGGATTTACCTCCCACAGCTGGTAGTTATTGCCCCCTCAGCTGAGTGCACAATTCCTCCTGGGCAGTTTCAGTGCCAAGTAAGTCACCTTTGTTGAAACCCCTTTCAGTATGTGGCTGTAATGCTGCTCTGCCATCCTGCACTACCCTTTTCAACAATGCCACCTTCCTACCCTGACTGTTAACTTAGAGTAGGCTAAATTTTACCTTGTTATGCTACAGCTATCTGTGCCCTCTGCACTCTCTCCATTTGCCACCCTCCTCTGCAGTGGGTCTATCAAGTAGCACATGTTGGATGAAATACATATATTCTTTCTGTTTATGATTGAGTATAATAAAGTCTGGCTCTTCTGCCTTCCAGGTGGCTTTTGGACATGCAGCATTTAGTGCGTGAAGTGGTTGATCTCTGATCTTTAAAATAGAGCTGTGAAGACCATGGTGAATTTGCATGCATGGGGAGTATAAAGCCAGGAAACAGCAGCTCCGAAACTCTAACCGCTGCCCTTTATTTCCTTGTGATGAGTTTTCCATGTCTGACAATGCACACGGTGGTGATTTATGTATAACCAGAGCAGCCTCCAGTGGTTGGATCTGTGAATTTTCCCAAGCAGCCCTTCATCTTAGCTCACTTGTGGGTTTTGCAGACCCCAGCCCTGATTCTTCCCTGCTCCAAGCTCAGCCTAGGGGAAGGGGGAAGAGCTGGGTGCAGCGGGTGCTCTGCTTATTCTACCGGGAGCCGATTTCATCCCTAATTGAGCTGAAAACAGCTGCTCCATCCTCAGTGCCGCAGGCCTGCTCTGCACAGCAGTTTTTGACAATAGCTGAGATATAGGGATATCACAGCTGCCTGTGCCAGCATCCCACCCCTGTTGTAACAGCATGTCATGGTTTAACCCCAGCCAGCAACTAAGCACCATGCAGCCGCTCACTCACTCCCCCCCCATCCAGTGGGATGGGGGAGAAAATCGGGAAAAGAAGTAAAACTCGTGGGTTGAGATAAGAACGGTTTAATAGAACAGAAAAGAAGAAACTAATAATGATAATGATAACACTAATAAAATTACAACAGTAGTAATAAAAGGATTGGAATGTACAAATGATGCGCAGGGCAATTGCTCACCACCTGCTGACCGACACCCAGCCAGTCCCCCAGCGGCAAATCCCTGCCCCCCCACTTCCCAGTTCCTAAACTAGATGGGACATCCCATGGTATGGAATACACTGTTGGCCAGTTTGGGTCAGGTGCCCTGGCTGGGCATGAGAAGCTGAAAAATCCTTGACTGTAGTCTAAACACTACTGAGCAACAACTGAAAACATCAGTGTTATCAACATTCTTCACATACTGAACTCAAAACATAGCACTGTACCAGCTACTAGGAAGACAGCTAACTACATCCCAGCTGAAACCAGGACACAGCAGGACCCACACAGCAGGCAAGTCTGCCAGTCAGAGGATTTAGGAAATCTCTGCCAGTGCTATCCTTAAACTATCCGGCCCTTTGGGTACTCTCTGCGGTGGTGCCCGTCACTGGGGGAAGCCAGACCGCTACCTCTCTGTGTGTCTGTAGCTGTGCTCCCACATTTTCTTTATCTGCCAAGGACCAGATGATCCTTCTCAGTTAGTGGGCTTAGGCATCATGGAGTGATAAAACTTGCAGGGAAGTGAGGTTGCAGGACACCTTTGTGTGCTGTCCTGCAGCTGGATGCTTCCCGGAGGGAACAGCTTTGAGAGAATCGCTGCCAGGAGGAGAGGGAGTTTAGGGGTTTGTCTTTTTAATTCTCTCCCTGTGCCTTGGTGATTAGTTCTCAGAGTGGTTTTTGCTTCTTGGGGCCCTTCAGGGCAAAACTGGTGAGAGACAGGACTCTGACCTGGGGTAATTAGAAGGAGGTGGGGAAACTGAGGAAGATGTATGTGAAAGTCAAAACAAAGCCCAAAACAGTGTTTGTGCCCCTGCTAAGCCTGCAGACCAGTTCCAGAGCCCTGAGTGGCTTCTTGTCTTCAAGGACAGGAGCTTCAGAAGCAATGTACTGAGCTGATAAATCCTTCCAGGGAGCAAGGAGCAGCTCAGTCTCTGCTACAGCACTGATGTTTATGGAAAACAAGGAGAGGAGGTGAGACAAAGAGGTCTGGTTTGTGTCTGAAGAACTTCTCTTATAAAAAGATAGATTGCTGACACTTTTCCTTGATGCAGCTGCCCAGGCATTTCAAAGCATCTGAAATTTCATTATCTAAGAAGCATTCACTGGCTTTGTTGGGGACTTCTGGCTGCTTTACAAAGCAATTCCAGTATTATTATTGGAATAAAAACATAACAACTACTAATCCTCTGTTTAAATGACCAGTGAGTTCCCTGCAGGCGATGCTCTGCCAAAACATTTATCCACCTAATTTTATTCCATGTAGTTTTTTTTAAATTCAGATTTAACCTTTTGTGATGGGGGTTGCAGGCATTTCTGTTTAGAAGCACATTTTACAGACTACTGGGTATGTAATTCCTTGGTGCAGGGGAGGGAGAGGGCCTCTGCTTGTCCACGTTAAAGGCATCTCGGAGAGCTGTGAAAGTGCAAATTTCCTTGTAGATCACTCAGCCCCTGCTTTTTGGAGGAGCGCTGCCGGGCAGAAGTGAAACGCTCAACCTTTCTGCAGGGAAGTGGAATCAAACCCCTTGTTCAGGGTACAGGACAGGCTTTTCCCAAGCTGGCAGCATCACACTGCAGGGAAATACTGCTAGCTCAGCGAGGACAGCGCAGCCAGCCCTCACTCAGCACCTCCTGGGGTCTGTCCCTCGCTGTCACCTGCGTGCCCTTGGGAGTCTGGGCATCGAGGAGCTGGACCAAACCATGGAGGAAGGCGATAAATCAGGTCTCTGGGTGCTGCTTCTCATGTGTTGCACAGCAGCCAAAGGATGGGACCAGCAACTGCTCCTCGCTGCCTGTTGCCTTGGAGCAGAGGCAGCTGGCGGCAGGGCAGCATTTCTTGAGGGCAGGAGCTTTTGGAGGCCGTGCCAAGAGAGGGGAAGGCTGCTCCTGGCCAGCCCGCGGGGCTGTACCTAGTAGTTTTGCCTCTCTGTGCCTGCAGCTGGTGGCAATGTAGCTACCTGACATGTCACATTGGCTGCCCCAGGGTGGCTGGTGGAGATGGAGCCAGTCAGGGCTGGGCACAGGTCACCCTGGGGATGTTCGCCCAGCAGAGCTGTTTGATAAGGAGCTTTTGGGATGGATGGAGCTGGAGCCTCTGTTCCCTGAGGATCAGGTGAGTGTAGCTGGCAGGAGGGCTTAGGGGGACCCCCTGGATCTGCAGCTCTGAGGGCTTTGTTAGTCTGGCATGTGGGTCTCTCCTGGGACTTGTTAACACTGGGTAAATATTTCTGCAGGTGAAAAGGAACTGGAATAGCCAAAGTCCATCATCCCTGGTACTCATCTCCTACAGTGGCCATCAGTTCCTCCTCGGGGAAAGCAGTTAAGAGCAGGGCATATCCCAAATGCCTTCCTGAGCATATCCTCCAGCTTCTGGGGCGTTACCAACTTCCTAGGCTGAAGCTGTATCTGGAACTTCATGGGGAAGGCTGACACCTGAAATCCAGGTGTGTATTCCGAAGTCTTTTTGAACCCATGTATGCTGTTAACCTCCAGCAGAGCTCCTGACAGTGTTGTCATTTAGCTATGCACGATGAGGGGAAAAAACAGGCCTGTGATATACTGAAAGGTGTGTGCTGCTTTGAGGCTGCACTCCTGGCACCCGTGCTGTCCGCAGTGGATGTTGAAAAAGCCCAGCTAAACCTCGTTGTGCGTACATACCGCGGTGCAGGTGGGCCAGGATGGGTATCTGGTGATGCTGAGTTCAGCCCTGAAGCTTCTGAGGCTGTATCCTGGGATAAACACAAGTTCAGCTGAAAACAAAACAGGAAATTTTCCTGGTTTTTAATCAAATAGGAGTGGGGGAGGGAATGCCATAAATCTTCTTAGGATCTGTGGTTTGGCCTGGAACAGCATGTTTCGATTCTTCCTCAGGTTGTTTTTCCCACCACACTCCTACTTTCTGATTTGAGTCAAACTTTTAAATTGAAAGCCAGCACTTCAAAGGGAAAGGGAGAATATTCTGCTTGGAAAATGTTTAACTGAAATATTGCAGCACTTCTGAAATGAATGGTGTCATTTAGAAAATGTCAAAACAAAAAGCTTCAATCTTTTGAGTTTCCTCATTTTTTCTTTTTTTTTCCCCATGAAAAAAAGTATTCCCTGATTTTGACATGAATTTGTAAATAGTTTGCCATCTCACCACATACATCCCCCTCCCCCCCCAGCTTTTTTTCTTAGCAAATAAAGAAAATGTCACCAAGCTCTGGCTCTGCCAAAGAGACCCTAGCAAGGGGGGAGGACAAGGTCAACTGTAAAAAAAAAATACGAAGAAGCATCCTTTAGAGACGGCTACAGATTTATGATAGGGGTAATCATGTCATCAGCACCACTTTATCGGCTTTTTCTTCTCTCCTTCTCTGTGCGCCTGTGGCTTTTGGTTTGCTGGAGGAGGAGTGAGAGAAAAGCTGGCAGGAGAATTTTGATATGTTATTGTTGCTGTTGTTTTTGTCTGCGTAGTAATGGGCACTTATGTGTAGTCTGTGCATGCTTGCATGCAATCTCTGCATTTGTGTCCGTCTCCCTCATTCCTCCCTTATCCATCCATGCACAGCATGATATAAACAAACCTGCCTCTGGACATGTCATGGCTTAAAATAGATGTTCATACATCAGCCTTTCTACAGCAGCGGCGGCAGCGGCAGGAAGACATGGCCGACTGGATCTGACTACAACACTCCCTTCGAGCTGAGAAATCACAGCCCTCGCAAAGGTAGAGTAACGGGGTGGGCGTCTCCTCCCTCCTGCGTGTCTGTCTGTCTGTCTCTGCGGCGTGTGCGGGGCTGAGCAGCCTGTGCTGGTTCAGCGATGCCTCTTCAGAGCTCGCTCTGTGCATCTAGGCAGGCTCTGGCTGTTTTTCTCCCCTCCCTCCGAGCGTGGCACGACTGGCAGAGGGGCTCCGGAGGCAGCCATGAGCGTGCTCGGGGGAGTGGGGAGCAAGCCCCCAAGCTTGGCTGCCAAAAGGGGGGGCCACAGCCGATACCTGTGAGAGTTTTGGGTGCCAAGAGTGCTTTGGGGTCTGTTCTGAGGTCTTGGATGTGGGGCGGTTTCTCTTCCCCTGCAGCAGTTTGGGGGGCTGGCATGGTGGGGGGTATGTTGGGGGTGAGATGCTGGAAGCCAGCTTTGGGCCTGAGGTTTCCAGAGCTACATCCCATTATATATGGATTGCTATTTTTCCAGCCAGCTGTAGCAATAAGAGGGTCTGCTATTTGGCTAGTTACAGCCTTAGACTGATGATTCAGTTGCTTTTTTCAGACTCTTCTGCTGTTTGTTTCTTAACGCTGCCTGGGGCTGGTGGCATGTGGCTGTGCTGCAGCCAAGGTCACACAAGGTTTAAGGGCCCCGGCACACGGCCATGCCGAATGCCTTTTCCAGGTGGGGTTTGCCAAGTCTGAATTCCCAGCGTGAAGGAGTCCAAAATTCATCAGGGCAGGGGAGATGTGTCAGGGTGAGATCTGGCTTGTACCCCGTGCTGGGGGTCTGCGGTGTGCTCGGTGCCAGGGATGAGCAGGGCTCACCTCTTCTGTGCAGCACCCCAGGATGCCAGGCAGGGTCTGAACTGGTACAAGGAGCGGGGAGGGAGACATCCGTGAGTGTCTCTGGGCTCCCTCTGAGCTTCCCCATGCCCTTGCAATGTTTTCCTCCTCCGCACATTGCCAAGAAATGGCTGGAGGCTTCTTCCTTCTGCACCGTTGGCTGCTGGCCGGCGCCTTAGGCAAAATGTCAAAGCAGACAGACATGCTCTGATCCAGCCTGGCCAGCCCAAGGTCGCTGCGTTTCCTTCCCCGAGTCCCAGAGACAACTCGCCGGTGCTGAGCTGCTGCTGGGGGGGTGGGCTGTGATGGGATGCTCTTTGGACACCTTCCAGGGCAGCTCAGGGGAGCGGCAGTGATGGTGGGAAAGAGAATTGTATTCTTACGTTTGGGGGGTTCTGTCAGTGGGGCAGCAGCAAACGAGCAAAAAAAAGCAGCTCTGACAAACATCTGGCTGCAGGGACTGTTAACTGCTCCGTGTGGGTAAGGCTGTCCAGGGAGTTTTCTTGCAGATGTGTGACAAGTATCGGCATGATCTAAAGGTTTGAGAGCAGAGCTGTGTCCTAGAGGATCTGCTCTGTAAAATGAGCTTTCTCATTCCCTGAAATTAACTCTTCCCACCCCAACCCAGTCCTCGATGTTCAAATGCAGCGGCAGGACTGGTGTACTTGGAGGGGTTAATCCTGCCTCTCCCTCTCCACAGGCTTTTGTGCCTGGTCCGTAGGAGTCTGGGTCCTGGCCAGACTCTGCGTGGTGCCATATGGAATCCTCCACCTGTTTGGGGGTTTTTCCTCCCCAGTCCTGGTGGCTTGCCCAGACCTGGCCGCCTTTTGTTGCTGCTGATCACAGGTTGGCAGCATCAGTTCTCGAGCTGGCATTGTCCCGCTGGCAGGCAAAGCCCCGGAGCCAGCTCAGAAGGAAGGTGGTCCTGTGTAGAACATCTCTTGCCAATGTGGCCTCAACCCAAAGTCGTGGGGCTGGAGCAAAACCTCAGCCTGCGGAGACTCAGCAATCTGGCTGCTTCTCTGGCTTCCCTCACCAGCCCTGGCATCATAAACTTCTCCCTAGCAGTATTGCTTCTTGGAAGGGAGTGTAGGTGATACTGTCTCACACTGGGAACCACTGCGTAGCTGACTCAACACAGCCCTCTCATCAGGAAGGTGAGAATTGGCTGCTTTGGGCCAGTATTTCTACAAAAGGGATGGAATGAGACCTCCCCAGTTCTCCTAATGGCACCTCCACTGCTTCCTCGACAGGACCGTGGGTGGCAGCAGCAGCAGAAGCAACCTCCGGGCCACTCTCCGGCCTTCACGAACCCATAGGTATGCCTTGTGGGTCTCGGCAGCTCCAATGGCTTTCCTGTCCAGGTTCTCAAGGAATGGCACCAGGTCACCGAGCCGGGGCTCACGGGAAGAGCGCAACAACCACCCCATCCTCAGCGTCTTCGAGCTTGAAAGGTTGCTGTACACGGGAAAGACAGCCTGTAATCACGCTGATGAGGTCTGGCCAGGACTCTACCTGGGCGATCAGTATGTATCGGAAGGGGACAAGAACTGGGGCGGGTCAGGGCTATTTTTGTGAAATGGGGAAATCTGGGAGGGGGAGGTTGGGAAATGTGAGGGAGAGGAGGACATGATGGGTATGGTACATTGGGACAAAGGAGGAGGAAGGACAAAGGAGGAGGAAGGACATAAGCACAGTTGTACAGAGAGTTCGGAGCACTGCTGTGGTGGGCTAGGTGAAGGTGGAGTTTCTGTGGAGTCAGGGACTGTGAGATTGACTTAAAATTCAAGAATCTTAAGAGTCTGGCATTTTTTCTTTTCATCCAGCTTTCTCAGATGCAAATGTTTGTCCAGGACAGCCCTTATGCTGTCCTTGGAAACTTTTAACTAGTCTAAACTTAGGTATCTCTGCACTGTTTCTCATTCTTTGCAGAGATATAGCGGCCAACCGGCGTGAGCTGGCTCACCTGCGCATCACCCACATCCTCAATGCCTCGCACAGCAAGTGGAGGGGGGGTGCTGAGTACTACGAGGGCACGGGCATCTGCTACCTGGGCATCGAGGCCCATGACTCGCCTTCCTTCGACATGAGCCCCTACTTTTATCCTGCAGCTGACTTCATCCACCAAGCGCTGAACGAAGGTCAGTGGTAAAGATTTCTGGGAGAGAAGTGGGGAGCAGGAATGGGAAGAAACCGCCCCGGGCAGTTGGGAAGCTAGATTGGCATCCTATCGCTAAGCTTCCTAGAAAACAAAGGTATTTCTAGCCTGGGATGGTATCTCCTGCACTGGATCACCTCCTCCAAGGAGACAACAGGCTAGATGAGAGCACTGACCCCCCAGGTCACAGCCCCAGCCTGTGTCCTGAGCTGTGGCTGGTCCTATTCAGTCTGTTTTGGGAGATCGCGATACACTGATATCCTTTGCCAAGAGGGGGACCTCAGTGCATCACAGTCATACTATAACTGAGGCCCTACCTCTAACCCCAGAGGCTGCACACCTGAGCCACTGCTCCAGGACGCACCATGGCAAACAGTTAGGTCCTCAGTATTTTTTTAATTGGGATATTTAGTCTGCTGTGACACAGCCCCTGTTTTTTTACCCCCAGGAAGGATCCTTGTGCACTGTGCTGTCGGGGTGAGCAGGTCGGCCACCTTGGTCCTCGCCTACCTCATGATCCGCCACCACATGCCCCTTGTAGAAGCCATAAAGACAGTCAAGGACCACCGCGGCATCATCCCCAACCGGGGTTTCTTGCGCCAGCTGGTCGCCCTGGACAATGCCCTGAGGCTGAAGAGGAGCGCGTGAAGGAGGACGAGAGGGGTTGTGCGGTGGGAGCGTTGTGTGTGCCGTGCTCACCTGATCCCGATGCCCGCTGAGTGCCAGAGATAGGGGCTTTCCTCACGGTGCAGATGCTTGGCAGCTAATGGGTTACACGCAACTGGTCCCTGGGCCTCCCCCTCAGCTAAGGGGGTCCCCCAGACATGTGAGCTATTCCTAGTGGTAAAGCATAGGCCCTCAACCTGCAATCTTGCCACCTAGGTAAGCCTAACGTATAGCCTCCTTCCCAGCCTGCTCGCTCCAAGATGCCTCCGGAGGGACTCAGCCCCTCGTTTCAGGTCACTCTATCCCTGTTGGCTCCAGGAAGCCTTCAAGGCTTTGTTCTCCCACGTGGCAGATGCATTTGCCAAGCCAGTCCTGTCCCTCCCTCCCAGGTGACTGAAGCTGTGTGCGTTCCTTGTCTTGTTTCCCATTCGTTTTCGGTCTGTTGTAGCAATGTGAATTAGGTCTGGTGTGTGGGCTCAGGCAAACGGGCCTTTTGTCGTAGTGTTTGGATGTCCTCCATGCCTAGTGTTAACCTGTGAAAATAAAGACAATGCTAAGGAAAAAGTTTGGCCATCCCTCGCGTGCTTTGGGGCAGACTTTATGTGCTCAGGCTGGGATCCGTCACAGGAGTCGGTGGGAGAGCATCACCCTGAGTGCTGTGGGTGGAGATGGACCCGAGTCCTTCCAGATCCTTGGTCCAGGGGCTGAACCTGTCAGACCCCACTGGTGCCCAGTGCCTGTGCTGGGCCTCCCAACTCTTTTCTTCCAGCAGTGGGGACAGAAAGGGGGGGTTCCTGGTGAAAACCAGAGCCCGGCTGGCAGTCACCAGGGTCACCATCCATCATGAGGTGGCGATGTCGGTCTCCCAAAGGCTGGCACCAAGCTGTCCACCCAGCCTTGCAGAGGGGCCAGCTGTCCACCGGGACCTGTGAAAAACACCTTCGCCTGCGAAAAACACCTTCGCCGCTTTCAGAGAGGATGGGCGAGCCGAGCCCCAGGATGGTAGCCAAGGCCAGGAGCGAGTGTCCGTGGTGGCACCGGCCCCATGGGTGCTGGGCTGCCCCTGCACGCTGCCAGCGCTCATTGTCCGCCCGCTCTTATTATAGCCCCATTCTTCCTCCGCTTCCTGAGAGCGCATGAAGCACCGCTTGGCTCCCGGCTATACATTGTGCTGAGATCACGTACATACATAGCGAGAGGAGCCCGACGGCCACGCAGAGTGAGCCGCCAGGCTTGGGGCACACCGAGGGTGCTGTAGCACCCCATCCCTGCTAACTGGTGGCCCCAAGCGATCCTGCTCCGGGGAACGCCTGCCTTTAGCTCAAGCGCAATAGAGAAGGCAAACTTTAGTTTGCAGAAGCTGTGGTGTCCTCTGTGTGTGTTGTACAGCTCCTGGGCTGGGGACTCTGCTCTTACAGGCCCCTGAGGTGCCCCGGGGTGCTCAGGGCATGGCACCATCCCAGAAAGGCACTGGCAGAGAGGAGAGATCGACTGCTGGCAGCGGGGCCAAGGTTACCCCGAGCAAGGGCTGCAGACGCCGCGACAAGGAGGAACTGGTGTTGGGCAACGCGCAGGGGCTGGTCACGCTCTGCAGCGACGCTGGGTGCTGCTGGGACCGTCGGACATGCCAGAAGCTTCAGTGGGGGGGGAGATTGCAGCTTGGCAAGGTCCTGGGGGGTATAAAATGCCTCCTGTCTGATTGTGCAATTCTGCTTTGTGTTCCTTGCTGCTGCGAAGCTCCCTTTGTGCAGCCTGCTGCTAATCGTCCCCTGAATGCAGAGCGTGGCTGTTGTTGGACAAAGCTGGGATCAGGGAGGCTCCGAGCACGAGGGGAGATTGCGTTTGGAGGATCAGCAAACTAATCCGGAGAGCGAAATCACTGGCAGAGCCTGCGGCGTGCTGTACCTTACCGCGTACTTGCAGCGGCCAGGCACCCGTGTTGGGAGATCAAAGCGTAGCGTGGGAAAGTGCCCCGATTTCAGGAGGGCTGTCAGCCACCGGCAGCAGAAACCTGCCTGATCCTTGGAGCTATCGGCAGCGGGTACCGCCATCCCTGACACGGGGCACGTTGGGGCACGCGGAGCCATTTCACAGCCCCACGCTGCCAGTCTGGCTGCCCTCGTGGTCACCAGTCACCCGCGGGGTCCACAGTTTGGATGGAGATGCCGATCGCGTCCAAAACCATCCCCTGCCCAAGACTTGAGTGCCGCCGGGAGCTCAGCGCTTTCCAGCAAGTTCCCCCAAAGGGGAACTTGTGGTACAGACACAAGGTCGGGCTGGGCGAGGTGGGTTTTCCAAACTCGGCTCCCGTGCCGAGCATCTCTGCCGGCCGACGGAGCCGTATTTGAGCAAAGCCCCTCGCCCGCCCGCATTCCGTGGAAACACGCCCGGCAAAAAGCTGCACCCTTGGGCGCACGTACCGCGGGGATGTGGGTGCCAGGAACCAGGATCGCCAAAACGCGCGTGGTCCGAACCTAAAACCCGGGAACAGCCTGGATCCCGGGGAGGGGGACAGTTTCTCATTCCCGGGGTGCTCGGCGCTGCACCTACCGAGGGGGCGGCTCCGGGGGGGGAAGGATTCGGGGCCGGGTGGGGGGGGTCGGGGCGGGGTTTGCAGGCAGGGCTGCTCCCAGTCCAGCCCAGCCCAGCCCAGCTCCGCTCCCGGTCATGGCCCGGCACCGCGGACGGCGGAGCCGGCCCGGCCCCGCGGAGCGACTCCCGGATGCCCCCCCTCCAGTGGTGCAACGGTGAGAGCGGGGTCCGGGGGGGGGACATAGGGGAAAAGAGGGGGGGAGATATGGGAAAAGAGGGGGGAGATATGGGAAAAGGGGGGGGGTAGGGATGCGGTGCTGCTCCCCTCCCTCCTTCCTTCCCCGGGGTTTTTTTTTTGGGGGGGGGACTGCGAGGTGTGAGTTTGGGGGGGGCAGAGGGTATCCCTATCCCCCCCCCAAGCCCTCGGTCCTTTCTTCCCTCGGCCCCCGAGTTCCAGCCCCCGGCTGCGGAGCGGTGCGGGTCACCGCGGGGTCCCCGGGACACCCCCCCCTACCTCCCCTCCCCGGTGCTGCTCGGACCGGGGATGAGTCGGGGAAGGGAGGTTTACTCCCAGAGCAGTGAGTCCTGCTCAGTTCTCAGGAATAAAGCCAATTGCTAAATGAATTTGCTGTGCTTTCGCTTCGTGTGGTAGTTGCAATGGAAAAAGAAAAAAAAAAAACAAACAACCACCCACAACCCACTGAAACAACAAACCCTCTTTCATGTGTCTGCAAAAGTGGAATAAACTCATTTTTAACAGACCCCAGACAAGGCCCTGGCTCCTCACTCTCGTGTTCGCTGTAAGAAATTCTCAGGAACGTGGAACTGAGTTTGCACATGTGAGGAGGTTTTGGTTTAAATGAGAAGTGGTTTATTTTTATGACTAAGTAGTTGAGAAGCTGCGCTGGGAATTCCACCATCAAAGCCCTGCCTGAGCAACAAAGGCTGGGTTATTTTAATTTATGAAGGGGTTGCAGCCTTTGAAGCTAAATATAATGCAACCAGTGGCTTCCTCTCCTGTAATGCATACCTTGTGTGTTCTTGGGCAATTCGGGGATAAGAAGCCACCGGTCCTGCAGGCAGTTAGCCCGGGACATGTGGTGAGTGCATGGGTTTCCATTAAACAGGGTGCAAGTAAATGCTCCACAGCAGAAAATGCAAACTTGGCAGTGTTAAAGAAACATCATAAGTAACAGAGACTCTGCTTTTAGAGGCTCCGAGCAGCCACAGCTCTCACCAGCTTCCCAAGGCACGGGCTTTGGGAAACACCGAGAACAGAGCCCACCCTTGTTCAAGGGCCAGGACGTGGGTTTGGGAGACCAGCCGTGGGCATCTGACTCGTACATTTTGGCTTTAAGCCCCGAGCTCGCAAATATTTAAATCAGCAGAGGCCAGCAAAATTGCTTACCTGTGTGCTGTTAAGGACCTTTGCAGAATTGGGGCCATTGGTGTAAGTAAGTCTGAGACCCAGTAAAGAAATCACATTTTCAACCTAAATGGGTGTATTCGAAACATCTTCACAGACAGCGTATACTGTGCTGCCTTGGCATTTCAGCTCCTCTTCTGCATCACAATTTTTCCTCCTGTTGCTCAGGTGTAGTTCAGGGGACTTTGCAGTCAGTGGGCACAAGCCAGATAACTTTATTTGGAGGGGAGCTGGTTATCCCCCATGGAGAACTGCTGGGCTTAGGGGCAACTTTTGCAGGAAGCCTATTCCAGCATCACAGCAAAAATTATATGGAAGCTGCATTCAATTTTCTGATGCAAAGCTCACAGCTTTTGTGTGGGAGTAGAAAGAATGGTTTTATTTAATGACCTGCTGAGTTTTCCGTTTGTTTTATTGAACAAGAATTGGGGTGAGGGAGAAGCTCTGCTCAGCAAAAACCCCGTGCCTGCGCAGTACGGGCAGAAACTTGTGTCTGTCCTGCCTTGAAATACTGCAAAATACTGCGAACTGTTGTGTCCGGAGGGCCAAACCACACGGGTCGCTGGAGCACGAGGGTCTGCATTTGCAGAGGTGTCGGCCGGGCTGTTTAGTGGGGTTGTGACGGTCAAAGTCGTGCTGTAGGGTTTGGGGTGGAGGCGGGGAGCAGGGCTGGGGTCACCCCGTTAACCAGCTCAACCGGAGGCACTGGGTGTCCTCACCACAGCTTGCAGCAGGGGTATTTAGGCCAGGTCAGTGCTTAAATCTGCCAGAGAGCCGTGTGGGTTGGAGGAGGAGGAGGAGCTGCAAACCACAGCCCTGGCAGGTCAAACTGCATCTTTGCTGCTTCTGCTGACAAAGGGGAGGTTTTGCAGTCTGCATGAAAAACACTTTGCTGGTGAAACAAACCACCTTTCTGAGCATCCTTCTTGTAGCAAGGAGGGTCCAGAAAGTCAGCGCATGTCTGTAGGTACTTTCACAGATGTCTAGTGATCCCTCATCTCTCATTTTTCAACTAAATGATTGTTCCAGCGTGCCGCCTTCAGGGATTCTGGTTTCAGATGCAAAACCGGTAGGCCTAAGCTGGTGAAATGGGTTGTTTCGGGTTGGGTTTGGTGCCCATCAGGTCTTCATTTCATGTTGGTTAAAACCAGATTTGATCCGTTCCCCTTGAACTAAAAATATGAACGCCTTTGTCAGGCGAAGGGGTTTGCGCTAATCAAAACCATCGCTCAGCCAAGGCGCCCACCATGTCGATGAGCTCTCGTGGGGAGGAGCGGGAGGGGAAGGGGCTGGCCAGGCTTGGGAGGACCTCGCTTTTCGGGAAAGCTGGGCTCAGCGGCTGCATTGCCTCACTGAGACCCCGCTGCTCAAGGGCTTGTCCTGGCAGGACCTTCTCATCTCAGGCGAGCCGATGGCTGCTCCCCAACCAGGAAAGGGCACTTCCCCGGAACCATGCTCGTTTTTCGGCACCGCAGCCTGGAGCTCCTGAATTCTCGAAAGCCTATTTAACAGGAATGAGCCTTGCTAAGCTGGTGAGTCTAAAATTAGCCTTGCCAGCTGTGTTGCGGCTGGCAGGGACATGTTAGACCGGCTCGTCTCTGCTTCCTTCGGTATGGGGTTGCAAGTTACAGCATCTCTCGTTCCACCTCCGTTTTTTCCCTCCTGCGGCTGGTTTGGCTGCCCCTCTCTCAGCACCCATGTGGCTTTTACAGAAAGCTGTTGTCACCTGTGGGAAATTTGGGCATCTAACATGGAGCAGTCCTCAGTAAGCAGCTTGCGGGGTCAGGGAATACAATTTCTGCTCCACGGGATGGGGCGCAGCTGGGCAGAGTGCGGGGACTGTAGGGACAACCCTGTGCAGAGGAGCGATGTCTGGGTGTGATGTTCAGGAGTTTGTACGCTGGGTTTTGAGCCCCTGAAGATGAGCGCAGAGGGATGCGCTGGGGAGGTCAGCGTGGGATTGGCAGGGTTTGTCTCCCTCGGGGCTCTTCTTCCCAGCCCACCCCGTGCTTCTCCTGGAAAACCTCTGGGACGCACATCCCAGCCTTTCCCTGCTCTCTGCAGAGCTGATTCTCCTCCCGCTATCCCCAGACAAGGGCTTTTCCATCTCATCATGGGTGGCCACGCAGCTGCCCACGGAGCAGGTCCAGGTCATCCCTCGCTGGCTGGCAGGGAGCTGCGGCTCGAGCAGAGCAAACGCTCGCTGTGGGCAGCAGCAGCCCTTCGGACCCCTCTCCCCTCGCCTCTCGCGAGGCTGTAACTCGAGTTTGGGCTGTTTCTGTCGCCATGGCTCTCGTGGCATGGAGGGGAACGGCTGGTGCCTTTCAGCAGATTTTTGAAATAGCTCTCAGTTTGAAATACATGTAGCAAGCGTTATTGTTTCACTTGTGACCCGTTATTGTTACCACAACCCGCTGCTTTCTGTTTGGCCAGCTTCGAATGAGGTTTCCTCCGTCCATCAACAGCTGCTCTGCAGCCTGTGTCCCACCACCGTGTGCACCACCATTACCTCATTTAGTTGCTCAGTGTTTTCTTTCAGAACTGATATACTTTTTTTTTTTTTTTTAGCATTTCTCAATCATTTCCAGCAGGGAAATGGAAAAAACCCCCACCTTTCCTATTGTCTTTTCCTGCACCTGGTGGTCTCAAGAGCAGAAGGCTGGGAGAGGAGGACCCGACAAACAAATCCTCCCTTTCTCGCTCTGTAGATGAGGTGGCTGATGAATTGTCTTTGGCAATTGCAAGAGGCAAAGATTGGCAAGAGGCTCTGCCCTCTGCAGCAGGAAAACCACATTTCCTATGGTCCAGGCTCTCGTCTGGTGCCTGCTCTGGCTGTGCAGCGACAAACTGTGGTCCCCAGAGCCGAACGCCCCTCTGGCCACGGCGGCTTTGGCCATTGCATCAATGGGGCACGTACATTCAAAGCGCACCGCAAAGCAGATACTGGGAAACAGCTGGAAATCGAGCGTCCCAGGGCAGGATTTCACCCCAGGGGTGCCACCTGCCCGTCCTGCTCGGGCTCCCCTTGCTATTCAGACATCCCAGGCCTCTCTCGAGCGGCTCTAAAGGAGCCCACGCCGCTGCCTTCTCTCCCCATCGCAGCAGGGAGGAAACCAGACAGACCAAACTTGGGACCTCACCGCTTGTGCAGAGGTTTCTGCTTTCTGCCGCCCGCTCTCTTCCTGTCTCTGCTCTCCGTGGCGGAGAGCAAATTTCATCCTCTCATGAGAAACAGGCGGAGGATTTTAGCGGGCTGTAATTAAACCCAGAAGTGTTTCTGCAGGAGCTTTTTGATGAGATGGCGCAGCGCAGGAACAGAGGGTGCTGAGCAGAAGGGGTGGGGGGAGACGCTCCGCGGAGCACAGATGGGGCTCGGGGGCTGCTCTCCTTTAAAGTCCCATCTGAGCAAGATCTGATGAGAAATCAAAGCTCCAGCTCTTGTGGGGTCAGCATGATTTCGAGACACAAAAAAGCGGTGCTTATTTAGTGCCAGAGCCTGACTTCGCATGAGCTCCCAGCAGAGGCAGCTGCAGTGGGTTTAATATTTCTGTGCCTTTCCCCCCCGTTAGCTGGGGACCCTCCTGGGGTGGCCGCGCTGTCACCGGCTCTGCGTGACGCCCTCCTCTGCCTTTCCCCCATGGTGCCAGACTTGCAGCGAGACGTGGTGGCCCAGGCAGCAGCATGTGGCTGGTGTGTGCCGGCGCCCACGTTTTTTGTTCAGAAAGGGGATTCGGTCAGCGTGGTGCTGAACGTGCTCCCGCGCAGCCCCGGCACTTCTCCCAGCACCGAGAACGAACCAGCCACTTGCCGTTTCTGGCTCCTGCGGAGCAATGACAGACGCCAACTGTTCTTGTTTTTCAAGCTATATTTTTGCTCTGTCCTCCCCTAAATCCCCTTCCAGCCTCCATGTATTTCTCTGGAGATGAAACCACAGGGCCTCCTTGTCTCCCAGACGCCTGGATTCTGCCTGGGGTACGTTTGTGCTGCTGGAGAAGGGTTTCGTGATGGTGTCTGCTGCCTGCGCTGCACTGAGCTGCTCTAAGGGGCTGCTGCTCTTCCTGGGGAGATCTCCAATTCACAGGCCACGAGATGATGTCTTGGTGTTGGTTTCTGCCCACTTTGCAAACTCCGGAGGGGACGGAGTCAGCCCAGGCTCTCTCCTCTCTCACAGCACATCTTCTTCACCTCTTTTTCCCCTTCTTCCATCCTAAACACTGACTTTTCTCTTCCTCCTCCCCCCCAAAGGGTGCTCCTGCAGTCTGGGGCTGATTTATACCAGTAAACCCTGCACGATGCCTCCCATCACGTTCCAGGACCTGCCACTGAACATCTACATGGTCATTTTCGGCACAGGCATCTTTGTCTTCGTGCTCAGCCTTATCTTCTGCTGCTACTTCATCAGGTGAGCTGGGGGGGCTGCGGCGGTGGGTCGGCATCCCGGGGGCATCCCCAGCCTTTCCCAGCGCCCCATCGTCGGTTTGTCCCACAACACGGGAACCGCTCGCCGTAAGGATCTGCCCTGAGGAGGGGGGCCGGCCGCCCGCCGTGCTCGGGCCAGGCGCGATCGTGGTCCCCACGGTCCCCCGTGGCCGGAGCAGGGCAGGAAACACAGGAAGGGGCTCTTGTTTTTCAGGGGACCACGCGGAGGGGACGCATTGTGTCGGGCAGGGAAGGAGCAGAGCTGAACGGCAGAGGATGTGTCTTTATGTTACACTCCCTGTTCAGGGAGGGCTATTTTTAAACCCAAAGTCGAGGCAGCAGCTGGCGTTTCTGCAGGGCCCGGGTGGCTCAGTCCTTCCCTGTGGATTGCCCTGGCTCCGCCAACGTCCCGTGCGTCTCTCAGCCGTTTTTTGGGACTGCGGAAGCACGTCTTGGTGCCTCGGTTGGAGGAGAAGCTCCGCTGCAAGCCGTCCCTTTCTCCCCATGTCTTGCCGGGTTTCTTTGCCAGGCAGTTTTCCCCAGTGCCCGTGCCCCGGCCAAGGTCACAGCGGGGCTGGGAGCTGCCGGCGGGCCAGCACTGGAAATACAGCGCTTCCTGCACCACGAACGACTTCCTAAGGCAAACAATCGGGGCTGCCGGCTCTTATCGCTCCCCGGTGCCGATTCCTGGCGGCACTGGAGGCGGCACGGGGCCCTGCGGTGCTGCGGGAGCAGCTCTGCCCAGGGTACGGCTTTGGGCTGGTCCTGCCCACGGCCACGCTGCTCCGACAGACACGAGTGCAGCCTCAGAGCTGCTTATCCCCAAATCCTGCTCGGGGAGGGTGCGTTCCCCTGATTTCGGGTGCCTCCTGAATATTTCTGGCTGCGCTGTTCTGACGCGACCCTTGAGGATGCTGTAAAACTCACAGTGCCTTTTTCTCCCCCTCTCCAGCAAACTGCGGCACCAGGCTCAGAGCGAGCGGTTCGGGTACAAGGAGGTAAAGTCGATGGTTGTTTTCTGCACGTACCCGCAGCAGTTCGGGGCCGAGCGGGAGGTGGGTGCAGGTGGAAGGGGACACAGCGGGGACCGATGCTGCTCATCCCAGCCGGACACATTCAAAAGCGGCGTGATGGGACACGCTGCCCGCTGCGCCTGGGCTCGACCTGTCCCTGCCCGGCTCGGTTCGGCTCAGCTCCCGCTGGGGCTCCTGGCAAAATTCCTCCTGCTGTTAATCCTCTGCCTCCTTTTCTCCCTCAGGTGGTTTTGAAAGGCGATGCCCGGAGGCTGAACGTGCACGGGGTGAGCGGTTCCCGTCTCTGGGTTGGGATGGAGTTGGGGCTAACGGGGATGATGCTCTGAAGCACATCCCTTCTGCTCCATGGGCTCGAAGGGGGCTCGCAGGCAGAGTGAGGCCGGCACCGCACAGCTGGGGAGCGACTGTGCTGGGCTGGGAATCGGGAGGGAAACCCCCTTACTGGGGGCGGTTTGGGAACTGGGCTGAAATCCCAGCTGGAAATACCCGGGAAGAGGCACCGCAGCAGTGGGATTTCCCTAGCCCCAGCATTTCTGGTGGGAGTGGGTCCCAATGTCTCCACACTCGTGCTCACCCTCCGTCTCACCTCCCACAGCAGACCTGTGCCGTCTGTCTGGAAGATTTTAAGGTGAAGGAGGAGCTGGGGGTGCTGCCGTGCCAGCACGCCTTCCACAGAAAGTGAGTACGGCCACGGCGGAGGGGCGCGGGGAAGGCAGGGGGGAAAATCTCCCCACCGGGGATGTGCATCCACCCGTGTTTCTGCCCCGCAGGTGCCTGGTGAAGTGGTTGGAGGTTCGCTGCGTTTGTCCCATGTGCAACAAACCCATGGCGGGTCCGGCACAGCCCCGCGCCGGTATCGGCACCCTCCTGGATGAGTTGGTGTGAGCAGCCCCCGTTCCTCGCCGGCCGGATCCCACTGGGGTCGTCGTGGGACCGTGGCTCCCCACATACGGCGTCACCCGGCCCCGCACGTGCTGTGGGATCAAACAGTTCGTCTCGAAGGATTCGGGATTTCTGAGTTGGGATTTTGTAACTCGCAGGTCGTTGCTTTGTTTAGGGGGGGGGCGTTGGTTTGTTTTTTTGTTTTTTTTTCTTTTTTTTTTTTTTTTACATCATCCCGGTTGTGCTCCACAGGGACCACGTGGAGCCGGGAACCGCCTGAGCTTGCCTGTGGCGAGCAGAGGCCCACGGCGCAGGGCGAGGGGTCTGCGTCCCCCCGCTCCCCTCCACGCTGCACAGAGTATTTTTGTACCTGATTCCCACCGCCCCCTCCCCACTCCGGACTCTCAGGCTCCCCCGCACTCCCGCGGGGTGGGGTGGGGTGGGGGGGTGTACAGTTTTGTGTACAACAACGATTAAACGGACAATTTCTCAGCCGGTCTGAGCTGTGAGCGCTCGCGGGGGCCGGCGGCGTTTCGGGATGGGGGGGCTCAGAGAAACTCACTGCGGTGCAGGGAACCGGGGGGGGGGCCGGCACACCCCCCACCCCCCCCCAGCGCCGGGTTGAGCACAGCAGCAGCACGCAGCGCCCGCCCTTTTCCGCGGGGAAAAGTTGCCCAAAACGCCCGAAATAGCCTCAAAACGGACGAGTTCCATTTGATCCCAAGCGCACCCTCCCCACTCGCAAATCCTCCTGTTTTAAACTGCTTTTTCACGTACTCAAGAAGAAAATGACGCCAGCAGTGGCGCCGCTGACCCCCCCGGGCGCTCAGAAGGGACTGTGCTACGTCGTAACGCAGGGCGCACACATCACGCAAGCGCGTGCCACTCCCATTCATCATGTGCTATGAACCGGAAGGATCAAGAAGTTGAATTGGCGCGCCCGACCCCACTGCCGCTCCCCTCATCTCTAGGTCAGGGCGAGGTAGCGGGACTGACACCGGCGTTCCCCGCCTACCACTGCAGACCCCTCCGCACCAACCGTTCCCGCTCTCACGGCCGCCTTCCGCCCTCCTGCGGGCCGCAACCGCCTCGCTTTCCCGCATTCCGGTGATTAATTACCCATGCTAATTTATTCACAGATCGCCACGCCCTCCCTTGCCAGCACCTTTACGGCAAGGGTGGGATTTTGCGACAGCGGCGCGGTTTGCGGCGTCTGTGGGAGGAAGCGGTAGCCCTCTGCTCTGAGGGGTCCTGGGGGTGGTGCGGGGGTCTCCCCTCGCAGAGCGCTGCTGCCTGCGGTCGGTACAGGGAAGTGTAATTAAAGGGGTGTGTGGGGGTGTATTTAAAGGGGTTTTAGAGGGGGGTAGGTCACGCCGGGGGGCGGGAAGCGGCCGTGGAGTGTGGGTCGGGCCTGGTCCTAGTCGAGCTATGGAGCTCAGCGGCCTGGTGCGAGCCCTGAGGCTGGAGGGGCCGCGGGATGGGGGGCAGCCGGAGCAGCCGTCCCCCGCTGTCCCGCCGGCCGAGCAAGTCCTCCTCCAGATCGGGCTGATCTTCTCTGAGGGGGCTGGCGGTGCCCCCAAGGCCGGTATGCTCAGAGACCTGGGTGCGCTCGTCGAGGCTGCGGACTGCCGGTGGCTTTTTGGAGGCATGAGCCCTGCAACGCTGGGCGAGTTGGTGGCCGCGCTGAATGGCTACGCGGCACCCCCAGCACAGGAGCAAGACGCTGCGGATCTCCCCAGTAAGGACAGCGCGTACGCTGCCACAGCTGAGAGAGCGGCCGATGTTGGCTCAGTGTTTCTACACCTCCTGGCGAAGCTGGAAGCTGCCAAGACCCAGGAGTCTCTGGGTGTCCCCATGGTGGGTCTAATCCTGTGCCGTGTGATGGAACCCCTCTACATCTTTGCCGCCACGCATATTGCGGAGAGGCCCTGGACAAACGCGAAGTCTCAGTCAGTGGCGCAGGAGCTGCTGGCATTGCTGGTTCGGGCTACAGGCTGCGGGTCAGTGGCTGAATTCCTTCGGGGAAAGAATGAAGATGAGGAAGGAAGATTTGGAGCAGTGATGGGGCTCCTGAAACAGGAGTTGACCAAGTGAGTAGGAAGCGGGGGGCAGCGGCGGAGAGGGTGGCGTGTTTGGCTGGTCTCTATGTAGGAAGTACTGGAAACTTTTGGAAAACTCTGTAAGCTCAGGCATTACAAGACACTAGATGATAAATATGGGGCCAAGAGCTTTACAAATACCCCAGTAATGGAAGGTGAGGGGGAATCGGTCAGAGCTTGCTGTCAGCTTAGAGGCCCAGATGCATAGGAAATGAACATCCATTAGTTCCAGTGTTCACTGAGCTTATGTTTGTATTTCCAGAGACACTTGGAAGCGTAACCCTGCCACAAAGTTCGTGTTCTCCTGGACGCTGCCTCAGGTCACCCGGCCCTGGCTTAGCCATTACCTGGAGCGTGTCCTCCCGCCGTCGCTGCTCATTTCGGACGACTACCGGGAGGAGAATAAAATCCTGGGTGTGCGCTGCCTGCATCATATCGTTCTCAACGTGGTAAGGGATTTGAGCTGGGTGGTGACTGAAGGAAGGGTGGGTCAGACGCCTGTTAAGATTCCTAACTTGTAATCCTGGTTCTGCTGTTAACCTAGCAATTCTGCTCCATCTTCCATACTGTCCCTGTGTGTTTAAATATGTGTAGTTCTAATATCTATTACACTAAGTGAAAAATCGCTTTGCCATCTTTTAAACTCAGCTGATTAACATATCAACCTGACAAGTTTGCAGTGGAACTGCAAAAGAGCAGCTGGGGAGGCGAAGGAAAGTGGCTGCTCCTATGCATGGCAGGGTTTAACTTGCATTTTCTTGCAGCATCTGCTCCCGCTTTCTTGTAAGCAGTGTTCCTGATGTGCAGTATGTGCGAGGGTTTGTGAAGGCTGTTCTCTTTCATTAGGTTAAGCGGGTGTTGAATGTGATGCACGGGAATAATGTTCTGTTCTCTGTTGTTGCAGCCAGCTGCTGATCTGTGCCAGTTCAACAGGGCTCAGGTTGTGTTCCATGCCCTTTACAACCATCTTTATTCACGAGGGGCCCCTCTCATCCAGGTAGGACAGCAGAACCTCATTTTAATCTGCCTTGCAGTATTACGTATCTGCCCCACAAGGGATAGCCAGCTTAAGGCATGAGGAGGCAGAGACTGCTTCTTCGCAGGCAGTCCAGTCAGGCTGTTACTAGCTGATGCCTGTGACCGAGAGGCAAAGTAACTCAGTAGATTTCAGGAAAATACCAAAGTAGAGGGAGGACCTCTTGCCTCGTGTCCCCTTTCAAGTGGCGGCCTTGCTGAAGAGGGCCAGTAACAGGCAGTAGAAGTAGTTGGGTCTGTCAGGTGAACTGCAGCAGCTGTGGGTGGTCGGGGGGTTGGAAGTTACTGGCGCTTTGGGGAGGATATCAGAGACACTGCCCAGATTTCCTGTCTCGCACCAAACCAGGCAGTACTGCTGTGCCTGCTGGACTTGTTGCCGATCCTGGAGAGAGCCCAGCGGCAGCAGAAGCAGACCAGACCAACCACCCCCTGCGATGAGGTGCTGCAGCTGGTTCTGACCCACATGGAGGCAGAGCATCGCCTTGCGCTGCGGCGGGTGTATGCCAGGACCCTGCCTGCCTTCGTGCAGAGGTGAGAGCAGCAACCGCAGCCCTGCGGGGACTTGCTTTGGCCTTGGTATATATTTCCCTCCTCAGTGCGTGTTTCTTGGTGTCGGCAGACTTGGCATCCTGATAGCGCGGCACCTGAAGAGGCTGGAGCGAGTTATCCTGGGGTATCTGGAAGTCTGTGATGGCCCCGAGGAAGAAGCCCGACTGGGAATCCTGGAGACACTGCAATGCACCATCGAGCATGCTTGGCCCAGGTACCGGTCTGGAGATGAAAGATACTGTAGAAAGCATATCCTGAATACTGTCCCTCTTTCAGAGCCAAACTTACTGTTGCTTGAGAAAAAGGCCCTGAAATCTTAAGGGAGAATCTGTCACAGGGAGCGATCACTGGCATTACTGCTTTGCTGAAAAACCTGGCCCCAAAATTAAGCTGGGTCCTCATTTTGATCTGACTTCTGCCTGTTCTAGAAGCATCAACTTGGCTAAAAACTAAATCTATGTGCTCTGTGGCAGAACTGTGGAGTTAAGCCCTGTGCTGTGAATGAGTCTGCCCAATGACAGGCATTCCTGATGCACCATCCTAAGGTTACCTCTGTGTTCAGGGTCTGGATCCTACCTCTGGTGGGTGTACTGAATGAGGCAGCTTCTTCAGCCTCGTTGCTGAAGATTAGCAGCTGCTAATCTTAGGCCAGCTACAGTCCTGCTCCACACGTAAATGGCAACTAGCAGCTCCTGCGTGAAGTGTCTAGGAACTGCTAAGCAAGGCTGTGCTTTCCCCTGCCTTGCAAAGAGGATTTAGAATAAGGCGCAGCTGCCGTTTCCCATTGCAGAATGCCATGCAGACTCCCTGTGCTCCTCAAAGCCCTGCTGAAGATGATCTGGGACGTACACACTGACCAAAGTTCAACGCCAGAGCCAGTAAAAGCTGCCTTGCTCCAGGGGGCCACTGAATGCCTCATCCTGCTGGATCGCTGCTCTGAAGGGCAAGTGAAGGTGAGCAGGGGACCCAGGACTGCTTCATCTCTGATCCCTTCCCCCTTAGAAGGAAGGGGCAGCGTGGTGCATGCAAAAGCCCACTTGCTTCCTCAGTCCAACAGTATTTTGAAAGCATCGGTTTCCACCCACCACAACATTAGTACTTGACTTCATCAATAAGTGACTCGATGCATATCGACAGGTACCTATATATGTATAATCCTCTTCCAACAGATAGCTGGGGGAGGGTTGATAACACCACAAACCTGAGTGTGCCAAAGCACTGGAAATTGATGCTTTTCTTGTTTCAGGTCCTGCTGGAAGGTGTGTACAGCAGCTGTGAGGAAAACCGCATACGGGAATGCATCAGAAAAGTGCAAGAGAACACGTGAGGCGTGGCTGATCAATGTTCACCCTGCTTTTTGTACAGTAAAGTTTTTTTTTATTTATTTAAAATTACTGTCTTTCTCATCCCACTCTTGTTAGCCCCATACCTCTCCCAAACAAGATACACTTGGGCGCTCGCCTAGCCACTTGCGGGCTTCTCCATGTCTAGAACAAAGCAGCAGTCCAAGCTGAGCCTTGTAGGGTTGTAGAGGTGGGGAGTCTTCTTCCTTAAAACTGCGCTTCATGCAGGAGTTGCACAAACTTGCTGCAATTGCCAGGGGTTGGGACAGAAACCCTTCTTTTCTTAAAGAAAATTGTTAGTCTAGAATATGGAAAAAAAAAAGTAGTAATTTTTGAGGGTCCTGCACAGAGTGGCAAAGTTGTGACAGATCTGGAGTCCTGTCATTCAGTACAAAATGCGGGTTTAGGAAGGAGTCAGGCTGCTTTTGTTTTGGTGGTTGGCTCTGTTTCTTTTTCATACTCTATTTCAATGTAGGGACGTTTTCTTCTGGCTGGTCCTTTCAGGGGAGTTTTCCCTTTAGATTTGGAGTGAGAGGCTTTCTTCTCTACTTCTTCCTCCTCTTCCGGCTCCTCTTCACTACTTGTCTCCAACTTATCCATGTCCTGAGAGAGACAGACAAGAGTGACATCAAAGGATGCTGTGTAACTAAACCTCCTCTTTCTGCAAAATTATCTCGGGTTTCCATTTTGTAATTCCTGGCTCCCAGCTGTCTAGCCAGAGGAGTTGGGCTGTAGTGGATACAGTGCAGTCTGACTGTATCATTATGACCCACAAATCTGATTTTGCTGGCTCTTATCCCGTCACTAGAGACACCAAGAGGGTGGCATTACTTTCAAACAGCGTAGCCTGACAGTTTGTACCTGGTGCTTCACCTACCTCAAAGTCACTGAGATCACTGTCATCTGCTTCCACAAACTCTCTTTTATCCACGTCCTGTAAGAAATAAAAGTCAGAAGCTAGTACATGCAAACTGAGCACAATACAGTGTCATGGCTTGCAATGGAGGAGCCATCAAGGCCACTGCTTGCACACACACACTTTTTCTGTGTGCACACACACATCTCTCCTAACCTCTTCTTCTCCCCCTGACATCCAAACTAGGATGCCCAGCATGCAGGTGAATCTGAGGTGCTGCACCAGGTCAGGAAAGGATTAACTGTGGTGCTGTGGCTGTGGTGCTGTGGCATTACCTCATCATCATCGTCTTCCTTCTCTGCATCGGACTCGCTCTCGCTTTCTGCATCTTGCTGTTGTAGAGCTTTGTCAAAGGCGTGAATGGGGAAGTTGTAAATGTCTCCATACTGAAAAGGAAAATGTGGATTTTCTGTAAGTCACAGGAGGAAGATAGCCGTTGGTGGTAGGGTCATCTGAAGCCTATGGCCTGCAGGGAGGCAGTACCAAACTAGGCTGAACTTGTGGCTTGGCCCCTTCCCTAATTCTGAAGTACGCACTGCTGTACAGAAAATGAGGGGCTCTGCGTTTTAGGGAAGCAAGTCCTCCAGCCTGTTATACAGTCACTCAAGGGCAGCGTGCCGTCATCCCCTACCCCTCCTACGTGGGCGATGCTTCTCTTTCATACCAACGCCCACCTCCCTCCCTGGAGAACCAGCAGGACAGAGAGCAGTAGGAGCAGTTTTCCTGCTGGGCTCTGAAGGCAGTGATCCTTACTGTATCCTGTTTCAGTCTTTCCAGTAATTCCTTCTCAATGGCGTTATCCAGCTGAGCAGCAATCAAGGCTTTCTCCTAAAAGAGCAAAGAGGAGCTGTGTCAGTTGTTTGAAAGACATGTGGAACAGAAGCGACAGATGGGAGATTCCATGAAAGAGCGGCATTACCTCTCTTCTCTTCTCTCGCCTTTCAATCTTTCTGCGTAAAGGAACAAGCTTCCTCCTACAGGGAATGACAAGCGCTAGTTAGTGAATCTGTCAGCCTCTCATGTAGCAGACGAGCAAATGCTCATTCAGGGCAACAACCAGCAGTTACGTCGTTAGAAATGTGCCTGCAACTAGTTTAAGTGCATTTATACAGGCAGACTACACTGCAATTAAATCTGTTTCAGCCAGGTTCATTCACAAGCCTGCCAAAGCCTCAGGAAAACAGCTAGGTGCCCTCGGGCTCTGTGTACAGCCAGTGACCCTGGCTCTGTGGACGGGCAGCGGCTTGATAAGCCAAACCAACGTGATCACTCTTAGTTGTGTCACTTACTGTCGCTTCAGCGTCAGCTTCCGGATGCGGATGAGGTACTGCGTGATCTTAGTAAATCGCTGCTTGCATTTGTGTCGGATGAACCGCGGCCAGTAGATGAGGTTCTCGTCTATCTCTTCCAGTGCTTTCTCATAGTTCTTGCTTAGCAGGACCTGGGGCGGGGGAGAGGGAAGGAGTTGAACTGCGGAGCAACAACAAAGCGGGGACATACCTGGTTTGGGAGGAATCCCATCGCTCCCTGCCCTCTGCCACCTCTCGGTAAATTATATTAGAGCACGCTCGGTTAACTCACCCGCTCCCAGAGTCGACGGGGAAAAGCTGCCCGCTCTATCGTCTTCATGTACAGGTAACACCGACCTGAAGAAAAGGGGAACGTGATCCCAGGCAAGAGGCTGAGCATGTCCCAGACAGTGGGAGAGTGCTCAGAGCCGGGGTTCCCTCAGGCAGGGGGTATTCGCCCCCTCCCCACCCAAGGGATTGTTCCTTGCAGCTGCCGAACTCTCACCTTTCTCCTCCCTGACGGTCGCATACTGACTGTTCGCCAGCGGGCAGGAGGAGCGGTTGCACAGACCAGTCAGGTTATACTCATTGCGGCAAAAATTCTGGGTTTTTGTCCTGAAAAGAAGAGAGGCAAGGTAAAGGGGAAAGGCTGGAGTACCCCACTGCGCGCCCTGCCCCTCGCCGCCGCCAACCCCATCCTCCTCTGCGCCCCTCGTGCATGGCACTGGGGGCACAAGGACGAGGGGAGCGCCCCGGGCCCTGAGGGGCACCCAAACTCGTCCCTCTCCCCCAAAACCCCCTCACTCACGTTATCTTGTAGGAGCAGAACTGCTTGTTCCCCAGCGTGTCCCAGACAACCTGCCAGGACAAACAGCGGGTGACACTTCGCCCGCCACCTCCCTGCAGACCCCCCCCCCCCGGGCGAGGCTCTAACGGGGCGGGGGGGGGACACCCCGCAAAGATGGGGGTCCCCTCTCTGCACCCCGCTGGCGGGGAGGGTGCGGAGCCACAAGAGGCGCAGGGGCAGCACCTCTGCTGCTGCCACAGCCCCTTTTAACCCCCCCCCCCCCCCCCAAAAAAAAAGCACCCCCAGGGTTGGGGACACCCCCCACCCCCCCCCGCCACGTGGTGGTTGGGGCCGGGGAGGTGGGAGAGCCCCGGGCGGGCGCTGATTGGCTGAGACGCGGCTGCCTGACGGCGGGCGGACGGGACCGACTCAACCGGCGGACTCACGTCATCCGAGTGCATGGTGCTGCTGCCGCCGCCGCCGCCGGCCCGCGCGGCCTAGCGCGCCGCCATCGCCGGAAGGGGCGGGGCGCGGCCAGGTCTCGCGAGAGCGGAGGTGGCGGAGGGAAAGGGCGGGGCCGCGCTGTCATGGCGGCGGCGCGGGGAGGCGCTGTCCGTAGGGCCGCAGCGGTGCCTCGGCCGTTGGCGGGGGGAAATAAACCTGTGGCTCATAAACCTGAGAGGTTATCGTGGCCTGTTGCCGGCGCCCGCCGGCCTGGAGCCCTGTCAAAGTGCGTTGTGCCTGGGCAGCCGCGTCGAGGCCTGTTGTTTTGCTTGAGGCAGCAGGGGGGTGGCAGAGGAGAGGGCCCGGCCTCGGGCCCCGACTGATCTGTCATTTCTCCTCCCTGCTTTTCGCAATAGGAAATGGCAGCTGCCTCGGTGAGGGACGGGGCGGCCCGTACCGTCAGGCCCCGCCGTGCAGACCCGTGCTGTTTAATTTTGCACTGCAGAAGCTGCAAGGGAAATGTTTATTTGCAGGCTCTGGGCCCAAAGGGATAAAGCCCTTTCGTTCACAGCTACCAAGACCCCTCACGTGTGTCCCCCAGCAGCAGAGCTAGCAGTACCTGTTCATGTTGCTGCTAATGTGCTCAAGAAGATGCATTTCTGCAGCAGGATGGGTGAAAATACCAGGTCATTTGATGCAAAGATGACGACCTAATTCTTCCCTCAGAGCAGAGAAACTCCATCGACATCATTGGCACTGCAACTAATTTATTAATTAAAAAAGTCTGAGCTGCCAGTGCCGAAGGAAAGAGCCTGACTTGCGTTGCTGATTGGAGCAGCGAAGCGCTGCTGGGTGAGGCGCCTGGGAAGGGCCGGCTGGCGAGGAGCCCGCCTTGCAGGAACCAGAGGCTCGTCTGCCTTCATGGTGCTCGCAGGGGGTGGATTTCCAGAGCAACCAGCCATGGGGCACGCAGGCGGGATTAGAGGTAATATTTAACAGGGAGGTGCACTGTGGAGGTGTGAATAGATCCCCAAATAGAATGGCTTACTTCTTTTCCTTCCATCACAGAAAGCAAACACATTTTTCCTTTTATTCTTGGCAAAGCAGGGAAACAGGTGGAAGATAAAAATAACCAGTTTTTGAGAACAGGCTTGGCATTAGTCATTTCCAGTCAGCCTAAGAAATATAATTTCATCTTGTATGTGCAAAGCGAGGGGCAATGGGCCCACCGTGGATGTGGGATTGCCTGACAATAGCCATTTATGACCTTTGGTAATGAGTCATAAGGTACCAAATCTTGATGAATTGTTATTATCCTCCTGTTTCCCTGCTGGCAAGCGCATCTGCATTGTGCTGCTGGGGCTCCAGAGCAGTGAATCATCTGTTCTTTCTGGCAAGTGAAATGGCTGTGCATTACACAACTGCTCATTCAAGACAGAAATGAGTTTATATAAACTGCCAACAGTGGAACCAGAGAAGCTGTAAGTTTGAGGTTTCACTGGAAAAAATAAGATCACGGGAATTTTTCTGATACTTACAAAATTAATTTGGTACCTCTATTACTTCACTCTTTCTCTTACTTAACCGTAACATACTTTTACAGACCATTATACTCAATAATTATTGTTAACAGCACAGCTGCTCTCTTTCTAAACTTGTGGCCAGGAAATTGCAAAAGGGCAATTAAATCAATCTATTGTACTTCTCATTGCGATGGGTTAGGATCACAAACACAGCCTGTTGCCCCATCTCAGCTGAGGGGCAGGGATTTTTAAAAATGCTCTATTAGTCACTTATAATCACAAGGGATCTAACTAGCTTTGTTGGCTGAGTCTGTGTCTAAGAGTCTAAAACTGCTTTCAGCCTTATTTCTACCTGAATTTCTTGGAGTTCTTCAAATAATTAATGTAATGGATGGTGGAAGAGACAGACAAGCAGCTGTAAGTAGCACATAAAGAGCACAACACATAAAGCTATACCGAGACAGCAATGAACGGGGTTTTTTAACTGTCTTCAGAGGAGTGTGGAGCACATTAGCAGTACAGTGACATCTTTATTGACGGACTGGCAGTGACACAGACGGATAGCGCCCTGTTGTTACAGAAAGGTTTCGTGCTGGGGATTATAGCAGAATTCTGCAGAAAGAAATCTCTCAAAGCTGATGCTGCTGATTTAATTTTCATTTTCTCCAGTGCTTTTCTTTCAAGAACAGTAAGCGCTTTAAAGACATTGACAAATGCCACAGGACTCATCTGGGAGAGATGTTGGTGTTATCCCCTACTGCATGAGGAGGCTGTGCCCAAGACAATATTGTCCTGCAGGACAGGTTGATATGATTCTCCTCATCTTTGTACCTTTTTTCTACAGATGAGATGTAGTGAGTTTGGGTAACTTGCCTAGAAGTCACACAGCAAATGAGTGGCTTAACTAAATGGATAGAGTCTCTAAATCCTGGGTCTCTGCTCCCTGCTGTGGATTGCACGGCCGAGAGAACGGGTCAGCGATACAGCCTGTGTCCATCCTGTGTCCACAAGTCTTGGGGGCGGCTGGGTTATTCTTGGGTGCTAATACATCCATGTTCTGTTAGCATAATATTAGCTTCAAAACAGGGCATGCATCCTTGCACTTGCTATTCTGCATTTTCTGCCTCCACATCACTGTCATCTGTGAGAGGGAAATCGCGCAGGGTTTTCTGAGTGGTGTAGCTTTTGGTTTGCATGGGGCATTCCTGGCTTAAGATTGCCTGGGTAAAGGAGAGAAGAAATCATGCTTTAGTAAAAATGGTGATTAATTTGAATAGTTAACAGGAGCATTACCCCTTTTAGAGAAAGCCAAAGCAGCCAACAACTTTTGCCCAGGAAATACAAACTGTGAGTTAGGGAAAGGACCATAGTTCTAAAATTTTCTCTATTGTCTGAGGTTTTTGTCCCTTTTTTGAGGGCAGAGTGGAGCCCAAGAGGGAAGACATAATCCCTGGCAAATTTAAATTTATTGTAATTCCCCCCCCAAATATCTGGATTATTAATCCCCTATACTTTAATGGAATAAGGTATACTTAAACTCACAATCTTCTCCTCCTTAGCGGGAGGGTTGCGCAGGTACCAACAGAGAGGAGCGTAAGCGATATTGATAACTCCAATGATGATCATCAGCCAGGGAAACCCAATAGCTCGTACAATCGCACCACCTGTGGATGGACCTGCAAATTTAAAGATTAAAAAAGGCTAAGATGACAGGGAGCAAAAGGTTCCTTTCCAGTTTGGAGGAGGTCTGTGAATCTACGGTGGCTGGGTTGCAGACTCTGTGCAGTGAACTCTGGGTGGAGGAAAGGGAGTGATAAACTGAGTGAGATACACACTGAGTACGTCATCCCACGAGTAAGAGTTCCTCCATACCGATCGCAAAGCCCATGCAGAAGGCGACGTCAGCTATGGCATAGACATTGCCGTAGACAGAGGTGTGGCGAAGATCCACGAGGTAACCCATGGTAGGCATCATGGAGGAGTCCACCATTCCTGCCCAAAGCAAGAAGGACCTGATCAGTCATCGCCTTCTCCGAGGGCAGCGGAGAGAGCTGCATTTGATCTGTGTTGCACAGCCTGAACACCAACAGCTTACCTATGGCAAAGCCAAGCCCACCATTTGGGCCAATCAGCCCGTAAATGTTTTTGGCCAGAGGTACCTTTGAGAGGGGAGAGAGAGAGAGAGTATATGAATAAGGTGAGAAGAGCTTGCTGAGCTGTGCAGGTGTAACGTAGATCTGCAAAACGGATACACACGCGCAACCACTGATCATCTACTGACTGCTGGGCACGTAACCTGGTTTCAGTACTCTTGCCCACACTGCCCCTGCTGATCCCTCTACAGAAAGGTCTTGAAATTGTCTTGGGCTACTTACACAGAGGAGACTAACTCCCACCACAGCCATGCCAATCAGGGAGCACAGCCACCTGCAACGAGGCCACAGTTAGAGGGCAGATGTTCTTGGTGTGTACAACACCACGAGCATAATTCATGCTGAAAGCGCAGGTCTGGGCTGGGTTGAGCTGAAATCTTTTATGTTCCACTTACCGGCCCATTTTGTTAGCCAGAATCCCGAAGAGATTGGTGCCGATGAGGTAGGATATACTGGCAGGGAGGAAGGCCATCCCTGGGAGACAGAGAAACAGTAAAAAAGAGTGTGTCATCCCCAAGCAAATACAGGGGATCTGCAAAAATGTTCACTTTTCTAGCTGCCTCTCTCATTCGGAGAATATCATGAGCCAAGCAAGGCAAGCCAATGTCCAGCGCCCACTCTGTGGGTGCCCATCCATGCAGCGGTGCTTGTCTGTGTCCTCCACTGTCATTCCTCCGTGTCACGGCTGCGCTGGCTGCCCCCTTCCTCCATCCCCTGTAGAAGGGTGGGGGTCCTGCTATGAAGACAGAGGGAGACATAGAAAATGTGTTTGCTTTTGATGGGGTGGGAAACTGAGGCACGCAGAGGTGCAGTGATTCACTCACAAGATCTGTGAGACAACCAGAAGCTAAATGCAGAACTTTTTTGTCCCCACTGTTTTAATAAGCTCGTCCTTCTCTCCTGTCGTAGTTTCTTCCTTTTCCACCTTTCTCCCCTTGCCTTCTGCTTTTCACTTACTAAATAAAGAGGAATAAAATAACTGCTTAAGTAAAAAGCTTGGGGATCATTATGTAGTCAAAATTAAATATTTGCACTGTTTGCTGATTTACCAGTTGTTTATTTTTAATATACTCTCCCGCCAACTATAAATAAAACTGAACAGCTCCATTTCACTAAGACAACTTCCTTATTGAAACACACTGATTTGTGTTTGATTTTCTTTCCTCTCTTTAACAGCTACAGAACACGGTTAATCCTGCAGGTTTAGTCCAAGCTCTTCTGGTGGTTTTGTTTTTTTTTCTAGAATTATGGGAGTGGGCAAACCGAGCATACAAACAAAGAAGCCCCTTGAGTTCATAATAGTTTGTGAGATGGGTGGCTTGCAGTTGAACTGTGTCTAAATTCAAACTGCTCTCAAATCTCAGGTACCCGAAAATCCAGTGAATATATTTGGGATGTTCTTTGATGTCTACTGACCTCTGGGTCCTGCTAAGTCACCTCAGAGGTTGCCCTTCAGTTCAGTGGTGACAGGGGCAGCCCTGAGTGCTTTTCTCAGCCTGTGACATTTGTGGTTACCATGCAGCTACACTGTCCCTTCTCCCCACTGCCAGAATACTTGGGACGCTGCTTTACCCTTGTCCATCCTTGCTCAATCACTTGCTCATGAGAAGCATCGTAGGCTCTTATCAGAATGGATGCTCCTGCCTGACCAGAGGATAACTTGATTAGAAGCGCTCTCAGCTCTCCTGCTCCCAGGCTGCAATTCAATTTGGGATCTAAGTGTAGCCTGGGGCACCCCCCTGGTCATTCCTCAGCCAATTGGGTTTTATAACAATTAGTTTTTATTTTCGTAGCAAACACAGACAATGTTATCTCCATATCACATTTTCTAGGCAGCTGGTAATTAGCACGTACCATCCTGTCCTGCCTGGGACTCTCTAAATGGCCTTGTTTTACTCAGAGCTGCCTCTGCAAAACCCATCTGGCTGCCACGATTTCAGCCCAGCACGATACCATTATCTGCCCTGCAGAAGACAGGATTCAACAGGCTTCCCATGCACACAACAGCCTTTCTTCCACCGTTATTGCTCTTGTGGGGAGTCTGATTCCATACAATTTTTTCAATAATAGAGAAAAACACATTGTATAGCTACCACTAAGGACATTTCCAGCTGAAATTGGAGCAACGCGCAGCCTGGGATCACTCACTCTGTGCGGGTGAGGGCATATGTTTTCTTCTTTTTTAGAATGATATAAGAGATTATTCAATCCATCTCACAGTGCCAAAGCAGGACCGGTTCTAGCTAAATTATATCAAGCAGCTGTTCAGGAGTGGAGGCTGCAAAGCACAACACCTACCCAGCTGCCATTTCGGGGAGCACATGGTTTGCATCATCCAGATGGGCAAGGTGGGCTCGAGCATGGCCACCCCCATGTTGGAGAAGCAGAGGGCTCCTGATGGGGAGAAAAGGGAGAAATGCTCTGTTTTAGCCACCTTTTGCTGCTGTTTCGAGCAGGCATGAGTGAATCTCTTTAATCAGGAGACGCAGGTGCACAAAGAGGAGCGCGGTGCGTGCTGACGACCGCCTTTACCTGCAGCGATCAGGATGTAGGGGTCTCGCAGGAGGGTGGACACCGGCGTGCCTTTGGTGCTCTGCAGGATGGCAAAGCGGGGGGTTACGTTGGTGGAGAACTGCGTGTGCGTTCGCACCCATCCGCGGCTGGGTGCCTGCACAGCCCTCGTCCCCGGGGGAGCGCGCGCCCGCTTCGTTCACGCCGCATGGCACCCGCTCACATATGCGCACCCGTCTGTACTCACCTCTGGGGAGATCTTAGAGGGCTGCAGTATGCAGAGCTGCAAAGCTGGGAAGAAAACACTGATGTTAGCTTACTTCTGGAGGCAGCATCCCTTCAATCCACATTTCCCTCTGGCTTTTCCTTCAGCCCGACCCCTTTCATCAGCAGAGCCCCTGGGGATGCAGCAACTGTGTTTGGGGCCATCGTTCAAGCGGGCAGGGGGAGAGGTGAGTCCCAGCTCTGCTCCCATGGGAGCGAGCAGCAAAACTCCCTGAAGTGGACTGTGTTAGAATTGTTTTGTCGACCCACGAGGCAGTCAAATATGCAAATGCTCTCCGTCAGGCTGCCAGCTGCCTGCTGCGGAGCCACAACTAGAGCATGACAGAAATTAGATGTGGAAAAGAATAGGATTACAAAAGGAAGTTTCACATGTACGGGACCTACGTTTCATCTTCCAAAAGCTCTTACATGCTTCATTAAAGATGTCTTGCATTACATCTAGGCAAAGATGGTAGCTGTGACTATAATTTAATTAGCTTAATACTTCCCACTAAAAATGCACATTTCTGCTGTCTGTAACTTTGCCGTTACACTCTGAAGGCTCTCATGGCCTGCATCTGTAATACAGCTATCAGAGAAAGAACAAGGATCGCTCGCCATTTATGCTGGCAAAGTCTAATTCCTTCGTGGCATGGTGAAGAGGCTGCAGACAAGAGTGCCTTTCACAAAGAATTCACAGTTCAAAGAGCTTTACTGAATGTGCTATTTAAGCCATTAAAGCAATCAGGGGGTTTATTAAGTAATGAGGGACTAATTCTTACTATATTGCTATGTCAATCATCTGGTGGTAGAAAACATATGATTTAGCAATAACAGAGCAACCAGTGCTGATGATATCACCCGTGTTGTATTAATGTGCTTCTTCCTTCACACAAGATTCTCCCCGAAATGTCTGCATTTCAGTCTTTTCCCATGTTATTTTTTTTGGTAGGATTAAACCGTTTGGCTTCTCACCTCCATCCAAGAGAGCGAGGAATGCCAGGACCAGGAAGGGAGACGATTTCCCCACGAATTCGTACATCACGCTCCCAAAGGGGGCCCCAACTGCAAGGGAAAGGTTGGGTCACACAGCGGCAGTGCCACCGTCCCCAGCGCCTGGGCAGCAGCGCTCGGCTCCTGCCGTCGTGGTTTTCCCTGAATCCCCCGGCGGGTGTTTGGTGAAGGTGGTGGGAAGGTGTCGGGTCCCGTGGGCAGTGGCCGTGGAGAGTGGGCAGAGGGAGGGAGGAGGACAGGCCAGCCATGCCCGTGGGATGCCACCGGGGAAGGGGCACAGGCAGGCAGGTGGAAGCCGTAGGTGATGGCCAACAAAGCTCCGGAGATGCTGTTGATGTAAACCCCATTGGGAGCAAGGTTTCCTTACTCAGCACACCCAAGGCCAAGCCTCCGAGAGCGATCCCCATTGCGTTGCCCCTCTCGAAGTCGTCCGTGTACACGCTGGCCAGCATGCCCAAGCCTGGGAGCAGAGAGAAAGTGGAGGCCACGTGAGGCTGGCTGGTGCTGTGGTGGTGGGGCTCCTCTCTGAAAGCAGCCTGGGTTTTGGGGGGGCTTTATCTGCTTGCCAGCTGGGCTGTGGGGGTGCACCCCCTGCAGCAGCCAGGCAGGTGCAGCGAGGAGGAGGAGTTTGAAGCCGAGGAAGGCACTTAGTTTGTCTGCGCTGCTGATCATTCCCAAGACAATAACTGGACCCAGACAAGGGGAGCTAACGCAGAGACTAAGTTATAGCTAAAACATTTACCCATTTACCTGCGACTGATGAGAATGATGACCCAATGCCTTGGAGGGCTCGGGCGATGAACAGCAAGGTGTAGGTGCCTGAGAAGGCAAACACTGCGGAGGAAGGAGAGAGATGGCATCAGGCAGAACTGCGGACTGAGCGTTAAAACCCTGCAGAGGGTAAGAGCAGCCTCAGCTTGCACCAGTTTGGGTGCTGGAGGGGGCAGGGTGCTGCTCATCCTTTCTTGTCACCGATTTCTGAGACTGGTTGCTCTGCTCACACTCCTTTCTCCAGCACGGGGACAGCAGTGCAGGCACAGACCAAAGTCTTTTCTCCTGTGCTGCTGTGTAGGAAGGGCCGCCAGAAGGGCAATACTCACTGACTGTGGAGAGGAACATGATGGTGAATCCGATGAACATGGGGATGTGGTATCCTATCCTGGAAAGGGGAAAAAGAGGCACGATCTCAGGGAGGATTCCTCATTCCAGCTTGAGATTTGGTCTTGCCGCCCAGCCTTTACACACAGATCTCTGTGGGCTGGCGAGCATCTCCTGAACGTGCGGATGTGCCCGTGAGTGCTGTTCAAGGAAGCACCCAGTGTCTAAGTGCCCTCAGATAATACTGTAAAGCACACCCAGAGACACCGCTCTGTTTTGCCAACTCATCTGCCCACCCAGACCACGTGGAGATGAGCCCAGCACCCCTCACACGTGTCTTCTAGAGACAAAGGCAAAGAAATACTCAGGGGCAGAAAATCTGAACATTATATTCATAGCAGGGTGGGAATCTCTGTTTATTTGATGGTTACTGGTATTAAATAGCATCTGTCTGCACCTGAAGAGAGCATTAGTGAGGCTTATGTTGTAATATAAACTTGCAAGCCATTTGTAGGCTTTTAGAAAAGGTAAAATTCATGCTTATCTTGATGCATATATTCTCCTCCTTGCTATTCTACCCACCGGCTCCTGTAATTCCATGGTTCAGGAGCTGCCTGTCCCTGAAGGGCTTACACCCCGGTACAAACCCAGGTCTCTGACCTACCTGTTGGTCAGGAGACCCACAGCTGGGTTGACCACCAGCTGTATGAGAGCCTTGGAGGCAAACAGCAGACCCACACGGACATTTTCCTTGGCGAGGAACTCCTCGCCCTCCGGGCAGCCGCTCGGCACTGGTGGGCTGCTGGGGGGGGGCTGCGGCAGGCGGCTGCTCTCCGTCCCGTTCACCAGCTCCTCAGTGCTGGTGGAGCCCAAGACAGTCACCGTGGTGTTGTCAAAATAGGAGAACATGGAGGAGAAAAGAGGAGCCTTCAAGGCTGGAGGAGCCGGCTCAGTCCGGGCTGGGGCAACAGAGCCGTTGGTGCCTTCATATTCTGTTGTATAAAGGAAGGTGGGGATGATCGGTACTGGAAGAAAAGCCAGGGAAGGGATTAGTTAGTGATTTTACTCCACTTTCTGGCTCAGCACACAGCTGAACTGAATGGTGCTGGCCAAATGTCAGTGTCCTGGAAGCTCCCAGCCCTCCCCATGGCTCTCCCTGCGCAGGGACCCTGCGGCATCAACCAGAGACCGACCGAGGCGCTTAAACCCCGAGGCGGCACCCGAAGAGCACAGCGAGAGCCGGACGCCGTACCCACGACTGTCAGCAGCATGTTGTCCAGCAGCAGCGCGACGAACACCACCACCAGCACCAGCCTCCGCGACGCTCTGCCTGCTGCCAGCCAGCGCCAGGGCTCGCGTTCGGCAGCCGGAGGCATGGTCGAGAGCCGGGAGCTCAGCCTGGGTCCTGCTGGCTCCTGGTCTTCAGGGCTGAAGGTCTCCTATAACCTTTAAAGAAAACACTCCGCGTTACAACCTCCCACAGCTCATGGCTTCTCCCTCGAGAAAGCAACTCCTGAGGTCACTTAGCGCCTGTGTCCTCCAAGAGCTGGGTGCTGTTCCCTAGGAGCTGGGACCACCAGCTTTGCTGTCAGAGACCGTGGTTTTATCAAGCTTGCATTTAAAGTTGCAGATGGAGTGCGCTCTAACCCCTTTCCACTCTCCTGAGACATCTTGTACCTGCCTCAAGGCATCATTTAAGTCTTCTTCCAAAGACTCAAAGCGCACATCAAGCCGGTAGCTTATCTGTGGTAATCTCTACATCTTTTACTCCATGTTTGTTCTTTGGAGATTAAATTTGGTCTCAAAGGAAATTCATTTACCTTACATGTCTTTTCATTTGACCTAATTGAAATGTCATGGCAAGATACAGGACTTAAAAGCCTAACATATGTGATTAAGATCAGGGCTTCAGAGGGGCTGAGAGAAGATTGCTTGCTCAGTCACACCGAAAATATCAATCAGAAATTTGCACTAAACCAACCAAACAACTAGCCAAATAGCTCTTAAGCACTTCAGAGACTAAGTGGCAAAATGAATGGAGCTGAGTCTGAGTTATCACTCTTTCCAATAATCCTGTGGTTTCCTAAAATCCCAGGCAATGATATTTATCAATTTTTAATTTAAAAAAGCAAACTGTCCAAAACCTCTATCTTCAAATATGAGTGCCACACAAGTCGCCAAGTTGGGAAATGGGGATGTTTTCTCACTGTACCTCCAAGTACTAGTAAATACCAAATAATAGAATTAATGCAAGAGAAGATATGTATATATATAAATTAAGAGAGAGAGAGAGAAAGAGGAAGGAAGCATAGACAATAAAGACATGTAGACTAATGTAGCCCTTAGGTCTCAAGCCACAAACCCTGTCCCCTTCTCAATGCAAACCTGTTGCGTGGCGCAGAGGAAAACAAACTCTCACCTTGGAGCCCATCTTGGTGCGAGGAGCCGGCTGCTGCTGCGGGAGGCGGTGAGGTCTGCAGCTGCTGCTCCTGGAGGATTTATGATTACCTTTTATCAGAAGAGGATATGAGTGTCCCTCTTCCATGGAGATTTGATTGGAACCTCAAACAAGTTTCATTCAGCCCTGCAGCTCCCTCTGCGTCAGAGCAGGACGATGGGGTGGGCTGAGGGGGACTGGGAGGAGAGAGGCAGGAATGTTTATCTGCAGCAGAGGCACCCTCTCTCCAGGCTTTCATGAACGCTTATCTCTCTCCTAGCACCTTAACTCTTGCCTGGGTCTGAGCACACCGAACGTGCCGCCCCGGGACTGCACAGCCCTCTGCTCTGTGGGGGAAGCCTGCTTTGCCCCGTCGATGGGTGGTTACGAGGGGCAGCGAACGGATTCATCACTGGGAGGCAAGGCTGGCATTGTTAAATGGCCCTGGGAAATGCATTTATAAAATACATAATAGTCTAGGTCTTGGAATACTCTCCAGTGACTGATGGCCGTTCTCTTGCTGCCTAATGCTGCTTGTCCTTGGTACGGCTGCCCTCATTCCAACTGTGACTCCGTGTTACACATCCTGGAGTAAAACTGGCCAGATTTCACCGACGAGACCCGCAACACCCCAGGGATTTTTTGGTTAACTCCAAAACTCAGGGATCACAATTTGGTGAAAGAGGCTTATCGCATCAGTCGCTCGTTCCTGCTCCCTCCGCACGTGTTTGCCCGTCACCATGGGCCATACGTCTGCGTTTACCGGCTTGAGCCCACGGACGTTGGCAGCGAGCGCCGGTGCGTGGGTTGGGTGCGTGTCTGTCGCTGCCTGCACCAGGCGGGTGGTGAAGGAGAGACATCGGCCGGCGAGTGGGGAAGGACTCGCTGCGTAGGCGGGAGAAGCTTCTGCAGGATACACAGCTGAAAAGGCAGCAGAGGGGGGTGTTAAGGGTCTGTGTAGAGGCTTTGCAGGGAGATCTGCGTTGCTTTACAGCCTGCGAAGGGAGGGACAGGAGCTGCGTGGCCAACAATTCCCGCAGCAGGCAGTACCAGAGTCGCTGCTTGTCCCACGGGATGCGGTACAAGGAGCTCCCTCCAAAGCATCCCTTCTCAGGCAGGTTTTTTCCTTTACGTGCTGAATGTTTTTAGCATTAGAAGGAAAATAAACTGAAAGAGAGCTCTTCCTCAAAGAGAAATATTTAGGTCACTGAGTCTCATGCTGTGGGCTGGTCCATAGGATGCTGACAAGCTGCCTTTGCCTAGTCCACAACGTAGATCAGCTTTTCAGGGTTTCCAAAATTATAAGTGTGATAATAAGCGTTCATAGTGGATGTAGATATTTTTAAGGCCAGAATGCACTGATCTGGCCCATTATTTCTGAGAGGTGTGTGGGAATCTCGCCTCTCCCCTGGGTATCAGCAGGTTATGGTCCCTCCACATCTGAGGTCTGCCCCTGCCTCCTCCCCACAGAAGGATGCTGGCAGTGGGGTGCCTGTCCACAGCCTTTCCCCATGCTGGTATGCTGTCTGCTTTATCTCCAGGGACATGGAGATGCTTCTTGGATTAACAAGGTGCATTTCTCATAAGCAGCGCTGTATGGAAAATTATATCTGTGCATGGGTGAGGTACAGCAAATGCCATTTACAATGTGATCTCTTTCTTCCATCATTTCTGTTTTCTTAAACTTTTGACACTTTGCTCCATGATTTCTTTTTTAAACCAAAACCAATACCATCATTCATTCAGGATACAGAGATTTACCACAGAGAAAGAAAATAAATCCTAAACATATTCACCTTTTCTCTCTTGGCGCATAAATCTGCCATTGAGGCCATTTTTCTGGCTTCTGCATGGCCAAAAACTATTGCCAATAACGTGAGATGAGTACATCCTACCAAGGAATTCCCTGGGTGTGCATTAGAGCAGAAGTTGAAGCCTTTAAATATATTTCATGAGCTGAGAATTGAATGTCTAGGCCTGGAAATTACCTTCTAAATATCTGCAAAGTAGACAGAGGATGAGCAGTGCAGCACTACCATCTACTGAGGGAGCTCAGAATTGCTCAGCTGTACCTTGGGCTCTGGGTAGAAAACAATTCAGATTCTCCTTCAGGTGAGGAGGGGTATGTGGAAACAGTAGTAGTTATTATTATTATTATTATTATTATTGTTGTTGTTGTTGTTGTTGTTGTTGTTATCTTTTTTCTTTTGTAGGCCCCAAGGACATGTAGGACACCATCTCATTTGGCAGCTGAAGGAGATTGCAGTGTTGTGTCACTTGTTTTGCAGAGATGATGGGAAGGCTTACTCAGATGTGCTTTGGAAGCATTTCCATGTGTCTGTCAGATTTTTCCAGGCAGTTCTCTTTGAGATTTTTTTTTTTTTAAGCCATTATAAATGTTTGCCATGAATTTTTCTTTCAATAACCCTACAGAAAAAAAATGACTACAATTTTCTTCCTGGCCAGACTGAGGTAGTAAAGTATAGTGAATATTTCTTATGTAATGAAAAGTATAAGAGAATTTATGGGCTGTCTCGAGGCCCAGCATAGGATGTGGGCCTGAAAAATCGCTGATAGCAGACCTCACGCTAGCTCTGGAGGTTGATTGCAATTCTGGTGAATTCGGTTGACAGCAGGCTTCGCTCGCCGAGATTGCTGTCTGCTGCTGACTCACCTGAGGTGCAGTGAAATACATCTGCTGTGCAGCGAGGGCTCCTGAGTACCAGCACAAAGCAGCATTTTACAAACCAGCGTGAGACAAATGGCTTATAGATGTAATACCACCAGCCCTGGGTCAGGTGAACACGACAGCGTAAACAGAGATTGGAACAGGCACCCATAAAACCATACTTTGCTTTAAAGTCACTCTCTGCTAATATTTCCTTTACCAGAAGGTTTCTGTTACCCAGCGCTGGAACCGTTGCCTGTTGCCTTATGCTCTCCTGTGGGCGAATTTGCATCGTCCTCTCAAATGCTATGAACTGAATAAAAATATTTAGAAAACAAAAAAAGGTCTGTTTTGAGCAATTGGAGTTTGCATCCCTGGGCCACCTTTTAGCCAGGCTTTGAATGCAGGTGGAAGCGGTTTGCAAAGTGGTGCCGGTTGAAGTAACCCTTAAGGCTGCCATTTAGCGAGTCCTGCTGGTTTGTGTTTTGTTAAGTCCTTTTGAATATTAACAAACGCGAGAGCTCGGTAATGTGCGCAAGGTCACGTTGCATTAGAAGGAGAGCTGAAACCTGGCCAAAGCCTTCCAGTTTTGTGTTTAATCCACTCGACGGTGTTGTCCCGATGTCTGGGGATTATTTATTGTGTTTACTCCCTCCTTAGTCAAACAGATTCTTGTGCGATTGTTTGTTTTTTTCCCATCAGTCTCACCAGTCCTTGGTACTTTATTGCTCCTCCAAACAAGCACGGAATTGCCAATAGACCTTTGAAAATGTATTCCCCCAAAATATTTCTAGTTTTAGCGTAAAAGGAGATAGAATATTGGTTTATAACATGAAATAATTCTATCTCACTGCTAAGTGTGTGGGGGAGAACAAACAGCAACTATTAAAATTTAACATGTATGAAGAGATACATAAGCCATAAGGAAATAGAAGGTTGACAGACTAATGGTTTCCTGGAAAAAGGTGTTTACAAATAACCCACTGTCTTTTTTTTTTAATTAAATTAAAGGTTTAGAGGGTAAGGCAGCTCTCATTCTGTCCTTTAAGCAATTGTACCAGTCAGCCCTTGATGTTTGAGTACGCAGCATCAGTGCAGGTGGGGTGTTTCCATTGACAGCCCTGTCTCATTGCCAGTTTGTACTTTATTTCTCATCTATCTCCTATCTTCCCTAAGCAGCTACTGTTACGCTCTTAGATCAGAGCGCTGGTTTTAGATGAAACATATCCATGAGAGCACGGCTGAGGTGTAAGGACACATACGGGGCTTGTGGGACACCAAACCCCATTGCCGGAGCAGTGCCGAGCCAAGGCAGCGGGGCAGAGAGGGCCGGGGCAGGAGGCCAGGGCTCTGCTTTTCGTTTACAGCAGAACAACTCCTTTTCTCGTCATCTTAGCCATTAAACCTTCTGTCAATTCATAAATTAATTGCCTTGGGTTTTCTTTCCTTCCTTCCTTCCTTCCTTCCTTCCTTCCTTCCCCCCTTTTTCTTCCTTTTCCTTCTTCTCTTTTTCTCTTTTTCTCTTTTATCTTTCCTTTCCTTTTTCTTCTCTTTCCTTTTCCCTTTCCCCCTTTTCCTTTTTTCCTTTTCCTCTTCCCTTTTCTTTTTTTTTCCCTTCCCCCCTTTCCGTTCCCCTTCTTCCCTTTTCCTTTTCCCCTTTTCATCTTCCTTTGTTCTTACCTTTTTGCCCTTCCCTCCTTTCCTTTTCCTTTTTTCCATTTCCCTCTTCCTTTTCCTTTCCCTTTCCCCCTTTCCTCTTCCTTTTTCTTATCTTTTTCCCTCCCCCTTTCCTTTTCCCCTTTTCCCTTCCCTTTCCCTTTTCCCCTTCCTTTTCCTTATCTTTTTCCCCTTCCCCTTTTCCTTTTTTCACTTTCCCTTTTTTCCCTTTTGCTTTTTTCCCCATTTCCCTTTCCCTTTTCCCCTTTTTTTCCCTTTTTCCCCCCTTTTTCCTTTTTCCCCCTTTTTCCCTTTTTTCCCCATTTCCCTTTCCCTTTTCCCCTTTCCCTTTCCCTTTTTTCCCTTTCCCCTTTTTCCCCATTTCCTCTTTTCCCCTTTCCCTTTTTTCCCCTTTTTCCCTTTTTTCCCCTTTTTCCCTTTTTTCCCCATTTCCCTTTTTCCCCTTTCCGTTTTTCCCTTTCCCCCTTTTTCCCCCTTTCCCCTTTTTCCCCCTTTCCCCCTTTTTTCCCCTTTTTCCCTTTTTTCCCCTCCCCGGTGCCCCCCCCCCCCCAGCACCCCGGCCAGCTCCCGCCGTTCCCCCGCCCCGTCTCGCGGACGCTCCCGGCGGGCGGGGCCCGGCGCGGCGCCGCTATATCAGCGCATGCGCGGCGGCGGTGGCGGCGCGGGAGGAGGAGGAGAAGGAGAGGAAGATGGCGGCGGTGCGGGCGGTTCGTGGGCTGGTCAACGGCGCCGGGCCCGGCGGGCCGCGGGAGCAGGTGGCGGCCATCACCCGCGACTACGTCTCCCAGCCGCGCCTCAGTGAGTGCGGGGAGCGGGCGGGCTCCCCGGGACGCCTCGGTGGGCGAGCGCCCGGTGGGCCGCAGGCTAGGCCGAGGCCGGGCCGCCCCGAAGCCGGGCGGGCCGCAGCTCCGGCGGCGGGCGGGCGAGGCCGGCAGCCTGGGCCGCTCCTTGCGGCAGAGCCGGCCTCCCCCCAGGCCGGGCGCCCCTTCGGGCTCAGGCGCAGGGCTGGCCTGGGGGTGCATGGGGGGCTCTGGGGGGCTGCAGGCCGGTGTCCCGTCCCCCCCCCCCCCCGAGCTGGGCTTTTAATTGCACCGGGTGGGTGCTGCAGTCGTGCTTTTCATGGCTTTGTCCTGTCTAAACGCTTAAATTAATCACACGCTGGAACCACGGGCCTGTTGCTGGCATGCTGGGTGGCATAGGCCGTTTTGGTGTCCTTCGTGAGAAACTTGGGTTTTTAGCAGGAACTTAAAGTTACTGTAAACTGCGGGGGGTGGTGTGGATTCTGTCCCTTTCAGATGAAGTTGAGAAATCTGATGGAAAAGGGGAAATGCCGTGGCCTTGTGAAAAAACCTTTATTGCGGTGTAGTAGGGGGGAAGTCAAAGCTGTTTGAAGGTGCACTTGTTTTCTGGCCTTTTTTTGATCTAGGTAGTAATTACACGAGTGACTCTACCTGTACACCCAAATAGCGTGGGTACTTACAAGGTGGTAAGCAGGGAGCCTCTCTGCAATGGTTTCTTTGAAAACGTCAGTCTGGTTTGAAAGCCAAATTGATCATCACCATTCCTGTTCACCCAAGTCTACTGCTCTGCTTTAGTCTGGAGTGGAGGCTTCTGTCAAGGTTGGAGCCAAGGTGACTTCATAGTCAGTTCATCTTTTTCTATGTAGATTTTGGCTTTTGCCCAAACTGACACTGCTTGCAAGCTGGATAAGAAAAACATTTCAGTTGCTTTTGGTTTGTCACAGAACTGGTTGATCTTATTGGAAGCAGGATTTTGAGTCAGTGGTGCGCTGTTTTCAGGGGGAATTGATGCTGACTGATGTCAAGGAAATACTGTCTTGCGGACAAAACAAGGAGTGTTGTAAGCCCTTTCCCGTTGACTGAGGAGGAAGTGCTCATGAGACAGTCATGAGATGAAATGCTTTGCTCAAGATGGCGTTTTCCATTTCTTGCAGGCAGTGGGCTGCAAACACTTGCAGTCTCAGCAGACTCCACTGGTCAAGGAGTCATAGCATAATGTCTGTGTAATTCTCCTTGCTCAAGTGAAAGGAGCAGGCCAGCTTGTGCTTTTGATTAAGACTAGTTCAGGAACACATGTTGTGTCTCAGGGTGTTTAGCAGGATTTTGACAGGAGTAAAAGTGAGAAATAGAAGTTCCAGTCTTAGACCATCTTATATACCCAGTGACCCTCAAACCTTGTCTAATGCAGTTTTGATTATTGCCAATTAAGTGATTACATTGCAACAGTTCAGACTGCTTGTTTAAATGTAAATACCGCATTGTTGACAGTCTAGACAACACATGGTAAGTGTGCCAAACCTGGGCAGACTGAAGTGGCAAAGCCAGATGATTCCCTGTGGCTTGGTGCTGGTGGAATTTGTGATCTTTCCCAGTACCACGAGCGCCTGTTTCCTCTGCCTTGTAGCGTGACCAGGAATGGGTGCTGGTGTCTCTCCTGTTCTGCAAATGGCTCTACTTGCTCATTTTTCCCTCCCAGGGATAAGTGATTAACAGTCACTCTCTTGGTCACTGCTGCTTGTGACCCTGATAAAGCTTTGACTCAGTGTTGCTTTTACCTGTGGATCAAGTGATGCTGGGCTCTAGCTGGGATACTAGTGTGTCCTTAGAGCAATGCAGAAGGACTGTTTACTACAGCTTTTTTTCACAGCTTTTCCGCTGGGCTGATAGCAGAGTGATGAATTCTGGGCCCATGGTACCTCAGAAGTTGTATGTAGTGCTAATGCTTGAGCTGCTGATGTTTAAGACATGAGCCTTATCAGGAGCTGGCTAGCTGTGGCCTTCTCTCAGGTGTCAATCCTTAAGTTAAGCCAGGATAACCCAAGAGTAGGAGCAGTTTGGCTAAGGTGAAATTCAACCTTTTACAGTATGGTGCGTTGACCTTTTCTCAGGAGTCAGGAAAGGTGTTATAAGGTTTCCTCTTAGCAGTGTGCCAAAAAAACACAACTCACTGTAGAAGCTCTGCTGATCAGCTTTTGAGCATGAGATCCGCTTGAAAGCCTGGACTTAGCAAAGCATGTGGGCTGTTTTGGTGTCACGGAGCAGGATATTTCTGTGGTTAAAAAAAAAAAAGCATAGAAGTTAAGTATTGATATTAAGGTTTTCTCACCATTTGTTGGACATGAAGTGCAGTGGCACCTTCTTTATCACAAATTACAGATGTTGTTATCCCTGCTTTTTAAAGATCTTGCAACTGTATATTTTTCTTAGCTTAGTATGTCAACTCTACATTGTATTGGTGTTTCTGGTGGCATTTGAATTATCCCTGGATATAGACTTGCAGTGAATTGCTGTGACAGACAAGAAAATGGCAATATCATATATCTTAACATTACCTTAGGTGCTTTGGAAGTAGCAGCAAAAAATGCTGGCCACACAATTCAGTAGCTAATCCTTCTTGTAGAGTTCATAATAAACATAGAGGTGATACAAAGCTGGGCCCAAAATCTGCAAACCTGAGACTGGTGATAGGAATGAAACTTTGAAAACTTTATGTAGGATATTTCTGATATTTTGAGGAAGTAGCTGACTTGTGGCTTGCTTTCTTTCAGCTTATAAAACTGTATCGGGTGTGAATGGTCCCCTGGTTATCTTGGATCAAGTTAAGGTAAAGATTCCGATTGTTAATGAATGAAGCTTTTTGAGAGAGAGTTTACAATAAAACCCGTGACAGATTAAATCCAGACTGTTGTGAAATTCATGGGTCCACTGAGCAATTTTAATACAAGATATGTTTCTAACTGCTGAGATAAATGAGAGTATGCAAATTTCTGTAAAGCTGAGGAGAGTTGGAAGAAAGGGAGAGTCACTGAGACTGTTGAGGGAAAGAAAGGAAACAGTGTTTCAGTTTTACCAAAATCCCCAAAATGTTGTCTAAATTTGAATGCATAAATATAACTATTCACTTTGTTCTTGACCTTTTTGTTACCAAAGTGTAAGTGCTCTGTAAAAGGGAACTGTAAACAGTTTTGGCTTGTTTTCAAATCACTGCCAAGTTACTGTTGAAGGCAAGCAACTGATGCTATGTACAGGCAAAAGCGAGCTTTTTCTTATTGTCAGACACTACATTGTGGCTTTCCATTAGTATTTCAGGACACTAGGGCATTTAGAATGGGTTCTGTTGGGTCTTTCTGCAGCCTGCAAATCTGAGCAAATGTTGTATAGTCCCTGTAAAAATGGCTTTAGCCTGACAAATTTTAATTGCCTTGGAATGAGTTTTGTTCTGATGATAAAATTATTTTTAAAAATAGAGTAGTTGCTAAGCTTAAGCTTGCCTGAAACTGATAGCTTCTGTCTCATGACTTTTCTTCTGGATTTTAATGTTTTCCACCATCTTTCTTGTTCATCTTCAGTTTCCTAGGTATGCAGAGATTGTCCACTTGACTCTTCCCGATGGCACAAGAAGAAGTGGGCAGGTTCTGGAAGTCAGTGGCTCCAAAGCTGTGGTTCAGGTATGACTAGGGACAGGAGTGTCCCTTGTTGCAACAGAAAAATATTTTATTTATCAGCATGTGTCTAAGCCATGTCAAATCTATCTTGTGATATGTTCTTCTGTTACTGTAAATTAAAAAAAAAAATCACCTACTTATTCCAAATGCAGGTGGCATGAATAATTTTTGAAGATTGAAAGCTGTAGTACAGTGATTTTTTTTTCTATTTGCATCCCCCCCATAGATTTCTTTGCTGCTAGATTAAAGGAATCGTACTGTAATTGTACAGTATTAGATTCAAGATCAACTCCTATGCTATGCGGATGCTGGTATTTCTTTTAAGCAGCTGTTTCTTGTTAATTTTAGTTCTTCTTATCTGAAGAACTTTACCCTGTTGGCAAAGGGAGATACTTGAGATCAAAGGAATGGTGCCGGGTTTGTTGGTTGCTGCTGATACACTTCATGAATTTTGTTTAAAGTAGGTTTTTATGTGATGTTTTGTACTAGCAAGCTGCTCTTGAAATCCTTTGCTTGCAGAGGACTGCCTTGCTTTTCTGCCCTCTGGCTGATCAAGTTCTCAAGCTGTGAAGCAGCGTTCTAGTGTGTTATTTTGTAAAGCACAATACTTCTTTCTCCTGTGGTTTTTTTCTTCTGGTATATTTGCAGGTATTTGAAGGAACTTCAGGTATTGATGCTAAGAAAACGTCTTGTGAATTTACTGGGGATATTCTTCGAACCCCTGTCTCTGAGGATATGCTTGGTAAGTACTTGCATATTGCTTTGAAGAATGAACAGACTTATCAGACTAACTTATTTTCAAGTAATTTACATTTTGATTTTATTGCTGTTTCTTGTAGGCAGAGTATTTAATGGATCAGGAAAACCTATAGACAGAGGCCCCATTGTTTTGGCTGAAGACTTCCTTGACATAATGGGTATGTTCTTAATCCATTTCTGGTACGGAGTTAAAGATAAATCTGATGTTTCTGATTTCTGAAAGTTAGAAAAGATTTGGGTTTGAACATGGGATCTAACTGTTAAGGGGAGTTTTAAAGTATGTGTGTGGCATCAAATTCAATCAAATTTACACAAGTGCAGGAAGATGAGGTAGCAGAAAATAACTGTTTTCTGTAACACCTGGAAGCTGTTCTTTGAAGTATTTGTAGACTATCTTAATTATACAGCCTCCAAAGATAAAAAGCGAGTAACCTGACAGGCTTTTCTTGAAAGCACTCTTACTGTTTACATGACCACATGTCTTGGGATCTACAAAAGGCTCAGGTTTGACCAGGCGCATTTAAAGATTTGTAGGCTTAACAGTGGGTTTTGCACCTTTTGACGTGAGCCTTAGATCAGTGCTCAAAGTCAGTGGTAGTTTGATCAAGCTTCAAACATGTACATGGAATAACATGTGTTCTCTTAAAAAATATAACAGGTCAGCCAATCAATCCCCAGTGTCGTATCTATCCAGAAGAAATGATTCAGACTGGCATTTCTGCTATAGATGGTATGAACAGTATTGCCAGGGGGCAGAAAATCCCCATATTCTCAGCTGCTGGCTTGCCCCACAATGAGGTGAGTACTCAAAGCTACTCTCTAACCAGTTAGTGGCTTGCATTTCACTGTGGTTGAAAAGTAAACTAAGTTAAATTCTGGTCTGTGTAATAGCATCAAACATAGAGATGGACTGAAAAAAAAATTTTTTTTTTCCCCTAGATTGCAGCTCAGATATGTCGCCAGGCTGGCTTGGTGAAGAAATCCAAAGATGTGATGGACTACAGTGAAGAAAACTTTGCCATTGTGTTTGCTGCTATGGGTGTAAGTCAGTATTATTGGAGGAAAATGATGCTTGAGTAATAAATAAGACAATGATGAGAGCTGCTGAAGTATTCTAAGTAGGTCTTAAGTATATAACTAAACAGTGCTAAACTGGCTGGCTGAATGGCTGAAAATCCCAAATGGCCAGAAGAACTGTGAAAGTGTGTCTGATCAGGATAAAGTATCTTAAACTTAAAATCTCCAGCCTGGAATTCTAGCAATAACTCATTCTGTTGGGAATGTAGGGGAGTTTTCATGATACAGAGAGCTTTGCTTATGGATTATTAATGAGATGTTTGGGCCTTAATATGATGCAAAATGCAGTAACCTAAAATCTGGTCTGGAATTGATGCCTTAATATCTTGATTTAGGTGAACATGGAAACTGCTCGGTTCTTCAAATCGGACTTTGAGGAAAATGGGTCCATGGACAATGTGTGTCTGTTCCTGAATTTGGCCAATGATCCAACGTAAGTAGTTATGCTATGTTGGTTGGGAAAAGGCTAAGAACAAGTAAACCGAAAGCTGAAGCCTCACTGGTGTCCTGCCAGATGTTACTTACGTTGAGGTTTTGCAGCAAAGTTGAGTATGAAATGCTGGTACTCCAGCTGGTGCACATAGATTTTTCAGAGGGTTTTAAAGTATTTGTTACTTCAAACTGTTACCTTGCAGCCTTAAAGTGCTCATCGTAAATAATGCCATACTGTTCTATTTCAGCATTGAACGCATTATCACACCTCGTCTAGCTCTAACAACAGCAGAGTTCTTGGCATATCAGTGTGAGAAGCATGTGCTGGTCATTCTGACAGATATGAGCTCCTATGCTGAAGCTCTGCGAGAGGTACGCATTTATTAACTCGCATGCTGGGTGTTGGCAGAAAGGGTTTGTCGTATAAAGTGAGAATGTAAACTTCTGCTCAAGCTGTTACAATTAGTATTCATTACAATGTCCTAAAATAGCCAGTGAGGCTTTTAGTTATTCATTGATTGTCTAGGATTATGTTCAGCAGTCAAAGAGCTATTGTTTCTCTGATAGCTAAACTTGCTTGGCTGGTGGCATTTAGCAGTTTGATATTATAGTTTCTGTTTTGCCTTGGCATCTTTTTCTCATCATACATGGTTGTGGTGACATATTTCTCTTAACAGGGGTTTGTGTGGCTGTATTTTGGTATCACCTGCAGGAAGAGGTACTTTAAGTTGCTAGCGTAGCTTAATTAGGAGAGATGGCAGGTCTGTATGAGTGATCTGACTTCTTGGAAATGTTTTTCTGGATTGCCTCAGGTTTCAGCAGCTAGAGAGGAAGTGCCTGGCCGTCGTGGTTTCCCAGGCTACATGTACACTGACTTGGCTACTATATATGAGCGTGCTGGGCGTGTGGAAGGCAGAAATGGTTCCATTACTCAGATTCCTATTCTTACCATGCCCAATGATGGTGAGTGAGTTATTTTCAAGTGTTTTTAATAAACAGCACTTTAAAGAACTCCTTTAGAGCAACCTGTCTTATTTTGGACACACAGAAAAATAGGAGGTCCTGTGGCCTTTAGATTTGAATATGGTGGTTCTTGGCTGCCTTCTCTGTCCACATTGCTAACAGAAATGCTTTGCCCATTTTGGACTTCAGGACTTTTTCTCCAGCCCTCTGTCAGGAGTGCTTACAGCTCTAATCCTTGCATAAGAGCACTTAGTGATATATGGGGGTACTAACTGATAGCATTTTACTTTAGAAGTCACTTAACTGCAAAAAGCTGCCGCATCAGTGCTAGAATGGATATAAAAGGTCTGAAAACTGTCAAACCATTTTTTTTCCACAGATATTACTCATCCTATCCCTGACTTGACTGGGTACATCACTGAGGGACAAATCTATGTGGATAGGCAGCTGCATAACAGACAGGTGTGTACCACGCTGGTTGGAACATATTTAAGATTACTCTGTACTTTTTGAAGTGTTAATACTGAAATTCTTGGATGTCTTTCCTCCAGATTTACCCGCCTATTAACGTCTTGCCCTCCTTGTCTCGACTGATGAAGTCGGCTATTGGAGAGGGTATGACCAGGAAGGATCATGCAGATGTATCCAACCAACTGGTATGTAAAAGCCTCTTCAGAGAAGCAGAAGCATAGTTCAAATATACCTTTTACTAAACAGCCTGTAAAGGGCATGCCAAACAGTTGCAATCCAGAACACTCCTGAGGTTCCTTTAAAAGCATTGACTGAGTGCTTAGTGTAGTCAAGTGAGACCCTTTGTTTGGGTTTGAACAGAAATCATTACATGGGTGATCAAGGTAAAAGCAATTCTGTTTCTATCCTTTCTAGTATGCCTGCTATGCTATTGGAAAGGATGTACAAGCTATGAAGGCTGTAGTTGGTGAGGAAGCTCTTACCTCAGATGATCTTCTTTACCTGGAGTTTCTGCAGAAGTTTGAGAAGAACTTCATTGCTCAGGGTAAGTGCCTGTTTCAAGAACGTCACAGTATGCAGTAACACCTAGAAGGTCTTGTTCTCAGATCTGCCTGGTGGCAAGACATTCTTGTGCCCCATATTTCAGTCTGTGGTTGCTTTCTGCAGGTCCTTATGAAAATCGCACTGTTTATGAGACCTTGGACATTGGATGGCAGCTTTTGCGAATCTTCCCCAAGGAGATGTTGAAGAGAATTCCTCACACAACACTGGCTGAATTCTACCCTCGAGATTCAACTGCAAAACACTAGCCACAGCTTCATCTCTAACTCCTTGCTCTGTGAAATGCTGTTTGTTTTTCTTTTTTCATGTGTTGGTGTTTACTTGTCACCCTTAAAATTAAAACCGAGAATAGGTGACATTTGTGCCAGTGTTTCAATGTACACTGATACCAGTTTTTAAAATATCCCTTCTTCCAAAGCCTGGATCTTCAGGAAAATATTTAGGCCAGCTCTTACAAATGTGCAATAGCTATCACAAAGCTTGTTTTTTGAACTGGGCCTTTTGTAGACATTTCAAGGGAATGTCTGAGCTTTACCAGAAATTGCAGATCTTTACTTTCAAACCAGGAGCACATGGTTTAGAAAACATGAAAGAGCAAATGTGACTTCTTTTGTCCAAAGCATCTGCTCAATTTGATCATATGCAGTTGCCATGCTGCTGGTGGAACAGATGGCACTCTGCTGTCCTGCTGTTGTGCCTGAAGACCAGGCTAATATGTGGATAGTGTGGTGTATGACAACATACCTTTCTGAAAAATGCAAGTCGCTGATTTTTAACTGTGGCTTAAGATTCTTAAAGGTATACATGAACTGAGGACACTAGTAGTCAGGCTAGGTGCTTTTCTACTAGCAAAGGGTCTTTTCAGAGGTCACAGGCCAGTGAGTTGCTATCTGAAGGTAGCATGATAAGGCTTAATTACTGAATTAAAGGTTTTAAATTGAAGTTTGCAGAGTAAATTTCCTACTTACCCCTCCCTTTTTTTTTCTTTAAATTCTGGAAATGCCAGAGACACAAAACAGCAGCTAAAGCATTCCGAGATCTGTAGTGTCCCAGTGGGGAAAAACTGTAGGTAATTCAAGGCTTTGTGCTGCTACTGAAGGGGATTGAGATGTGAAAAAAACCTCTTATACCTGACACAGTTGTACTGGTGGGAGGTCAGCTTTTAAAGTATGTCTTGTACTAAATGCAATAGGAGAAAGCAACTTATTGTGTGAATGGATATTTTGAATTCTGTTATAAAGCATGCTCTAGGTGGCACTGGGTCCAGAGTCGTGTTTGAAACTGTTGTGGTTTGCACTCCAGGCACAGATTTGGCTAGCCAGGAGAGCTCAGCATTCCCAAACACTGCAAACTTGGCTAGTCAATTCAGTGTTGTGTTTTTTTTGTTTTTTTTTTAAATTGGTTCAGATGAGGCTCCAAGCCCAGTGCTGGCAGGCTTTCTTGCTTTTTTTCCAGGCTTAATGTAGTCTAAGCTCTGGTCTAGCTAACCAAAGCATGTTGCACCTCTCTAAACGCCTTCAGTGCTTCTCTAGGAAGGTGCTAACATGACTTGAATGATGGTGTACTAATTCAGCTTTCCCTGACGTCTCCTATGTGCAGTTCTTTCTATAGTTTGTTCAGTGTTCTTTGTAACTTGGATGCAATAGCAACTTTATTCCACTGCATTCCACCCTAAAGCTGTGTCAAATCTATTTTTCTTGAGGTGGGGATGGGAGGTTGGAAGTGTTGGCATGAGAATACTTTAATGTAGAGAATATCTAAATAAATTAAATATGGAAGGTGTTGAACAAAGCTTTTGTGATTGTGTTTGAAAACAACTTCAGGTCTTTCAGCAGTGCCTAAGATGTCCTTTGCCACTGGGGATCCTGTTTACATGAATGAAACTACTTCATAATGTGCTGAAAACACCTTTCACTTCCATTTCTAGGTGTGCAGTGAGGGCTGTGTGAGCCACCCCCACATTATTGCTAGAGCTGGTTGCTTTTGATGATCAGGATTTGGCCTTTGGTTTCAGGACCGAATGCTTTGTGCTGGTGGAGTGGGTGGGTGGTGCAGTCACGGGTAAAGGCTTTGCAGGAATGTTGGGGGGTAATGCGATACCACCACTGTTTCCACACGCTCTCAACAGATCCTTAGCACTAGAGGAGGCTAGGAAACCTTGAAAGGCTTCTCAAAAATGAGCTTAGGCATATGTTGATTTTAAATTTTCTGTGTGAACAGTACTACTAAGGGTGAGGGGGGCCTGGGTAGGTTTACTCAGGTGTTCTGTGCATACAGCCTGGGGCATGACTCTGCTTAAATTCCTGATGTCAGTCCCTCTCCATGAATTAATTGTTGTAAGTTTCCCTGCTTTGGGGATGCAGCGTGGCTGGTGAAGGTGAGAGACTGAGAACAGTGTGAAATGGAGAGATCCAGGATCCTTCCTGATGCTCTCGAGAGAGCAGAGGTAAACCCAAACACACCTTCCTTTGCTGAACAATGTACACATCAAAACCAGTAACTTAATGAGGGAAGGAAGCACCTTTACTTTCTGCTGATTCTGCTATTCATCTTTAAAGATTTGTGCCCCGATGTGCTGAGCTGCACTGATACTGTCTCCGTAAACAGTTTGTTCTGACTGATAAAAGCCTGAGGCTGTCTCAGGTTTTTTCATATTAAATGTTGCACTATGCTGTAATTTGAGCTGTTTCTTCTACAGAAGTACAAGTCCTTGAGGTAGTTAAAGACATTAGCTCATTTTAAAAAAAAAAAAACACCCAAACCTCATTTAAATGTCCAAGCTGGTTTGTGCAGTATGTTTTTTATCAGGAGAGACACTTAAGTTACAAATCCCCTATCCTCAGTATTGATAATGGCTTTGATTGTCCCACAGACCTTGAAAGACTGTTTGTTTAGAGTGGTGGAGGAAGAGGAAGGAGGATCTAGTATGCTGAAAACATGTCTGATGGCTTAAAAAAAGTTGAAACAAGTGCTTTTGACATTTACTACCTGTTTACCCCCTTAGTTACAGTCCCTCTGTCTTGAGGGAGAGCCTGTAGCTAGGGCATGGGAATAACTTCATGAACAGATGGCAGCCATCGGTGCTCAGTAACTCAGGTTGTGAAACATGAGTAAGAGGAGAAATTCCAAAGTCCAGTGAATTCCTGAAATCCTTCAGCAGGTGACCGGGTTTTGGGGACAAAGGTTGAACCAAGCATTCCTGAGGGTGGGCGAGTGCTGTGGAGCAAGGCAGCGGCCTCTCATGAGATACCTGTGAGTGTCTGCATATGGATAGCAGGGGTCCTGAAATGTGCATATGTTACGGAGCAAAGCAAAAGGAATTCTGCAATTATAAGAATATTCATGGCAATTAAGCTCTACTAATTTGCAGCTGAGGGGAGCAAAGGGGAAAGAATGAGATGTATTCTGTGGCTCAGGGCAGGCTGGTGAGCAGCTCTGACGCACAGGCAAGCCATCGATGATAGCGTGGCTCATCTGGGCCAGACAAAGGTTTGGGATGAATATAAATAGCGCCGGTGGCTTTGTGCCAGGGATAAAATAGCTGTTGTCTGCAGCACACGGGAGCTGCGTGCTCAGCCTGTGTTGTGGAGAGAGGCTGGCTGGGCTGCGGCGAGCGCGGTGCTTGGATGGAGCTCGGCAGCCACGCAGCGGCACTGCACGCCCGGCCAGGAGCGAGCGGAGAGGGGATGGAGCGAGCTGCCGCATGTCAGCTCCCCGGTCAGTCGTGTTGCTGCAATCCAGAAGGACAAGGCTGTTTCAGATCCTGGATCACCTGGAAATAAGATTGTTTTTCAATTACATATTTAGACAGCAGCGCAAGAAGCGCTTCAGAAATTATCAGGCCTGCTGGAAGCAGCAGTGCATGCAGCGATGCTTCTTAGTTTGCTTGGATGACACTGCAAACGCACTGAGGTTTTGCATGGTGCTTGTGGGGACCAGGGGTAGGGCTGGCTCTGGTTCGCTTGGCTTTGTAATGTCAAGGGAGAAGGTTGTGCTTATAAGCACAAAACCAGCCTGCTGAGGCTCTTCAGCTCATATCTGGGGGAGTTAATTCAGGCTTACTTGCTGCTTAAACCTCTAGGACCTCTGGTTTAATGAGGCATGTAGGTCTGGCAGAGATTTGGTGGCGGCATCCAGCCCTGACCTACCCCTTCTGCTCCCCGGACTCCTGCGTGCGAGCGACCGGGCTGCTGGTGCCACGCTGCTCCTGGCTGGAAGTGACTCCCGCCGGGATCGCCAGGCAAGCCTGAGCCTGCTCTCCTCTGGCTCTGGAGACTCGAAGCGGGGCAGAAATCTGCATTCCTCCTGGCTCCTGGAGAAAACGCATCTGCCGACGCAGGCGCAGCATCGCTGTCACCCTGTGCACGCAGGCAGGTTCCCGGATAACGACAGACCCTGTCCTACAGACCAGAAGCTCCCAGGTAGCAAACAGCCTGAGCCTGGCACAGGGCCCTGTAAGAGAGGAATGACAAAAATAGCTTTAGCTCCCGTCAGCCGGAGGCCCCGGGAGCAGGCTGGGGCTTGCAGCACAGCTATTTTAGAGCTGATGGAGAACGTAGCCCTTCGCTGGGAAAACAGAGTGGGAAAGCAAAGGGTGCTCAGGGCTGGGAGGAAGGGGTGCCCCTCTGCGTGGCGTCAGGCCGGCTGTCTATGAGCCGTCCTTGGGCTCTGTGTCCCTGCCTGGCCAGGAGCGAGCCGCTCCTGACGTGGCGTTTAGCCGGACGCTAAACAAACAGCCCAATATTTCATGGTGAGGAGACAGCAGGTACCATGCTAAATGGGACGTGCTGATCTCCCAGCTGCTGCCTTAGTGCATTTACACTCTGTTTTCTTTTTTTCTTTTTTTTTTTTTTTTGGTAATGACTAATGAGGACTGCCTGGGGGTCTTATCCCCCTTTGCCAACTGATGTCAGCCAGTCAGGTCCCTCGGAGAAGCACACGCCAGCTGTCGGCTCATTTAGGAGGGGAGGAGAGCAAACATTGAACACGTTTCCCCTACCCTGCCCCTTGGGTTTTCAGTTGGGACTGGCAGATGTAAGGCAGGGGAGCAGGCTGGTGGGGAGAGCTGCTGCAGGTTATTTGCACATCAAAAGCAGCTTTGCCTCCGACCCTCTATCACCCTGCGAGCACGAGGTGGCTTGATTTAATTGCTCTTTCAAAGGCAGCCCTGGTCTTGTGTCTGCTGAGATTTTAGGTCTGACTCTGCCCCCCCATAGTCAGAAACTGGTGCAGTGGCACCAGGGTGTTAAAAGAAGATGCAAATCAGCTTTTCTCCATCTTGAAGCTTATTTGCATCCGCTGATTAGTTCAACAACTAATTCAAACTCCTTCTGTTTGAGGATGGTTGGTGCTCGGGCAGCTGGAGCAGAGCTAACCCAAAGCACAGACGGAGCAGGGAACCCCAGTGACTGTGGGGGAGATGCACAAGCTGGTGCTGCTCCTCCTGTTTTGGCCCCCAACACCTAAGTCAACCATGCCCCTCAGGTTCGGACGCTTCCTTAACCCTGGGAGCCCCGGCACGTGCGGATGCCATCCCGTTCATGTTCAACCTGCCACAGAGAAAGCACCGGGTATCACGAGGGAATGGCTTTACCTTGGTATTATCAGGGCTTTCTGCTCCTTCCTGAACGTACCTCCTCTTCGGCATGAAGCAGCGGGGTTGCAGCCATGGTTGTCCTCCACCGCTCAGCTTTCCTAGTGATCTCACAGCATCTCAACGCTGGAGTTGTGCTTCTGTTTGTGCAACAGCCCTACAAGGGCCAGGTGGTGCCTGTTACCTGATTTCTGCTGCTGCCTGAGGCAGAGGATGCTCTGAGCCCTACCTGTGGGGAGGGGACCGCTTTTTCTCATCAGTACCTTCACTAGGGTTTTGGTGAAAAAGGGGTGGGACCTCATCTGGTGTAATGGAAGAAGCAGCCCAGGGTTCCCCAGGGCTGGGATTTTGGCTTCCCAGTGTCCTGAGCATTGCCAAGAAGCTGTCCTTACAGTGTATGTGCCCTCAGGGATGCTGCCCTTGCTCCTGGACCTGCCCTGACTCCTGCTGCTGCTCCTCAGCCCCGGTAAGTCTCCGCTTTGCTGCGCTGCAGCATCCTCAATTTGGTTGTGACCTCTGTGGGACAAGGGATGTCCCCTGGGATAACAGCCAGTTCGGGGGGCTCCTCCTCGCTGTTCCCCTGACCCAGATACACGGACAAGCCCAGGAAAGGTTCAGCTGAGCCGGCAGCACCCCGCAGCCGGGGCAGGCGACGGTCAGAGGTGATTTGTAACAGAAGGTGCCGCTCAGGAAAAAGAGAGTCCTCGCACGTGGTTTTCTATCTTCTTCCTCCTCAGCAGTTTTCAAAGGCTCTAAAAATAAACTTCCCTCGTGCCTCCGGCAGCGTGAGCAGAGCCAAGGTTTCCCTGGAAAGCATCAGCGGGAGCTGGGTGCCAGTGCTGGGTGCCCTTTCGGGGGGCACGGAGCAGCTTCTGTGTGGCTTGGGCCCCCCCACCCCATGCTGTGGTGGGAGGAGTGCCCCACGGAAACAGCCAGATGAGTCAGCATGAATAGTGTTTTCTGCAATTTGAGCGTTTCCCCCTATTTTCTGGCCCCCAATATCCCCCTTTACCTCCCCCCCCATGCTGTTTAAACCTGTGAAACCGCCAGATTCGTGCAGTGCAAACAGGCTCTGAGTTGACCCGTTTTGGAGGAAAACAACTTAAATAGTCAAAACATTTCCTTGGTTTCGTTAAGGCGTTGCCACTGTATCTCTCCCTGTTATTGTTTTCTCCGGCTCTCCTCAGGAGATGGACCTGCCCGCTCCTGGGACGATGGGTCGGGGACCGCCGGGGCTGGGGGGGTTTGGTCAGGATGAAAATCGGTCTCACCTGCAGAGCAGGAGGCGAAGCCCGTGGGGTGCGGGCTGGGAGCGGGGCCAGGCGGATTATCTCCTCTCCGATACCCCCGTGTTCGCCGGAGGCAAGTTGCCGCTTTTCCATGCATGGGTTATCCCAGCTGCACAGCGGAGATAACGCCGCTCGCCCACGCGGCAAAGCGGGGCTGGAAACAAACGGGGCCAGGTGGAAGGATGTCCCCGAAGGGGACCTTGGTGTGCTGCGATAAATGGTTTGTGGCTTGGGGGGGGATGATGTGCCCCAGAGAGGGGCATGGCAAAGCGCCACCCTGCATTGCCGCTCACCGGCGGTGAAAACCCTCCGAACGCTGCCAAGCCAGGCACTCGGAGAGGCTAACTAAGTTTTAAAAAATTTATTTATAAATAAAAACATAAAATTACCAGTAGTTTACATCGGTCACCAGAAATAACATCCAAAAAAACCTGCAGAAAAATAATTATATGTACAGGCTGAGCCTGGCCAGCCGCAGAGCGGGCAGGGTGGCCGCGGCTCACACCGGGAGCGACACACCTGCGATGCGGACGGTCACACACAGCGTTGTGCAAAGGCAGCACGTCGATGCCTCCGGGCGATCACATCATACAGCGCTGGCTGGGGAGGAGATGGGGCTGGGGCGACGGGGACCTGGGACGGTGCCGCCGAGGCCAGTGGGTGCGGGAACGGGGCTGAGCAGGCGGACGCGGGCATCGCCTCACCGGGGGGGCTGTGGGACCGGGCAGGCGGGGAGGGCTCTGCTCCCCTCGGCACCCCGTGTGTTTGGCACTGGGAAGCTCCTGGTCGCCGTGCTCCATCTCCGACGTGGGGTGCGGAGGGGGTGCAGAGCCCTTGGCGCAGGGTTATGGCTTGGATGATGCAGAAAAATCCCTTCTGACCTCGTGAGCCGGAGAGGAGCCGGGTGCCATCCTTCAGCTCCTGGTCTTCTCTCCAAAACATCCTTCAGCAGGTCTGGGCAAAGGCTGGCAGACCCAACGTGGCCCTGACCTACAGCCGCAGGGCTGAACGGGGATTTGAGGTCGGCTTTTCTCCAGCGGACCATGGCTAAGGATCGCCTCGTGCTGTGTCCCAGCACCGGGACCGGCCGGGATGCCCCGGGGCGGTGCGTGGGGGGATGCTCCGGGGCAGGTGCAGAAGGCACAGACTGGTTTCCCTGTGTTGCCTTTACAGGCTGGCTGGAGCAGGGTGAAGAATGCTGAATTTTGCTGCTTGTGCACAGCTTTGAGCCCTCGGCCGAATTTGTGGCATGGGATCGTGCAAGACCCCCCCCTGCAACCATGGGATGGGGCTTCCTAGGCTGACGCCCAGCTTGCTAGTGAGTAAACAAACATATTGCAGTAAAAATACCATTGCACTAGCACAAAGTGGTCCCGGCTGGAGACCTCCACCCTGGCAAGCTGGATGCCGGCTGATTCCCTCCTGGCTTGTGCCGAGCTGCGGGGGGACAAGAGGCTCACCGCTGGTGATGTGCAGTGGAGCCTTGATATCTGCTTGCTGGCAGCAGGAGGAAATTTTAAGAGCTGGGGTAGAAAACAAAATGAAAGTGGTTGGTTTGGTTTTTTTTTCACCAGCTCCTGTTGACGGGATTCCATGGATGTAAGGGCACAGGAGGAGATAAGGCAGCTGGGGTTCCCGGGAGGAACGGTCGCAGCAAGCAAGTGAGAGGGCGATTTCCCCCTCAATTCCTTGGGTCAGACTGTGGCTTGGAAATTTCTGTTAATTCTTAAATCCAGTTGCCTGTCTGGCAGCTGGAGAAAAGGGACACTGAGTCCTTGTCCGTCAGAGCAGGGAACGCTGGGCTCGCCACGGCTGTGCAGGTCCGGGGAGGAGGGATGTGCCGGTGCGCCCGTGGCCAAGGGATGGGACGGGTGCGGGCTGTGCTCGTTAGTGAAAGGTGATTTCAGTGGGGGCATTGGCTGTAACGAGGTGGGGTGTGCGTGTGCGTGGGTAGGGTCCTTCTTGAGGCACGACAGCAGCCGAAGGACGGGAGAACTGGATGTGCAGCCTGTGCTGGCGGCAGGAGGCGGCTCCTTGGTCCCACGGAGCCCTGGAGCTCAGCACCGACCGGAGGAAGGTTGAGGAGGTGTGAGAGCAGCGCGGTGCTTCCTCCAGACCGTGGGCAGGGAGCAGCTGGAAATGTGCCGTGGCCAATTCCTCTCGAAGACAGTGGGACGGGCTGTGGTGTCCCCGTCCCCAGAGCTGTGCCATCATGGGGTCCCTCCGAGCCTGGAGCAGAGCATCCCCTGGGAGTTTTGCATCATCTCGTTAACCTGACAGCAGATTATTTGCCGAAGTCCTGTTCCCTGACTGCGCCCTGTCACCGGCTTCTCAGTCCTAAAAGGGGGCAGAAGGGATGCTGCCGGGGCGGCAGCGGGGGCGAGGGGGAGCTGCTGGCACGTCACCATTGGCACGAGTTGCTTGTTCACCTCTGTAACACGACAGGCAGCGGAGGGCACCGCTGTGGTGCGACACGGGGAGGGGAGAAGGGCTGGCGAGCTGGCCAGGCCACCAGCTCCACTAATAAATACATGGCTCATCTGAACTGTACAAGGTGTGGGCTGAGCTGTGGGGCAGTGCTTCTCACCTGGAAGGGACGCCTGAGCCACAAGAAGGAGAAGGCAGACCTGGCTCAGATCTCGGTGGCGATGATGTCCTCGTAGGGGACGTCGGCGCCGGGTATGTCCAGCTCGATGGGCTCCTTGCCGTCTTCCCCCGTGGCGAGCTGCTGGAGCATCTTCTCCAGGTTCTGGTTCCTCTTGTACATGTGCAGGTAGCTTTGCTGCAGCTGCTTCTGGTAGTGAATCACCTTCTCCTTTTCCTCCTTCCACGTCTGCCGTTCATGTTGGAAGCTGGAGGTCATCTGCTCGTTGTTGTCCCGCTCAGCCTTCAGCTCTGCCCTCAGCCTCTCCACCTCTCCCTGCAGGGCTTGAGCATCGTCCACCACGGCGCAGGGCCTGGCCACCTCCCGGGCTTCGCTCAGCTGCTCCTTGAGGACGGCGAGCTCCGTCCGCAGGTCTACAATCTCCTGCTCCAGCAGGTTCACCTTCTCCCTCAGCAGCTCGGACTCGTTCTTCTTGCGCTGGAGTTCGTTCTCACACACCTCCAGCTCCATGGCTTTGGTGCGCAGGGAGCCCTCCAGGTCCTGGGTCTTCATCTCCAGCCCTTCCATCTTCACCCTCACCTCCTTCAGCTGAGCCTTCAGGCTGAGGATCTCAGTGGTCTTGGTGTTGAGCTCTGTCTGGGACTCCTTCAGCTGCTGCTTCAGGAGGGAGATCTCCCCCGACTTCTGGCACACCTGCGGGGAGGGATGCAGCACCCGAGTTACGGCTGCGCCTCAGAGAAAGCCCACAGCACCCACGGTGCCCCCTGCAAACCATGCTGGGCACGGCTGGGCTTCGGCTTGTGGACACCCCGGCCATGAAATCCCATCCAGGGAGATGCCTCAGCACAGGGAGCAATGCCCCTGGCTCTCAGGGGGGGCTGGAGGGGACCCCAAGCTCTCCATGCATCAACACCCCAGCTGACACGGCGGGCTGCTGGTAAACAGCCGTGAGGATTTAAGGAGCTGAGGTGTGGAAATGGAGGGTGTCAAGGAAGCGCTCAAATCTCAATACCCTGTCCAACGTGTTTGCCAAAACCACCTCTGACGGCTCACACGGTCAGTTAAACTCGCTGAGCTTGTTTCACAAGCAGACACCCAACTGCACCCTGCACCCCGCAAAATTGCAGCTGGGAGCAAAGCGTGTAAATCCCACTGGAGCCTGAAGTGTGGCTGGTACAGCCGCTCCCAGGGACAGCTGTTGGGGGTTCGGCATCCAGCTGTGCTCGGCAGGACCCTGTGGCTGCAATTTTGGTAGGGCTTGCGAACTGCCTGGAAAGGTGGCTCAAAAATGCAAATAAAATAGAGATACTAAAAGCGGTATGAGAAACCCTTGCATGCAAGGGAGCTAAGATGAATGCCACGCTCCTCGAAGCGTGCCGGGCAACAGCTATGCTTCTCCCTGTACAGCCACAGTGAAGTGACATTAGTGGGTGTTATTTAGGCGGGTGAGCAGGCTCACTTCTGAATTTTCAGCAGTTTAACAGTCTTTGTTCAGCGATACCCAATCAGTGAGAAAATTAAGCTTAAGCACAGAGTGGAAGGTTTTCCTGCTCTCTAATAAATGACCATGGCAAGTCCAAGTAGTTCCTATTTACACATGGGAAGGCAGCTTTACTGCTCCTTTGGGGCAGGCAGCCTGAAAAACCCTGCGCTGGAGGTTGGAAACACAAAGTTGTTTTAATGACTGGGATTTTTATGCAGTAGCTGTTTCCTTATATGCTGTGAAGTGCTGAGGGGTTAAGAGGGGCAGTGAGTCACTCAGTTATAACTTACAGAGCCTCCGCGTGACAGACTAGGGCTCTCCTCCACTTTAATATCTATATCCTACAGCCTGGGCTTGGTGCGTGCACCATCTGTTCTGCTCAGACCTTCTGTGGTGCTGCTGGATGCAGGTACAGAAATGGAGGAGAGCTGTGTGGTTTATTGCCGGTGCCCGAGCTATCGCCTTCCATGCACACGCTTTGCTTTCAGCATTGGCAGTCCGAGATGCCGCTCGGTGCTCTGGTGCCGCTTACCTCCCACTGGGTCTCCTCCAGCGCTGGGGCGAAGCTGGTCTTCTCCTTCTCGTAGGACCTCAGCTTGGTTTCCAGCAGGTTTTGCTCTTTCATGAGGTTCTCCAGCTCCTCCCGGAGCTGCTTCTTCTCCTGCTGCAGCTGGAACACCTGGAGGTGAAGGACCTGCTGCGTCCGCTGGGTTTTCTGGGAGGTTTGCTTGAGCTTGCTGTTGCATTTCTGCTTGAGGCCCTCCATCTCTTCCTTGCAGCGCCGCTGCTTCTCTTCATAAGCCTGGCAGGAGCTGACTTCCTTCTCCTCGAAGCTCGACTGAAGCTCCTGCAACTCTCCCTCCCTCTCTAGCAGCTTCTGCTCCAGCTCCTGGATGGTGGACTCATCCGTGGAGATGGGCGAACGGATGCAAGTGGTCTTCTCAGCAGCGTGGTGGTGGGGAGCTTTGCCGGGGTTGAGGATCTTGTTGCCCCCATCGGAGAAGGACATGGCCTTGAGGCTCATCATGTTGCTGTCCTGGATGATGGCGCACTGCAAGATGTTGTGGGCTGAGCCCCCAAAGCGGCTGATGGGTCCCATGGGTGTGACGAGGGGGTCGAGCTGGTAGCTGCTGCTGGTGCTGTGGGTGGGGAGGCTGGACATGGAATTCCTGCCGGAGTCGGACAGACCCCCGGAGAACAGCACCGGCTTCAGCTCCTGCTCCTTGGCTTTGTCCTGGGGGTGCAGCTGCTGCGAGAGGTGACCCCCGTTCTCTGGGGAGGAGTGGAGGATGGCGCCGGACCGGGGCAGCACCGGCTTGAAGGCGGTCGGTCGTGCAGCCGGCTTCTCTGCACCCTGGGGAGAAGAGCAGAGCCTGTCAGCACAGACCGATACCATGTCATCAGTCCTCCCCCATCCCTTCTGCCCCCAAGGATGAGACCCCCGTGGCGGGGGACGGCTTGGGTCTCCATCAGAGGCCAACAGCTCGGGAGGATGCCAACGGCTAAAACCGCCTCCGTTGGGAAGCAAACAGCATGTTTGGAAATGAAAGGATACGGATCACATTGCTGATCCAAATCCCCGAAAGCAGAGGGTGGCAGGGTGCCCTCAGCACCTCCCCGCTGCCCCTCTCCTCCCGCTTCCTCCGCAAAAACAATTTTTCTCTAAGCCTTCTCCTGGACTAGGACCAGGACAACCCTGCAGTGGGACCTGCACCCGTTTCGAGAGCAGATGCAGTCCGGCGGGACACCCCCCACTTCTGGGGCCACCGCGTCCCCTACTAACCGCTTCCAGCTGACTGGGAAAGGGCATCAGCTTCTGCGGCGTGGGCGTCCCGAAATCCATGCCGCTCGTCCCGGCTTGGCTGCCCAGCTCCCCGCCGGCAAGCGAGGTATAGTCCACTCGGTGGGAGCCGTGAGATTTCTGGCTGACCTTGATGTAAAAGAAGTCCTCATTCTTGCTGCTTTTGGAGCTGGACTTGTGGCTGGAGTCCTGGGAGAAGCCGAAGCGGAGCAGCCCGTCCGAGTACCTGTTGAGTTTTTTCAGATGGGACGACTTACGGAGCTTGTACTGGGAGGCTCGGCAGTGCTTGCTGTGGAAGCTGTGGCCGGAGATGAGGCTACTGACGCTGCCCATGCTGCTCCCAGGTGGGGGGCATGCAGCGGGGGGAGCGGAGCCCGGCTGAACCGTCTGGCGAGGGGTCCGGGCAGCGGGTAGAGATGGGTGCTGCTGCAATCATAGCAAAGACCTCGTTGCGCCTGGGAGCTGCAAGCCTGGGGGAGGCAAAGGGAGCAGGGTGAGGAAAAGCGGCTTGGGAGGTGGGTGCAATGCTTGGGATGCCCGTGGTCCGGGCATCGGCAGGAGCGGGGCAGTTTCTGACTATATAAATGCGTAGACACATGCCTTGCACGCGCGTTTGGGTACAAGCTGGCATCGGGCACGTGAAGGGGCTTGTGCAAAGGGCATGCGTGCACCACAGCGCACATGTTTCCCCGTGTGTGCGTGTGTTGGGCTGGGGGGGTGCGCGTGCAGGTGAACTGGTCGGTCCTCAGGTGCGTTGCAAAGGGAGAAGGATGCTGCTACCCTGCTGCCGGCCCCGGACGGCTCTTCTCCATCCCTCCGCAGAAGCCCCATGTGAATGAAAGAGGGTGGCGGACAAGGAAAGCAGGGAAGAGCAGGGCTTCTCCCCGCGCCTGAGTTTGGCTCCAGCAGCCTCCCACAAACTGCCTGCCGTCCCCCAGGGTGGCTGGTACCCGCCGTGGCACGGCTCCCGGCCGGTTGGGCACATTCTGCCCTGCACCCGGGGACTTGTCAGGAGCTGCTGGGTACGGTGCACCCAGATGAGGCCAGGAGGGTTATGAGACATGGGAGTCTCTAAAAATAAGGAGAGGAGGAAAAGGGATTTGTAGTGATTTTTAGGTGCCTAATAGGCACTAATTTCCACAAGCGCCCGTGCCTCCTGCTCGTTCCGTGCCAGATGGATCCCGTCTCCTGACAGCCGCGCTCGACGCTGCGAGCTGCAGTCACAACCTCTCCTGTATCAGCCTGTCACTCCCTGATTTCTCTCCAATTTTCAGTGCTCCTCTTAACCTACCTGAAAAGGGATGCTGTGAGGCTTAATTATGCTTAATGTCTGCGCAGCTCTTAAGAAGACAAGAGGCGTTATGTGTGCGCTAAGTATTGTGATTACCGTTCAGAGGTATGCGGGGCTGTGCATTAATTCTCTTTGCTATGGGGGAAAAAAAAAATAAAATCCCAGCTCCTGGTGGCCTTTGTGACACTTGGCTCCCAGTGTCAGGGCAATAATGGAGATGTACCTTCCATCTAGATAATTAAAGGGTGAGGTGGGGAGGAGGGGGGAGGAGCTGCTCGTAGGCAGAAGTTAGTGCATGATCAAAATGAGCTAAATCCTGTTTGCACAGGATGATGAGAGAGGAAATGTTTCTGCTGTCTGCTGCATGCAGAACAGCTCAAAGCTCCCACTCTTGTTGCTGTCGGCGCTGCGTGGTCCGGCTCTTCTCTGGAGCTGCCCCGTGCCAGGCTCCCATTGCCTAGGCAGGTGTCCTGGGGGTAAAATGTCCCTTGGCAGTGGGATAGGGCTGGGTGGCGGAGGGGATGCAGGCACAGTGTGCCAGGGCATCCTTGCTGCCTTATCCTCAAGGTCTAGAGAGTTGCTCCTATGTTTTTCTCATTCTTTGTTACATTCTGCCTTACACTTGCTCCGGCGCAGGCTCCTCTGCATCCTGAACAGGGTAGTACGGCCCTGCGCTCATCCCTCAGCTTTATTTGTTTTCTTTTTCTCTGTGCCCTGAGGACCCAGATTGATTAAGTGTCAAAGAAAAGTCCCAGAAAGACAGAATATCCGCTTTAATCCCCAAATCCATTTTTGGGAGATTAAGAGAAGTAAGTAAGAACTAAGGTCTGAACTGCTGCCTGGATGCTGATATGCTAAAAGTGATCGATGACTTTGGCTTCATTCATTTTTACAGGGTAAGAGGCATAATGTGCGCGGAGGGGGAGGAATCGCTGCAGGGAACAGGATAATTGGCACAGGAGGCTGCTTCGCCAGCGTGTGTTCCCGACACCACGCTTGTGTGTATGCGCCTGCAGAAGAGAAAAGGCAGTGTCACAGCAGCAAAGCTGCCAACTATAGCGACAGCATCCCAGAGACAGCGTTCAACACGTGTGAGCGAGCGGGGAGGGGGGAAAGCAGCCGATGTATTTACATACACCTATGGCAGAGGTGTCAGGGAGGTCTGATGCCTTAGAATGAGGCACGGCGTGCGTGGATCCACTGCTCTGGGGATGCCAGGCTTGCTGTCACTGTGACCAGAGCACCCGGCCCCTTGGATAGATGTGCCTTTGGTTTTTTGGGTGCCTGCAGTAGACAGGAGAAATGTGGGGAGGGAGAGCTGGGACTTTCCAGCCTTTTGGCAGGAGGCGTTTCAATCAATCCCAGCCCTCCTACACATGCCTGAGAGGGTTGGGCATGCCTTTTTCTTCTTCTTCCCTCTTTTGATTTAAAAATGAACACTTTGAAAGCCGTGGAGGAGTTGGCATTCATGCACAGCGTTAGCAGAAAGAGAAAGGCTCTGGAGACGGCACAGCTGGGAGCACACCAAGCAAGCAGAGGGCACAGGCTTCAGCTTCAGCTTTGGGGGCACCTCCAAAAAGAGGGACCGGACTTGTCCCCCTTCCTTGTTCAGCCTCTGTGGCACATGTTTGCGCCTTCCCCTGCGTCAAATCTAGTGACTATGTGACTCTACGGGGAGCCAAATTAGTTTGCTGAGCCAAACAAAAACTAGTCATTATGTACATACATATATATTTAGACGCATGTATATATGTATATTTTAAGGGGTTTTGCATGCTTGGCAACAGCCACAGTTCAGTTAGGTTAGGCATATTGAAAAGTGTAAAAGGGGGTTGGGGGTGGAAAAAAAAAAGGTGATACTGAGTGCAAGGTCTGAAAATGCCCCGGCAATGGTGGGTGCCCCAGTCCGTGCAGCTGGGGGGGACTGCTGGAGATGGGGTGTGTGCCACCACGGCTGTAGGCACAAGCGGGGAGCTCACACCGTGGTGAGTGGTGCAGGCAGCCTGGATAAGCGTGCAGGTGTACTGGGGCTGGACCTGTGCACGTCTCTGGGGTGCACGTTGTCCGCTATGGGTCCGTGTGTGCCTGCCAGCGTGCGATGGCGATGCCACCGTACCTGAAGCCAAACGCTGCAGCCCCCCACCCGCTCAGCTCCCCGCCTCGCCTGCCTCTCGGTGCTAAAGGTGAGTACTTTGAAATGTAATTTGCCCTGATACTCACCAATTAATGAGGACAGAAAGCCAGAAAAGACACAAGCCTTTCCCTCTCGCTCTGCCGCCTCCAGCAAATGAACCCTTCAAAGCTCTTTTGTCGGCACCGTGGTGGGGAGGGGGCCGGGGCGACTGGCACGAGCCCCACGAGCCCCACGTCGGTCGGACCCCCGGGGCAACGCTGTGCCGAGGGGCAGTGCCTGTGCTCCATGACCCTTCGCGGGACTTTGAGGGGCTGTTAACAAAACCCGTTGAGGTGGTGTGGTGAGCCAGGAGGCATGGGGGTCCGGCAGTGGCCACCCGTGGGACAGACCCCCAGTAAACACCCGCGTAGTGTGGGCTAAACCCGCAGGATCAGGGGCTGAACGCATGGATGCACCCACTCTTGCTTTTGCAGAAGCAGAGGGGAAAAAATGAATGGCATCCCACATTCATCGCAGTCATGCCTACCCTGCAATTGCATGTGGGAGAGCAACTCTCCCCATCGCCTCCTTTCTGAATGGGCTGCAGGAATTTAATCTTATCTCCCTGCAGCACGGTTTCTTTGAAGCCTTTCCCTCTTCCTTGCAGAGTTTTCAGAGGCAGTAGATTTCTCTCTGCCTTCCCCAGACAGGTCACCTTCGTAAGCGCCTTCGTTTCCTTCCAGGCTTCGCAGTGTTACTCCCTCCCTGCTGATCCTGTTCTTCTCCCCTCAGTATGCGAAAGCTTCCTTCTCCCCTGCACTCTCTCGCCTACTCTTTTTCCCTCTTGAATTATTATTCGTCATTTCTGTGCAGATGCACCCACACATTTGGGTGTTTGTTGGGAGATGCAGAGATAATACAGAAGCTGCAGCAGCTGCCAAAAGCCTGGATCCAGGAGCAGCCTCCTTCCTCTTTCCCTTGATCGCTGCCGGGTGATGTGCCCCTCTTTTACTCAGTGATTTGGGTCTTTGAGACACCAGGAACGGGACCCCAGGGGAAAATGTGGGCATTTCCATGGTAAAAGCCATGCGCGTGCTACCTGGAGCATCTATGTTTTAATGAAGAGGATGGCTTAATCCAAAACTTGGAGCACAGCAATTCCACCGAGCTGGATTTGGGATCTGTAATCAAAACCGGGTTCTGATTTCAGGACCCCCAACTAACGAACACCAGGCCAATAAGACAGACCCAGCCCGGGCTGCGTGAGCATCTGCCTGTCCGCGCTCAGACTTACGAGCTCACCCTGCTCTCCCTGTGCCCAGCTGGAGCCAGGCTCTCCGAAACGCGCTCATTTTGGTCTCCAAAGAAATGGCAGCAATAGGGCTTGGAGAGCCCCATCAGCGGAGCCGACCTTGCCCCCACCCTGTAATCTTCACCCTAATCGTGCTAATGGGGATGAATTCAAACACCGCCCAGGCAGACGCCATCCTTGTGGTGCTCAATTGTGGCTCGGTGCCGGCAAAGGGCCCCATTACAAGGCTTTCATTCACTCTAATTCATTGTCCCTCACTCATTCATTGACATTCATCGGGATCATTTTGATCGGAGGCAGGGAGTGAATTGAGTCCGGGATTCACAAAGCCCGCACCATGTGTTCTGCCCTGATTTGCCATTAGTGAAGGGGGACACTCCAGATGAAGAATAACCAGCCTCAATTACATGTTACATCCACTCTAATAGCCCAGGAGTCCATCACACTTAATGTTATTTCAATGAACACTAAGAGAATTCACACTCGCTGGCTGGTGCTTGTTAGAGGAGCCAGCAGTGGCTTTGGCAGGGATTTGGGTGGGCTTCGTGCCAGCCCAGCAGTAGACGACTGTGCCGGGTCTCTGCCAGTCCAGTGTCCCCTGGCAGCTGGGCTCTTATGCCACAACCAGTGATCCTGCTGCAGGCCCTGGAGGTGAAGGTGCAATTGCTCAATAGGGGGGGAAAAAACCAACAAAAGGCAACCTGCATCTGTTTTGAAGCCCATCGGCAGCACCGAGCGCTGCCTATTTGCACCCAGTTCCTGCAGGACGGCGGCTCAGGTCAAGGTCGCTTACGCCGCCCTTCCTCCTGCCAGCCCTGCTGGAAAAGCCAAAAATCAATGCTGAATTCAGCATCAGCTTTGGGAAGAGCTTGACAGAGCTGCGTACACCTCTCTTCCATCCGTCAAGCAATCGAGGCACCAATCTTGACTGGGGATGATCAACAAGTGGCTTTAATGGGAGAGCGGGGCAAAATCCTCCATGTGATGATGTAGGTGGCATTGAGGCGACTGGCTTGAGCTATGTTTGGGGAAGCCAGTGCTAGAATAAGAGGAATTTCTCAAATTAACAATGAATCATGTTGGCAGAGTGAGCTTTAGAGGATATCGGCTCAACACCCGCTGTGCTGTGCCTACTTCCAAACTGTCTGGTCCCTCTGCGGGGAGACAGCAGTGTTTCCCTGTGCGGGAGCCCTGGCTGAGCGGAGCGAGGCTCCTGTCCCTGCCTGAGGACGATTGCTCAACCCACAGAAAATTGGTGTAAGTCAGCAAAGTCCCATGACTTTCAACGTCTGCGTTTCTGCAGTCTCGTGCTTTCTCTCCAGCAAATGCTTACTGGACAGTTAGCCTGAGCACAAACTAATAGCACCAGCAAATACGTGGGCTAGAAAAAGTGATGTATCATTCTTTCTGTCTCCCTAGCCTGAGAGGGACTTAGAAGTGAGACAAGCCTTGTTGCTGGTGGCTGGAAGGCTGCAACCTCAGCCAGCAGGTATTTATTCCCAGGAAAAGCTGGTGTTTGCCCTGGCAGCCTGTGGGGAGTTACAGCCCACAGGAAAGTCAAGAGATGAGCCAAGTGAGCTGGTGGGAGAGAGCTGGGCTGGGGCAGCGTAACCGATCCTGGGGCTCGGCAGGTCACCGAATGATGCGGCGATGGAGGACAAAACATCACCTACTTAACCCGCTCCCACCCGCCAGCCCGGTCAGCGGTCAGCGATGGGATGGTGTCATTAAAAGAAGGCTGTGCCGGGAAGCTGATGCTCCCTTGCCAGCCCGTGAGCACCGCTCGTGCTGACCCAGGCGAGATGGGGCTGTTTACGGAGCCAGCCCGTGTTTTCCATGTGCAGGGCGACGAGGGATTTCTGGTGCCGAAACACCCCGGCTCTCCCCCGCACAGCTGCAGTTTATATTAAACGGCTTCATATGCAAGTAAATCCAAACAGCGTTATCATAAGCTGGGCTTGAGACGGTCCCGGCCTCCCTCCTACTGTCCCTGTACCCCCGCCTGACCTCGAGGAGGGGTTGTTCCCGAGATGCGCTGCTCTCGCTGGATGCAAGCGCAGCAACAGCAGGGCACTGTGGGAATATCCCTGCACGGCTCTGGGAGCCTGAGCATCCATATTATTACCACCTTGGCTTTGTTTACAGCTCTTTTTTATGCTCCTGATGCCATATATTTCTGCAAGTAACCCTCAGTCCTACACGTGACGTCCCCAGCTCTCTGCTCAGACCAAAGCCCAAATGCTCTCTCCCTCTGTTTTAGGCTAAATGCGACTCCAGGACCCTCCAGCTCCCAAACTTCACTTGAGCATGTGCGAAGACACTCCACCTGTGCCACCCAGAAATACCCAGACCTCTTCACAGCTTTATCCCTGCTCCTGCCAGCAGCCTCATGTCACACGGATTTCGGAGCTCATCAGTGATTCAACAGCCAAGCACAGCACCCACACAAGTCATATCAGTCATGCTCCCGGTACAAAGGAAATGCTTGTATGAGACATAGTTAAATATTCCTGGGGTGGAGAGAAAAATCTTTTCGGCTTACTTAATTCCTAACAGCATCTGGCTTTTCCCACTAATGAGCAACTAATACTGCAATTAAAGCCCTGCTAATTGGAAACTCAGAAATGCTCTGGTCCCTGCTTTTGTCTTTCGCAGGTCTGGGGACTCACCGGGGCTGTGGCAGGCACACCTGAACGGTGACGCCAGTGCCGGGGAACGGCCACCACCTCCATACTGGTGAATTCACACCCCTCCCACGACAGGCACCATCGCTCCACGGAAAACAGCCGGGTCAGCACCGAAACCCTGCCGTGCCACGACACCCGGGGCCACCAGCACCCGCTCAGTCTCCGCCGGCTGCTCGCAGGACCCCCTCTGTTAACAGGGCAAGATTTGGGGAGGGTTTTTTTACAGCCTGAGGATGCTATGGGGGGAGAAGGGGCTCCCCTTCCCAGGGAGGACCTTGCAGAAGGTACCATCCACGGTGGCCCGTCGCCGCAAGCCTGGCGCGTACAAAACGACCGCTCCTTCCCTCGGAGGAGGGCAAGGGGGCCCTCGCATCCCCGCCACGGGTTAGTTATTTTGGGAACCGTCTGGGGCTGGCAGCTGGTGCTGGGGTGGGTGACAGCTGAGCACGGCTTGCACTTGGGATCTGCGAGGCCCCTTCTCGCGCATCTATTTCCGACCCTGTAAAACACAATCTGCCAGGGTGTGAGCGTGGGGAGGGCATCCAAAAAAGCTGGTTGCAAGGGACTGGCTTGCGTTAGGCATCTCAGCGTCTCTGTACATCTTGCAGGTGCCTCCAAGTACGGTCGGGCAGCTGCAGAGATGCTGTCCTTTAATTCCTGCCTGTGCAGCACCGATGGGGTGAGGTCTGTGCCTGGTGCTAACCAGTATAGCTGCAGCCCCTGTCAGCAGCCAGACTGGTGAGGTTTGGTATCCTACACGTCTCCCACGCACTTTCTCTGGGGTCTAATTGATGGAAAGGACGTGCCTGTCCAGCTAAATATAGCAAGAACTTCATGTAATTTGAGATGAGCCCTAAATACTTTTCCTCCTGGCTTTCCGCTTCCACAGGCTTTGCACGTGTCTTCCTCTGTCCCTCTAATCAGGGATAAACCAGTAATGAGCCCGTTTCCCCCAAGTTATGACAAGATGGTAGCATCAAGGGTTTCTTCCACAAGCCAGTCCCTCACCAGCCATCAGAAAATACCTGGACTAAAGCTCTTTCTGCTGCAAAACTCCCCCAAGAGCATACAGGGGAGAAGCATCCTCTTCATGTACAGGGAAAATTTAGAAGTGGAGCTGCAGGCTGCCATGGAGACAGGGCTCTGTTTGCAATCTTCTTGCCTTTGATTGTCTCTCCTCCTCTCCCAAGCGGTTGAAAAGCCGCCAGGAGCACGGCCCGTGTTGCCTCCCATGTTCCTGCTGGCCACGGCTGCCCAGCCCACCTTCCCTGGAAGCCCTGTAAGTGCTTAGGAGGCCCAGCTGGGTCTTCTCTCCGGTCCTTCACCTCCTCTAGCCTTTTGGCACCTCCTTGGTACATCTGGGGATCATAAAGCAAATCTGTGCTGCTTTTCTCTCAGCCGTGTTGGGTTCACGTGCAACGTGAGCACTGTCAGGGTGCATGGACCCACCGTCTGCTCTCCCTTGCTCTTTTCTCCACTGGTGATGATCAGGTAGCTGAGGACATGAGCAGCCAGAGGCTGAGATAGGGCTGGTTCTCTTGGGACATATGCCTCAAGTCATAGGCTGGAAACTGCCTGCTGCAGTGGGAAGCTTCGGCTGCTTCCATAAGAAACAGGAGGGGAAATAACTGACCCTGGCAGCAGCTGAAACCCCTCAATCTCTGTCCTTAGCAGTAAGGCTGGGAGTATCAGAGGAAGAATTTCTCTGAGGTAGGACCTATAGATCTTCCAGCAAACTAAACTTCTCCATGTCAAGTCTATGCTTGACTTTACAACACCTGAGCTCCAAAACTAAGCTGTGGATTATTTCTGTGCTGTCCTTCCTTGTTTGTGATACCAGTTATGCTGTGGTTTGTCTAAATGCTGGGTATTTTTGTGCCCTGCATGATGCTTAGCCAAGTGGGAGCTGAGAAAAGGCAACTTCTGCATGTTGAAGAGTCAGTCTCAGTCCTTGCTGCGAAAAGCATCTGCTGTGCTGCCGCTGTCTTCTCATCCTTCAACTCCCTCTCTTGCTTTCCAGAGTTACATCCCTGTAACGCTCCCTGCTCTGCTCTGTCCTTATCTCTGCTCTGCTCAACCAGGCTTCAATGCAGCAGCTGCCGCAGAAGAAAAAAAAAAAAAAAAGGCAAATTCAGTTCTTACTTCCTATTTTCCTCCTCCTCTCTTTTTTTCAAACTTGGCCTGTTGTGAAAACCACCCCTTTAATGCCTGGCTGCCAAATAGAGCAATTCTCTCAAAAGAGAAATGTACATCAAAGTTGCAAGGAATATTCAATTAACCTCTAAAGGAGATCATCCATAACTGGCTTACAGAGATGCCATTTAATTGTTTAAAAAAAATAAACACAGGCACTTGCATTTCAGAGGAGCATGTCTGCTGAGACAGTTCTGGCTGATGTCTTGCTAAAAGGCAATTAAATATCTAAATGTTCCTTCCAACTTGCATTCTGAGCTAGAACCTCTGACATAGTTATCTTTGCTTAGGCAATATGGCAAGTGGCCAAATTCATCCCTCCTGCATCTAGGAAACCTTGATAAACTTCTCTGAGAAAATGCCATTGATGGCAAATGGCCCTGTATCATTGCATGATGGCAAGTTAAGATGGACCTTTTGGAGGTTTTTCTCTTCCAGCAAGAGGGAGACAAGCACCCGGCTGCAGCCTCTCCAGCTCTCCGACCTGAGCACTGCCAATGCCCTATGGGGGAGAGATGCTCAGTTCTCCAAAAGTCAGAGGCTCAGATGAGGCTCTTTAATAAATGATTAAAAAGCCTCTTATTCTAAGGAGGAGAGCGTGCACATGCATTGCTACCCTCTGCTGGAAGGAGCTGGCTTTCACAGATGCCTTAAGCTGCTAAGGAGATAAACAGAGATCTCCTTTTAGCTCAGGAGGAAAACTTCTGTGTGTGAGGAAGAGGAAGGTCTGAACTGGAATGCTGCTGTTGAGAGAACCTGGTTGGAAAGCAATGCAGGGTCAGCATTTGCTCCTGCAGCTCTGGAGTAACCCCAGCACTGCTTGTGCAATGGGGTGTCCCCCTTCCCCCAGATTTTGCTTTCCAAAACCAGGTAATGGGCATACGTGCGCACATTCAGAGCTTCCCAGAAACAATCTGTCAAGCCTTCCTGCTCAAGGGGGGGCTTTTCTTAATTAAGTGAGCAAGCACAAAACCCCAATAGTAGCAAACAACCTGCGTAGGAAAGACTTTGTGGCCCACGTGCCAAATCTTTGTACATTCCCTGCTATTTTTAACTAATCCCTAATGGCAACGGTCCACTTGGGTCCTGCCTGCTCCTGGCCGCACACCTTCACCGCTGCTCTCCCCGACCCTGGCACCCCGTGCCTCCTCCCTGCATCCCTCCCCCTTCCACGGAGGAGCTTTCTGTGCAGCCTTCTACCTATAGGTCTCCTGGAAAAACCACGACAGCAAACCCAAGGGCAGCTGGTAAACATAGAACATCAAATAAGTTAGGCAGGGGGGGGATTTTTAAGACCTCCCAAGAGAAAGAAATATTTATAAACACACATACAAGTCAGTGGTTAGAGGGACTAGAAAAAAAAAGCTTCCAAGTTTCCTGTCCGTGCTATACTTTTTCTAAGTGCTGGAGGATTAAGGTCCCATGCCGCAGAGTGCAGGGCAGCCCGCGTGGCTCTGTTATCAAGGAGTACAGGGCCACGGTCCTGTCTCTGCCAGTCTGTGCTGCTCTGGGGAGCAATTACAGCACCAGTTTCCTGTAATGGCTGCAGTGATACTATCTTTTCACACTTGTCCACGCAGCACCTTGCACCACAGGCTCTGCCAAGATGTCTGTGGGTGACTGAGCGTCCCGGGGAGCGAGCCTGGAGCTCAGCTCTCGCTGTCGGAGACGGGGCCGGGTTTTTGAATGGTGTCAAGGAAAGCAGATACATGATCCAGCCCTCCACCGACTTTTGCTCCCTCTTGCGCTGATTGCTGCTGCTCTGCGGCTGCCCACCTCTCTGCATGCCGCAGATGCCTCACCTGAGCGTGTGCTGAGCATGACTGTACCTGCCCGCAGCAAAATAGAGGCTTTCAAAGAGGGGAAAAATAGTGATTTAGGGCTAAGGGTATCATCAGAGCAAGGGCTGTGGGAGGCACAGGATGGGGACAGCATCCCTGTCTGTGCCTGGCCCCGCTTTGCAGCAGAACATCTGCAAGGGCTGGGCTTCCCTCTTACTCCAGTGCCGCAGTCCCTCTGCCCAAGCTCGGGGTCGGGGTCTGCCCCGCGCCCCCCCGGCACGGGAATCCTGCCCTGGAAGTCCCTATGCCCGCTTCGGTGGCTCGCAGGAGAGCTGGCTTTTCTTGAAATCTCATTTTCCTGCCTGAGTTTCACATCCATTTGCCTCCCACCGCTCCGCAGCGCTGCCTGCCAGGGAAGAGTGACTAAGGGGTGGGTGGAAAAGAACAACTCGAGCCCAATTTAGCAGCCTGCGGTGCCAAGAAGAGGGGGTCACCCGGGGATCAGGAGGGGCACGGGCACAGCTGGGGGCTCCGAGGGCGAGGGAGCTGCCACAGCGGCGAGCGCAGCCCCTTGAGCGTGTGTTTTTGTGCCGTGGGCTGTGGCTGGAGGCCCGGCAGGGAGCTGAGAGCATCCCCCGTAGCGTGTGATTGTGTTCCCAAGTGCACTTTTGCAGCTGCCATTAATTGCCCCCCCCCCCCCCCCCGATTGCACCGATGATTTTGCACTTACAATTCTTTGTCCCACTGATTAATGGCCCTGGTGATTAATTGTACGGGCGATCCGACAGAATGGCTAACAGAGGGCTCTGCAGACCCTCGGAAAAGCCCGGCTGCAGGCGTAGGTGTGAGCTGGGCAGGTCGGCACGGCGCGACACGGAGGGGCTTGGGGGGACGGTGTGTGACGGTGCGTGGCCGTGACTGCAGGCCGGTGTGGGAGGCTGGGGCCAGGCCAGAAGCAGCCGAGCAGATAGTGGAGACTCACAAGGACTTTTTTTCCTGCTCGTATTCCACTTGCGGCAGCCTTTGGTGAGGAAAACGCGCTCTCGGGAGGAATTTGGACAGCCATGGTAACTACTATGGAAACGCAAGCCCGCTCAGAAAACGGGTCAGGTGCTGGTCCCTTTGCGGGGAGTGCACCGAGTCATGTGTGTAAGGAGTTTACAGGCCTCAGTTCATTTGTGAGCACAGGAGAGAGAAGCCCCCTCAGCACTGCTAGGCTGGGGCAGCCTTGACTGAGGAGATGCCCAGGGCTTGGCACTGCTGGAAGGGGCTGACACCGGGGCCAGGGTGGTGTTAGCAGCAGGGGAGCGTGGGAAACCAAACGCAATCACCCTGGAGACAAAGGGGTTTGTAGCGGGGATGCAGTGGTACCGCCGCTGCAGCTGGGATCGAGGTATATGGGCACAGCCGTGGAGGGGAATTGGGGCTGGGAGAGGGTCTGGATGGGAGCTGTCAGGGCTTCCCACAATCCTGGACCAACTTCTGTGTGTGGGACCCTCCTGCCACACCACTGGGAACCTGTACCTGTGATCAAATACTCCTGAACCCTGAGAAAAAGCGAGGTGCTCCCTGCAGAGCCCAAGCAGGCATCCAGCCCTTTCGGAGACGACAAGGTGCAAACTCCTCAGCTGGCTGAGCAAAGAAGGGAGCATCGGGCACCGAGCCTGGGACCCGGCTCCGTGCTTGTTCCCAACCGGAGTCGGCAGCTGCCAGGCTGTGCAGATCTGGCACCGAATGGAAAGCGTCACGGGGGTGAGAAGTGACAGCCCAGAGCTGACTTCTGCTACAGCCACAGCAACGCTCCAGAGCTGCTTTTAAAGGCAGATGTTAATCCCTGGCTTTCCAGGACCCAGGCGGGCACCTCCGAGAGCTGTGCATCCTCTGGTCAGCAGTGACCTCCCACCCACGCATTTACCTGCGTGCAAAAATAGGCACAGATCCCGCAGCCTGCCAGGTGCGCGCACGCACCGAGGAAAGCGTCGACTGACCATGCGTGTGTGCACCCCAAGGAAAAGCTAAAACGCTTCCAGCGATACCTGGCTCCACACTCACATGCAACGATACCCGCATCCAGACACAATTAATATTTGCACACAGAGGTACCCGATGCCCACGCAAGCCTCTGCGCTTGTTAATCCCCTTCCACCCACGCTGCCCACCCGCTCGCTGCCCATCCTACCCTGCGCACACAGGCACTACAGGCAAATAATTCCTACCACGGGTGGGCAGCCCCCTTTCCCGAGGATGGCTCAACGCTGATGACAGCGAACCAAAGGCATCTGCTCCTTTCTTTCTCTTCCCGGAGAGTTTGGGGACTGTGTAAACCAAAAGCAGCCTGAACCAAGGTGCTGAACACGCAGAATTTTTCTCGCTGCCTCGAAAAGAACTTTTCCAGACTTCAGAGGGAAGGGAAAAAGCCGGAGCTGAGCCCCGTGGGAGCCGCTGGCGGCTCCGACCTGGCAGAGCTCGCCGAGGGTTGTGCAGCCGGGGCTGGGGGGGGACACACAGGACAAGGACCCCCCGGGTTTAAGCCGCTCTCCGGGGCAGCTCCCACCCGGCGGGCTTGGGCAGCGACTCCCACCCTTTGTGCCCGAGCTCCCTTCCACCCTCCTCCTCCTCCTCCCTTCTACCCGGAGCTCCCCAGGCAGCAGCCCCCCCCCACCCCCGGTGCCCTGTAGACCCTCTCCATCCCTTCTTCCCCCCCTCCTCCTCCCCAAGCCGAGGGGCTTTGCCCACCTCCGGTGGTCGCTGCCTCTTCTGCGCGGCGGCGAAGGGCTCCGCGGGGCTCCCGGTGCCCGCCCGGCAGCAGCATCCCCGGCGGCGGCGGCGGCGGCGGCGGCGGAGGAGGAGGAGGAGGAGGAGGAGGAAGAGGAGGAGGAGCCTGGAGCCCCGCTCCAGCGCATCGGCCCGCCCCGGAGCAGCCCCCGGTCTTTGTGTCCCGGCCCGCTGGGTGTCCCGGTTCCCCCCCCCCCCAAAAAACCCCCCGAGCTTCTCCCCCCCCCTCCCCGCGGGAAGCGGCTGCAAATCTCCGTGCTCGGTGGGTTGGGGGAATTGGGGGGGTTCCTTTGCTCTCGGTGGGTTGGGGGAATTGGGGGGGGTTCCTTTGCTGTCGGTGGGGTGGATGTTAAAGGAGAGGAAAAGGGGAGAGGTGCTTTGGGAAAAGGGGGCTGGATTTGGAGCATCGGTGCTGGCCGGTACCGGGATTCAGTCTGGTGCCTTGGAAAGCTCTTCGGGGAAAAAAGAAAAAAGTCGAGAGAGCCCCGGGGAAAAGCAGCCAGCAGCAAGGGAGCTCGCCCGACCGGGAAAGGTCTGGGCTGAAGTTCCTGTTTTGCTTGATTTGGAGCAGGGACTTGAAGCGGAGTCTCCAATAGCCCCCATTTGGGATGAGGGCCGGGGTGTGCCTCGCTCATGCCCACAATTAGTCCTCACGGCAGGAGTAAGGACACGTTCCCCAGGCCTCTGACCACGGGTGACCGAATGGATGGGGCCGTGGCCAAGAGCCGTCCTAGGTGCAGGTGGGGAAACTGAGGCACGGTACCTGCAGCCCTACTCCAGCTTCAATGGGCACGGAGCCAGCCGTGCTGTCAGGCGTCAGCAGAGGAGCCTCGCCGTGCTCGGGCTGATGCTCAGTTAAGTGGCTTTGGCTCCCCAAACAAGCCACCCCCTTGGCTGCTCCGCTGCCAGTGCCCATGTGTATACGTTTATGGGCAGAAAGGCAGATAAATGCAGGACAAGGAGGAGCTGAGCCACGGCAGCGTGTGCACGGGTGGCTGCTCCTGTCCTGGCTCCAGCGCTGTCAAGCCTGGCAGGAGTTTGCTCTGCCTACAACCCTACCTTCAGGTACCGAAAATGTCCCCAAAGCAGCAGGCTGAGGTCAGCGTGGGCTGAAGACCACCTGTGGGACTGGGAATTGCTGTGCCGAGGTACAGACATGGTGGGGGGGGCAGCCTCCTGACCCCTCCTGGCCTCACCTTTAGTGCTGAACAAGTGGAGAGGGACGCTCTGAAGAAAAAACCCTGAGCACCTTTGCTAAATCACCTTCCTGAAGCGATACAGGCTGGGTCCCTGGTACCAATTTCTGTAGCCCACGCAGGCTGTGCTTGCCCACAGGTAAGGCCCATCCTGCTTGTGCAGGTGTGCATTTTCCAGTATCGGGAGGAAGCTGAGCGGGTACCCACACGCACTCTGACTTTCGGTGTGTCCCGCTGTTCCCCAGTAGGCTGGAGCCAGGTTGGAGGTGCAGTTATGTTCCCACATCCCTTCCCTCCCTGTATGTCTGCCCCTGGGGAAATCTGTTTGCCTCCTTCTTCCTCACCTAGTCGTTAATCTCTTCCTACATGGAGGCAGGTTTCCTGCCTGTGCGCGCCGAGCAGGGCCTGTTTGCCATCGACGGCTGACGCAGCGCTCAGGAATTCGCTGGGTAGCTGGCAGCACATCTGGACTTGCCCCATTCGAGGTGCTGCGTCCCGGTCAGGTATGCAGCGAGGGAGGCTCCCCCCCGCTCCAGTACATACCTGTGCCTTACTGGGGAGCAGCCGGCGGCTCCCTCGAGCCCCACATCGGCTCCTGCCCCTCTCTGGAGCAGGGAAGGGGGTCAGGGAAGATGGCAGCCCTAGCGTGAGCTGGCACATCCCAGCGGGTGTCTGGCTGTACGGCACAAGAACTGCAGCCATTCCTTTCCCAAAGTCGGTGTGGGAAACTAGCCCGGGTACAGCATTAGCGCGCACATCCCTGCACACACACGGAGCCCCAGCAGCAGCACGGGGAGAGGCAGGTGGGCCCAGCAGGACCCCCAGACATGAGAGGACCGCAGGTCCTCAGGGACAGGGACTAAACCAGTCTCAAACTGGTCTGCGCACCCATCAGCCGCTGGGTCCCCACGGGAATGGGCTCGTGTCCCGCGGACGGTCACGCCGCGGTTGCCAGCCTTTGGCATAACTCGAGGAGAGCGGCTGGGGCTCGGCGCCGGGGTTTGCTTTGCTCCCGCTGTGGGAGCCTGGCCGGCGCCCTGTGAACAGGCAGGCGGTGTGAACCGGAGCAGCGAGGTCTGCTGCTGCCCTGCCTTCCGCCGGCGTGCGCCCAAATCCCAGCCTTCGACTCCCACTATCAGGGCATTTGACACCGAGCGAAAATAGTTACGCCGGGGTGGAGCACGGGAGAAGTGAGGTTTTAGCTGTGCACAAACCGCAGGGCTTTGATTTATGGAGCTGGCGCTCGGCAGACGAGATCCACCCCCCTGCTTTTTTTAATATTGTTTCCTGGCAGCTTACTTGGTTTCTCTGCCGATTTGAGCAACGCTCCCACAATCCTGCGGGTGCCTTGTTGCCTTGAAAGCAGTCAGCTGGAATTTGCTATTTTAGGACCTAAAAATTGAAGAGAGGAAGAGGAAGAAGAAGAAGGAGAAGGCGAAGGAGAAAGTGTATTCATGTGAGCACAGAGGAATGGTTTAGCAGGATCTCACTCGAGGGGAAAAGGCACCAAAAAAAAAATTGTGATTCATTTTCAGTCCAGCAGAGCTTCGTGTTTCTATAGTAAGTCATAACAAAACAAGGCGGCAAAGCCAAGAAGTTATTTGTACCAGATGGGCCAGCAGTTTTATCTGCAGCTTTTCAGGAATCGCCCTGACTTGGGCAGATTTTGCAGCCAGGAGCTCAGGAGATCAACCGTCATGGGGGGGAGACGGACAGGGTGGCAGGGGGACCACAGCCCTGCTGTGTCCCTTAGCTGTCCCTGCCTGGCTGGGGGGACACACACACCGCTGTCCCCCAGCCCGTATCGCTGCCCCGGCAGCCTCCAGCTCCTCCTGGGCTGAAACTCGTCCTCCCCGGCTCATCCGTCCCGTTCATGTCAGCACTCGCCCCGTCTGCCGTGTCCTCGCCCCCGCAAACGAGTCTGACTACGTGGTGTTGCCTCACCTCCCCGAGTCACCTGGAAGTTTTCCCAGGACAAGGGAGCCCCGGAGAGTAATAGTAAAGGGTCCTCGTGGAGATTTGGGTTATTGAGGAGCGCGGGGTGAGCTCCCAGCCCCTGCCTCTCCATGGGGTGCTCAGGCAGATGCCCGCTCGTGGCCCGGGGGGGGCCTGTCCTGCCAGGACAGCGTGGAGTTTGGATTTCCCCGATGCTGGGAGCTGAGCCGTAGTAAAAGAAAGACCTCCCTGCAAACACGCCCCTGTCTCCCACCTTCACGAACAGAGAGATTAAAAATTTCTCCAACAAAATCCAACCCCCCCCCCAAATTTCAAATAATCCGCTTTTTGCACCCTCGCTGCAAAGAGGCGATGAAATCCCAGCGACTTGTTTCCTTGGGGGAAATTTGGGCAGAGAGTGGGTGAAATGTTCACCTGCCTCGCTCGAGTCTGGCACCTCCGGCAGCTGCCGGCAGTGCCAGGACTGGCGCAGGTAGTGGGTGAGTGAGTCAGTCACTCATCCCTTCCACTTGATACTAGTCTTTCTTAATCACTTAGCGTAGTCATCCTGGATACAGCCCTAGGTGGATTTGCATAGATAGATTGAATAAGAGTCCCTTCTCGCTTATATTTTAGGATAAAGGATAAGCAGAAATGACAAAGACAGGATTTTTCCTTCTTTTTTTTACTAACAAATTATTTACAAATCCATTGAAATTGGATATAACTTAGTTCATACTAATTTACTGCTCTGTTAGGGAATTACAAGATAATAAGATCAGTGATAAGAGCAAGAAGTAGGTGTATTTAATGACTTTTTCCCCTACAGAGCTATGAAGCAATATTGGAAAAGTGAGGCAAGCCTGGGAAAAGGAAATGAACCCGCAAAATGCTCCGCAGGGTTGGAGGGCTCAGATGGTACCTGGAGGAACAGGAGGAGGACGCCAGTATAATAAATAGTACCTTTATGTTTGCACATGAATTTTAAATAGCAATACAGGCACTGGATGTGAAGCCAAGCCGGGAAGTGCTGTCGGCGCGGGGAAAGGGGCATCGCTGGTGCTGGGGCCAGCACGGGGGGGGGTTCACGGCCTGCTTTGCTTCCCAAAACCGCGTGGCCGGGTATTTCCCTTCCAAGGGGGGAGAAAGCGGCAGCAGGTAAAGCCGGCTGCGGTTCAGCTTACACGTGAGAGCGCTGCTGGGGGGCTGCCCAAAGTCCGAGCCTTTCTATAGGGGACAGAGCGGGGACTCGGGGCTTCAGGGCTGGGGTATGCCCTTGGGATTGCTGAGGGCTTGGGAGCATCAGTCCTCATCCTTTCCAAAAAACCAGCTCCTTAGCAAATCGTAAGCTGAAAATGCATCCCCGCAGTAGGTTTGCCCTCTCTGGAAGCACGCACGCTCCGCTGCGGGGGAGTGCTGTGCTTGTCCCTGCCCAGGGATTTGGAGATGAAAATGCAGCAGAGAAGAACGAGTGTTTGGTGTTTGATCATTTCGGCTAGGCAGGTGGATTACAAATGACAATTAGCCTGTGAACCTGCTCGGCATAATTGCGGTGGAGCTGCAGGGACGTGTGCGTGCTCACACGGGCTATCTTGCAGAATAGAAAAGAAGCCGGCTTAGCCATCCTGTCGGCGGGCAAACACTACGGGAGCGATCTGCAAGATAGTGAGAGAGGAGATTATGTATGCGGCCAAGGAGGATCTGGGCTGGTGCTGGTGGTGGCTACTTATGTGTCATGCGGGCTTTGCTTTAAGCTTTGCAAGGCTGTTGTGCAGGGGGTGATGTATATTAATCAGCTCAGCCCCACTGTGGCCAAGCCACCAGCTGATATCCCTGACGCGCCCGTGATATTGTCCTCATTGTGCTGCACAAAGCGATTTCCAGCCAGGGCTGGGGATATTTCTTGTTTTGGTTGAGGTGGAGGGGAGAATCCATCCAGCTAATCCCTTCCGACCGTACCCTTCCTGATGGGGTTTAAGCGAAGCGACGTGGCACCCACGCGACACTTGTCAGCAGTCCTCTGTGCTCTCTTCTTGCACGCTCTGTAATTTTAGGTAAAATGCAGCCAGCCAAAGCTGGAATGAAAAGTAAAATCCACGTGGCTTTCCCAGCCCAGCAGCAGACTCTCACTTGGTGAGTTCAAGCCTACTTAGACCGGACTTTGCTCTCAGCTTCCTTCCCTGGAGCCCTGAGAAGCAGCCCACGGCCCTGGTTTCAATCCCAGCCAGTTTAGCAGCAAAAAAACCCAAAAGGTCATGAGAAAAGCTTATCACATCCGAGCTTAGAAAGGCAGATTGAAATTTCCTCTTCCACTTCTGGGATTCATCCATTCCTTTCCCATTAAAATTAATGATAGAGCACATCTCAGCTCCTTGGTAGCTCTGCAGCCTCTTCCTTTCTTGATGCTAAAATAAAGACAAGCCCAGACTATGTCCCCAGAGCAAAGTTTGCTTTCGCAGTTAAACAAAGCAGCTTCCTCTGCCCAGCGGAGTTGCAAAACAGAGATAAGTTGCTGCGTGGTTCTCGGTATTGATCTGCGATGCTAATCTGGGTATCTGTTAGCTGGACATCCCGGTCACACCGCAAAGTCTTGCTTCTCTAGTCCAGATCTCATGTAACCAGGAATTCTTTTAAAGCACCGTCCTGGCGACATTTTATTACAGGAGCTCAGATAGTAAACACAGTTTCTAGTCCTCAGGGCCAGAAAGAGAAGCTGGAAAATTTGGCTCCTCGGGGCATTCAAGACAAAAGGCAAACATACACAGACCCTCCGATATATTATCTTTTAGAGCATCGTGCCCTCCAAACCCGGCTTATGATTTGCAGAGGGAGCTGATGGATGGTATCTCAGTGGGTGAAGGTGGGGAGAGCGAGCGAGTAATCCCAAACTGCAGGCAGGAGCTGGAGCCGGGCATTACATCTGGGGTCAGAAACAGAAACTGGCTGCAAAGCTGAAATATCCCAAACCCCTGTGCCATCCTGACCCCGGAGCTCAGGCGGGGTTTCTCACTGGATAGAGAGGAGCCGAGGTTTTTTCCCTCTTGCAGCCTTTTCCTCCTGCTCCTCCCCTCCTCCTCGGCATTACTCACTGGGTTATGCAATGCTTATCTCCCAGCCCTGCACACATGCCAGTAACCAGTTGGGCAGCAAAAAATATTCTGCTGGAAAAAGCAGTTTGTCTGACTCTGCCTGCCTCGCTCCCAGGACTCACCCCGAATATTGTACAGGCTGCTTTTCTACCATTTACCAGGGGAAAAAGAAGAGGAAAAAGGGCCTGGCTTTCTCTTGGGACTATTCAATGTGCTGCTTAGCTCAGTTTGCTTCTGCTTCATCGGCCTACAAATCCAAATCCTCCTAAATAATTCAGCAGAGCTGCTGCACTACAGGTCTAAATAATTCATCCTGGATCTTTGAGGAGGGAAATGTGGTTACATCACCCTTCAGAGCAAAGCTTTTGGGGCTCTTCCACTCTCTCACAGAGCAAAGTTTCCCTCTGATCAGGCCAAGATGCTCCTGTTGTCAGGGCTGTTGGGAAAAGCTGCCGTGCTAAGGGGCTTTGAAGGGAGCTGGATCCCACGCGGCCGCCAAGGGCCGGGGTCTGTCGCATGTCCGTTTGCCGGGAGCACCCGAAGGTGGAGGAGTTCAGGGCAAAGCCTGGCCCCAGGACTTCCCAGGAGAAGGGATCGAAGGGGCAGAGTGAGGGGCTTCTCCTGGGAACACCGCAGCCGGAGAGCAGCCCCCCACGGGGGGCTGCCCCCACGGGTGACGGCATCGCACGGGCTGCGCTGGCCACGCTCGGCTCTGGGACGGCGGAGGCTCCTGCTTCTCCTTTTCTCCCTTCGGATATTTGGGATCCTGCTGTGCAAGGGAGGGAGGTGGCTGAGACAGCCCGGTCCTCGGGCTGGGCTGGGGGAGGACGTCGGGGAGGAGGAGGGAAGGGGTGGCCGTGGGGGGGGTCCAGGCTGTGGAGCAGCATCATGTGAAACACCCCTGTTGTGTTTTCAGATCCCTTTCGCCGGAGATGACTCTCCCACGGGGAATCATTGAGCAACTCATGTCAGCAGCCAGCTGATTTCTCCATGAGCAGACATATGTGCCTGCTTTTCCAAGGGGCTGTTCAAATTAAAAATTCCCCATCGGTGGCCAGGGCAAAGCAGCGATCATTAACCCAGCCGGGGACAGACCGGTTGCAGAGGGCATCTGTGGATGCGGTACCCACACAATTACATATTTCAGTTTCGGTGCTCGGTGTAAGTAGCACACACCGTACATGTATCACGCTGAAAGCATTTTGCTTAAATATTTATGAAATCCTTCCAGGCCTGAAGCACAGCTAGTTCCGGAGGTGTGCAGAGCTCTGCAACCGGTGCAAGACGGGGGCTGGCAGAGCTGGCTCGGGGAGCTTTTGGGGGTGACGCTGTGCCGTGTCGGGCAACAGAGAGCTGGATGGTTTTGTGAGTTAGAAACAGTAGAAAGAGGCGGGATGCTGACAGATGCTTTTCCTTACACTGCCAAAGCGGCCCCAGCCTGTGTCCTGAAGCCCAAACCCATCCCGGTCTGTACCCTGGGCCTCAAATGTGCCCTAGCTCGGGGAGGAAGGAGAAATGCAGCCTGAGCTTCAGACCGGGCTGAAGGTGACAGCATTTCTCTTGGAGGAAACAGGAGTGAAAGAGCTTGAGCAAAGGCAAGAAAAAACTGATTGTGCCCTTCCACTGGTCAGGTCCTCTTCATTTTCCCGACCAGCAATGCCCCGCTCTGCAGGCTGCAAAAAAATCACCTAAATCCCCAACTGGTCTCCTTGTATTTCCCATCCCTTTCTCCTCTGCATCCCTGTGATAAAAAGCTGCCGTACGGCTCCTTTCCCCCGTACCCTTCCTCTGCAGTGTGGGGCTGGGCCTTGGCCTTATCTCTGCACAGGGTAATTTGATTTTCACGGTGGTGGAAGCATTGGCAATTACCACAATAAAAGATGAGATTTGCAGCCAAGCGGGTGAGCGTGGCAGCTGGGCTGACACAACCATCACCCTTCTCTGTAGCTCAGGGGTTCCCCAGCCTCCTGGGCACGTGTGAGCCATGCACCGGGGAATATCCCCCAACCAAAAAAACCCTAGGGAAGCATCTCCCCTTCTCCTCCTCCTGCTCCTTTGCTCTGCACACAGGACAGCAGTGGGACACGCTGCTCTCACAGTCCCCGGGGGATTGGGGATGAACTGGGGTTGCAGGAGCGACCTGTCCCTTCGCCCCATGTTGTGGCATGACATCTGCAGCAGCAAAGGGGTTTGGACAAGATCCTCATTTTGGGGTTCACCCGGCGTTGTTTGCTCCACATCCCGATGGGGACGCGATGCCCCCCGCGCTGCCGCCTGGCCCGGCCGCTCTTTCCCAGTCTCACTCCCGCTCGTGTTTATGGTGCCCATAAAACCCAAATGCGCTTCGCAGTTTAGCTTCGTATATTATAAACTATAATCCAAACCCCATAAAGGAGCGAGTCCTTTGCATAATGATCACATACGTTTCTTTATGTGCTTTTATAGCGTGCCAGGGCTGTGGTTACAGCAGCTCTCCACCTCGCAGATATGCAATTAGAGCAGCGGGAGCGGCTGGTCGGGGCTCGGTGGACCTGTCCCCTGCTGAGATGTCGGTCCCTTGGTGGGAGGATGAGCAGAACTGGGGGTACCCAGCAGCCTGGGGGGGTCTGTCCTGGGGGGACGAAGCTGGGCTGCCACAAGGAGAGGGACTATGCAGGGCATGGCTGCCGCAGGGACCCCTTCCCAAAAATAACGCTCTGATGCGGCCCAGGCTGAGTTTTGGGTCGGGATTGGAGGATGTGGGGTTATTTCACCACACGCTGGAGGGAATCATGATGTGTTTGTGCAGGGCAGGAGGCCGTGAAAGGATGCCAGGAGGTATTTTTAGGGAAGTGGTTTTTTTTTAAAAATCATGACTCAGCCCTTGTCTCTGCTCCAGTACAGTCACGGTTCAGGAGTCCTCAGACCTGAGCAGAGATGAGGCAATAGCAGTCATCATTCAAGAGGAGCTGGTGATCTGTTAATTTGGTGTGTGCAAAACCCCCTTGCCTTTACCCTTACCTGCACCCACGGTTGGACCAAGCATCCTGCCTTTGCCAAGGCTCCTGGGGGGCTCACAGCACTTTTTGGGCATTGGTTAACCCCAGCTCTCTATGCAGGATGAAATATTTGTGGTGCATCCACTGCAACTAGGTAGAAAACAGCCCCGTGGAATGGGGAGCATCCACCGCTGAGCTGAAAGGAGAGCTTTTGTAATGAGGTTTTATCCCAACTCAAATACAGGATGTTTAAACTGGGTTAAAAGGCCCCACGGGGACAGTTTGGGGGATGCAGCGCAGCTCGGTGCGAGAGCCTCCCGTGCTTCCTTTGGGGAGGAGCAGGAGTCAGTGCGTGTGAAATCAGTTTTAGTGGGGCCTAAGAGCTCGACTGCATGATTTGTTTATTTATTTTGCCCTGGTGTGACATACTGATTTGGCTCCACTGTGGCAAATTTGAATCCCTCAAATCACTTATAAATGCAAGCAGTAATCCAGGGATTTACTGAACCAGGGTCACATAAACGCAGATATAAACTTTTTTCACTAAATCAGGGCAAAACCCGAAGCAGCTATTCTTCTCTGCTTTTTCTCCAGAGCAGTTTAAACCAGTTTCAAGTTGATTTAAGCTAAGCCCAGTCAGGGGAGGCAGGAGACTTGACACTTTCCCCATCCTCACTCCGGCAGCCAGGAGAGCTACCTCTGCTGCAAACAGCCAAGCGACCCCGTTAGCAGCTCTGCAGGCTCCTGGCTCAGCTCAGTCCCAACACACATCTCCTGGATTTGCACGTCTATCGAAAATAACCATGCCCGGCTACCAGGCCCAAGAGCTTGTAAGGAAATGCCATTTTTTTTTTCCCTGAGAGCCCACCCCAGCAGTCAGTCACAGCAGCAATGGGCCTCTCAACCCAGGGCAGGAGGCTCAGGTGTGTAAAAGCTGCTTTTTGGGAGATGGGGGATGCCCACAAAAACAGAGCCATGAGAGTGCAGGTACCCCACAGCAGAACTGAAAGGGTTAATTGGGAGCAGAGAGTAATTAGGGAATTCCTGACACCTGGGGAGCACCCAAGGGTGGTGCAAGCAGGTGGGCTGAAGCCCATAAAAGGGCTCCTGGGGAGTATAGAGGATTTGGCTGCAGGTGGAAAAGCAAGAAGCTGAGGAGCTGAGGCAGAGGTAAGTGTGCGTGTGCCCGGGCGGTCTGTTCCGTTGCTTCTGGTTGTTACCTGGCCAGGTTAAAGCTGGTGTAGGTAGGACTGTGTGCTTTGCAGTTGTTCCTCCTGCGGCAGGACAGAGTGGTCCCCAGACACAAAGCCACCTGAGTGTGCAGGTGTTGTTCTCTGGTTAGGAATTAACAGCCCAGAGGGAAAAATAAAGCAGAAACAGAGATGCAAACCCTTTTCCTGGCTGCTCTCCAGGGCAAGGGAGATGTGGAACAGCGGTGTTGCAGGTAGTAGTCTGCAATCTGGCTTGTAGCCTGGTGTTCTCCACCTTTTGGAGGTGTGGGAGAATTTGCAATACAAAATGCCCTGGGGGAAAACGCTCTGCTGTTTTACCTGCTCAGGGGACCACTTGTTTCTGAGAAGCACGAGGGGCTGTGATGTTTCTGGAGCAAGAGGGGTGGTTTGCCCTGTTTGCTTGTACTTGGCAGCTCTGTGCAGCTAGCTGATTAATGGAGAGAAGACCCTGGGAGGGGGCAGAGCTGAGATTTTTTTGCTAGAAGCCCAGCAAAAGGTTGGTACCTTGTGTGAGAAGGGGCTGATGGGGCTTGCAGGGGCTGGTGGGGGAGGACCGGTGTGGTGCTGGTGCTGCCCTGGGCTTTCTGGCTCCCTGGGAGAGCTGCTTTGGGATGGATGTCCCATTGGCTCCAGTCATCTCAGGCCTTTCCATAAAAACTCTAATTATTGCTCACCCCACGGTAAAGATTTGTATCCTCTTGGGAGGGTCCACGGCACTTTGTCCTATGTTAAACCATGACACACTTAAAAAGCTGCATTAGAAAGCTGAAAAGATGATTATGTGGGGTTGTAGAGGTGAGGACAGACAGGATTTTGCTGGGGAGCGAGTGGGATTTAGTAACTTTGTGCTTGCTGTGAGCTGAGAGGATTATGCTGCTGGCTTTGGCATAGTTCTTGGGTTTGGATGGTCTTGGGCAAAATGCTTTCCCCCTTCTTGTCTACTTGGTCCTTAATGTACTTGTGGGCTATCTCCTATATCTGTATTGTGTTTGTTAAATGGAGGCAGGTTAAAGACAGTGTTCTAAGTAAATCCCAGGTTAGCCTCAAGCAAGCTGAGTGGCATCTGGTTTGAGTGGTCCTCGTTGTGTACTGTGAGATAAAATCATGGCTGTGCGTGCCTGAGTGGGAGACACTGGAGGAGAAAACAGGATTGCTGACAAGATAAGCTCTAGCTTATCTATGCAGAGTGTGACTTGAAGTCAGCACTCAGCCTAGAGAGTGCAATAGGTAGAGAAAGCTGATTTAATCGCTTAGTCACAATGTAATTTTGTCAGGTGAAGCCCTTCTAATGTAATGTCTTTTACATGTAATTCCTGGTTAATTCTGTTAACTCTGTGCACTGAGCAGAGACATAACGTAGTTGGGGGTGCTGAACTGGTCTTAAACGGTTTATTGAAGCAAGATTCCAGAAACGAGCATGGACTGCTAGCATCTGACCCGTGGATGAGCATTTTTCTATCTTGAAGGAGGGAGAGCTGAAGGCTTGATTGTGCTGCCTTTCCTTACCCAAGGGGTTCCCTGTTTGAGGGAGCCGTGAGAGAACTTGCAGAAGAACCTGCAGCCTGGGGTTGGGGTGCTGGCAGCTGTAGGACTCGCCTTGCCCACAAGAGGCTGCTGGTGCTGTTTGCAAGTGTCCCTAATGCCAGCTTTCCCTTTCCTTAATTCTCACTTTAAAAGAGTAATAACAATAAAACAAGACCAGAACAGCAAGGAAGAAGTTGTTTCCCCTCCAAAGGTGCGGAGGGAGGGGGGTCACCCCAGGGAAGGGTGCTGGGACAGGGCAGGACAGCCCCATGGGGGTGTTCCCTGGGAAGAACCAAGGGGGGAAACCCTGAGAATAGGGCAAAAGTGGTCCTGTGCAAAGAATGAAGGAATGGGCTGTGCGGTGGGTGAACAGGGACAGGGCTGGTGCTGAGATCCAGTATGACTCTGCCAGCTGCGCCTTTCCATTTTGCCCAGTGGTTTTTGTAGGGTTTTGAGGATTGGGGACCTCTGTTCCCGTGGGAATGTCCTGCTGTAGGGGAGGGAAGAACAGTCCCATTTTGAACCATTTGGCGGTTGAGGGGTTCTGCTGGAGCCAGGGGAAGGGGGCTTAATGTCCACAGACTCTCAAGGGGAGAGCAGATACCTGGAAAGAGGCAGAGATGGGTGGTTGAGTATCTGGTGGCTGGGGCTATGAGGGGAGGCCTGGCCAGCCTCTTCCTTCTGTCCTGGCCTCGATCTTGAGTGGTTTTGGTCCTACTCCTCATGCATACTAAAATGTGTTTACAGTGTGTGTTATTTCACATCAACAAACCTCGTTCCATGCCAAGGGGCCTGCTGAGAGCCACCTGAGAACGGCACCGCTAATAGATGGAGCTCATGCATTTTGCATGTGAATAGTTTGGACTGGATGATTATAAAGCAGCAACAGCCTGTGCTGGGCTTTGCTGTCTGGTTTTTCTCCTGCCTGTTGGTGGCAAGCAGCTCCTTGGATCTTGTCCTCCATATTAGCTGAGAAGTGACAGCACAGAAAAGGGGACTATCAATCCTAAAACCAGAGTGTGATTAAAATTACTTCATCTCTTTACTCCTGCAATCTGCTCTGAACATTGGTCTTTGCGTTCTCCCAGTCCTGGGCCAGGAACCGCTAGTCCTAAAACTTGTGTCCTCTGGTAATCAGCAGGCGGGCTGCCTCTCGGTACCTTTTCTGTCCTGCTCTATCTCATGTCACTCATGAAACTTGACGTGGTTGGTCTGCAAAATCCCTGTGGATGTTTATCTTTTAAATCATTGTAGATGTGCCTGTGCATTCAAGCAAAGAGGGAAGAGAGACAAACAGAATGAGCATTCAAGGCTCAGCCTACCTTTTATGTGGTTATAAACGAAACACAAAGGCAATGATGCAGACAATAATCCTTGGATGGTTTTAGAAAAGGCTAGCTGCTGTCGAGAGGGTTTCTTGAAAAGCTTAGATGGCTCTTCAATTAAAAAGGGCTGAGCTGCTGCAGTGGAGCAGGTCGCTCCCTGGAGCTTGCTGTGAAGCCCAGGCTCCCTGATGCCCTTGCCCTGCCACTGCGTGGCCAACGGTGCCATTGGCATGTCTCGTGCTCATGGGTCCCCAGAGCTGTGACTCCCTGAAACCCCCAAAGAGAGGAAAAACGCATGGCTTCCCAGGAGATTCCAGCGTACAACAGGTAACTTAATTGCTTTAATAAGAATAATCTAGGAAATTGTTTCATAACTAGACTTAAATTTTGCAAACATCAAATGTAATTTTTTTTAACACTGATGCATATTAATTAGGCTATTAGCAAAAAACCTTGCTATTCCTAGGAAGACAAACTTGACTAGGATGAAGCGTCTCTGACACAGGGGTAGGTTTTGCTTTCTGACCTTGGCTGAGCCTACAGGCTGGCAGTCACCGTGGGCAGCCTCTGCCCGCTTCACTAGACAGCCTGTGCTGTGTTCTGCTGTGGGTTCCTTGTGTGACCTTGGCAATATCATCTGACTGCCTGTTCCTCCCTTTTCCAGCCTCGGTCTCTGTTTGCCATGTCTGCCCTGTTGGCTCACGGGCTAGAGACTGTGCCTTGCTCCCTATTAGGAGATAACCTTTGTTTTTCCATGGTGATGCACTGTGGCTCTGCCACTCCTCTTCCTCTTCTAAGGAACCTCTTTGGTGCACAGGGCTGGGAGGTGGCTGCGGTGTTCAGAGCAGAAAGTTGTTTTCTTCTGGCTGTATCACTTTGGTCATCAAGGAGAAGGCAGGAGCAGAGTTCAAGCCATCTGCCCAAGTTCAGAGCTCCCAACCTGTGGGCACAGCGTGGAGGGGAGGTTAAAGCCAACCAGGTCCCCCAACTCCTGCCCAGCAGTGGTGACTAAAAGCCCCTCTAATTTCCTTGCATCTCATTGTGTATTGATGGTCAGGGATGTCGGGTAACCATGGCAACTCATTGATTAGCATCCAGCTCCTGTGAAAGGAAGAACATGCAGCCATAAGAATTACAAATGATGCTGTATTGTCTGCTGCCAATAGGCTGATTACTGCCATTTTCTGCCAGGTAGACCAGCTTTTACTGGCAACCCGGTGGTGTGTAATTACCATGCTGTGATTGATGCATTGCTATAGTTACTATCTGCTGTGTTCCCTGACTAATAGTTTTTAAATTCCTCTTCAGATGGAAATGCATTGCCTGTAAATGTGAGAGGCAGAGGTCTACAGAGCCAGGAGATTCATCCTGAGAGGAGCCCGTTTGGGCGTGGAAAAGTATCTCATAATATAAAATGTGGTGGTCAAGTGTGTGAGTCACTTGGATCAAACCACTGATGAGGTTGGGTGAATAGGGGTGATAAACAGCCTGTGAGTTGAGGGGAAAGCTGTGATGGCACAGGCACTTGAAGTGTTTTTCCAGGCCTAAAACATTTGCCACCTGTTGATACCATGTGGTTGTCTTAAAAAAACTCCAAGCTGCCACCAACAAAACAACACAAAAAACCCCAACCAAAAAACTCCCTTGGATCTGAGCAGGATCTGGCATCCTGCAACATGAAAGCCTCCCAAAACAGGGAGCAGGGACATCTTTTACCACCAAAGAGATGCAGCCCATGGGGTGGGCTTTGAAAACCGAGTCTCAAAACATTGGTGCTTCTTACATCCATCATCCTGCAGTGGCCAGGAGGAGGGACGCGGGGTGTGCAAGGGCAGGGGTGGGTGCGTGGTCTCCAGAAGTTGGTGTGTTGTCCTCGCAGACGTAGATGTAAAGCCGTCCCAGTTGCACGGAGCCACCGGTGCTGCTGGCAGCTGATGAGTCGGTGACTGATGTTCAGAGCACGGTGCTCCAAGTCTGTCCTGGAAAGGGATCAGGTAGATCCTGGCTCAGATCTGGAGGGCTCACAGATGGACTTTGCCTCGTCCTGAGGTGAGGATGCCAAGCAGTGCTGCAGACCTCTCCCCTCCTCTTCTCTGCCCTGCGTGTTGCCTCTGGTGTTTAGACATCTGCATAACCTACACAAAGTTAAAAGGGGTTTGTTTCTTTTCAGACTGAGTGCAGCCAGGGTAATTTAGTAGAAAAATGTCATGCTAATGCAATTCAAAGTTCAAATGATCTTTCATTTTGAGGGAAAGGAGAATGTGTGTGCAGTCAGAATGTTAAAACCTGCTACTTGCCCTGCAATTCAAATAGAAATATGAGCTTCGGGGGATACATAAGTCACATGAAGTACTGTGAGTGAAACACAAAATGAATGAAAATGATCCGGAAGCCATTATTAGCATTGCTGGGGGCCAGATCCAGCTCGGAACAAGTGTAGTGGCAGTCAGGAGCAGTGTTGGAAAGGAGAAGTTTGGATGAAATTACAATAACATGGAAATGAGAAAAAGTTATCAGTAAGACATTTTTCATATTAATATCTAAATGTTGCAGCCCAGGTGCTCCTAACCCTCTCCTTTCCAATCCCCACCAACATTTGGGTGAGTACTTAGTTGAAGAGTGGCACATGGTAATGAAGCTCTGGTTCTTCTGCTCGGGCTGTGTCTGGTGGTAGCTGCTACTACAGCCGTGCAAAGAGGAGCTCTGCTCTGGGTGCAGGATGCTTTGGGTTTAAAGTCCCTGGGATGGCTTTCTGCGCAGTGGTGGCTTTCCCCTTGTTAACCACACTGAAATCTCAGGGTGAAGTTTGCTGTTGCAGTTTCAGCCTTATCTTCCCCAAAAGCATGGAAGGAAGCAAGGATCGGTGCCTGGCAGGGTTTGGGGAGGGTAGTTGAAACCCAGGCAGAAGAGTTTCTGTAGGATAAAGGGCTCCAGCAGGCAGTGGGAGTCACCAGTGGGCAGCCATCCTCTGAAATGGATAAATCCGCCATGTTTGTTGAAAATCAGCAACCTGCCCTCTCCCTCCCTCTTTTGAAGCAGAGGAAGGGGGGGAGCTATGTGACATTGAGGGAGACTGTTTCTAAACAGAATTGTTCAAGCATCTGCAGGAGGGAACAGCAGTGCTTTTAATCCAGGAGAATCCAGCCGAGCCTCCGCTGCCACCTGTGAGGTTGACAGAGGAAACTCCCAGAGGCAGAAGTCCTCTTGTCTCTCCTGAAAATTGCAGGCGAGTTCCCTGCCAGCTACAGAAAACCAACTCTCAAAGTTTCCATTGTCTTTATCTTCCCTTCAGAGCAATGTCCTTTGGGTCTCCCCAGCTCTCCCTCCCTCCTCCTCCTCTCTATAGTCACCCTCCCAATGGCAAATATTTCCAGCTCCATGGTTTTATTAGCACCGACAGAGGTTTAACACTCGCATAAAGCTTTCAAGACCCATGATTAAAAGTCAATAGTGGAAGCGTTCACTGGTCTGTGTAGGAAAGGAGAGGGGGGGAAAAAAAAAGGGAAGATAGCAGGAAAAGCATCTCCCAAAAGAGGTGGCCAGGGGAAATGTGGGGCTGGGAGGAGGCTGTAGGTCAGGGCATTTGTTGCAGTGAAGGCAGCCGAGGCTCAGGTGTGAGCTAAGTCGTGCCACTGAAGCAGAGGGGAATGGGTGGGAATGAGCTGAAGTGTATGTTACAACAGCGAGGGATTCAGCCCACTGTTTCAATAGGTTTGATGTTAGTTAAAATAACGATCAGTAAAACCCTTCTACCTGGCAATGCAGAGAAATTCCATCTGGTGAGAAAACATTTAAGAGTTGTACTTAAAATGCATGTCACCACCAAAATCCCGAAGCAGAATTGTCTTTACCTAATGTAATTGTGACTATTATTTTAAGGCTTCTGAAATGGTTAAATGTGTGTGTCCAGAGAAAAGGTATTACCGAGGTAATTGGGCTATAAAATAGTATAAACACACTAAGGGTTTCTGTCTGGTGATACCCTGGTAATCTGGAGAGCAAAATTTGATTTTTCTATAATCCTGGAATGTGTTGCTGAATTCAAAATTTTCTCAGTGGTATTGTACGTATCTGAAAGGTAATGTAATATTTTAACACTTTTTTTATTATTACATTCCTGCATTTAATATAACTCTTCCCCGAGTCCTCTGGATGATTGTTTGCAAGTATCTGATTGTTAGAAAGAAAAGGTAATTGCAGAAAGAAAACGAGTCTCAAGAAAACTATTTTGGAAGTTGAGCAGGATTGTGGTATGAGTAGCAATGTGGCTGATTGCCCATAGTTGGTGAAAATAATTTGCATATTCCAATTTTTCTCACTGCATTTGACATTTGTCTGCCTCTTTCACCAGCATGTGAAACCCTCCTAGATGGTTTTAATGGAAAATCAATACCCTGGAGATTTTTAATCCCCTATGCTTTTTGTTTGTGTATATGTATGGATAACTTTGACATATTTGAGTTGGGCTTTTGGTGTAAAACATGGCACCATTAAAATAAATCCCTGTTTCCAGCAGCTGCCAAACTCTCCCTGAATTTAATACAGTTGCTCCAGTACCACTGCCACAGCTGTTCCCCTTCCTGCAGTCTCCAAAATGTGCTTGGCCCTTCCCTGCATCAGGGAGAGGTGGGATCCACCTCGGAGCTCGGATGGCAGTCAGTGCTGCAGAGCCTTGCACCACTTTGAATTTGCCTTTACAACAATTCAGCAGGGCATGACTGTGCGTAAACATGAAAAGACACAATTTATGACCTAAAGAGCTTAGGATCAGCTTTAATAAAGGTATTTAAACAGCTGGCACCTCCTGGAAGCAATGGAAGAAGGCGCCTTGCTTTGCACTGTCTGGTTCTTACAGGTGGGACAGACAAGGACTTTATAGTTAGGGTGTAGATGAATGAAAAATAATAATACTGGACGGCAGCAATGTAAATGGCTGTTGCAACCCATGCTTGAGCCTATATTTCTTGTGCTCTAAAACACAGAGCTGTAACCATGTGTGTTGTGGGGGAGCTGGATGCAGTGGGGAGCTCTGGGAACCTCTTCTTGCAAAGCCTGTGTTAGATTTTGTCACTTTTGGGGCTTGGCAAACTGCTTAAACGCCTCTGGGACTTGCTCTCTTTCTGCAGGAGGAAGATAATATTTACTGATCTATCCTATCGTTCATCTTATTGTGGCTGGTATGATAGTGCTGTCATAAACAGAAGTAATATAAACCGAGATAAGACAGGATGTTTTTCACCTGGTATTTCATATTACTGTTTTCTCTTTTCATCATCAGAGAGCTTGTTATTATTATATCATGGGTTTTAAGTATAATATGATCTTTTGTTTTTGATCTGTCTCAAAGAGACAGGAGGAGGGAGTTTTCGCCAGACTCGGGAGTGGTGGCTCCCAGGGAGATCACAGCGCACGGTGGGGCTGGGGATCCCGCTGTGTCCTGCAGCTCATGGGGACAACTTTTGTTCCACGGGAACGATGCTTCTCTCGGGTGAAGCCGAAGGAAGGCATCCAGCTGAGGTTTGTAAAGGGCCTGCTGAGCCTTAGCTTGACTCTGCTGGAAATCTCTGCAAGCACCCAGCTGTGCCTGCAGACATTTAAAGGAGGGCAGCGTTTGAGAAACCTGGGCTGGAGTTCGGCTCAAATCACTGCTGATGTACTGGCTGGTTGGGAAAATATCCTGGCACCAAAGTAGACGCATCTGCAGCCTCAGGGAGTCTGAATCCAGGGATGCTTAAATAAAATGGTGCTTGTTTCTGGCAAGATATGAATTTGGGGGAAAAAATGTGTTGCTGTACAGAACCAAACTGCTTCAGCCACTGGGGACATCTGTGCTGGCAGTGGAGCAGTGATTTTATGCATAATTATCAATATGTTGGGGATAAGCAGCCTGCAACTGAGACTCTACCATGGAGGTAGATCCTGTCCTAAAGAGCTTGCAGCAAAACAAACCCTTCCCTGGATGGAGAGCTGAAGAAGAAAGCCGAGTCTGGTTAAAGAGGAGGGCTGTGGGGAGGAGGGCTGCTTTGGGGAGCACTCCCATGTGCCTGCCCACATGTCTGGGGGGAGGCAGGGGCAGATTTACAGTCTGTTTAGCAGCACTCATCACCAGGGATGTTTATTGGGTGTGAAACATGTTGGTTCCTTAGATAACACAAGCTGTTTAGTAGCAACTGAGTTACGCCAGCAGCGCTGCCTATGCCATTAGTGCCCTCGGAGGATTAATTACAGCGATATATACCCCTATCTTCAGATGTCTCAAGCGGGGTGTTTGTAAATCAAGTGTGTGTTTATTGTGGGCAAACTTCTCCAAAGGCTCTTTCCCAAAGGAAAGGGGAGAGAAAATGCAGCATCAAAACGCAGGGGCTGTCTCTGCTCTGGGGGTGACCGCAGGGCAGTGGGGGGGGACATCTTGCGTGGGAGAGCAGGTCTGTGTCACCAGAGACATTCAGGCCTGGAAGTGATGGATATAAGTGGATGGCAAAAAATACTAATTTACTCCTTTTGCTCAAACTCATTGAAAAGTAGAACTTAATAGCTTAACTCTGGTGGTAAGAGATCCTAAAGCACTTTGTAGTGAGCGCCGTGGATTCTGCTCTCATACCTCTACAAATCCTGACTAACTCCTCCAGACTGATGAGATCACCAGCAGCAGTGACAAGGCTTGAAATGCTTTAACCAGAGTGGAAAAGTAGTTTGGCTGAAATCAAAGGCTTTGTGCAGATAACTCGGTATTGATGACTTTCCCGTAAAAGTGATTGCTTATTGAAAAGATGACTTTAACAAAATTAACTTCCCCAAAGGTTTTGTTTCATTTTGACGTTTTTTGCCAAAAGTCTTAAATATTTGGAATGAGGTGATAATTTCCAATAGTGAAATTATCTCAGGTACAAGACAAGACTTCAGAAATAAGACTGCAGCCTTCAAATAAACTGTAGCTAAGGGTAATACCTGGTGATACCTGAAGCCATTTGTCACTGCTGTGCAAGGTGATCCCTTCTCTCTGCTTCTGCTGTCCTTCTTCCAGCCCTGCTAGGAGCAATGCAAACCTGCACCCCCAAAGTGCCCTCCTGCTGCATGGGAAATATCTCCTGCTTTTGATATATATTAATTTCTTTGTGGAGGGAGGAGTGATTCGTGTTAATAAGCTTCCCTTCTGCCTTTTCCTTCCTTCCCTCCCTGTCCAGGTAGACTGCGCAGTGGTATCTTGCTTTTACTTAATGACTCTCATCTACGGAGGAAGTTGCCAGGCAGAATTCACAAGCAGTGGTATTATGAATTCCTCCTGCCTGGCGATAACTTTTTTTATGAGGTTTTTATTCTTTAGATAATATATTAAAACCATATTTTTTGCCAAGTTTGCTTCTGCTCATTCCTTGCCCTTGAATTCCCCCTCTTTCCCTCCCCCTTTTCACCTGAGTGGCATTTTCACTGGAGATGTTTAATACAGCTCTAATCCCCTGATTCCCTGAGGTACATGAAAGCAGCTTTACGAACCCATAAATCCAGAAAGATAAAGTGCATTTTTATTAGTTGTGTTGCCATGAAAGTACAAAAAAAGTAGTCTAATATGAAACAGTCAATAACAAATTTGCCTAATAGTTCCGCTTATTATAGTAAAAGCACTTGGAGAAAGGCTCTGCCTGGGTGTCAGTGGTGGGGAGTGATGCTGGGATGGAGGTGAGCAGCCCCAAGAGCTGGGATCATCCCAGCTGGGGAGTTACTGGTGTGCAGGTGGTGTGTGACACCCCCACAATCCTGCAGGTATGGCTTCCCAGCACAAACCTCTTGGTCCAGGTGATGTTTTTGTAGCCGAAAGACGGATGGATTTGCCCAGCTTTGCAGAAAGGGCTTGTGTGTGGGTTTGGGGTGAATGGGGAGAGGCGAGCAGAGCTGCATGGCTCAAAGATGGGAGCTTGGACAAGGGCTATGGCCATTCCTACCCACGACATGCGTGGGACCCCACCTGCAATGCCAGAGCTGTGTCCCTGCCAGCGTGAGCTTGCAAGGGCACAAAGCAATGCTGGGTGGGAGCGTGGAGAAGCCAGGGGGGCTTTTCCCACCCCGCATTTGTAACCCCGCTGGCCCCAGCCCCATGTAAGGGCTCTTAATTCCAAGGGCAGCCTGCCTGGGGCTGCTGGCGCCTGGTTTTCCTTGGCAGGCGTGCAGCCTCTGCATCAAACCTGCTCTCTGGGAGGTCACCCAGGCTGATTTTGCGGGTTGGTGTAGCTCTGCCTTCGAGCTGTGCTGGGTACTGAGGAGCAGCCACCAGAGAAGAGCCCTTGTTCTCCATCCCCCCCTTACAGCATCGCCAACACCCTCTTCCTCTGACCTCTGCTCTCCCGTCTGACCTTGTTGGGGCTCTTCTTAGATATTTTTGCCCCAAAGCCCCGGTCTGTGTCATGACCTGATGAAAAGAGCCATTGCACCGGCTCCCTGGTGAGTTTTCGCACTTGGCCTTCGGCCTCGCCGTGGGCTGCGCAGGCGGGTTTTTGGGGGGAGCTGGGGCTGTCGAGCAGCACTAGATGGCAGGAGTCAGTCATGCAAAAGGATGAGGGCTGTCTCCCTCTGAAAATACACTCGAAGCTGCTGAGGTGGAAATCTGCCAACTCACTTGGAGCTGAGTGGACCAGGATGGGCTTAAGTGGCGAAAATCCCATCTCCAGCCAGACTTTAGGACTCTGCCTCCTGTCTTTCCCGCAATCCGGGAGTGCCCTGCTCGAGGACGGTGGGATTCAGCAAGGCTTTACAAACTAGGTTGTATTCGCCTGGTGAATCTTGGCTCAGATCTTGGATGTGCTCGGAGTGCTGGTTTGGCTGTGGGATTGCCATGTGGTTTGGATGTCTGTGATTTATTTGGAGGATGTTTTTGGTGAAAGCTGTGGCCAGGTACTGCTGCTCCTGCCTCACTGAGGAGCATTGCCAAGGCAGTCCCGAGAACCCAGCTGCAACAAGAGCAGACTTTTACACACACAACCCCATTCTCCGTTTAGATGTCATCTTTTGCTGCCCAACAAACTTACCCTTGCTTAGACTTTTGTGATTCTGCCCATTCAACCCCTGCTTTTCAAGGCAGGGAGGAAAGCAAAAAGCCAGAGGACCTGGGTGTCTGCTTGAGGCCATCAGCTGCATTTCCAGCCCATGCCCATCCCTCCCAGTATGGCACAGACAGGCAGCACCGGCTCTGTGGTTAGGCCAAACACCCATTTAAGTAAGAGGCACATGGAAATACTATATTGCTCTAAGTCTTGTTATAACTTTTATCTTGCTGTGACTTTGCTTTTTGAGATGCTCTTGGTGGCTGACAGCAGCTGTAGGCAGCAGCAGGAAGGCAGCAGCTGTCGCATATCCCACTCCCTAATGGTGTTTCCTATTGAGCATGAGCCGGTGCTGCTGTAACCTTTCTGTAGTCTGTGCTGTGATATTATTGGGCCAGAAACCCGAGTGAGAGCCAGATGATGCAAAATCAATCTCTGGAACACCTGAAAGAGAGAAGATTGGTACCAAATGTTGTAGCAACAACAAAAGAAACAATTTCTTCCTCAAATTCTTTGCCTTGGAAATTCCTCCTGGGATGGAGATGAAGAGTTGTTTTACCTCTTCTAGGCTGAAGGAGACAGGGAGAGGAATAGCACCAGCCTGTGCCTCTGCATGCCAAAATCTGGGGGCAGAGTAGCTGCTGCAGAGTAAACACAACAAAGCTGGTCTGTGCTCCAGGGAGGCAAAGATCTGAGTGGAGAGCAGCCTGTCCCCTGCGGCTGGTGCAGAGGAGGCATCAGGCATTGATTACTCCTTTCATCACGGCACAATTAGAGAGGATCGCTAATGATCTAATTGTTCCTCTCATCCCAGCCCTAAGAACTGAGCAGAGATAACCCACTGGTACTAATCTGGGCTTCAAAGACTTGCTCTGCCAAGTTATCCCCTCTAATGCTGTCTAATCTTTGTCAACTGGTAATGGTGAAACAAGATGTTCCCAGTGCCTGTGTTGGGAGCACAGCCCAGAGCAAGAGAGCATCTGCCAGCCGAGACAGAACTTCACATAGCTCCAAAGTCCCAGGGTTTATACCAGGGTGTATGCTGCCACCTGGGACCTGACCCAGCCCATCACTTTGAGCTTGCAGCCTCCCCAAAAACCTTCTCGGTGCTGATGCACCCACTGAAAAGCAAAGGCAGAGTTTGCAGATGCTGTCTCTGATGATGAGGAGGCACATGTGGAGGGTATGTGGTAAGCCTGAAGGATAAGATTAAAGCTGATAGGAATCACATTGCAGGAAACAGGCTTATATCTGCTGCTGATGGGGATGTTTATTTTCAGTGAGGCACAGGTTTCCTCTGGGAAGGAATTAGCCCCAGCACAAGCTCTAAACCTGATGTTTCCTCATGAGGTCGGAAGCTCTGTGTACTGTTCTGGTTACAGGAGTGGTGGTTATACGCAGGGGGCGCAGCCATGGCTATTGCATTTTTTACATAACCTTTCATCTTGTAGTAACCCACAGTTATTATAACAATCCTCCCTGATTAGAGGTTCCCAGACTTGAGGCTGAGTCCTGTGTAAGGTGAGTAAGGAGATTCCCCACAGGGATGAGGGATGCAGTGCTGGTGTAGGGGTGTGCCAGGCAGTAAGGCATGGCTGCGTCCTGGCTTTTCGGCTGGCCCCTTGCCAGAGGGGACTGGCAAACATCTGGGCAGAGGTAGCATGTGCAGACAGCTGCTCTCTGCCTGAACATCTGTCCCTGTCCCTAGAAAGCCTCCCCTCAGATCCAGAGTTGTGCAGGCGCAAGTGCTACTTGTAGACAAGGATATTCTGAAGCTTTTCCCTGCTCCAACTCCAGCTGGTGCCTGGGGATGCACTGAAAGACCCTTAAATTGGGGAATATCATCAGCTGGTCATTATCCAGCTGCATTTTTTCATGCCCAGTGAGAGAGCAAGGTGGCAAAATAGCTGCTTTTCTGAAAGATGGATGCAGCCTCGTTCCTCCCATCTCCTGTCAGCGGCTGGGTTCAGCAGTCTCCTGGCAGCCTTGCACAGTTTTGGCAGGGCTGGAGCTGACCTTTCCATACAGAGGAGTAGAAAACGAGAGGAGAAGTGTCTCTGTCTCGCACTCTCTGTTCCCTGAAGCAGGGGGAAAGCAGACGCCTCTGCAGACCATCTCAGAGTGAATCGAGAGCCAAAGCCTGGGGTTAATCATTCAGGCCGGGCATTGACAGAGCATCTCTATGCATGTAAGAGCTCTTCAGGAGAAGCGTAATTTCTCTGCGTGTGCACCACTCAGAAGAACAAAACAGCTCCCCAGAGCTGGTTGCAATAACAGAATTGTCTTCTGAAGAGAAATCGGAAAGCCAGAGGGCTTTGGAAAGGGCAGCGCAGAGGCTTTTAATGTTTTTCTTCGTTCTAAAATAAAGATGATGTTTACTACTTCCCTCCTATTCCCTTGCCCATGCAAAACAGATGTTGCTGTGCAAAAGTCAACCACACTAAACTAATTAAGCTTCTGTACGCAGTGAGACTGTTGGCTCTGGGAGCATCCCCGAGCAAAGGGGCATTGGCAGGCAGCTACCTCTGCAAAAAAGCACGGGTGGGTGCTGCCAGGCACAGCCTGTTGCATTTGCAGAGACTGGGACTGTAACAGCACGTGTGTGGGACGGAGAAGGGTGGGAGTGTGGCAGCGGATCTGCGTGGTTTGAGCGTGGTTCTGTGGGCGCGAGGATGCCTGTGATGTTTATCGCTGGATAATGCGCTGAGCAACTGCCGGGGTGAGCACCGGGGCACCTGAATAATGTGGAAATAGCAGGGCTGTGGGCAGCACCCCCGGCTCTTCCCACCTGTGTCTGTTGTTCCTGCTCACTAAAGGGGCTGGGGAGATGTTGGATGGGGCTGCTACGCGGAGGAGGTGAGGGAAGTGGAAATTAAGGATGAGGAAAAAAGCAAAGGGAAGAGAAGAAGCGAGCGGCAGGGATGAAGGCAAGTGTTGCTAATGTTTGGCAAGGTCTCCAGGGTTATCCTGGGATTGGGGATGATTAATGTGCCAGAGGACTCCTCTCTCTGTGGTCTGCTGGCCGGGTGATCTGTCACTGCCTTGTGATGGACTGCCTGGTTCCCACGCGTCACCGTTTTAAGGTGGGTTATTGATGGCCCGCCTTTACAAACCATTCCTCCTAATTACTTTTCGGCCCAGGAAATAGCCGTCAGAGCCGGCTGGAGAGAGGGTGAAGGGGTACGGCTGCGACAGAAGCTGTCAGGAGATGGCTAAAGCCCATGGCCCAGCGAGTCTGTCCCCCCCCCATCCCTGGGACAGCAGCTCCAGACCTGCTGGGTCGCTTAGGAAGGTGTTTAATCACCGAGTGGTAGTGCTGGACACTGGCTGAGCAGTCCAAGGCTCCTAATCAGATCGGGTGCAGAGGTGTCTTTGAATTTCTCCATCGTTATAAACCTGGTCTCAACATACTGCATAATAGCCGGCGATCGGTGTGGGATGCCTTGCTGTCCTGCCCTGCCTTCCCTTTCCACTGATTGATTTGTTATCCGCGTCAGACCTTTCATCTGTGATGGGCAGAGATGCCAGAGGATCCCGTTCTGCCCTTTCGCCCTGTATTTGCTTGCTTTGCACAGAGTTCAGATTAGCTGAGTAAAAGCTGCTGTTGGTTTGATTGACTCCCAGATCAATTAAAGCAGCAGGCGGACAGATGGAGGGCTCGGATACTGAATTTTACCCCAATCTCTTTCTTTCTCTATTCTCCAGGGACCTTTCGGGTTAATTGCCCTGATCTCTCGCTGCCTTTTCCTGCTGGCCCTGAAGGACTGTCTGGCTAACGTTGCCCTACGTGGCCAATGCTGCGATGAATCCAGGCTGGGGAGGTGCTGGGGAAAAGGAGGGAGGGAGAGAATTGATTTGCTCCATCAGGCAGCAGCAGCAGTTGCTGCCACTGTTTAATTCTCAGTTCAAGCCCCGTGGAGAATGCAAACGGCTCCGCTCCTCGGCCAATTTACAGCTGCTGACAAGCTGCTAAACAACATCTTTGTTACATGCACTTGCGAGTCCGTGGGCTCTTCTCCGGGTGACAGCATGATGCACAGGTAAGGAGTGCGGATGCTGCCACTATTTCTAATGAGCGCTGCTTGCTGCAGGCCGCTCCGATCGCCGGCTGCCTTCTCCCAGTGCCTAGCGCAGCCCTTTCTGCATTCAGAGTTTGTCTCGTCAGCTTTAGTGGGCTTTTGGAAGAGACTGACAGATGAAAGTTCACCTCGGATGGAGCTGGGCCCCTTGGCGCAGGCTGCCTTTGGATGGTGGTGATAAATGAGGGCATCGATGGCCAAGCGCTGCCCTTCTGAGCACGTGGATACGGGCGCCGACCACCTGCACGATCCCCTGCACGGCGCGAGCCTGCAAAACCGAAGTCAAGCTAAACCGCGGAAAACCTGAAGGGTTTGGGTCGCTCTCGTTTGGGATTTAGTGTGTTGGAAGGAGCATCCTGAAACAACGTGGATGCTCGGTTGCAAGGAAGTGACCCAGGGGATGAAGAGGGAGGAGGAGGAGATGGTGAACCGGCCCCGTTGTGCTCTGGACTCGACGCTTATTTTTAAGACAGCTTTTCATACCAGCGTTTTTTACACAAGACCCTTTTGGTCTGAGGCTTGCACTTTTCTCCAGCACACAGTCCCTGTGGGCCTGAGCGCATCCAGGGACCGAGAGCCCCGTGAGTCCACGCTCGCCTTACCAGGTTGCACTAATCCAAGGCTGGAATTAACTGGTCCTGTGTTCAGCGGGGGCCTGCTATTGGATTTAAGTAAATTATCTCCCTAATAATGACAAATCAATTATTGGTGCTGCTTCCAAGGAGAATGCTTTGGTCTACCTTTTTCAAAAAGCAATAAACCTGTACGTTCTCACTGCCAAAAATTAGCTGCAGCAATGCAGCCAAAATAATAAGAAATAATCCAACCGTACAGACAGCAAGTTAATGACTTATCCTCTTGCAGCTGGATGTGCTCAAAAGCAGTACAGAACTGAACCATACCCAGAAAGCTTGTTGGGTTTTATTAAGATATCTACTTCTCTTTACATCCTTTTTCTCCCCACCTTTTTTTTTTTTTGTCATCATGGGCCTCACGGGGCAGTGAGGTTTGTGGCTGGGATCAGGCCAGTTTCCACCGTATTGAGCTCAGCTACGAGCTGCGACATGGCTAATTGCAGCTGGGGACGCGTCTTTTGGGTGTCCCCCACCCTGGGTCCCTGCTGAGCTGGGGAGAGGGTGGGAGAGCACCGTGCAGCCGTCTGCCTTTCTGGCAGGACATCCAGTCCCATCACCGTCCAAAACTGGGTCCGTGGGGAAGCTGGGGAGGGTCTGGGGGAAGCGCTGCCAAGTGCTTGATCGGCACCAGACGCTGCGGTGACAGGCACGGTTTGGCACCAGCCTGTCTCCTTTCTGGCGTGGGGAGCTGGAAGTGGGTGGAGGAGAGGTTGCCTCTTGCCCACTGCTCTGCCCCTCCACCTTTGCATCTGTTTGCAGGCTCTAATTAGCAGTCCTGCCATTTGGGTGCCATGTGGGCATCCATTATTTAGTGGCATTATTTGTGTTGACAGGATTGATGGGACATTTCATCGAGCAAATAAGAAAAAAAAAGTCCAACTTGTTCCAAAATACAAAGGCAGCAGCCGGCATAAATTAATGTGTGTAGTTTTTAAATGTTTACTACAGCACTGTTTTCTCCTGTCTTCCCACAGGAGATAATTAAGAAAGAGGCTGGTTCTCTGCTACCATTAGGTATCAGGAGATGTTGCCATATCCCCTTAACTCCAGTGGACCTCCTTGAATCTGACAGATGATCAATTTAGCGTGTTGAGAAGAGGAGGCTTATTTCTTTTCCACTGTAAGTTTAGGCATTATTATTTCCCTGGGTGGGTTGATTCATATTTGGTTGGCTTCATTAGCTGAAATATGCCATAGACCAAATTAGCACTGAGCTTTCAGTGATCAAGAAGGATGGAGCAGTTTGTTCTTATCAGTAATTGATCATGGAGCTATTAATGGATGCAAATGTATTTGTTCACTCTGCTTTGATAAATAATGGCTCGCTGCTCCCCTGTGATATGATTTGTGCTCACATTTCCTCTTGCTGCTGTACAGTCCCAGGCCACGGGTTGAAGCATCTGGCTAACAGGAGACAGATCTTGTGGCTTAATTTTCTTCTGCTATCAGTTATTGATGGGCAAACTTCCCCAGCTGATTCATCCTGGTGGTTTGCTCCAACTTTCAGCAAGCAGCTGGGGTTTTTGTGGTCAGAAAGCTGCTTCCCATTTTTTGCAATATGGGTTGATTTTTATTTCAGGATTAACCTTTAATAGCTGTTCCTGCAAGCTGGACCTGCTTTAATGAGAGCTGTGCTGTCTGGGGGTCCTCACTGGGCACCCACCAGACCCGCACTCTCTGGGTGGTTTGATTTCTTGGTGAAATTCTTACTGCAGATTGACCAAAATAGGTGGCTCTTTGTACTTGTCTCTATACACCAGATGGTTTCTGAAACCTCTTGGAGAGATGTCAAGGACGGTGATCAGGAGCAGAGGCGATGCTTGGGGCTGGGAGCTATCATGCCTGTGTTTACCTCAGCTCAATAGTCTTGGGAAGGACCTGGAAAGCAGAGTGCTGCTGAAAGGTGGTACGGTGTGTTCACTCTTCCCCTGTATCTGTCTTTTATCAGCTCGTTGTAGCAGCTTCTCCCTTGCAAGTGTCTGTGCAGCGCTTGGCCCAGTGGGGCTTTGGTCTCCAGTGGGGTCTCCTGGCACTGCTCTGGTGTACACATAGGGGACAAGGAAGCGGTAGTTTGGTGGGGACACCTTGCCACCTTTTGCTACAAATAAATCTTGGATAATGGTTTTTTTTTTTTCCCCTCTTCATTATGGTAATGGCATCATTTTTGTGCATGGCAAATCTCAGACACAAATAGCACTAAATCACCTTCCTCTTCTATGGTAACTACACTAATATTATTAATACCCTGCATTCATAAAACAATTTTCAGCATCTCAAAGCACTCTGCACACATTAATTTAGCCTTACAACCTTCCACTGGGAGAATTGCCAGTATGAGTCACATTTTATAGCAGGGTAGAGGAGGTAGAATTGGAGAACCAAGTTCTCTTCATATTTACACCAGCACTGGCACAGGATAAGTGCACTCGGGATGATGGCAGATGCACTTGTGAGCGTGTACAGGATTTGACTCATACTGGGGGGAAGGACTCTCCTTGAGGTCACTCAGTGAATCATTTGCAGAGCCATAAATAGAGCCTGAAGAATCCTCAGCCTCTCTGACTCTGCGCACAAGGCACATTCCCCGGCAAAGAAAAGGGCTGTGTTTATACCCTGGGTGAAAAATGAGAACAAGAATGATTTTGGGAAGGAAGAAGTTGCAAGGCATGAAGGCCGGGGGGGGGTGTGGGATGGAGAAGGGAGGGAAACACCCGATCATCAGTCTTCTGCTCCAACCTCCTCTTGATATGAATTTGCAAGGATTTGGGTTTCCCTGCAGGGCAGGGTGCCTTTTCCATTTGGTCCCCAGCTCAAGCGCAATCCTTATTGTCCTGCAGGGAAATCTCAGACACTTAGTGTGGATCTCACTTTCCCCTTCAGTTATGGGTATTTGCAGGCAACACTTATTGCTGGGGAGAGATCTTCCAAAGGGTTAAATCGTGAGGCTGAGGTGTTGGATGAATGCAAAAAGCCAAGTGGTTCTCAGGATTTTTTTTTAATTACCGTCTTCCACCACATTTTAATTTGAGGCATCAAAGACAAAAGAGAAAGAAGCGCAAATCTGGTCTGTACCTGCAGTGGAAGGCTGTCTGTCTGTCATCTCAGTTCCTTTGCTGGGGACAAACAAACCCTCTCTGCTTTGTTCTGTGGCAGTGTTTTGTTCCATGCATTAATTTCTTTTCTAAAATTAAAAAAAAATCCCAGAGACTTGGCACATTGCAGAAAGGAAAAATGCTGTTTAGGGGATTAAAAAGAAAATAACTTCTTTCTTTCAAATAAATTACAAAGCACTCTTGCTGCTTTGTACCTGAGAACCTGTAGGAAAATAGCAGTTTATTTTTAGTGCCAGATTGGATGGAGAGATGAAATGACTGAGTCTTCTTCAAAAGCCACCAATGATGAACTAGTGCCAAGGAAGTGAGGCTGCAAAGTGTTATTACTGTTTATTATTTTTTTTTTGTCCGGAGTGGTTTGACATTCAGCTTGTTTTATTCTTAGTCCTGATCAGAGTCTGAGAGTATTGCGCATCTCGGGGAGAGGAGGGAGCTCAAACGATGGGTAGGATCAGCAGATTCATACCCAAATAAAGGTGCCCAGCAACATTTCTCTGCCCCTGCATCCCTCTGCCAACGCCTGTGTCCGCAGTCGCCGCTTGCTTTGCTGAGCCTCGTGCCCTTGCCGAGCTTTGCCAGCATCCCTGTCCCAAACCTGGGAAAAAAACCCAGCAAAACCTGCCTTGCTCTCCTCTGCTCAGGCTGCCTCGCTGGCCGGCCCCACGCATCCTCCAGTCCCCCCAGCATCCCGCAGTGACTGGGATCCGGCATCTCCCCCGGGATGCGCTCAGTGGTGACGGTTTGTAAAACAACGCAAGCAGCTGCTTGCCCGGATTTGACTCTGAGATGCTGATGCTTCACGGCAGGTTAATATCCCCGCGTGGTTTTAACGGGGGCAGAATTAAGGCTTTTAAGTACGTATTGCCTACCCCGCTTCTCAGAGCGGAGTAAAGCCCGCGGGGTGACGCGTGCCGGGGGCACGGAGGTTTTCCCACGGTACTTTCCCCATCTCCCACGCTTGGAAGAGGGAGAGTGGCGGCGGAGGAACAAGACGTGCAGGTGGAGCTCTCCGAGCATTGGCATGTATCATCTTCTTTATTGCTGTCATGGTGCTCGTAACTACCTCCATCCATCACTCCCTCCGTACCATGGTGAAATTAGCCCAGCGCTTACTGGTGCAGCGTGCCGAGGTGCCAATCTCCCCCGAAAGCGCTAAGCCATCCTCTGCTAAAAGTCTCTTCATTTTCCTTTCTTTTATTTCTTTCTCCCTCCCCTTTTCTTTTTACTACCACATTAATGAGCTTTCATTTTCATAGTGTAACAACGAAGGCCGTGGCCAATTATGCTAAATTACAGGTGCGAGAGGCGCAGTGTCAGATGTCGTTCTGCGAGTGGTGGCTCGGCTGCGCAGCCGCTCACAAGCGCTCGTTCAACTCCTGCGCCGTTAAGTGAGCAAATGCCGCTTTCATCAAAGCGCCGAGGACAATTTTGGCAATAAACCGGATTGCATCTGAAGTGGATGGGTCCATAAAGCTCGCTCCAGCAGCTGCTGCACACCGTCGCCTGCGACGAGAGACCCTTTGGGCCTCTGAATTGTGGGGAGGGAAGGAAGGATTTGAGCATCACATGTGGGCTGTGCTTAAAATGTACATGGGGATATTTGTGCTGGCAGAGGGTGTGATTTTTTTCTTTCTTTTAAGCCGCTTTTCTATCCCAGCAGAGCTTCTTGTGTGAAGCGCTTCTGTGGGTGTATCTTAGTTTGTTCAAGGAAACAAAGCAGCAGTGGTGGTAATGGTCTTTTTTCTTGGTAGAAATGTGTTAAGAGTCTCTTCCTGGGATTTAAACTGCTGGAGAAAGGTTTGACTGCCAGAAAAAAAAAATTATAGGGCCTATCTGGACTTTTTTCAGCATTAAATTCATATACAAAAAAGGTCAGTTCCTTACCTGTATCTCTAACACATTGGCCTCCTTCCTATAAAGTAAATCTTCTGGAGGCAGTTGCTGCTCTGCAGAGCCTGCTCCCAGCTCTGCTTGTCGGGGGTGGTATGGCGTGATATCCACACAGAATTTATTGCTCACACATAGTCTGAAAACTTGGAACCGCGTCTCCTGTGGCTGCGGGTGCACGATCTCCTATGCCAAGGGCTGCGAAGTTCTCTGGTCCTCTCGCACGGTAGCGGCAGGATGCGTGCAGGGAGCTGAGCTGAACAGAGCCCCTCCGTGTGTGGGGCTGGGCCAGCAGCACTGGGGGCTTCGGCTCTTGCTTTAATGCTCCTGTCGAGGCTCTGAGTCAGCATCTCCTCTTCAGTTTTCTTGGGTTCTGCTTCTTTCCCCAGGAAATCCTGATGTCATGGTATCGTTTAAGCAGATGCAAATTCGCGTTTCAACTTCTCCCTGTGTATCTTTGCTCTGGGTAAGGTTCACCCTTAGTCTTCTGCCTTTACCCACCGCGCTGCCTGGTCTCAACACTGGCAGATGCATCTCTTTCTTGTCTGTCAAGCATTTGGTGTTTTTTTGGAGGGGGCTGGTGAATGCAAAGCAGCTTCATGTCACGGCTTCTGTGAGTTATTAGAGGTGCTAAATGCAGAGCATCTCCTGACAGCTGAACACCTCAGATCTCTTAGCCATCAAAATCACAATGTTACTTCTGACTGAACTTAATCATCTCATAAGAAATGATGGGGAGGAAGGGGGGTAAAAAAAAAAAAAAAAAAAAAGAATAAAAGTATGAAAATCACTCCTGTACCACCATACCTCTGCTTCAACCTTTCTTCTTTCATGTCTTGGCTGATTTGTTTTGATCGCACCGAGCTTTTGCCGCTGAAGTTTTTTTGAATCCCATTCACAGGGAATTCGTTGAAATAAGGATCCACTAATGAGTTGTACAAGACCTGGGGGAGAGGAGCGGCTCGCGGGGCACTGGGGACGTGATGTGGCTCCTGGGGCTCGGCAGGGGGACTGGGCAAGGATGCGGGATGCTGGGGTGAGCCCAAAAGTGCCTGCAACCCCAAAGTGGTGCAGGTCCTGTAAATATGAGCAGTGACAAGGCTCAGCAGATGGTGAAACAAGAGCTGTGGAAAATCCCCTATACCGTGAGCAATGTATTGAAACATAACTTTTTTGGGGGGGATGGAAAAACGTATTTATTGTATTGATGTAGAATTGAGTGGCTTTTTTTAATATCACTGTTCTGATGAAAAACTGGTGGAAATACAATTTATATAACTACTGAGCTGGTTCAGAGTGAGGGCTTCATGAGGGGCCAAGCAATTATTTTTATTCCTTTTGTTATAATAAAGCTTAGGCTAATTCCCAGGAAGGCCTCATGGTGCTTATGTGTGGTATGCAGACGCGAGGAGCCCGAAGTCTTCCAAGCAAGAAAAAGGAAAACTTATCTGTTTTACAGAAAGATAAGTCAGCACCTAACATGGAGTGTGTTTGAATTTATGTTTTTTCACCAAGGGCACTGTCCAAAGTCAAATAGGTAGGAATTAAACTCAAATTTTTGTCTCGGTCCAGTATTTCTAATACAGATGCACCTTTACGTCCTTTAGGATTTTTTTTCCCCTTCATGTTCTAAATAATTACCTGGTTGCATGACTGTCAATACACCCAAATGGAAAGAAAAGCTCTGATTTACATACATTTAAGTCAAACGCATCTCAGATGATCCAATTCTGAACCACCTCTTTCCAATGTTTAGTGTGGGGAGAAAAAACAACCCAGGGCATCTACCTCTGCTGAAAAGCACATTTTGGACTTGCCCAGACTGATGTCCTTCTGTCCCAAAGTTTTTTGGGGTTTTTTTTTGTTGCAGATGTTTTCAATTTCTCACCAATTTGTTGTAATTGTTATGATAAGCTTTTCTGCCAAAATGGCAGTAAAAACTCAATTTTCCCAAGGAAAATTAACAAAATACGTTCACGGCTCATGCAACCTGTTTATTAAGCTGTAGCAGGAATTGACTGCAGCTGTGAAATAAGATATAATTAAAGTCTGGGGTCCTCTCCCAGATATCAGGTTTTCAAAATTTGCTATGCCACGGATACAGGAATTATTGTGGCCAAACAGCCCAATCTGTCAACTGGGAGCACTTCCAGGAGCCGAGCATGTGTCTGTGCAAACCTGGGGAGAGGTATACATTGGTTGGTGTTTGTGTACATCATCAGAGGAAATCACTTCATCTCTAGAAAATGGAAAGGAAATGCTTTTTTTTTTTTGCCTGAGACATTGGCATCAATCTTTTTTTCCTTTTTCTTAGGATCTTAGAGCAAGCTGTTACAGGATTATTTTTTTTTTTTTTTTTCAATGGGGAATACAGTCCCCTCTGCACCAGACTGGGGAGGAGGCAGCATCCCCGGTGACTTTGCAGCTGACCGATGCTGTTTGGGTCCATCAGCTCCGAGGATGCTGCCTGGCTTTGACCCTTCCTATTTGCACCCGTGGGAGTTCAGGGCATGGGAGGAAAGTGCCGAAAGTCGGCGGCAGCCTGGGGAGGAGGCTGTGGGGGAGGCAGGCTGACCTTACATCTCATCATCGCTCCTCTTTGAAGTGTCTGCAATTCATTCTCGGCTCCGTGTTGCAGCTTCTGGACCTTTTGGGGTCACGGCTTGTTCTCCGCAATAAGCAAACAGGCTGGCACTGTATCCCTGACACTCGGATTTAATAAAGAGATATTTAACTCTGCCCTGCTGCAACCCTTTCACAAAGACAGGGATCTCCATGGCAGCTGGAAAGTCTCGCGCTGGTCAAGAGGCAATTTTCTGATTAAGCAGTTTTGCATGGTGTCTGGCAAGGTCTTTTATGTGCTCCTTTAATCCCCTGATCCTGTGCTGTGCCGGAGCAGGGGGAGAAGCTGGGAGGCGATGGCTGTGCTCAGCTGCTGACTCCCCATTCCTCCTTTCCGCTGGCTCAGCTCCAGAGATGAAGCCAAACCATCGGCTAAAAGATTATAAAGAATTACTGCTGTCCCCTTCAGTTGGTCCCTGCAGCTCCGTGCGCTTTCCCTTTCTTCTTCCATTTGTAAGATGGGGTGTGAATATCTTCTGAGGCAGAACGTGCTTTGTGGGAGACCTTGGTGAAAAAACATAAATTCAAACACACTCCATGTTAGGTGCTGACTTATCTTTCTGTAAACTTCTGCTGGGGTTGCTGCCCGATCCACAGGGCAACTCGAGGCTTGAACTTCAGGGCCAGGTTGTTTTTTGCTTGTGGAAATGTTGTTTTTTCCCTGTAAAGCACTGCGAGAGCTGCTGATGTGCTGGGGCTCAGACTTCCAGCTGCGTCTCCAGGGATCTGATGCACAAGGAGCGTGAAAAGTGCATTATAGGTGCTTGATATAACTGTTGTTCTGGCTGTGTCAGAAAAACATATTGGAAGAACTGTGGGCAAGTGGAAGAATTACTTGGAGAGTGCTTAGAGATCTTTGACTGAAGGAGCAGGCGTAAATCACCCCGACTGCCGCTGGTTCTCCCGGTGCTCAGGGACAAAGGTGGTTTGCTGGATGCAGGCTTTGCAGCCGGAGCTGTCACTCGCTCAAGTTTTAGGGGTGTCACTTCCATGCAGGTCTGCAGAGCATCCCCAGGCTGGGACAGGCGCTGCACGGCAGGCTGCGAGCCCCCCAGGCTATATCTTGTGCCATTCATCTTCTTTTTCTTTTTTTCTTTCCAAATATAAACCCCGAAGGGAGTCACCTGAGCGACAGCAGGCATCGATGGATGCCGTGAAAGGCGCTAAGCGCCGTAATTTTGTTGTAATGACTCAAATTCAAAACAATAACCCAGAGGCATAGCATGCAGGCCGCCAGCGCCTGCTGCATGCGGCGGGGTCGTTAATGGGAAACGAAGGCCTTGATTCAGCGGCAGCATGATTGCGCTGTGGATGGAGACTGGAGTGCCGAGCTTCCCGCCGGGGGTAATTTGGGCCACTTTCCCTCCGATTGCTAAAGAGCCGCTCAATTGATGGGGCCACTTTATTGCTGCTTTTCTTAAGGCTGGAAGTAAATTTCCCAGGGCTGGGAGCGGGATGGCGGCAGGGCAGCGGTGCTCCCTGCGGTCCCTGCTGCCTCCTGCAACAGGCTGCTTCAATTTCTCTTTCGCTGGTCCACTTCTCCAGGTTGTATTCCTCTGCAAATACCCTCTGGGCAGCTTGGTCACTGTATCTCAGCTGTTAGCAACTTGCTTTCAGAAACCCCAGGAGGAAAGAGGCTTCACGGTATTTGCTATTCTGCAGGAGAGAGGAAGGGACACGGGTTGCTTTGCAGCCCTGCTTTCCCCTCCCAGTCAAAATATCTAGATGCTGCTGCTTTGATTTTCTCCCTTCTACCAGGGACAGCCAGAAATGGCACAGGCTGCTCCTGGAAAAAGTCAGATTTGTGTCCGGTTTGCTTTTCTATTCCTTTCTAGTTAATGCTGTTGCGTGGCATCCCAAGCAGGGAAGGTGCCATGCAAATAAAGTCTTAACTTATTAGTATTTTTGCCCAATGTATGGAGCAGCCAGAAATGAGGGCAAGAGGCAACACGGTGTGAGAAATTGGGTTTTTGGAAACACCCAAAAAGTGTTCCATTTCTCCCAGCTGTACAGTGGTCATCACACACATGTAGGTGTGAGGGATTGGTTTGAGGAGGGATGGGCTCGGGGGCACCCATGCAGTTTTGCTTTTTTCTTCCAGCACCCAGCTCCACATTCCCGCTGCACCGGGATGGGGAGGTTGCACTGGCCAGGGGTGGGAGCTAAGGCATAACTGCTATTTTCCATTAAGGTCTCCAAACACTCAATTAATTCAGATTTTACCAGACAGCTATTTGTTTGTTAAATTAAAACCAGCTGGTTATTGAAAGAAACATATTTATTGGGAATTAGCAGCCATGTGTTGGATGGATATTTACTACCTAGTTGTCAAAGCTCAGAGAATCTGTGTTTAATAATCATTTTTTTCCTTTCAATTAACGTGGGGGGGGGGGAAATAATCCCATTAATTCCAAATTAAGTGCACGTTTGGAAAACTTCAATTCTGAATGCTGCTGACATGGCTCTTGTATTACAGCCGCATTGGATCTGGCTCTGGTGAAGCTGTTCTGGGACAGTGATCTGCCACCCCTTGCCCTGATCCTAACCTGGCCCCGGGGGGTCTGCTACCCCCAGAGCCTCAGCTTTGCCCTCTCCAAGCTGAACCAGGCACTTTGCAGCTCAGTCTGGGTCCAGGGGCATGGGGCACTGAGTGCTGGGCAAAGGCAACCTGTTCCTCTCCTCCTTCCAACCAAAAGTCTCAAATATCTCAATGGTCAGAAGAAAATATTGGTAACTGGGTCTTCCTGGAATAGGCAAGGAGGGACATGAATCATTTAGAGAGAGCTGGATGGCAATCAGAGCGCTCTCTTGCACCATGCGCTGCCTTTCTTCCTGAGCTTGCTGTTTGCTAAAACATTTATTGCCCATCACAAGCAGTTTCCTTGGGTGCCCGGTGCCTGTCCTGTGGTCGGCTTTTACCAGCCCTGTGAAGAAATGCTGTTTATCTAAAAAAAATATTATGAGTAGAGGGGAAATAATAACTTCCCGCTCGGACCCGGGCACTGGGATTTGTGGAGGTGATGTCTCAGCCCTGCATCCCACGGCGATGCTCGGGTACGCTGGGGCATCTGCTATGGGTGTTCGGTGGGTGTGAATGTTTTTGCGCCATGGCACTGCGTTGCAAGATGTGGCCTTGTCTCTCATGCCCTTGTATGAGTTGCTTCCCTTGCTCTGAACCTCAGCTCCTTGTCTGTAGCAGGATCTGGCCCTCGTGCGTAAGGGCTTTGTCATCCAAGTGCAAACTGCTTGCCGACTGAAGGCACCCTTTGAAACGTGCCCTTGGTGCCCTGGGGAAGGAAGTTTGTGTCTCGTTGCCTGGATTTTCACTCAGTGCTGACTTTTTTCATGCAAACCAAAGGTGTTTGTCTGCTCTCCCCGGCGGAGGGCAGCTCAGCTGTGTGGATCCATCACTGCCGGCTGGCCAGCCGGGGGCAAAGCTTGACCTTTGCCATCTTTCTCTGAATTGAAAGGAGACGGGGTAGGGAGATATTTGTGTAGAAAACAATTTGTGAAGATTGTAGGGATGGAGAGAACAAAAACCGTCTGAGGGATTGCTTCCAACTCATTGCTTCCAATTTTTATGGCTGTGACGAGAGATGGCATTTCCCCAGGGCTGCTTAGGGGGGACTGCGCTGCCAGAGAGGGGACGTAGCCCAGGCATTGCCGGATCTGTCCCTCTTCCAGCAAAAACCCCCTCCTTCCTCGGGCTGTTGGGGATGCGATACAAACCGTGCAGAGGGTGGGTTCGATATGATGCATAGGATTTCTGAAGCATCGCTGTAAATAATCATAAGCAATGTGACCCGCAGGGATGGAGAAGCAGCTGGGCTGGCGGGGACCCCGCTAGATGGCAATGCTAAACTGTGCCGCAGTCCCGCCGGCTCCAGTGCAGCCAGCAGCGGCTTTCTGGAACATGCTGGGGCCTCGGCTCCCCGGCTGCTGCCCTGGGGTCGTGTCTTGCCCTGGCAGGGTCTTGCACCATGCACGGGAGGGTCAGGTCAGGGGAAGGCGTGAGGAACCCCAAAAGCAGGTACGGAGCGGTTCGCCCTGGGGACAACTTCTTCTCCAGCTGGTGTAATGAGTTGCTTGATGTATCAAAACGTTTGCAAGAATAAAGGAAACGTATTTTTTTTAAAATGCAACAGATAGTGAGATCAGGTATGTGTATGCACATAAATATGTACACCTATCCCTTTGTGAACTCTGCTCTCCCACGCTTCCCTCCGGCAACGAGTTTCCCACGTCAAAGATGACAGCCTTGGGTGTCAGGGACAAGCAAGGGGCTGTGCAGAATTTTTTCCTACTCCTTTATTTTCCCCCCTCCTTTCAAGAGCTGCACGCTTGCTGCCTCAGTAGCACAGCATGCCGCCAGCACCCAGGCTGCAGGAGCCGGCAGGCAGAAGCAAGTGTCCCCCCCAATTCCTCGCTCTGTGCATCCACCGTCCCCCTCTCCCTCCTCTCCTCTCGAAACCGAGCAGTCCCCGTATTTTCTCTCTCCTCATTCGAAATCTGTTCTCAGCTGCTTGCTTTATTCTCTGGCAGGTCAGTAGATACACCAAATCCTTTTTTTCCCCTCCCAGGCACATTTGTCACTAATTGTTTTCATGCCTTTGGCTGTTTCGCTTTAGACTCCCCATCTCTGTGTCACCTGCAATTGGCTCTGGATTTCGGTGCTATGGAAAAGCTGCGTGCTTCAAACTCCTGCATCTTGTTGCTATTTAGCCTGACTGCTCTTTCCCCTTTTAATTGCTTTCCTCCTTTCTTTAGGGGCTGGGCCCTGCCGCCTTTGACATTTCTTAAGTAGCATCCGTGCTGAGATGAAGGATTTTAATTAGCTTGCCAGGCTCAAAGTCAGCGAGGCTGTGGGTGTGCTGCCTCGGCTGTGCAGCCGGGGCACCTCGAGTTGCGGCACAGCCGGCTCTGGCTCGGGCATCGAGCCTTGTGCGTGTACCCGTGGGGATGAGCCCACCAGCAGATAGTCACGAGAAACGTTATCCTAAATCAATCTATGTAAATCCACACAGTCCAACATCCTACATCCAGCAAGTGAGCCAGGACTGCCCGTATCCTCCGGATTTATACGGCACCAGCACCCTGCGAGCCCGGCTCTGCTCCGGCGATGCTGCAGCGGTCCCTGCCCGCAGGAGTAATAATTCCTCTTGCCCCCTCCGTGCCCACGGTTCCCACCATGTCTCTGCAAGTAGGAGCCTGTGAGGGATGATTACCTGGGTGAAAAAGGACTTGCAGGATCAGGCCCATGCTTAGTGCATCAGGCATCAGGTGTTATCCCTAATACCGAGGACTGAGAGGTAAATACCAGGGTTGAGCTAATCCCACTCGATGTCCTTCTGCTGTCCTCCTGCTGAGGACCTTATCTCCCTCTTGCTCCCAGCCCCAAACCCGGCATTTCCCAAGGGAGCGGAGCACCTGATGGCATTAGTGCCCGTGGCCGCGGGGCCATCTTTGCATGCCAATTGCCTTCCTCTCCTGGCACACTCAGGCACGAAAAGCCTTAATCAAGGCGAGCAATTACATTTGAGAAGAACAACAAATAGAGATCAATAAGCAGACTGTGATGTCTGCTGGAGACATTTATGATCTCTCAGCTGGATTGTACTGGCCAGCCAAGAAATACAGTCATGCAACGCAGTCCCATGGACTGGGATCAATCATGGTGCTGTTACTCTTCCCAAACCCTGGGTACGCTTCCCCCCACATCCTTCATCCCCCAGTGTTATTACAGCCCAATCTCCAAAGGAAAACATGGTCCTTGTTATCAAATTTTAAGGAAAGAAATTCACAGCACTAAGGGTTTGATTGAAAGTCTCGCTTTGAAGAGGAGGGAGGCAGGTACCTCCCTGTTCCCCCAGGCTGGTCCCTGCCCTTATCTCCAGGTTTTATGGCATAATCTGCGGCACTACCCGCAGTGCTCTCGCCTCTGCTTGCTGGCTTGGCATTAGATAAGGGAGAAGATAGTGAGGGAGTATAAAGCTTAAAGCCTGTGGCGGGGACTCATTTTTCTCATTTCAGGCAAGGGGAAAAGATATAAAATGAAAAGCAAGCAATCAATAAAAGAAGAAAGTTGTATTTCTTTAAAAGAAAAAAAAAAAAACCACCCATGGTTGCCTGTACTTTTATCCGAGGCCTTAACACCAGAATAATGAACTGCAAACCCTATTTTAGCAGTTCAAAAGTCCTGAGACGGTGCTACGATCCCTTGTCTCTCCCCACCTCTGAAAAAATCCCAAGTGGGACAGATTCTTCCCTCTGTTATAGCAGCATAAATCCAGGATAATGGTATTGCCCTCCGCAAGGTTATTGTGTGTGGGCTGCAGCAAGGGGAGGGAAAGGATCAGCCCTGCTACCGTGTAAATCAGAGATGCTCTAATGACTGAGATTGTGTGACTCTGCCTCCACCTTTCCCAGTGACACTGTTGCTGTCCCGAGTGGGGACAGTCACTCCTGATCTACGACAGATTAAAGGAACAAAAATAATCAGTCCCCGCACGGCTGTTGAAGCAACAGAGGGGTGCGGGCTCAGGCTTTGCAGATACAGCTCCGGGAGCAACGGAGCACTTCTTCGTGCACATGGTCTTCCACCTGCCCCTCTGCGGTTTACAAATAAAACAGATACAGAAATGTAAAAAATAAACCCGTTCTTTTCTTAACACCGGGGTGTACGATAGACCGGTCTGATTTAATAGCTATACAGTCATTCAGTTGTTAACAAATCAATATTTTCCGAAGAAACAGTATGGCCTGCCATAAATATCTTCATAGTTACGTGAACCTTATCCACATAATTCGTGCGTTGTGGATGCCATAATGAGTTACATGATAGCTGTGTCAGGGGGGATATTTATTAGCAGATGATGGTATCTGGGTGGCCTGTAAAAGGTTAAAAAAAAAAAAGGAAACAGGAAAACCACAGACCTGTTCATAATTCTTGTTTCTCACAGTATGTATTGCTTTAAAGTACACCTGCTCATTATTGAGGACTAAATCAAATGGCTTTTGGGTACCACAAGGAATTTATTTGCACTTCCAATATATAATCTAATACATATAAATTTACAACTAAATAGAAACACTCTTGAGCTCTTGAGTAGAATTGATGTTGCGGTGAAGTGAGCAGGGTCTGCCAGCCTGGGAGAGGCTGGTGTCTCTGCCACCTCCAGAAATCCCATTTAATTTGGGAGCGTGTTGGTCCTGACCACCCGCAGACGGCATCTGGGCTGGAGCAGAGCGCGGGCAGAGCTGCCTGCCCCGGCTCCTGCCGGGAAATCGTTTGGGTCTAGGATGCTCGGAGCCTAATGCCGTCTCAAATCTGATCCCAAACCTGTATCTCTGCCCTGGCTGGGCTGTGGGACCTTTCCTTTGGATACCGAGCAGGAACCGCATCGCTCCTCGATGGCCCGACGCAGCTCTCATCAGCCACTCCACGGCAAAGTCCTGCCCAGGCTGCTATTGCCATCGGGGGAAACCTTCCCTGAAAACGTGCTGAGAATATACTGTCTGGAGAGGAAATGAGCAATGCTCACATGGCAAGAAAACATCCCTATCATGCAATTATTTCTAAACATGTTATTTTATGATCCTTCAAAAAAACCCCTGCAGAATAAGAGAGGAGGAGGAAAAGTGAGCAATCAGGGAATCATTCTCAGTTTAAATTGCCCTCAGGAAACAAATGTGTCAGAGTAGATTGAAAGATGGTGTTATCCCAGGAGAGTGAAAGAGAGACAGAAACAAATAGAGACAGGGAAACTGTCGTACAAAGAGATGGAAAAGATCTGTAAGACCTGAGCAGATCGCTGACGGCGATGTGCTCTGGATCCTCTCCACTGTGGTGCAACTCTGTTAAGACCTAGTTGCACTTTATTAAGAACAGATTTATAAATAGCACGTGGAGGGTAAATAAATGACAAATAGATGTTTTAATAAATGGAGAATTAACTGCTAGAGAATCCAACAGCTCAATAAATGGCTGCTTTACTGTCTCTAGGGCTTTTTTTTCCTTTGCCGCTGCAGACCGAGGCATAACAACTTCTGTCCTCCTAGCTATGTGCCACACACACTGGTCATCATGCCTCCAACATGCTTGGTGTGTCCGTGAAGTGGTGATTTTGTCTTTATAAATCATTTATAAATGAACCGTCACCAAAACGAGCAACTGAGCTTCTGATTCAGGACTAGACTTGCCCATGTCCCCGGCAGCTCATGCCAAACTCCTTTCCAAGAACTGCTTTTACCCAGAAGCTCCCATTTCCTGATGCCCACTTGACAACAGGAATATCCTATGGGTTTCCAATTTTCTCCTGAATTACCTGTCCCTGCGCCTGTAATTACAGGAGCCATAGCAGCTGTGCCTCTGCCTTTGATTAGTACATAAAAAACACTTCAGCCAAAGTGGCCCTGGATTACACCCATTTTCTGGTGGCTTTGCTCAATGGACTGTTTGGGGTTGTTGAGCACTCCAAACACATCTCTCAATTTAGCGGTCCAGGCGGGCTCCAGAAAACCACCACCCTTCTCTATGGGCTTTATACAATTAGCAGCATCTCAGCTCCGCCTTCCTCTCTTTCTTAATGAGCACTGCCAGGCTTCAATCGCCGTAAAGTAGCCGACAAGTATCAATTAAATGGAAAAGTGCTCCAGGAGATGAACCATACCCCGAGGTGGTGCTGTCTGCAGCCAGCCCAGGCTCCAGCTTGCTCTTGCCAAGGCAGAGCAGTGCCCAGGAGCCTGCTGGACCCATCACTTTGTGCTTTTCCTTGCCACCTGATGGACTGCAGGTCCATGGCCTCTGGCATCTCACTTCATTTTTGCGTCTGTTTTCCCTCTGCGCCTTTGCCTGTCTCATCCGTCTATGCAATATTGGGGCCAGGCACTGATTTTTTGCACAGCTACAAAACCCATGCTCTGCGTGGCCATCTCCCAGGGAAGGCAGAGATGATCTTTTCCTTCCACAGCTCTTCTTTCACCAAGGTTATAAGGTAGAAGGTCCTTGTGAGGTGAGGACAGGCTCCCTGTGATCCCTTTTGCCATAGCAGCCGGGCATTTCAGCGCAGGGATGCTCATGTTGCAGGTGGGGCTCGCATGATCCCTCAATAAACTGCCCGGCCTGTGCTCAGCAGGTTTGCCTTTTGCTTACTTAGGAGAGACAGGGTTACAAAATTGGGCTACAGTGTGGTTTAAACACTGTGGCTAGGGGAGACGGTGAAAGATGGTTTCTTTCGCGCAAAATAATCTCGCTGAAGTACTGGTTTCACAAAATACGTCATGCAAAAGATTGGAAACAGGGTGGATCAGATTTGCCTGTCAAAAATATTACACGGTGCTTTCTTTGGAGTAAAGGAAAGCAAAAATTTGGGCCATTGATCTCAATTGAGTTACCCTTCAATGGATTTACCCCAGTGTAATTCAGAGCAGAGATTTACCCATAATGATTTCACCCATGACTGAATAACTTTCCCTTCATCGTCTCACCCCGTGCCAGAAGCACACTGGAGAAACCCAGCAATCAAATCACTCATGTGCACCGAAACAGTTCAGCCAGGTTCTTGACGAGCATCGCTCGCGTGCGTGCCAAGGAGCCACGTCGAGACAAGATGATTTAAGATGTGTGTTGGAGTTCTGCGCCATATTACATCTGTTTTATCTCCCTTCAACCGAGATGAATAATCAAGGGGAGAGCGTGCCAGGGCGATAGCAAGGGAAAAGGTGGAGACTCCTGTTAGCACCGTGTTAAAACAAGCCGTGCAGCAGCATCTCCAGGCGAAACACAACATTTGTGCTCTTTTTTCTTTTTCCCTTCTCCTCTTTAACCACCTCTGTGCTGGCAAGAGGTGCCAGCAGAGGGGATGCATGGATGGATGCTGCATCTCCGTCAGGGATGGGAGGGGGCTTGATAAAATCCCCCCAGCACTGCCCAGTCCTCCCCACTCTGCCACCCCCCAAGCCCTCCCCGAGCATCGGGACGAGGCTTTGGATCCTTCCTGCTTTTTGCAAAGCAGAAGAGCTACCTTTAAAAAAGAGCTAAGGTTTTCTTCTTGGGCTGGGAGAGCTCCACGAAGTCAGTGCTGCTGAATTTAATGCCGCTGTTTGGACTGGAATCTAAGATAGCATCAATCAGCATCGCTTCACTGATTTACACCAGCATGGCTCTTGGACCGTAATTGAGGTCATATTTCTAAGACAAGTGGGGCAATACCGCCGGTAGATTTTGTCAGAGGTGGGGATGAGCTTTGCCTGGGCTGCGGGAGCCCGGGGGGATGAGGCAGGGCTGGTGGGGGCTCGATCTCGTGGGAAAGGTGAGATTCAGCTGGAAGGCTGCCCGATAGCTGCCCCATGCGGAAAAGCTGGGAGCGAGGGGCAGAGCCCTGCGTGGTCCATCTCTGCTCTCTCCTTCATCTCCCAGTGCCTCCCCTCGGAGCGAGGCTGCTCGGGAACCGGCTGCGAGCTGGAGCAGAGCTTCGGCTCTGACCTCGGAGGTTGCTGACAAAGGATATTAATGATTTCCCTAAGGGCAATGTTCAGGCAAACAGGTTTGTCATTTATTTTGCAGATTTACTGGAGTATTATTAATTTACTAGGATAAACTCCATTAGGAGAAGGCATTCATTTCTGAAATATAACTTATTCACAGCGTCTAGACCCGCTCTTCAGACAGGGATTCCACTAGTTAAGAATTATTCAAATATTGATCTGGACATTTCTAATTAACTTTGCCCATGCATTATTATGCATATGCACAAAAATTGATTTTTGCTGGCCCAATAATTAGATTTAATACCTGAGGTAACTTATATTTATGTGTTTAATTATTAGATTCATTAGCAATTTTAATAAATGCTATCGGCTCAGGAATTAACCACCATACTTGACACTTGTTGACTTTCCCAGTCACTGGTGAAATAACTGCCTAATCAGAAGAGGAGAGACAAAAGACTTTCTTCAGACTGCTTTGGAAGTAATTATCACGTTGTGCTATATAATTATTAATACATTCCTTCTGACTGCAGCATGGTTAGTTTCTGAAACCGAGGCCATCTGTGATAAACATATAAATATCTAACAGCCTTATCTCGCTGGGCGGTGCAGGGAATATAAAATACGTGGGAGAAGAAGCAGGCAGACGTGATGGGAGAAGGACAGGGACTAACAGCGTTTGAGTGACAAAGCCTGGGGTGCTGTGTGAACCGGACCCCGGCTTCCCATTGCAATACCAAGGCAGAGAAAGGACGGGGCGATAGCGGCACGGGGACGGTGGCATGGTCTGGTGTGTCATCCATGAGTTGCACCTCCAAGTTGGCGTGGAGTGGAGATGTTCTCCTACAAATCTTTGCGGGTCTCCAAAAGCAGGCATTTGGGCTGCAGGGAGATGATCAGTGCTTTGGTAAAGGCTCCCTTCTCCTTCCCAAATGTCCGTGTTTTCCTGCGGGATCATGCCCCTAAGTACCCCTACCAGGACCCAAATAAGTCATCTCCTGAAAATAATGGAATTGAGCACTGTTGTTGCAGGTTTACAACAGGCACCCCTCGATCCGTCTTTCTGGGGATCGCAAGGCTCCCCGGAGGTGCCCACCCTGGGGCAGAGCCCACCCCTGCTAAGGTGGAATTGGTTTTTAAGTGAGCTATACTAAAGCAGCCTCACAGTCATAGTAGGAGCCAAGCAATTGCCCCGATTTATATTGGGATCTGTTTCTATTTTGGCATTCTGGAGCCATGAATATCATGCAAAAAGCCCCCTTTGCCAGCCATCCAGGAAGATTTGCTGTGCCGTATCTGAAATGCATCACAAAAATGTGCTCGTCTTTTCACCCTGATGACTTGACACCCAAGATGTGGCTGGTAATAACCTAACAGCCCATTTCTGAAGGGTTTGTGTCCAGCTGCTGCCATCGCATCCCGCTTGCCCTCCCCTCCTTCCCCTGCCCACGGATGCCTGTGCAGCCGCACAGTATTACCGAGCATTCACTTGCAATTTGGTGCCGGGGCCACTGGGAAATTGCTGACAATTTGGATGAAAATGGTTGGAAAATTGCAGTGTTTAGGCCCATTTTACGTGGCTGTGTGTGTGCAGAAATTGCAGAGGAAACACTGGAAGAGGCCAGCGGTTAGAAATAGGCGCCGTTGTTCTGCGGGTGGCGGGTGGCCCCCCCCCCAGTCATTATGTATTTGTAAACAAATGTGTAAATCGAGCAAAAGAAATTGCCCTTGAGGGAAGCAAAGGATGGATAAAAGCATTGGGAGAAGAGAAATGCAACCGGGAGCCCAAGGTGGAGCTGCCTCTGCTCTGCCACGCTCCCGGCTAAAGCTCACCTTGGCTTAAAGACGTGGCTGTGCCTCAACGCGGTTGTCACCTGGTGCCGTTCGGGCATTTAAGACAAGACGCATCTTTTTTGCAAACCTAACATCAGCGAGGTTGTTTACACGTTTGCTCACTGGTAGTTTATACGTCTCCTCCAGAAATTTGCCCTGTAAACTTGCCTGTTAGCTGGAGTGATTTATGTCCTGGTGCATCTCAGGGTGAGAAAGAAAGTCTTGGGTTTTTTTTTCCCTTGCAGTTTAAGTAAAAGGCCCTTTGCAGCCCTGCGTGAGCGATGGGATGGTTCTTTTATCAATAAGGCGTTGGCGTTACCCTGGGCCGATTGCTCCCTCCTCGTGGGCATGGCACCGCAGAGGTGCTGGCACGACACACCAGCTCCCGGCGGCGTCTATTGATCCGTAAAAGCCTCTTGGAGCAGATCGATGTTTCTGCCCGTCCTTTAAGGTTTATTCTTTTCCTGCTGGGACAACAGGGAGAAATTCTCCTCAGGAGAGGGAGGGCAGAGGGATACGTGCTCTGGGGTCTCTCCACCAGCTTTTGACCGGAGGAGCACCCAGTGCCCGGATCCCAGCCCCGCGACTGCCGGACACATCGGCTCAGCTGGGACCACACCGGCCCGGGGATGGGACCGTCTCCACCCTCATTCTTCATTTTTTGGGGGCAAACCCCCTTCGTTCAGCAGAATGAGCTCTAGCCCTGCTCCGCGAGGCTTTCGGGGGAGAGTCTTAGCGACAGCATCGCTGCAGTAAGAAACTGGAAGGGAAAACCAGATTTATGCAGGTTTGGGTGCAACGCTGCGGCTCACCTCTTCCTAAAACTTGCTTTTTTCCCCCCTTTTTGTCTCAGCATCCCTCTTTCCCTCCTTCCAAGCACAGGAGCCCCACGAGGTCCGTGTTGCACAAGGCAGTTGACATTCAATCCAAAAGCCTTGTTAAAGACCCGAGAAGGGGGGAAAGGAAAGTGGGGGAGAGAGGAATCAAACTGTTGATCAAATTAGACAAATTCTCCAAGCCTGGTTTACACATCCTGAATGAGATGCTAATTAATGAACAGCAAAAAAGCAGCCGGGCTCCAATTTGCATAAATATGCATTGTCAAACTGTTAGGTAAACAAAAGGCAAGTAATGGCAGCACAAGCCGGGTTCATTACGCAGCGATCCCAGCGAGGCTGTTCAGTGGGGATTACAGCCTCTGCAATTTTATTTTTTTGCTTAATTTCTCTTTCTGTCTCCAGTTAGAATTCAATTCGATGTTTATAATCAGCTGCAGACAGAAAACCCTGATGTAAAGCCTTGACACAAATAATGACAAAAAGAAGCCTTTTCCTTTTGTGTTCCTTCCTTGTGCACGCAAACGTGTACGTAGGGACTGTAAATGAAAATGAGGGGATTTTAATAGGTGCATGTAAAAACGCATGCAGTAGATTCATTATAATCCTTCTTAATTACAGCTAATTGGGATTGTCGATTGTTCTGAACATTGAGAGCTGGAGCAGGGAGGTCAGTCCCTTTGGTTGTTCAGAGGGTGGTTACATACACTGGAGTTAATGGGTCACTTGGGAGCTTCCTTCTATTCGGTCCCCACTGACACACGGAATGGTCCCAGTGGGAATGGGCCAGGTCCCTCCTGAGGGCTTGAGGGGCCAGGCTCTGTGCCCCCCCCAGTGCAGCAGCAGGCATACGTCTTATTTCTTGGGAAATCTTTTAATCTTCTGGGTTTGCTTCCCCGTCCTTGGGTGGGAGACGTGTCACGAGAGCTTTTGGGAACAGAAAGAGCACTGCAATGCCCGTAAAATAATCATAAATATCCTTTTAACAGCTAATTGAGATTCCTCCTGTCTAACAGACAGTTAGATGGATGGACAGATAGACCTGAGGAATTATGATGTTTTATTATTCACTCTTGGTACGTTTTCTTTGATGCTCTCTGGGCCATTTATTCTACCACATTAGCTGATTTTTATTTTGATATTGTAATTTTCATTTTGGTAAAAGCACCCACAGGAACTGAATGGGAACTCATCAGCATAAACTGAAAGGAAGAAATAACTTATATTAAACATAATAATATTTTTCTTAAATAAGAGAAGAAACTAAAATGATGTACAGATAAGGACACACAACTGAATACAATCAAGTTGCTGCAGCTTGCAGGCTTGAGCCAGGAAAAGTCATCCTTTCTGTGCTATTAACTTGAAGTAGTTGCAAAATAAAAGGCTTTGCTCCGTGATAGCTGTCCCCTCTCTGTGTGCAGGCAGTCGCCGAGGCTCGGTGGGTGGATGCCAGCTTGCAAAATTGCAGTCAGCTGGTGACTGTGGGTGATGTTGCTTTACCCTTAAGTGTAGCAAAAATAAAGGTATTTCTCCTTTTTCCCTTTGCCCCACCACAGAGGGAGGCAAACCCTTAACCAAGAGCCCTGCTAAGGGCAGGTTTCACTCCTTGCTCATGTTTCCCCGCATGAAACGATGCTGCCCCGTGCAGTGATCATGCTTCTCGGCTTAAACATTTCCCCCCCAAAACTGATTTCAATATATGTCAGCTGTGCCCTGCAGAGAAACATTCATGTGTGGAGCTTTCTGTTGGGGAAATTATGTCCATTCTCTGCTTGAGAATCAGCGTGAGCTGGGAGGGCAGCAGGAGAACAATATATTAACGTGAGTGCCGCGGCGGATGCTTTATGGGATCAATTACGGCGGCCAGGCTCGAGCGGCTGCAATACTTCCAGTCATGGGCAGAGTTGGGCAGGTCAGGACTGCAAGCGTTTGCATTTTGGGGGGCCGTGGGAAGCTGTAAAGCAGACCAGAATGCCTTATGTCAAACCTCTCCCCACCTGCTGACCTTTTTCTGGTTTTGCGGAAGATTTTGAGCACAAAGTGTAAAATTAAAAGACGGAAAGCTTTTTGCTGAATTGGAGGGAAAATGGGTAACAATTCCCTGGAAGGTTTCCTGAAGCCAAGGAAATCGTGTGGAAGATTGCGTTTGCATCCTTAGGTGAGCTGCTTTCATCCTGGGTTGGCAGCAGGCTGACACTGAAGAGGAGCTTTCAGCAGATGAGGAGTCCGGTTGGCTCCAGCTGACCACTCAAAGGCTTAAGGGCTTTGCTGAGTTAGGGCTTTCCAGCAGTTCTTTTCAAACTGCATGGTTATTATTTAGATTTTCCAGTGCTGTTTATTCTGTATGGATCTCCTGGCTTTTTTTTTTTTCTCCAGAAGGAGCTTGCTATTACTGTTAATTTTTTTTTTTTTTTTTTTTTTTACTGCAAGGATTGAACATAAATAATTCTCTTTTGGTGCATCATCCCTTCCTGGACAGTGACCTCTCCAGGCATGATGCTGAGCACTGAGCTTTGCTCCCCATGGTGCCATCCTGCAAGACAGCCTTAGCTGGGGCTCCTTTCCAGGGCACGCTCCATCCTTCCATCAGCACCGACCATGCTGCCCCTTCATCTCTGCCCCAGGAGGGTGCTGGGGGTGGGAAATCAGGACATCGTTTGCCCCAGGAGCCGGGCCAGGCAGCTGCCATCTCGCTATCAATCCATCTCCTTGCAGATGTGGTACCTGCCTGGGTCCAGGGTGCAGCGCTGAGCTGGGACCCCCAAGGGCTTTGCAATGGGACTGTTGTGAAGAGATTTAATTTCTTCACGCTCTCAGGGGTTCTGTGCCCATTCAGGGTTAAATGGACCCAGGCGAAGACAAGCTGTGGGAAAGCTGGGGAGGAGACCAAGGAGATTTCACCTCTAAGGGAGGAGGCTCACGGGGAAGCAGCTGGTGGTCTCAATCTCAGGGAAATCTGCTGTTGCAAAAAGGATTGAGGGTATATCCATTGGGTTCAAGTCCCAAAGAGTTAATAAGACTGGCAGGAAGGTGAGAAGAGTGATTAAAAACCATGAATCACATCTTCATAGCATTCCTTGAAGGACTTCCAAAAGAATATGAGGAAGGAGGGAAGCAATGGACGGGCTCCTCGCGTGCTCTAATCCTCCCTCATTCCCTTGGCAAAGATTTGTGAAAGAGGCAGGTGAGAGATTTCCTGTTTGGCAAAGATTGGGGAACGGGAGATTAAATCAACCTGCTCATCTCCGCACTTCTGAAACAGTTTGAAAGATGCTAAAATATTTATTTAAAAAGAAAGGGGGGGGAATAGAAAGAGGGGGATACATAAAATTAAAATGTTCATTATCTCACAATTCATATTTAATAAGGGTCGTCGTTACAGCTGGATAATGGATTTCCTGTCATAAATGTCTTTCCCATTTCTGTGGGCCCAGCCTTGGCTGGGAAAGGCTGGGGACACCTGGCAGGGAGGAAGGCACAGACGATGCTGAGGGGTGGGAGTTGGAAGGACATACCCCTAAATCCACCAAATTCTTGCTTTTCTAAGACTGTTTCACCCTATGCTCCTGGAGGGGAAGAGGGAGGTGCTGGAGTTGAATTGCCGTGCTCAGGGTGTTCATTTAAAGCTGAGGGAACGCTGGGGTGGTTGGCAGGCAGGTCAGCGAGCGCTCAGCTGCCGGTCCGGTCCGTATTCCCATTTTCCCCAGGATCTACCCCTGGGGACTCGTGAGCTTTGCTTTGAAACAAAAGCTCTTGTTGAGCAAAATCCCAGGCCCGCTGGCTCCAAGAAGGTGCAGTGCAAGGGCTGTTAAATATTAACATGCCAACAACATTAGGAAAATCCAATGGAACTTAAGTGACTTTGAATGTGAAGCACTGATTAACTGCTGGAGGGGATTATCGAAGAGGTAAATGGAAAGTAACACAGGGAATTGCCTGATATGGATTGATCAGAGGCTCCCTTTGGACCAGGAAGGGCTTATTAGACACACTACCTGATGCTGCTATTCAGAAGCATGGTTAGTCGAGCTACTTTGGCTTGCTCTTTCTATCAGCTTATTAGAAACCCCTGGGTAATGAAATATCTCCAAATAGGATGAAGCTGTATTTACTAATTTGTGAGGATTAGCATGAATAGAATTATTAAGATCCTTATCGGAGGCCGTTGTGAGGTATGTGGCTGCTTTCGTTGGATCTCCATCCCAGGAAAGCTGCAGCAATGGCCTCGGATGCCCCAGGTGGGTCCAGCCTGGGCTGAGGGATGCTGAGTTGCTGCCGGATTTCCCCCTGCCTTCCCCCAATTTTAGTCAAAACCTCGAGAAGCAAGAAAAAGCTCCCTGAGAACAATCAAAAGAGGGTAATGTACTTCTCTGCCTTTGCTTTCTGTTTGTTAGGGCTGCATCTCTGGGAGCAAACTGTGCCTTGTGTCCATCTCCCGTGGGATCCCCATGCTGAAAGGGCTGCGAGGGGCTGAGGGGAGGTTTGGGGTGAGATGCTCCAGGTGTCTCCTGAGCACTTTCTCTTGGCCCAAGGTGAATCCAGGGCAGGGATGGAAAGGAAAGAATTGCACCAGCTTTATAATAAATGTCTCTGGCAGGGATGGGTGGCTTTATTAACTCCATTTGTCTTCCATGGCCACACAAATAGTGACGATAAATCACCCAATCACCAACAGTAATGGACAGAGCTCATGGGGACAGCTCAGCCCTGATCCCTGCCCGCCCGTGCTCCCCTCTGGGAGGGTACAGCTAGCAGAGCCCATCTTGGCTTTGCAAATTGAGGAAAATAGGTTTGTCACCAGGAGTGAAGTGGCAGACAGTTGGTGATTTGCTGGGAAAAAACACTAGTCCAAGATTTGCGGGAGTGGATGCAAACCTTTCTATAGCCTCTGCCGTGCAACTCCCCGGGGAAAATGAGGCACAGTGGGGGGTGAAGCGGTTGGTAACACTATGGCAGGAGGTGACTGGCGGCAAAAGTCCCCACTCCTGCAAGCTGATGACCACAGCAGTGTGTCCTGACCTTCCAATACCAATCCCTTTCCCGCAGGAGCCAATGCACACGCTGAGCTGCTGTGCCGGCCCGTCAGTGCTGAAAATACTGGTTAAAATCTGGCATGGGTCAGGGGCACTGCGGGGCTGTCTGGTGGAATGGCACAGGTGAGTTGTGGCCCAAAAGGGTGGTAAATTTGGGTTCCTGGCAGGGTTTAGCCCTGTGTCGCAGTGCCACGGGCTCGGGATGCACAGCGAGAGCCTCCGAGCGGGCACGCAAGCAGCACGGCTCTCCGTGCTGCCACGCTGCCGTTCTCCAGCTTTCCCCAGCCGTAAAAACTTCCCACCTCCCTCTCAAAAATGTAGGTTTTTATGTTTGCTTTAATAGAAGAGTCTTGTCTTATTGATTTCAACCTGCATGCCGGCGTGGCCGTGCGTAGCATTGGAAGGCAGAGCGAGCGATCGATGGGGATCCCAGGGCGCAGCGCTGCTGTCGTGCATTGCCTTATTCCTCACCATTGGCGGAAAAACTTGTCCCCTCCGGCTCCAAGCACAAACAACCCTGCCCGCCTTGCATTTCCGAGGGCTCTCCTGGGACATCCAACATGTAAATCCGGCTGCTGTCCTCCTTCAGAGGTGGAGGAGCTGGTTTTCCAGCTCACGTCCAAGACAAGAGGCAATCCATCTGGGCCAGTGAGATTCAAAGGCTCAAAGCCTGGGGCCAGCAGTAATAGAAAACTGAAAATGTTTTGTTTCAACTTTATTGCTACAGTTCGTTCTCTTTCAACTCCTATCTTATAGAGAAATATAGATTTGATAATGGATTGACTGCTTATATGTAATATTGCTACGTCATCGGAAGGGAATCTTTTTTTGCTTTCTGGAAAAAGCCTGGAAGCAAAGTGGGATTTCCAAACGCTCCCTTGGAAAATCTGAGTTTGTTGTGAATGGGGATGTGAGTGTAAATGCCAGCCTTTCCCAGGTTATGTGCGCTTTGGTTTTCCATCACCCCACCTTCCAGAGCATCCATGTTCTGGAAAATATCAGCACTCTCCCTTGTTTCAATGTGGAGCCAGAGAATAATGTGAAATACCAGTATTTCCTCTAGAACGGAGATCTAATCTTTCCCCAGCCTGCCCGGGCTCCTAACGCGTGGCACGGCACGAAGCTGCCCTGCAGATCTGCCCCTCGGATTGCCCTCTTGTCCTGGTCCTCAGCCTGCCAGCCAAAGCACAGGATTCATGAAATTAAGGAGGAGCTCAGCCCTCCCGGCAGCCGGAGCGGCCAGCCTTTAGGTGCGATGCCTCCAGACACCGATCTGTAGAAATTCTGCTTCTCATGGACCCACGGCTGTTATTTAGTGCTGCTTTTGGGGTGATGGAAAACGGGGAACGCAGTCCCTGGCTGCGGTGATCAGCCTTTGTGGGACCCAGGGAAAGGCGCGAGGGGAGGGAGACAGAGCAGGCACCTTATCTGTCTATTTAGCTATCTGCTTTTCTGGCCAAGGAAACCCTGATTTAGGTGGCAAGGTTCCACCTTTTTAGATCTGGATGAATGAGACTTCAAGGGAGGATTTTATTTCATCTGTATTTCTTTTATTACTTTACCATATCATACCCCTGTCCTTCTACAGCATTAATCATTCTCGTTCCTCCTCCAAGATCACTAGTCTTTCTAATTCCCTGATGTCTTTTTTTCAGCTGCAGAGCCGTGAACATAGTGGGTATAATACAGATCCAGGGACTCGGAGCGGGTTTTCTCTGCTCAGCTCTGCCTACTTCTGTCTTTGGTTGCAAATACCTTTTACTCCTGCCTGCGGTCCCCAGTTCCCGGTGCTGAGCAGCCACAAAGCAGGGGAGCTGCAGGTGGATTTTCAGCAGCTGCACCTTTTGTTTCCAAGAAATGTGTCTGTGGAGTGCTCTGGAGACACTGGAGTGTCCTGATGGACATTGCTGGGTCCCTGCCCCTGGAAAATGCAATCTGGATACGGCCCCCATCCCTTAGGAGCTTTGATTTCTCGGTTCAGGCAGTTTTGCTTCCCGAGCTCAAGCTCAGCTTTAGCGGGTTGGAGGGACCGTGAGGATGCAGCCCAGATGAGACATCACGGGACAGCACAGTCCCTATGCCAGCGTGTGATGTGAAGCATTAAACAACCCAGATAACTCCCCATGGTCCACCTCAATCAGCAAATCCTCCCTGGTCATAGCCAGCACGGGTATTTCTGCTATGCCTTTGGGCACCAGTGAACGTCTCTTCTTTATATTTCTCTTGTAAAGTGCGTGAAAAGAATTATTTTATGTAAAAACAAAGACCCTCCCAGCAGGTTTGGATGATATGGGGAGGGGACGCTGTGAGCCCTGCAGGGATGGCTCTTCTGAAAGGATCACACGGATGAATTGCATTGGAAACCTTGAGCACCGACAATGGGGTTTGCTTTACACTTGTTTTTATTAGCACCCATTCAGCTCCAGAGTTGAAGATCCCCTGGATGAAAGTGCATCTCTGAAAGCTTCAGCTCTTTCCCCCTAATTAAAGTTCAAGGCAGCGATCCGTACGGCTGAGCCTTCCAAGGGCTCCTGCAGGAAAAGCAGCCTTGACATCCCTGGTATTTCTAAGTTTAGAAATAAAACCCGTCATCACCAAGAACTGCAACTTTTCCCTTAAACACAAACAAGCGAAGAGGAGACAAAGATCTCTCAGACCTCGCTGTGTATCACAGAGCTTCTTAAAACATCAGGGTCTTTAAAAGAGATTTCTTCCCAGGGCTGGCACGAGCAGCGCTCTGCAGAGGGAGGGCAGGTTTCTCCGCACCCATCGCCGACGGGGGAAACCTGCTTCTCCCCTTCTCCGGTCCCCCATCCCCGGCTCATCCTCGCGGTGCTTTGCTCTCCCAGTCCCATCAGTTCCCAGCATGGAGTTGCACAGTTTCCCCTTCCATCCAAGCCTTTCCTGCTTGGAATTGTTTTCTTCTAAGACTTTTTTTTTTTTTTTCCCCTTGCTGCCTTACTGCCCTGGGAAGGTGAAAGCCCCCCCCCATGACACCCAGCCGCCCCGGCCCCTCGTATGCAGGATGCCTCTCGCTCCCTGCGGCTCCGCTCAAGCACTCGGCTGCCTGTGCACTTGTCTCCCCTGTAATTTTTCTTTGAGCAATCATGCTTGAAAAACATCTTACATGTAGATCTCTGTAGAATGGAAAAAATGCTGAGTGGGTGGATTCAGGGGGAAATAAAGGGGTTTATTCTCGGTGCCAGTTAATGAAATTAGAAAACGGAGAAGAGCTTGCCTAATACGCAGGGAAAGATAAAATACATTTTAAAAAATCACAATGCCGCAGCTCTTTCTAAATGTCAAAATATTACATTTTTTTGGATGATAAAGATGGAAGAAATAGCTGGGTTTCAATTTCAGGTGCCACATCATATCTCTTCCCCTCTGTAATTTTTATTAAAATGTGAATGTTCCAGGAAGTCATTACGCCGTCTTTATTACGTTTACATAGGAAATAAAAAGTTTATTTGAGGAAAGTGCGTAGAAACAAGGTCTGCGTATGTCATCCTTAGGGGAGAGCGGGGCGGGCGATGACTGCTCTGCTGTCCGCCCTCCCAGCCCAGGACCCTGGCCACCGTGGCAGAGGGTTCAGCATCACCGGGGCCACCATGTGCTCTCGGGTATATATCCAGTGTATATCCATGTATCGGGTGTATATCCAGTGTATATCCATGTATCCGGTGTATATCCAGTGTATATCCATGTATTCAGTGTATATCCATCCCCCTGGCACAGACGCCTCATGGGGAATGGTTGCAGGTGGGATGTGCAAAAAGCTCAGCGGTGTAAACCCATCGCTGCCCGTAGCTACTTGTTGGTTGCAATAAGGTTGTGCTTGAAATCCAATACAGCATCGAGAGCTCTTACTCTGCACGGAGGTGTCTCAGTTGATAGAAAGCAGAGTGCCTCCTCTAATTTTGGCTCAGCAACCCGCTTCGTGCCAGCAAAGAGCCGGGGCAGATCTGCCCTGACAATCCCCCTCGGCTGCCAGACTCCCCTCTCCCAGACTTTAATACCGGTTTCTTCCTCTCTGTGCATGATGGCACTCTGGGTTTCCTTTCCCCCCCAGATTGCTTTAAGGGGGAGCGTCAAAAAGAAGGAAAGGCTCTGTGGTTTTACTTTTTTGTTTGTTTTCTATATTTCTCTTTTCCTGTGGCTGCACTTATTTTACATGATCTGTGAATATCTCTTATTTTGCTGCCTTTTTTTTTTAGTAGTAGGAAAAAAGCTCACTCAGTGAGATGGCTTGACTTTTTCTAACTTGCTCGAGGCAAGGCGAGGGGAAGCATGTTGCATTTGTGATACGGATGCTCTCCCACCCAGCCAGGTCCCTGCTGACCTCGCAGCTCTGCACGTCCAGACCTTTCTTTTCCTTCTTCCTTCCCCTGACGGAGGTGTCGAGACTCGGAGGTTGCCTGACAAAGGGTGCTGGCAATGAGATATAAAGCTTTTAGCAGCAATGGCTGGAAGACACAGCCTGCCACATTCACATGAGAAGTTAGGTCCATTCGAGGTGTTTATTGCAGGGAGGGTGATGAATTGGCTCAACCCCCCCGGGAAGCCGGAGGTTTTCTCCACATCAAGCTCTCCGGAAAGGTCGCTTTTGCCAAGCGCACCCTATTAAGCTCAATTCTGGGACAGCAGATGAGATCGAAGGGTCTGTGATCTGGAGGAGGTCAGCCCATAGGTGCTGATATTCCCTTCTGGCCTGAAAGGCGACGAGCGGATGAATGTCACGGGTGCTAATTTAGCGCAGATTCATAACGCCTGAGAGTTGGTGTGAGAGGAGGTAGATGGATTTCCAACCCCTTGGTCTCCAATAACACTCATTTCAACCCTCTTTTGGCAGCCGTAGCAGAGAGGGCAAATAGCAGCCAGCCTTGCATCACCCACGATGCCCACTTGCAGCCACTCGTATGCAATTAAAAGAGTCCCCGAACCCTGGAGAGATTCTAATTATTGCAGCCACTTCTGTGCATCTGCCAGCTTGGATAGGAGGGAGAGGGAGATCCCCGCTGCTGGGGCTGGGGCCGCGGGGAAAAGGATGCTCAGACACAGCCCACAACTGTCCTTTTGCAGTGCCGCAACTCGCCGTGTGCCGTACCACGGATCTCAAAGCCAAGTCTGAAGATAAAAGCCTGGCTGCACAGCTGAGTGTATTGATGGGGGTTTTTGGAGGGGAAGCAAGGGAAGCTGAGCTTGTGGAAGGGCCTGATAAATTCCTATATATTGCTTTGTGTACGTGAGTACTGTCTGTGTGGCCGCCCTGCCTGGGGCAGGGGCTATGTGGCTTCTGCAGAGCCAGGTGCTGGCACGCTCCCAGGCAAAAAACACACTTGAAAAAGAGTATTTTACTTCCCAGCGCATGGCGCGATGCCACAGCCGTGCAGCTTTTCCCCTCCATGCCATTGAGGCAGCAGACCTGCCGTGGGTTGGCGCAGTGAGCAGGGGAATTAGTGCTGGGCAGTGTCCTCTTTCTGGGGGATTAGAGCTCATTTTAAAGAGCAAACTGGGCTGGGACAGGGTGGGCTGGTGCCCGGTACGATGGGCTGGGGGCTCCCAGGGCTCAGCCTGTCCAAAAAGGGATGGAAACCACACTCCAAGCAAACAGAAAGGGGTGTGGAGCGAGGATGCCGGGGATAGGCATCCCATACCCAGCACAGATCCCTAATTGCCTCTTCTGTTAAAGGTAAAATCGTTCGGTGAAGGTATTTGTGGGTATTGGCCGCATTAACACAAAAGGACAGCTCGGTGCTCCCAAACTACTGTATAAATTGTCGAATCTGCTAGCAGTAATATTAGCTTTTAAATTTAATAGCATTTAGAAGTAAGTCATATGTTTCTATGAGATTTACTTGCACAATTAGAAGCCTGGAGGGATTTTTTTTTTCTAATTCAAAGCATTGTCATAAAAGCTTTTGGAAGAAGAGGGAGAAATAGTGACATTTTAACTCGTCTTTTTAGTTCCTAAATAAAAGTCTTTAAACTGGATCATTTTGGAGCAAACTTTCCAATATATATTAAAGGAACATAGCCACAGCTGGAGAAGTGACAGTATAAATATAATGTTATGCATTCATGTATATCTCCCTTTAATAATTTCTGGATTTATCTGCTGCAAAGAGAATAATTTTCTCTCTGCCCCCGACACAGACACAACCTGTGCTCCGGCCCTGCGGTGCCACGTGCGGTCGGCTCTGGAGCTGGAGCTGTTCCCAGCCCCCCGCGTTGGAAAATTAGCCATAATTAGCTTTTCTATGACATGGCACCTACAGGGAGCAGAAATCATTTTGCGAAGCGAGGGAGCACTGGCCTTGTTTTACAGAAGGGTAAGCTGAGGCAGCGTGCAGGGCTCGGGTGAGGATGCGATAGCATCAAATTGTAGGCGAGCATCTATAAAAGAGGAAAGTCCTGGGGGCTCGCTGCAAATACGGGCATGTTTCTATTGATGGCTGAGTGCCGTGAGCCTTTACCCCTCTCCATCCCACCCTTGTCCCTGGCTCCCCCCAAGCAGGGAGCTGCTCCCCTCGCTGCCTCACTGATGATAAGCTGAGCTGCCGTTAAAGTGAGGAATCACCAGCAGCACGGGTTATTTTAAATCTTTAATAGACATATTACCTTACATTAAGGCTTCATCATCTCCCTCCCTGTGTAAGCACAAAGAGATCATCCATCACAATTAGTGTAACATCCCAAAAGGCATAAAGAAGATGGACGCGAGCGCTGGAGGGAGGCACAAAGCGCCGTGCACCAGCTTTCCGGGGGACTCGGGCATGGCTCCAGGGCAAACCATCCTCCGGGCTGCCGGGGCAGAGGGCTGGCAGGCAGGCAGCGCTGCCCGAGCGGGTACCAGACACGGTGCGATGCCGCGCACGTGTGTGTACCGCCGTGTCACCTGCCCTCCCGGCCTCTCCGGTGTTTTCCGTAAAGCCCTGATGCCTAGAATTATGCTGTTGTGTGAGAATCTCAGCTTTCGCTAAATAATAATAATAATAATCATAATCGTAAAAAATAACAGTAAGTTTCCAGCCCTTGTGATTCCCATTAAAAGCTAGAAAGATGACCTGCATCTCCTAAACCTGGAGGCAAAAAAATGCAGATCGCAGTTTATAATTGTTATAAAAATTCTCGCGTCTTTAAGACCAAATTTACTGGGTTTTGCGGGGGAAGAGAGGCCAGGGAGGAGGCTGATCTCTGCTCTTACAGCCTCCTCACCTTGCTCTGCATCCCTCATGGCTCAGACCTGGGTTTGTTTCTGTGTCCTGAATGCAGCCAGGACCCATCTGACACCATGAGCATCCACAACCCCAGTCCCAAAGCTTCTCCCCATGGTATGGGGCGGTGAGAGCAAGAGAAGAAGGGTTCTGATGATTTCTGCAAGGCCTGACTTTTCAAGGGCTTCCTAAGCAGGAAAAGCTAAAAAAATCTCCCACAGATACCAGATTTCTGTGGTTTTATCCCAGGTTTACTCTAATGATGCTTCTCTCCTGATCCTGGGTCTGAGGGAGGGTAGCGAGAGCAGCTTTTCAGAAGCAATGCTAAGCCCTGGATCCCAGGCAGGAACATGAAACATTAAGGAGCAGCTAACGAGAGGAGAATTGAAAGGAAGCTTTTCCCAGCAGAGATGAGTGGACTTTTTTAAAAAAAAAAAAAAAAAAAAAAGCCCAGAGGCTCTTAGGAAAGAAACAGAAACAGCAGCTGGGAGATGCAGGCGGCAGGGGCACCGCTCCTTCCTCGGCCTCGCCGGCTCCTTCCTCTGCCTCGCCAGCTCCCGGCAGCTGCCAGGCCAAGCCCAGGGGATGCTGGCAGAGGGGATGGTTTTGTGGAGGCATTGCAGAGGGGAGGGTTGCAGGGGGGCTCGGTGGTGGGGGCTCTGTCAGGGCTGCTGGGTCCCCCGGGACCTCCAAGGTGGAGCCCTTCATCTTCCTCAGTGGATGGGCTCGGCATGTCTGCCTTCTCCGGCAGAGAGATGTGGTCCTTGGCTTTTCAAACAGGAGCTAAAGAAATAAATAACCTTTGTCTTGTTAATTCGGTATTTTGGTAAGCCAGGAACAGGCTTCATCCGATCAGGGCTGTGGTATTATAACAGAGCATGTCATCACATCCTCAAAGCTTAAATGAATAAAAAGCAATTAAAGTTCCCAAACCTGCTGATCTGTACATGGCCTCCTCCCCTCCCACCGTTTTTTGTGTAGGTCTGATCTATTAAAGAAACTAATTACTTTCTTTTTACATTTGTAGGATAGCTGAGGTGGGACATGAATGGGCAAGCCCCAGCTCACTGACCCCTTTGACTCGATACTGGTGCAGACCAAAATTAGTTTTCCTCATGAGATTTCCCCTCCTTGCCAAGCCAGTGAGAAGAGGAGCCAGGCCTTGATCACACCACCAAGAATTAAAAATATGTCTCCAACCCCTGTAAAATAAACCCAGGCGAGGGACCGCAAGGGCAGGGCTGGGAGCAGCCGCCTTCCACGGGAGGGTGGGAGCATCCCTGCCTGCGCGGGGATGCGGGAGCCCGAGGAAGACGGAGGGGAGCTCTTACGCCGGTAAATTTTTAATCAAAGGTGGCATTACTGATGTCCCTGGGTTTGCAGCGCTCTTTTATCTCTGCTGAAACTCTTTGAGCTGGAAGGATCTCCTCTACCTGACCTGTATGATTTATACATCTGTAGGCAGGTAGCGGTCGAGGTGAGAAGCGCCGGTGGGGACGGGATGGCTTCCCTCTGCTTTTGAACATCTCTGCTCTCATCCGCACGCTGGGCTCCCATCGTGGCTCTGCGCCGGCCGTGCTCGCTCACCCTTCGCGCCCCATGACCGATTTCCTCGCTTTTCTTCTTATTTTGAATCGGCAGCTCTGGTACGGTTTGCTTGGCCAGGAAACCCAGCCAGCATAAGGGAATGAAGCATGAGACATCAGGGCTTTATAACCCATAAAAACATTTGCATTAGCATTTCAGGCTTGAAACATTTTCAAGTTGCTACATTGGAAAGTTTTCTGGGTACTTTTCCCACCATACTTCCATGTTAAAGTGAACGCGGACTTTTCTTGCAGGAAGCAATCCCACTTTGAAGAGAAAAACCATAGATACTGAAAGGTGTCCTTAGGTCCTTGGTGGTCTCCTGAGCATCCCAACCCTTGCGTCGCACCCCCAGTGCCCTGCAAGCTGTGTCTGGTGAAAGCATCTCCTCAACTGGCCTCCGGTCTTGGTGCATTCATGGTAGTTTGTTCCAATGGTTTATTGCCATCACTATAACAAATGTGTGCTTTATTTTGTATTTGCATTTGTTTAGCTATTTGTTCTTGCTATGCCTTTCTCCGCTAGATTAAATAGCCCTTTAGCACCCTGTATTTTTTTCCCCTTGGAAAGGTCTTATATGCTCCAATCAAGTCACACCTCATTCCTCTTTGGGATAAGCTAGGCAGACTGAGCTCTCTAATTCCTCCACTGCAAGGCATTTTCCCAGCTTTCAGATGACTCAATGCCATCCAGTCCTGTTCTCTCAGCACTTCCAGCTTTAACTTTTGCTGTGAATCCCTGGAAAACCTGTAGTGTGTTGGGGATGGAGTAGTGCCTGGTGTGGTGGGACGTACACGCGATTCTCCTCTCCTGAGCCCTCCTGCACACCCACCAACCCTGCTTATTTGCTCCCCCAAATATCTCCTTTCCCCCCCAAAAAGCCCAAACCCACCTCTGAACCAAAAGAGTTTATGTAGCTCTAAGATGGAGGCAAAGCCAAAGCCATTGTTTGTTCCCTTCTTGCAACGCCTTCAGTCGAAGGAAGGCCAAGAAGCAGCTTTTATTGAATTTGTTTCTCCCCTTTAAAACCAGGGTTATTTTTTCCCGAGGAGGCAGACACACGCGCGGGCCAGCGTGCTTTGCTGGGGAGTGTATAAATAGCCGGGGCTGAGAGCACAGCACAATAGCTGTCACTCGACCGCAGCAGAATGGGGACATGAGTGGTAGCAGATGAATTTCCTAAGCAACAAAGATCCTGTTTTCATGCAAATATCTCTTAGTAATAAAATCCAGGAGAAAAGAAAGACAGATAATGTGTTATATAAGCAGAATTATCTTGGCACAGAATGCTTCTTTCAAGGGTTTCTTTTTTTTTTTTTTTTGGAGACATCAGCAGCCTTTCAGCAACTTGATTTGGGCTGCGAAGGAGAGCAGCGGTGAATGATGTGCAGCAGAGAAAGTGCTTTAGTCGCCTACAAAGCGCTGTATGAATTTAACACGAGCAGCAGCTAATGCGAATAAAACTCAGAAAAAGATTCCTTGCCATGATAACACGGCCTCCCTTCCCCTTAGGATTTCTGAGCACTTTGCAAACATCCATTAATTAAGCCTCAAAGGAGATCCTGTCCCCAGTTTTACAGCCGTGGCGAGATGAAGTGTTCTGCTCTAGTGCAACGTCTGGGAAGGCACATGGCATTGGGATGCATCGGAGCCAGGAGCTGAACCCCGCTGCTCTCCCCCCCTTAGCCCCTCTCTCTGCTGCAGAGACAGCCAGAAGGAGGAGGAATTTTTAGCTTCACAGCTCTTGACTTTGTCAGGCTGGTCTGAGACTGATGCCCCATGCCCCTCTTGGGATGTTTCCATCTCCGGTGTCACCAAAAAGCTCCAGCACGGAGAGCAGCGATGCCCGTTCGTTCTTCCGTGGAGACAGATCTGTTCCCAGGCAGCTCTCTGCTATTTCTCTTTCTTTTTTTTTTTTTTTTTTTTTTTTAAGCTTTCATACATTTTTGCCTTGTTTGTAAATGTGCAGTTGATACCCTGAGTCTGTACCTTGAGCAGAGTGGGCTGACCCCCTCTGTACGGGTGTTCAGTCCCCTCTGCAAACGGATTTACCATGGGGGAAGTAGGAGGAATATCTGAAAACCAGGAATGCCAGTCAATAGGCTGATGACAAGGCCAGCCACAGAAAGTGAGAGGGAATGAAAGAGATGGGTGCCCTCACTTGCAGACCTAGTTAAATATATGCCCCGTGCATTGGCACATCTATACCCTGCGCCATCTGTCTATATTTATCACAAAGTACTTGGTTTTCCTCACTCGCTCACCTCATCCTGATGCACGTTACAGTAACTTGCCTCAGCTTATTACGATAATTTAATGTAAAAACTGATTGAGATGGTGGCTTTCAAATAGAGCACAGCATAAGTCCAAAATTCAGGTCCAAAAACCCCCAAATTTCAAATGCTGGGTAGGCTAGAAATGCAAACTTGTTTCCAGATCTAAAGCCCAGGCCTGTTTGTCTTTGAAATCTGACATTTGGAAGCTGGACCCTGGTTTTTGAGTGTTGAGCATCCAAATGAAATTCAGCTGAAAGCACAGATCTTGCTTGCATTTAACCCTTCCCGGAGCCCCAAGGAGCTGGGTAACTAAAAGCATTCAGTCGTTCCTCCTGCTGGTTTTGCTTTGAAAGACGAGCACCACCCTCCCTTCCTCATTTCTGCTGTAATTAAACTAGAAATTTAGGCTCTACAGATATTTCTCTGTTTCTCGGCTCTCCCTTGCACCGCGAGCTGTCGCACCTTTCCAACCAGTAACTCAGCCGCTCGTGCTCTCTCCGAAGGAGTCAACGGGGCGCTTTCGGCTTTCCTGGTGTTGCTGGTCTCCTGGTTATTAGTGCACTTGGCTCCAGCAACATGTGTTTCTTAAAGCTCACGGGAACTTTCAAGTAGCTAAAAGGTCTCTCGTGTTATCCTTAAAAGCGTGTGTCTCCATCCTGCCGCCTCCCTGAGCAGTGGAGCCTCGGAGCAGGTGCCGATCAGGAGGATGAATGTCCTGGTTTCAGCTGGGATAGAGTTAATTGTCTTCCTAGTAGCTGGTACAGTGCTCTGGTTTTGAGCTAGGTATGAGAAGAATGTTGATCACACACTGAGGTGTTCAGTTGTTGCTCAGTAGTGTTTAGACTAAAGTCAAGGATTTTTCAGCTGCTCGTGCCCCGCCAGCGAGAAAGCTGGAGGGGCACAAGAAGTTGGCACAGGACAGAGCCAGGGCACCTGACCCAAACTGGCCAACGGGGTATTCCACACCATGCGACGTCATGCCCAGTATATAAACTGGTGGGGGTGGGGATGGGGGGATTGCCGCTCGGGGACTAACTGGGCATCAATCAGTGGGTGATGAGCAATTGCACTGGGCATCATTTGTATATTCCAATCCTTTTATTATTACTGTTGTCGTTTTATTAGTGTTATCATTATTATTAGTTTCTTCTTTTCTGTTCTATTAAACCGTCCTTATCTCAACCCACTAGTTTTACTTCTTTTCCAGATTTTCTCCCCTGTCCCACTCCAGGGGGGAAGTGAGTGAGCGGCTGCGTGGTGCTTAGTTGCTGGCTGGGGTTAAACCACGACAATGAAGTTGGTCCATTCACTGGAAGAAAAGTTAATTTTTCCTTTCTGATGAGTGCAAGTTTAGGGCAGAACTGATGGTTTTTCTTCCCCATTGCTTGTGTCCTTGCACGTCTGTGGCATGTTCAGGTGCGGAGCTGATGCAGTGTCTGTTTGCAGATTGAGACTTCTTGTCTCACTTTTGGTGGAAATTATCCAGTTTCTTGCGAAAGTGATATACGCTCAGATACTCTACTGCAGCAAGCCTCATTTCATTAGGGAGTAGGGCTCAAGGTCCATACGCAGTCATGAGATATTCCAAAGCTGTGACGATGGGGTGAGAAGAAGGGGAAGATGCTGAGATGGGAAAGCCGTATCTGAATAGGTACCACCTTGGTGAGGACGAGAGGTATGGGCGAGCACAGGCACGTTGGAGGTTGCTGGAGGAATTGGGAATAGACCAACTTAATTTGCAGACTGACTTTATTGCCGTTTGGAAACCAGAGTGGTCCCCATTTACCTGCGTGCCCCATCCTGGTTTCAACCCTGGAATATTTTGTGTTCGTTTCTTTGTGAATAAACCTCTGAGCTCCTTCGAGACCTTCACTGGGTGAAGGAAAAAGGAAATTTATGCCAGAGGAGAACAAGAGCCTCCAGTGGCAGAGAAATTTTGCTATCCGTATTGCCATCATCGCGGAGGAGGTTGTCATGGTGACTCGAGGTGTCAAGAGTCTGCTCCGGAGCCGGGAGCAGGGGAGCGAGACGCTGGCGGAGGGATGCAGGGAAGGAGGAGAAGAGGGTGAAACAGGGAGAAAGTCAAAAAAAGTGCAGGAATGAGCAAGGAGAGCAAAATGCAATGGGATGGGGAGGAGAAGAGATCAAAAAGAGAGCGCTGCAGGGAGATCTGCGCTTTATTCCTTTCCCTTTAGGCATCCGCTGGGCTGGGATGAGCGGAGAGCGGCGGCAGCGACTGGGATCAGGGCTGGGCACTGGGAAGCACTGGGTTTTGCAGCCTGTGCCCCAAAACACCCTTCACCGACGGCCCCTGATTGAGCACGGATTGGCATGAAATGGGGATGGACAGGGTTTTGGGGGAAGACGGGGCAGCTCCATTAAGGAGCTTGCAGGCAGGGCTTCGCAGGGGCGTGCCAGCTCTCTCCCCCTCCTTTTGCCCTCTCCCCCCACCGGCAGCCTCTGCTGAGCCCCCTTTTCGCAAGCACTAAATCTGCAAAGTAAACCCCAGCGAGAGCACTTTCCAAGGGCTGCCGGCTATGACAGATGTTATTTTATGGAACACGGCACCAGAGATGTGAAATACATAGTTCATAAATGTCAGGAGGAAGGAAGCAATATCCTGGATTGAGGTCGTTTGACTTTTTTTTTTTTCTCTCTTGTGAAAGCATCTTTCCAAGTAAACAGCAATCCAGGCCTCGCTGCCATTTGGAGCGAGGAGCAGTCTGCCTTGGAGAAGGCTCTGGCACTTGGGGGAAGCGGTGCCTGAATGTGCAGCTCATCTGAATCTGAAAAGGATATTTCCCCCCACCTCACCTCATTGCAACATCTGTCTGAGAAACTCAATGTCAGGAGAAAAGGCTGAGGCCTTAATTGAGGTCTCCAGGGAGGGCATTGCCAGTGTGTGTCTATAGAACAGAATGTCTATGCGTGTGTGTCTATATATATATATATAGGTAGGTGCATATGGAATTGCAATTAATTAGGCCCTCGGTTAGTAAAAACTAGCAGGGTTTCTGCCGTTTCCAAAATGCCTGATGGTTAATGCTGGTTTTTACTCCTCTGTACGCTCTTGTGGTCTGCGTTAGTGCTCAGCTGCTTAATTTCCACCCCCCTGAGCCCCAAACCCCAGCAGCATCCCATGGCAATGATTTCCCCTGGCAAACCACGCTGCTCCTCCTGCCCTCAGCCCTGGCCATACGGCTGAGTTCAAGAACCAGAGCTGACAAATCACCCCCTCTAAGGTCGTTAATTTTTAATACAAGCGTGTCAGAAAGCATTACCGAAATGCTGCAGCGGCTTGGCAGGGCGCTGGGGAGGGCAGGGGGACAGCCTAATGTCACTCACATCTGCCTGCCTGTCTCTGCCGAGCGTCGTATGCCCGGTGAAATGCATTTCCACCCAGGCACGGCTCGGAAGCCAACAGATGTGGCATTTAACGTTAATCCCCGGTGACTGGCTTCCCCCGGCCGCCCGCGGCTCCCTCCGCTGTCACATCTGCTCAGCAGGGGCTGGCCGAGCTGCAGCTTTGGGGGGGTGACGGCGTTAGCCACACCGGCCATCAGCATCCGAAGATGACATCCTGGGAAAAGGATACGGGATCATCTCCAGGCTTTTTTTCTTCATTGCTACCAGGAAAAACCTCCTGTTGGTCTCAGAATCTGCTGCGTCCCTGAGGTTTTCGGAGCAGGGGTGTCGCAATGCAAACCGTCAAATTTTTATTTCAAAGAAGGGAGGAAAAATCTTAAATTTCCTTGTGTTCTCGCAGCAAAGCTACTTTTGGCTGGAAAATAGGCCAATTTCCACCTTATCTCATGCCTCCAGCTGTGATGTGAAAAGCTCAGAGGAAAAAACGCATCTCTCGCGTTATCTCTTAACTGCGAAGTTTAATTATCCTCAGCTGTTCTGCTGAAATGTGGCCGTGCCCGGGCTGCACCAAGCAGGGTATGGTGGCACAAGCAGGGGCTGGGGATGACGCTGGGAGCTTGGATTTGTCAATGCCGAGACAATAATACCTGAATTTTGTTGCTTGAATGGGGCAGGCAGGAATATTCTCCTTTCTCCTCCCATTAGCTCCGAGTTTCTGTGATGAGAAGCACAAATTTCCTCTCCTCTTGTTCCCCAGGCTCTGTGTGTTTTATGCCCACACGCACAGAAACCTGTGTGGGATCCGTACGTAGCTGAGATGTCCATCAATTATTTATAGAAGGAATATATTCATTTTGCTCTTAATTTATTCACCATTAGCTTCATGGTAAATAGAAGAAGAGAAAAAAGGGGAGATGTACAGATGTGGATGGAGATATTGAATAACTATGCAGAAATAAATCCACTAAAGAGGGGGCAAATGTTAGAGAATGTGGTACGGAGGAGATGAAAGTTAGAAGAAATAAAAAGCTTTAATCTAAGCAGGGCTTAAATACACTTCCAAATGTCAGCTCCTTAATAGCTTATCCAAAGTCTCAGCATGTTAGAAAATATAAATGATGGAGAGATCCTTCTCTCCTTCCCATTAGCTAACACCAGTAGTTTTATACATCTACATCTGTTCTCCTTGATTGCAGCTGGCCTCTTAGGTCGTTGGTTTGGATTGTATTTAATTCATTAATTTCTGTTTGGGTGAGGCTTTCTTCTTCCTCCCCTTCTTCTTTCCCCAAACTCCTCTTATTTCCCTCTAGGATTCAGTAAGAAATTGAATTCTTGCAGCCGATACATTCGGAAGATCTGGGGAGCAATATGGTGTGATGTCTTTTTTTTTTTTTTTTTAACAATCCACTCCGCTTTGGCGACACGTGATATTGCATTAATGAAATATTTAATGCAAACAATAACGGAGGAAAACGGAGGAGTCTTGTTCCTGGATTTCAATTTAGCCAACCCCTCTGCCTGGAGGTCTCTTCCCAGCCTGAAAAATGAGGGCAATGCTCTGGAGCCTGAGAGACCTGCTCGTACCTTGCGAGGATGGGGATGAAAGGACCAGAAACGCCCCAGTGTGGGCAGGGAAAAGCTGTGCCGCGTCCCTCCGTGGCTGCCTGGCTTAGGATGGCGATGCTCGGACGGCTAGAGCGTGCCATGCAAAGAGCTTAACCTCATTGAGCATGAATTTGGGTTGCCACCCCTCAGGAGCCAGCTCGCCCGCTTTCAGCACCCGTATCTCTTCGTGCCCACCCGTGTAAGTGCCGCTGGGCTGTACGGAGATGCGACATCTCTGCAGAGCTCCCACGCCTGCAGGAAGGGCAAATGGGTGAGGAGCCCCTTCTCTGCCTCCCGCCGAGCTGTTGATGAAATCTCTTCCCTTCTTTTCTCTGCACCAGCTGTTAGGTTGGCTTTTTTTTTTTTCCCTTTTTCCTCACAGACTAGTATTTTCTTCCTGGCTCTGTGGCATTTTTTTTGTGTATTTGTCAAGGACACCACTGTTTAGGAAAAAAACACACCCGCCAAACCCAAAATACACAACACTTGAAAGACTGAAAGATCAAGATCTCTGTCATCTAAAGGAGTAAACTAATAGTGTGATTGCAAAAAGCCCCCGTGAGGATCCTATCTGTCATATCGCTGTCAGCTTTGTACTAAACATCCATTAAAGAGCATTTACATGAAAAACATGCAATCTCCTCTCCAATCAGAAGGTAACCTAATCCTGCCAGCAAATTGAAGGTGAGCTCTCGGGTGAGTCTGGCCTTTTCAAATGCAGTGGGATCTTTTCTTCCCAGACCTTCTCAGGGGTGAGAGCTGGAGGAGCAGGGGCTGAGTCCCATCTTCCATCCCTGCTCAGCCCCAGCAAGGAGCTAATTCTTTTCCTCTTGCTGGTCCCCATATACAAGCTGGGAACGAGGGTCCAACCATCTGTTTATACCTGTCTTGTTCCTAATCCCCAAAACGGTTTCTTCTCCTTTGGGAAAGTGCTTTGAATCCCTGAATAAGGAGTCATGTACATGGATGAGAAACAGTGACAGCCTTCAGACAGGGAGCCTGCATATTGTGCAGCTATAAAGCCAGTATCCTGAGGCTGTGATTGATGGAAATCCTGTCATTAACAACCAAGACATTGGATTTTCCAATGCAACAATCATCTTTGCTCCAGCCTTACACATCCCCGACAAGGATGCTCTGCAGCTCCAGACTACGCTGGATTTTAATCCCCCTGAAATCAGTTGTTCCGACCACTCTTAGTGACTCTCTTCGAGGCCCCTTGGCTCTGGCTGGGGAGGTTTGTACTTCTGGTTGCGGCTAGCAAGCCCAAGAGTAATGCTCTGAGAGTCTTGTAAAACTAAATCCCATCTTTATATTAATGGGGGCAGGGAAAAACTCAGTATAATGCCTTGGAGGAAAAAAACACAAAGGTCCCTGGTAGGTGAAGGTCTCTGTTTGCTGCACATGGACCAGCTATGGTGGATTTTAAAGCCTAGCAAAGGGAGCGGTGTCAAGTCTTGGCATCTGGAAGCTAAAGCCAACCAAGCTCTAATTGAAATAAAATCCATGCTTTTATCTGGCCTGGTAATTAATCATGGGATCCATTACCAAACATCAGATGCCTGTTTTTTTAAAAACACAGCCTCACTCCATCCACGGGCAGTTGTACTTGAGATGGGAATTACTGGGTGACTTTACATGGCCCTCATTAGGCAAGGTGTCAGATTAAGTGTTTGGGAATAGCACCCTTTGGCCTTAAAAATGACAAATCCATGAAACCCAAAGCAATTCTGCTGAAGTTCAATCTGATCTCTTTCAACTTCAGGCACTGCAGCTCGTCGTCCCTCCCAGTTTCAGGTAGGAAAGGGATGGAAAAAGTGAGAAGATGAGAAATCGCTGGACCTGGGCATCAGACCCCGGTGTACTGTCACTCGCAGGAGCGTGTGGCAGCGAGCGGTGACAGCAAAGCCATAAATAGGAGGCAGAACAGCAGCCAGGTGCCAGAGGACTCAATGCTGAACGACAGGGAGTTACAAAGATGGTTCGAGAGACATAAATGTAGGATAATAACGGCACGCACGTCTTCGCAGCACGCGTCTCGCCTAGCGCAAGGGATCAGGGAAGAGGCTCAGGAGTGAAGAAACAAATCTTTGTTTGTTATTAATGAACAAAGAGAGCAGAAAATGCTGGCAATGGAGCTTTGTACATAGAAAAGTCTATGCCTCTGATGAGCTCTTAACACTTAAAGGAGCTGAAATTTCTTCCCAAAGCCTTGGGAGTTTCAAATGAGCTCCCAGTTCTATGATGACATGTAAGTAGGGTTTTGGGTAGATTTAATATCAGTCTTATATCAACCGTGTCATTTTGTGAGGCTACACACAAACACTCTGCAAAAGATACTCACTTTCCTAACGTGCTGGTGATATGCCGAAGGGAAGCCGTGGCATTGGGAAAGCCAAGTGACACAACCAGGATCCTCAGCTCCTCCGTAGCAAGGCTGGGATTAATATCCAGCTTTCAAGGGTCCAGTTTTAGCAACATCTTGTTGCTCAATGCCGCTTGCGCTGAGTGGTCACAGGTGATTTCCATATGCAGAGAAAAACAAACAAAAATAAAGTGTCAGCTTCTGCCTCTTGCTCCCAGTTAGGGCTAGAAACAGCTGCTCGCACACGCGTGTGTTGCTCGCCACCAAACCATCCAACCCCAAAACCTCCTGACATGCAGTGCTCAAAGAAAGAGCGAGCTGGAGAGCTGGGAATCATTTAGCAGAATAAATCAGCCACTAACTAAAATACTTACAGCAGCGAAGGAGGTTAATGTGCACGCTGCAGCCAGCCATGAGCACAGGGGTGAGGTATTTGCAATATAATATTGAAAGATCACAGTCCACCTCTCCTTTCCCAATAGTCCAGGGAGAAGTTTCCATCTTGCTAACAAATACTGTGTCTTTATATAGCACACAAATTATTCCAAATGGCTTTTGTGGAGTCATGATGACATATGTCGAAACATATTTCCAAGATGATGGGAGACTGCAGGGGAAATGTGCAGGAAGCTCTTTCCCAGAGGAGATGCTCTTAAAACTTGCTGTGAAAAATCTGCTGCGAACGCGTCCAGGTCAGAGCGTTTGACTGTGCAAATCAGTGTAACTCCAGGGCCAAATCCAGCTCCAGCAAAAGACGGGGAGCTTTGCCCACCTCCCTCACTTGTGGAGCCACTCAAGTTTGTACCAACCTCAGAAAAGACCCACCATTTGCAAGTAATATTTCTAAGTTTAAAGGGAAAGGTGACTTTTATCTGTTAACTAGGAAATCAGGCTAGAAAAACTGCTTTTATCATTGTAATACTTGAGATTCGTTAACTCCTTTGGTGAGTCGCAGTTATAATACAGTTTTCCCACCAGAATACAGGGCTTAAAAGCAGTTTCTTTCTTTCCTTCTTCTTGTTTTAAAACATGCCCCCTTCAAACAGGGCATTTTGAAGCCAGCAATCCCTTCTCCTTCGTATTCTTGAAAATATTTAAAGGTGGTCTCCTCTCCTCCAGGAGCCAAGTGTTAAACTCCCTTTCTTGGAAAAATCCAGTGTGAAAATCATCCAAACAAGTTCCTTGACTTGCATGTTGTGTGGAGGACTCGTAACTTCATCCCATCTGGGACTTCTTCATGGCAACTTTTCTTAGGGCTGAAAACCAGCTATTAAATCCCCAAAGCCTAGTAAAGAAAGGAAGCAAGCTGGGTTGCTTTCCCTGCTGTGAGCTCTGGAGTCAGGAACTACACAGCTACATTACGGAAAATGGGGAATTTCTTCCAGTACCTCGCTGCTCCATAAACTTGTGGTTCACATGCGGATGCCTGGAGACTCTCGGCATTGGGGCTGGCCGGTGCGCATCCCACATCACTTCTCTTGCTGTCAAATCTTCCCTCCGCACGGTAGCTGAAATTATTAGGTGTCTCTCCAACAGGGACCGGGAGTGAGGGTGTCAGGAGCTGTCAGTGCTGCTCTACGGAGCAATTTGTCTGCGTCAGGTGCCTGCCGGGCCAGGCAATCTCTTACTGACAGAGTTATTGGGGCATTAGGAGAGGTGAACAACTCCACGTCCCGTCCCGAGGCATCTCTTTCCCACCCTGGGGAGTCCTTTCTCCACCAGACTTCCCCAAGGCTTCCGTTTCATCTTTAATAATTAAACCCCATCTAAGCATCTTCCCCAGAGCCAGGGGGTTTTCTGCTTGGGAACTCTGGGCTGAGCTTGGCTTAGGGATGTCTCGCTTGTTTTACCTTATTTCCCTGCACTTGCTCGTTTTTAACCTGATGGACAGATTTTGCAATGATTTATGTCTTGGCCAGGCTGAGAAGGGGACCAGACATGGAATAAAGCTGGTCAGGGCAGAGAGGCTGCTGACTTTTTACAACAGATCAATGCATTTTTTTTCCCTGCCGTGCGGTAACGCAGCTAAGGTGTTTCTTTCTGCATCTTTCCAAGGGAGGCAGGCCCCGCCAGAGATTAGCCTAAATTTCCTTAGTCCCAGGTTCAGCAAAAGTATCTCAGGAAATGCTTAAATCTGCTAGATGAGGATATTCAGCACACACGCAGCCCCTGGCAGAGTAAGGGGGGACGTTGCAATATTGCAATCAATAGCAGTTCTCTGTTTGCGTTGCGCCTTTTTGGTACACCAGAATGTTCATGTTCAACGATTGGCGTTGGATTTTCATCACCGCACGTGCTCAGGAGAAAAAACATCATTTCTCTGTGTGTATAATCAAAGAAACTCTGATTAACGTACAGTATCCTTGGGGAAGGAAAAAAAAAAAAAAAGAAAAAGAAAACAAACAGAAATTGGACCCAAGATCTTTCCACATAGTGCTCAAGGCAAACAAATAAAGGATGATAGATAACCAAATAGAGGAGAGGAAATTGTGCTCTTCTCTCCTCTAACAGTACCACAAAAGCCCATCTCTCTGGTTTCCTGGTAATTACCAGCCTCTCTGTCAGTGGGTTACCTTATATTAATTAACATTATTTATTGCTGTTGGCAGAGTGACTGCTACAGTAAATCAAGCAATTAGCAGCCTCGCATATTGCACTCGAAAGAGAAGTAACCAGGTGCCAGAAAGGATTTGCTTTCTGCTTCATGTTTTATTCACGGACTCTCCGTTTAATGTTGCATTTCTGCATCGCAGCCACCTTTGTGCTGCAAGACGGGGCAGAGGAGCGCGCGGTGCGGCAGCACCGGTGCCTGCTGCCTGCGCTGCCAGCAGCTTGCAGGCAGCAGATATTCCGAAGGCAGGGTTGGAGAGGAGAGCTGGGCTTCCCAGCATCTCCTTCAGCCTTGGTGTCCCCAGTCTGGCCAAGGGAAGGGACACTGTGGCACCGGGGCCATGGTGGAGGAGAAAAAGTTCACAATTTTTCCTGCCGGTGGTTGTTAAATCTAAGTTTAATTGCAATGGCTTGCAATAAATAAGAAGGAAAAACTGGCTGGCAAATGGAAAAAGTAACTGTGTAGCGCTGTAAATGGCTAAAGCTGCTTCTGCTTGTAGGAGTTGGTCACAGGTTATTTCCAAATTGACCCTGTGGGTGATGGGGGAGACCATGGGTGCTCCCTTGGCTGGGTGAGCGCTCGCCCTGAAGCGCTGCTTTCTCACCTGGTGAGGGTTTGGTCCCTCAAAGAGTTTTGCTGGCTGCCAGTTCTGATTTAATTATTTGGTGAGAAATAAAATGTGAAGAAAAGACAGTTGGGAAAAGCCCATGTGGGCATCCAAAGGAGACATTTGGCTTGTTAAAGCAAGGCGATCACAGTTTCCTGCTAATTACAGGAAAAAATACAGCAATCCCTGGAGGAGATGGCGAGAGAGACTCATAAAACCCACAATATGAGTACGAAACATTTTCTGGTCTTCATAATTGTTCTTTTTTTTTTTTTTCCTTTTTCTTACCTGTCATCTGAAAATCTTCTCTGGACTTTGTCTACTGTCCCATTTGGCCTCTGGCTGTGCGGAAGCAGGGCACAACAGAACAACCTGCACCGCTCTTAACAGGGGATCCCATAACTTGTGCAAAGAGCTTTGCACCACGGTTGTGTGCGATTGCTGGGGACTGGGAGCACCGTCGCACTTTGCCTGTAGCTCGGTTGTGTCAGGGTGTAGTTCAGAGATGTGTGATGAGGTGCTCGGCTGTAGGGGGGCAGGAGGTATTTCCCTAAATATCAAATAAAGGATGGGTTTTGTCAGCTGCTGAACCAAAATATCTTGGGATAGTTCTATATTTTACTTCTATTTCTTTTCAACGTGCAGAATTACAAAAGCCCCGGAAATTTCCCATGCAAGAGAGAGCTCGGGGGGGGGGAATCTGATGGGAATGACTTTGAAAAACTGGCTGAGAGCCTGGGCACTCTCGTCCCCACGAGCCAGCTCTCTGCAGAGCAGGGGGGACCGACCCTCGGAGCGCTGCCGGAGCTTCGTGTCGGGTTCAGCCAGGTGCCCTTCTTCCACTTTCGTTGTCACAGCTCCCACCGAACCCTCGCTGCCTTGTCCTCCTCGGCTGAGCTGCACAGTTTTACTGCAGTTTTACTGCCGGTTTGTGCCTTCCCAGCCGCCCTGTCTGTCTCCATCAGCGTCGAGCATCGCTGCTCAGCCGGTGGATGTCAACGCTGGACCTTGAGGGTCTTGAGGTTGTGATGGAAAAAGCCCAGAGCTTAAAACCGTCCCATTTCCATCTCCTAGTCCCTGCGTGACACTCCACAGGTGAGAAACATGCTGTCCTCAGCCAAATGCTTGCTCTCATGCATTATTTGAACAGTTTCCTAAACACTTCTCCAAGAAGTCCTGTAATGAAAGGAGTGGTTTCCTTTGGCTCCCTTCCCAGACCTACCCAAACAGAAGGCTGCTGACCTAAGGCTGTTAAACACTTTGATGTATGGCTGTGTCTTCTTAAGTAGAAGATCCATATTCTTAAACTAAGCTGCCATGACACAGGGACATTATGAACTCTCTGAACCAACTGAATCCTACAAATGAGCCATTAGTTGGCTGAACGGCACATTGGCTTCCCGGCGCTGGAGGGGGCTCCCGTTAAATAAGATAATCGTTGCTGTCCACATGCCTGGCAGGCTGCTATGTGTTAATTTTAATGCAATTTGTCTTGCCACCCCTACCCCCCTTCCCCTGAACGCAGTGGTCAGAAAAGCCCCACGCCGCTGTGCTGGGGAAGGCTGTGGGTTTATGCTGCTCCACGAACACGAGTTCAGCAAATTTCTTGCTGCTGGAAGACCCGGCTGCCTTCCTCCTCTGATTGCCAGGGAGGAAACTTGAGGAAAATCCCACTGTCGCACCAGCGTCCATCACAACCCGACTTTTACTACCCCTGCTGACAAATACTCTGCCCTGCTCCTAAGCCAGCCCCCAGTAACTGTGCCCGGTGCCTCTAATCGAGGACCAAAACCATGTCAAGGAGGAGTGCTGGGATCCTTTCGAGCATCCTACGAGCACCCCAAATAAATGACAGTGCCCTGCTTAGCCGCCTCTCTTGCACGGTGCTAGTGAGGCACCTTCTCCGCCTGTGCTCTGCTAAGCAAGCTTGAAGGGCAGCGTTTCAGAGATGTTCTCTGGGGAAAATGAGCACTGGAGAGTCTTAACCTAAAAAAGTAGAGGAGAAAAAGCAAAAGAGAACAAACCTGAGCAAAGGCATGGTGTAAAAATGCAAAGATTTCATCGTAAGGAGGTAAAATCTCCGTGCAGCAAGCCCAGCACGCGGGACGTGCCCCAAAGGGTATTTACACCCCCACCACAATTCGGAGGGGTTTCTCACCTCTCCGACGTGCGCTGCCTCTCTTTACCCTAACACTTTTGCACCCTTGAAGGATCTAATCTGTCTTGCAGCATCGTCCGCGTGCAGACGTGCAAACCAGAGGTCATCATTGCAGGGAAGAAAAACGTACGGGCAATTTATTGCATAGTAAGAAGGGGAAGAAGGAGTCCAGCTCCTGACAGTCGCGCACGTAATTACAATTTTACTCTGTGACCTCCTCTGGAGCCTCCTTCGAGGAAACTCTGGTCATTTGAAAATGGAAGCAAAATATTTGCTCTAGACGATTAGTCTTTAAGGGACTGTCACTGCAGTGTTAGTGATGGGAGCAGTTCAAGAAGGAGGTCCTCCGTCTGTACAGATCAAGGCACAGAAGATATGTATTCACAAGGCATCGGTCCACCGCTCTTTAGACGGTTTGCTTTCCACCCGAGAGGGAAACTTTTTGCCAATGTTTTCTTTTGGTTTACAGGCTTTCAGAGATACCTAGTCCTCTGTTGAAGCCCATCAGGATTGATAGCGGAGCTGCCCGTGTCCGGGCTGATCTCGGAAACAGGTTTTTCAAATAAGCTGGCAAGATATTTTCTGTTTCTCTGAAACTCGAATGAACACGCAACATTTTTTCTTCATTAAAAATTGAAGAAAAATAAATGACTGGATACCCCTGGGTGATAATTATCCAAGCTTGTTTATGTACCTTGTGAATAGTGGATGGGGCCGTTGTTCCCTCCACTGGCCCAGCGTGGGGCAATGGAAAAAAAAATAGCTCCCCATTTCTCTCCCTTTCTGGTGAAGGATTAAGGGTTTGGAAGACAGGTTTGCAAATAACAGGTGATGTCTTCACCCATCTCTTTTCGTATCTGATCACCCAGGGTGTCGAGAGCACGGGGATGTGGCAGGGAGCAGCCGTGGGTCCAGTCCTCCGCCTGCTCCGGGCTGTGGAGGCTTTGGGATGCTCTCGCGCCCTGGGTCCGGTCCAGCTGGCTCTGAAATCAAGGGAAGGCTTCGGTCAGGGAGAAGAAACAGCCCTGGCGATTGTAGAGCTTGGCCAACCTGCTGAAATGCAAACAGGGTGATTTTAGCTGAAAAGCAAGGAAGACCCATGACAGGCAGAGCATTTGCCTTGATTTTATTCTGATTTATTTGTTGCTGGGATTCCTAACAAATATAAGCTTGCACAGCAATTAAATTACATTTAATTTGATTAGATTAGAGCTGAGGGAAGTACTCTTCTCCCTCTACAATGTAAGGAAAAGAGAAATGAAACCTTTCAAGAAAAAATCATGACTTGAGCTTGGAAATGCAAAAAAACCCAAATTTATCTAGATGAAGAAAGGGAAATGTAATGAACTTCAATCGAGCAGGAAGCCTTGAGAGAGAATCAAAAGTTTGGGGGATTCATCGGAGGACATAATTGCAACATGTATATTGATTTTACAGAGATAAGAAAACAAATGTTTGTGGAGATTGGACTTAGTTTATTACATTTATTTCCCCACAGAGTTGATGTTTCTCCATTAGAAAAAAAAAAACAATGTTCTTAAATGCATTGTTTTTTCAGAGATGCTTATTAAGTTATTGCCTGATCCCACTGGCTCTATCTTTTTGCAAATTGCTTTGTCTGGAAGAAGGTTACACTTTTCAGGCAGCTTATGAAGCATCCTTCTTTTTTTTTCTCTCCCCTTAATTGTTTGCATTAAAGGACTGAGATCTTGCTGTGCCTATCCCTCCCTGGGAGCTCAATGAATAAACCCTTTTGCCCAACCACTTGCCCAAACCCAGGGGACGGGGCAGCCCTGCCCGTGTGCGGTGGGGATGCCCGAGCCCCTCGTGCCGATAACTGCCCACTGACTTCTCATGTGCCCCTAAAAAACTCCATCTTGCACCTTTTCTGTGTGATGAAGAGAGAAACTGAGGCAGCAGCAGGGAAATGACCTGCCGGCAGCCCCGGTGCCCAGCCGTGGTCCCCCATCCTCGCCATCCCACCTCCCACGGTCGCCACGAAGCGACGCCAGGAAAACCTAATCTGAGAGGTGAACGTTTCTTTTTATTCACTGGCACGCTGACTTTGGTCATGTACGTTATTCAGCATTAATCCTGCACGCTCCTAAGTCTCCTGGTAGCTTTTCAGGGCTTGCTAATACTGAGGCTTAATCACAGCTCAGACACCGCCGTCTATGTCAGCGAAACAACACTTCCAGGTCTGATTGATTGGGATTTAAGTTCTGATTTCTCTTAAAGCATAATCAGGCCTGAATGGGGAGATTTTTACAGTGACAATTAAAATAATGAAAGTGAACTTTAAATGACATTCAAACACTGTCACCTGCTACCAGCTCCACTCTCCCCTCTGCATTCTGGGAACTGCAATTTTAAGCATCATTCACTGCAGGGTGATTACAGCTGCATCTATTCAGCGAGTGGAGCTAAAATACTGCAGCAGCCTGAAAGGAAGCATTTTCAGGTGTCAGGACCTGCCACTGTGTCTGATTTCCAGGAAAGCTCAATATTTTGAGTGTGTGATGGGGGCTGAATACTTACAAAAACCTGGAACAGACTCTGGATTAGTTTTCTGTTTGTGGCACTTACAAATTGTAATGAATTCATATTATGTTTGTGGCGTATAATAGTAAGGAGTTTATTGATTTACAGATCATTATTTTACTATACATTCAGATAACAGCAATCCGTGGAATTACTCATGTGGCCAGGGTCAGGGGCTGATCCAAGGCCTCGTGTTACCTATTCTGTTCAGATCTGGATCTAGATAAATCAAAACCCAGCACAAAGAAGCTTGATATTGAGGGGAAATGAGAAGCAGGATGCTCCGTGGTACGGGACCCGTCATCCCCCACGCGGGGCAGGGAGAGGCTTGGCACTTTGCACGGTCCTGTTTAGGGGTTCCCACATTTAGGGCTCCTGCCAAACAACTGATGGGGTGTCAATGCTAAAGAAGCAGGCGGCAGCAGCCCCGTTTGCAGGCTATGCTCCAGGGCTGGGTGGGAGCGAGCACAGCCCTGGAGCAGAGCTCTCCCCAGGGGCTGCTACAGCATCAAGAAGGGTAGGAGCAAGGTCTCAGCGAGGACCCGATGACTTGGCCTCCTTAAGCAAACATTTGCTTTAGAATTTTGAGGTTTGCACCTCGTCCAAGCGACTCGGTTACGAATTCCCATCGCTCACTCTTGTTTCTGGCAGGGGTTTACCTGCCTCCTGGCAGGATCCCTCTCCTACAGCCCAGCAAACAGCACCAATCAGGCACAGAAAGGCTCCCTCCTGGGCTTGTCAGCTCCTGTGATGAATTAAAAGGGTTCAAGGGAATCGGTGAAGCGGCGCTTGTACTTCAGCGCAGGCAAATAAGTACTCGGTGAGCTCTGGAGAAAGGGGATGTTAAAAGCCACAACTAAGGGAATGCACAGAGCAGCCTCCGTGGGCTGCAGAGGGTCTGAGCTGCCAGGCTGAGGGTAAGAGAAACCTCCTGCACCTGGGATGGCTTTCGCCCCCATCCCAGCCCATTCCCGAGCCAGGCAGGCACACGCTTTTCCAAAGCAGCTGCAGCAGTCCTGGCAGCGGGTTACTGCTCGGGCTTGGCCGCCTTCTCCGTGAAATCAGCTTCCAGACTCTGACGCTCTCAGTCCTATATTTTGCTCAAGGAAAGGAAACCAAATCCTACCATCGCACCCCATCACTCCAAACCTTGCAGTGATGCAAGGATGGACTATTTTTCCTCTGCCTCCTTCATGTCCCCAGTCTTCCCCCGAGATGTCGGCCTGTGCACCTCATTGATAAGGAGGGTTTTGGAGCAGCTTTCCTGAGCAAAGGAGCTGTGCCAGGAGAGCTCTGCCCTGCTCTGCTGTGGCTCAGCAGTGAGCACGGAGGGATTTCAGGGCACTGGCTGCAGGGGAGACTCATGTCCTGACCCCCTTCTTGGTGCACGCAAGGAGCCTGGCAGCGTGGTACAACCCTGCCCACGAAAGGCAACAGGGCTGAGAGCAAGGGTACAATTCTGTCAAGGCACAGGGACCCCCTGGCCACCCTCCTGCTGGCAGTGCCTCCCAGCCCTGGCTCGTCATCCCGGTCCCCTTGTAAAGCTCAGCTGTAAAACCTGTAGCTGGGTTGATTCTGTGACGTGAGAGCAGGAGGAGAGTGAGATGTCGTAGAGAGAGGTGATGTTGCTGGTTACATCCCTGCAATCCGTGGCCTCCAGCGGGGTCGGTCCGCTGCCGTGCTGGGAGCTGTAGATCCGTAGCAGAGAGCTCTGGTCCAGCGACGATGCTTATTGCGGAATATTCCTGTGGTGGGATAGCACAGAGGCCTCACACGGCAGATATACGTATGGAAAGAGAGCCAGGGGCTGCCTCGGAGACTCGGCGTTTCCAGGGCAGCAGAAGGCAGCCAGGGCAGAGGGATGTGGGTGCCGGGTATGTCTTGCAAATAGGGGAGGAAGATGATGGTACCTCCAGGTGGGAGTCGAGGGCAGAGAGTGTTGCAGCACGTTAACCTGCATCTCCCGGGCAGCTCCCAGCAGAAGCAGGAAACAAAACCAAGATCCCGTAATGCTGCAAGAGTGATTTAGCTGTAACACCAGTTTTTCCGATGCTTATGCGAGGAATGTCTTGTCGCTGAACTCATGCCATGTTTTCTCACTGAGTGTCTCTGCCCTCTTCCCCAGCCAGAAGAGCTGCTGCTGGCTTTATCTTTTGCTCAGCAGGAGGGGTGTTAGCTAGAAAAGGCTGCCGGCTGCGAGGCAGGAGCCTGTCTTCGGTCCCTGGGAACCTCCCATCAATCTGCTGTTTGAAGGTGATAAAGCTTTTGCTTGGATGTTTCCAGCGTTTTTGTGTTTTGGTCTGGGAGCTGCAAGGATGCGAAAGCCCTGGTGCCGCCAGCTGTAGCGATTCGTGGGGCATTTGCAAACCTCGTGCATGATGCTGAGGGGGACCGAGCGAGCCAAAGGGCTCTGCAGGGCTCCAAAGCAGCACAGCTCTGCTGGGGCAGTGGTTTTGTCTCTGCTCAGGCTGCAGCTGACGGAGACACACATTCTTGATCGCCCCTGCATTAAAATTCGTCACCGAGCCCTGCTTGCGCCTTTGATTTTGGTGGTTGTGCCTTGCTGAGGGATGACATGCTGTTCTGTTCATTTGTTTTCTGATAATCTCCGCTGGTCTCCAAGGCTTCCTTCCCCCAGCTTCAACTGCTGCCTGCTAATTTCCATCCAAATCAAGTGGGGCTCTTGGCTGCTCAGCGCGCAGGCACAGCTTTTAACCAGTTAGCCCAGCTTGCCTTCCAAAGAGCAGGGACGTGATGGGCGAGCGAGGATGCTTGAGAAGTTACGGGGGATGCTGCTTGCTGGGAGGCAGGGACAGAAACCTCCTTTGCTGCCACGGGCAAGGGACAGCATCGTGTCCCAGCTGGCAGAGTCGCTCCTGAGACGTCACTGTAAGAGGCAGAGGAATTGCCTGCGATTCTCTGCAAGACTCACTTGCGTGAGACCTGGCCTGGGAGTCTCAAAAAAATAGGATGCGGGGACCCTGGGATGGCACGTGTACAGGTGTGTTTGTGCAGAAGGGCTGGGGATGCGAGGCAAATGCTAGGGATGCTGCGAGTCTTGGGGAAAGAAAGCAAAGATGAGGGATAAAAAAACAATCTATTAGCATCAAAAATCAAGACGGCACAATTGCTATGGTCTCCTATCTGCAACCGAGGCAGCTTTGCAGCTCTTCACTTCTAATTACCCACAGATAATAAGCAAATACAATAGTGAGGGATATTAGAATAATTTACTGTTCATCAAAGAAAAAAGATTGGAATCATTTGCCTTCAGTATATCCATTTCTGTAACGAGGAACCTACCCAAGAGACCTTCCAATCAGCCCCTTCTGACAAAGCTTGCCAAAAATCCGTTACAGCTATTAGCAACAAAGTTATTAGCTGGTAATTAACTCTGTAATTAACTTGAAGTGACTTCAGCAATCAACACTGAGATCTAACGTGAACATGTCGTTAAATCAAGTGCCATTAATGTGTGCAAAGATCTCTCCACGGTGGCTACGATGACAACAACGCAAGGTTACCCCACAGCTGGTTTGCTGGCGTTGGATCGTCTTGCAGGGAGCAGACGGCGACAAGCGAGATGCGACGGGTCTGCTCCCGTCCTAAACAGGTCGGCTAAATCCCGACAGGCTCAGCCATCACTGTCTGCGTGGGCTTCCCCAAGCATCCCATGTTTTCCAGCTTCTCAGCCACTCTGGATGCTAACTGCATGCAACCCCACGACTCTTGATGAGTTTTTGAACCAAAAAGCATTGCCTTTAATTCCACGCATGAAGCATTGAATTTATTTCTTCTCCTTCTTCTTTTTTTAACAAAGATATTGTCACCTTCTGATCTTCAGGCCAATTTTCTCTCCGGTCTGCCTTGCAGCACAACCAGACACTCCAGCTCAAGTGGGTTTTATCCCCCCAGCCTCTCTCCTCCCCTCCCTGTCCCCTTCCCTCTCCACCCACTCTCTCCCCGATGCACTTAAAAAAGACACAATTGAGTCGCGTTAATACACCCAGCTCTCCTGCGTGAGAGTTATTCTGTCTCATCACGGATACAGAGGGAGAGGGAACAGATTTGGCATTTAATAGAGCTATCCTCAAGGACACCAAGGCAGCTATTCAGGAACGATCAAATGACAGGTTTGAATATCAAACAGCAGCCCTGACAGCCAGGGAATCGGAGATCTCTTGCCATACACCTTGTATCCTAATCTGAAATGAGAATCTTGGGGGAGGCGCATCCTGTTCAAAGGATGGTGTGTGTTTTTTTTTTAAAAAAAAAAGATAACTTTTCCTTTTGCCTTCAGAAGTTTAACAAAAGTGCATCCATTCAGAGAAATCATTTATCTCCAGTGGCAATCAGCTTAAATATGTCCCATTATCAAGCTGCCTGCTACTGTACATCAGCAGGTGCTGTTAGGACACGCGGCTGAGTGTGGATAACATGCTAGTAATTACTTGTCTTTGCAGAATAACCTCAGCTGACGAAGAGGAGGGGCAGGATGGGAAAGCAGCTAAAGCCAAGAGAGACGGAGTGCGTGTGTGGAGGGCAGGGATTGAGTGGCTGGAAAAGGCTTTACCTGGTCATCCCCTGGCTCCCATGGCTTGGTCCGAACAGGGTTTGCCTGGTGTGCCAGCACATGGGACAACATCACCCCAAGACACCCCTCTCCTCCTCCAGCCTTAGACTCTCCAAAATACCGAATTACCTCCAACCCACGTCTGAGCAGCCACGGGGCTGCAGCACCTACACAGGCTGGTGAGACATCCACGTGCTGCCCATGGACTCAACGTTTCCAACCATGGTGCTCTCCTGTTTTTGCAAATCACCCTCCTGATGAGGTACGGCTCCGTGGGGTGGCCGTGCCTGCCGGCCTCTGCCGGGGAGCTTTGCAGGAGGGTCCGAGTGCCCAAACCAGGGCAGCAGATACCTGGCTGTGAATGGAGACAGACACACAGGCGATAGCAACCTTCCTCATTTCAAAAAACATGTAAGCAGGACTGTATCTCTATACCCTGTATGTATATTCCTTGATATATAACTTAATAAAACTTTATGGACCTAGGATAAGGAATCCACGCTGAATAGATGAACTGGGATTGAAATATGGTCCAATTAAGTCTGTAACAGGGCTGGCTTTACTTTGAACATCCTCCAACTTGAAATGAAATCTTCACCGAAGGAGATAAATCAGCCAACATAAACCGCAACCCCGCTTCAGCACCGCTCCCAAACAAGCAGGGATCAGCCCGGCCCGTGATTTTTGGGGGGGGAAGACGGGACGCATCCACTTGCAAGGTGTTTGCAGCCTTCTCCCCATGATTGGGCTCGGGCAGCTCTTCCTCAGTCTCTCCTGTGCTGGCTCTGCCAGACCCCTCGCGCTCATCCCCACAGAAAGAAAACAAAACAGCAAATTGTTTTGCCGTCATGTTCCCACAGCTGCAATTAGCACATGCATGCATTAGTTTTATTTCCCCTTATTTGGCGTCCTCTTTTTTTCTCTTCTGCTGCTGCTTCAAGAAAAGGAGATTATTTTTAATTACAGTTTTACACTCGATTAATGAACGTCAACAATGTGCTAATGAACAGGACTGCGGCATGAGGACACGATGCGCTTCCACAGCTTTCAAGGGGTTTCTCTAGGCATTATTTGTCTTCGGACTGCCCCCGTGGAGACTTGGAGATGGGGAAGGACAAAGAGGGCAAACAGCAATGTTATATTCTCCTGGATTCAGGCACAGAAATTGCTCAGGATGCAGCAGTCTGAAATGCCCCAAACATTGACCCAACATGGTCCCAGGATGGGTCTGAGCATCCTGGAGGCACTGAGGGGAGGCTCTGTTGTTGGTAATGGCAATTTCTTATGCCCCATCATATACATGCAAATAGCTCAGTGTTAATGAAAGTTTTATCCTGATGTTATTCTGCACAGTTAAAAAAAATACCACTACTCTAATTTTCTGGTTCATGGTGGTATCACCTGTGGAGTTGGAGGCTTTGTTTTTCATCAAAAGCAGCTTTACTCTCTCCCCCCAAATGCAAGAAAAGGTATGGGTTTTCTGCATGTGGAAAAGGTCATTCCATCATAAAAACCTGCCACCTGACATGCTGTTTTTATTGAGGTGAAAGGCAGAAGTATTGAAATTCTGCCAAGCCAAATGAAAAGAGAAAGCAAGCTCTCCAAAACAAATAGCAACCCTCCAAAACCCAAACAAAAACCTGACGCACACATTTCTGCAGAGATGAGACACTGGTTTTCAGAGACAGCCCGGATCGGGCCAGCTCACCCTCTCTCCAGGCCTTCTCCATCATGTTGTCTTTGTCAGATTTCCATCCCTCTAAGAGGGAAAAAGTATTTAAATTCTAATGGAAAACATCCCGTGGGCATCCCTACTGCTCCAAGGATTTTATCCATCCTTCCTCCTGGCCTTTTCTCCATAAATTCTCCTTAGAAACCTCCCACTCCTCTTTAGTTTGTGGCTCTGGGTGCCACCGAGCGTGAAGGATGCTGCGTAAATGCAAAGGGGCTGGGAGGAGGGTGGGGGAGCGCGGCACCCCGATGGCACCCTGCACCCCAACGTCACCCGCCGTGCCCTCCCCTCTGTGTGCCAAAACAGCACCTTAAATCCCCCGTACTTACCGAGTGCGGTCGGTCTAATTCGGTTCTCACTTTGTTAGAGAAAATGGGTTTTGGCCGAGCGTGGCGGTGCCGTCAGCGTAATTAGGCAGCATTTTGTGCTTATTGTTACTGCTATATTTAGGTTTTTTGGTATATTTATTGCATGACAGGTGTAATAATGACAAACCTCGCTTGGGCTAAAGAGAGCCCAGAGGCGTGGGTCACCTCCTGGCCATTGTCCCCCCGGCAGGTGCCTGGGCTTGCTGGCCTCCCATCTGCAAACCCTTCAGCACAGGGTCTATCAACTTCTTATTTACATGAGAGATGAGATCCTCATAACACTGCAGAGATGTCTGGGAGAGCTTTAAAAAGCCAGGAGCTGTCACAGGACTCCTGATGAAACCATAAAAGTATCTTATCTCCTCTTCACCCATCTCCCCTTGAACTGAGATTGTATCCATCCATCTATCCATCTATCTGTCTGTCCATCTATCTATCTATCTATCTATCTATCTCCTAAAACCAAAGACCTGTGACATTGCTCTACACAAAGCACACGCCCCAAAAAGAAAAGCTGAGTATTAAAAGCACTTTCCCCCCTTTTTCTCAGATTTTCTGATATTTTGAGAAACGTAGGTGAGGACTTTTAGTTTTACCTTTAAAAAGCATGCTACATTTTGCTGGTATATTTTTACAGTGACATTGGCCCTTTAAGTAGGAGATATAGTGAATTCCTGCAGTCACTGAGCCCAAATCAGTACCGCTGACAGGTTGGACAAGCATTCCACCCTCCCCCCCCCAAAAAAATAGAAAAAGAAAATGCAACCCAAAGGAAAAGCAAATAAAAACTGTATATATTTGTCTGCCTCCCGCAGAAGGGCCCTACACGCATCCTATCTCCAAGGCTCAATGTGCATATGTCCCCAGCATGATAAGGCTCCTTTGAAACCATTTTCAATCCCCGTACTCCGTCACCATTGGCTGCCTTGTTACCGAAAATTTACCATGAAAGGAAAGGGAAAAAAAAAAACCCTAAAAAGACTCTGGACTGAGTCAAATCTATTTACTCATAATTCACAGAGCGTTTTCCCTTCTTTCCCTCCCCTGGGAGGGATGCAGATGCTAATGCTGTGCTGGGGGGTGCAGTGGGGTCTGGGGTCCCCTTCACCCACCGGGCATGGGGGTGAATAAATAAATCTGTTAATAAATTCAGAGTCACGGCTGGGGTGGGAGAATAAGGGGGTGGGAAGGGCTGGGGAGCCTGGTGTGGAAACCTGAGGTGGAGTTAATGCTGCAGTTGCCAGTCACTTTATTATTTATGAGCCTGGAAGCCTTTTATGATGGGAACGTAGTTTGATCCCTCAGCTAGAAAGAAGCAAGTATCTAATGCTGTCTAACCCTTTTCCATTTCATTCAAGAGCAGGCTGAGTTTGCCGACACTTTCTGTTTTCATGTGCAATAATTGCTTAATGGTGACGATTAAGCTTGGCAACGCTCTGCAAACTGTCACTCTTCAAGAGCTTGCAATTTTTCCCCAGTTTGGCTGCTTGCGAGATTTTCTCCTTTTTTTTTTTTTTTCTTCTTTTTTTTCTAGCAGCTCAAAGCCAGAGAAATAATTTGGTTTCAGTTTTGGAAGAGGGGCTGGTGACCTAGGTCCGTATTTGCAAACCGTGACCTGCCGGGAGATCTCTGTGCATAGCTGTTGAGATTGACACAGGGAGGACTAAGCTTGCAGCCGGTTTAAATCAGCAATAGCATAAATATTTTCAGCTCAAGGGGGGTTAAACCCATCAGTCTGCACCTGCCAAGATCTGGGCTTGGAAATCATCCGTAGTTTGCTTTTTGGGTGATGGCAGCAGGGCTGATGCAAGGCAGACATACAGCAGGATGTTAAATGCCCAGCAAGGCGTTTAACTCATCCCTACATCACTTAAACAATTATCTTGTAGTAACATTTGGGGTTTTTTTGTGCATTATAAGGTATATTAATTATGAACAGGTTTTGGAATTGAATTCCCAGGCTTTAATGGGCTGCTTCCCTCCACCAGCAGATGTGAGCCGACTCCGTTTATGGCCATCCTATTGCTGAAAAGGCTCCGTTTCAGCAAGAGGGGAAAATGGTCCATGTCACCCTGAAATGTTAGCAGGGTAATCAGGAAACACAGTGAAATGAAACACTAAAACACCCCATAAAACCTAAGTGCTTCATCACCATAACTAATGAAAATATATGATTGCCTAATAAAAAGCCCTTTGAATGGGTCACGCATGGTGGCCTTGCTTTTATTAACACTTGTTAACACCCGAGCGGTGGCTGTGAGGACACCGTCGCTGCCGGGGGTGGATCCGGCCGGCCGCCCCGCGCCGCTTCAGCTCAGCTCCCACCTGCAGAATCGATGGATGCACTATTCCTCTCATCCTGCACCATGGATGAAGGACTTGTATTTTTAGACCAGAAATAGATTTTTTTATTTTTTTTTTTTCCTGGTAGGCTTAATGTTTTCAGGTCTGCACTCTTACAAAGTTTTATCAAGTCCGTGTCCTGATTTTCCACATTATTGCAAAGAGTTGGTCCTGTCCTGGGGTCCTGCAGCTCCCACCAGGCTCTCCTCCTCCTCTCCTGCATCTTCCCTAGAGTTTAAGTTGAACAAAAATAACCAGCAGCATTGTGGAGAAATAAGATTTTTACTTAAAAAAACCCACAACTCATTTTATTCATAGTAGCTAATTCCATTAATTATGTTATGATGCAATTAAGCATTTCATTTCCTAGCTATTAAAGCTTAAATTATTTATTAATAATTACAGATCATTAGCTGATAATGTTCACTCAGCAGCTTGGGAGCTGAATAATTCATCTGCTTTGACTGCGTATTCCCCCCCCCACCCTTGACATTTGTCTGTAATCTTTTTCTCTAAGTTCGGACATCTGTTTCCCAGCTCAGGGAAGAAGCACGACCTCCAGCCAACTCCGGTGCTTCTGGGGGGAGCACAGCCAGGTCTCAGCCCCCCCAAGGACCCCCAGCCCCTTTCCCAGCCTGGCTGGAGATAGAGGAGCCCCGTGATTCACCCTCCTCTCCTTCAGGACAACAGCAACCCTTTTGGCTTTCCAAACCATTTATTAGCATAAACCAGTAACGACAACGATAATAATAAGCAAACCAGCTCGGAAGGACAGGCTCTGGGTTCACTGCTTCATTAGCTGCTGCCAACGATGCTTTTGGAAACGATGTTCCCCATGCCCTGTTTTGCAGGGCAACAGCCACACCTGCTAATGAGGATATTTTCCCCAAGAAGCTCAAGACTGTTCCTTTTCTTTACGTGACGACCTTGCAAAAGGCAGCGGCAGTGCAGGGAGGGGATGGGGAGCTGGGTGTCTCGGGGAATAACTGAGGGGTTTCTCCCCTGGGGAGCAGGGAGGGATGCTCCTGGCCCCGGCACGGCAGTCGCTCCCTGTGAGCAGTGAGGAACATCACTGAGCTTTGAGACCGATGATACGTGATAATTGCTAAATAGCTCAATAGCTAACAGGAAATTACCTTGCCTTGCAGAAACAGTGCAACAGGGTTGTTTAATTAAGACTATTGTAGATTTGGATTTCTAGTGTTAGTTTTTTATTTTTTATTCATATATATGAGTTTGTGCGGAGGTATTCCGAGGAAGAGGGGAGAGAGGGATGGGTGAGAAGGGAAAATGAGAGCTGTGCTGTGTCTTCATAGCATCCGATAACTAAACAGATAAGGACTTTCTGCTGGCGAGGGCATTAGACACGGACGCTGAGCACCTGTGCTCTATTTCTGGCCTGGCCATCAAATTCCTGCAGGACTTTGACCCATTTACTGAGGGAGAAATGAAGCAGATAAAGCAAATCAGAGCTAATATTTCTCAGACGGCGTGCAGGCAATGGAGGGACTGCTCGGGAGCTCTCTCCAGGGACCAAAGCGATGCTTTCCAAAGCAAGGGATGACTCCAAAGGCTCATCTTTCTTGCAACAGCCAGCATTTTGTTTTGGATAGGTCTTGAAGGCTCGAACTGGGACTGATGTGGGACACGGGGAGAGGCAGAGAGAGAGGAGCAAATGCCTTCCCCGTGCTGGAGAGAGGTGTCCAAGCATGCAAAGATGCAATGGTTTGCCTAAGGTCATCCGAGATGCACCCAGCATCTCCTCCTGGTCACCCAGCATCTCCTTGTGGTCTCCCAGCATCTCCTCCTGGTCTCCCAGCATCTCTTCCTGGTCACCCAGCATCTCCTTCTGGTCTCCCAGCATCTCCTGCCCCGCTGCTGGATGAGAGCAGCCTCGTGCAGAGCCAGGCAGTGCCGCGGTGCCTGGGGGTCTGGGTGCTCCTCGGGGAGCACTGCCTCGTCCTCCCAGGCCAAGAAAATAAGCACGTGAGAAAAGTCAACTTCAGATGCACAAAGCAGTAACGGGAGGGCGGGTGAGAGAGGGGCTTGGATTGAGTCACCCTTTCCTCCATTCCTCAGGGGAAAAAATAAAAGGCACTTCACTGTAACTCAATTAATTAGTTAATGCTTGTATGGCACTTTGGAGATGTAAAGAGTGAGGTAAGAGCTCAGTGTTATTACTGGTAACTCAGATGATCAACGTTGTGTGCTGGATGTGCTCGGAGGCAAAGCCAAACCCGCGGAGGAGGCGGGGAGGGAAAGGCACCCTTTTTTTGGCTCAGAAACACTCTTGGCTTCACCCAGTGAGTCTGGAAGCGCTGGAAAAAAGGGAGGGGAAAAAAAAAAGACCACGCTTAGAAGAGCTTGTTCGGTTTGTAAGAAGGAATCGTTCAATCAAACAGAGCGAAAGCTTTTTTCTGTAGTAATCGCTCCCCACCAGCAAAGCTCACAGGAGCGAGCGGTTTGGCTGAGCCACGCTGGTTAAACGGGCTATGAAATGGGGCACCACCAAAAGCAGAGCTCTCCAGCTTCCCAGCAAATGCTGGGGGACCCCGGCTGGTCAGTCTGCCCACTGTATTTGGGGGGATGCGGGAGCCGAGGCGATGGCTAGAAGAGGCACGTGCAGCCTCTGCTGTCTCCTGACACTTCTGCAAGGCGGTTGTGCCTCGGGGAGTGCAGCGTTTTGGGGATGATTCGGAAATCTTCAGAGCACAAATTCACCTGGGAGACGCCTATCTGGTGGGGAACATAGCAGCTGAGGGAAAACAGCCATCCTTTCTGAGGGACGGATGGGATAAAAACCACGGGAGAGGGCAGTATCCCCACTAAGAGCCATTTCCTAGCCCCGGTGCAGCACATTGAAAGGAAAGGCGGTAGCAAAGAGAAAATGTGTTGTTGCAGCTAATTAAATGAGGCTCTGATATCTGAGCTGAATTCCATACACTTACATAAAACTTAGATATATATAAGTGTAGCTGTTTGTATAAAACACCTATAAAATTGTACCGTTTCCTTACTGCCTGGTGGGTTGTTAGCAGACCCGAGTGGGGAAGGGCTCTGCTTTTGCAGGCAGCGACCACAAATTTTGATATTTTCTTTTCCTGCCTCAAATAAGGTTGTAAAACTGAAATCTCAGAAGTTCTTCAAGAGGTAGGAACTGAAAACAGAGAGCAGCTTCTTTGGTCGACCAAGTAGCTCCCTGCAAAGAACTGGAAACATTTTTTGTTTCCTATCTGGCTTTTAACACTTCTTACTATCAATTAACATTTCAAAATGAAAAAGTCATTCGCAGCTGAAAAAGCCGGAGGTCTCAATTTGAAAGCATCAGAGTTCGACTTTCTGATTATTTCAGCTCTTTTCTTTTGTAACTGGGGGAGAATTCATTGAAAGAGATCCTTTTCAGCACTGATTTCCACTTCTGATAAAACAGTATTTTTTAATTAAAGGAAAAATTACCAGTGGTGAGGCTCCATTTGGTAGCAAATTTAAAGAGGAGTTGTTGCAGTGATGGGGACAACGTGTGTCGAGACAGACAGGCTTGAATCCACCCCCACTCGATGGCTGAAACTGCGTCCAGATGTAATTAAGGTCCTGACTGCCCTAGAAATGCCTTGAACTACAATAAATAATTCATATAGGAAAAAAAATAATAAATCACTTCTCATTCAGAAATCCAACCAGATTGAAAACCTTCAGATGGCGAATATATCGGTCTTTTGCTGGCAAACCCCCACATGCTTTGATGGGGCTCCGGAGCGAGCAGGAGGAGGAAGCCCAGGGAAGGTGAGGTTTGCAGGGCTGTGCCGGGTTTCGGAGCAGGGACCACCGGTCGTAGGTTCTCGCCATGCAAGAATCAACCTGTGTGTTCAATAACAGGTTTCAGGCAAAAAGGAGATTGGGTTTTCCCGTCCAACAGTGCCAGGCTGGGGTGGTCCCTGTCCCGCAGCCCCCGGGGTCGGAGCTGCTGGCTCACAAACAGACCCAGAGGAGCAGATCGAGCAATGGTCCAGGTAGCAGAGGGCATCCCTAGCCATAAACTGCCATTTCCCAAGAGATTAGGGGTACGGTAAGTCAGGAGCTTACACTCGCTTTTCCTCGTATAACCCAAATCTGATGCGAGTTAGTTAATTTGTATGGGCAGGGATTGCATGTGGACGCGGTGTGACGGCCCCACCGCTACCCTCTCCTCCTCACCTGCGCAATCTGCCACGCAGATGCTTTGCTAAAAACCTTGGGTCTTTAAAATAATTCCTAGCAATCTGGGTGAGATGAGTGAAGGGGAGGGAAAGATGAAATCGGTGTCAGCGATAAACAAAATTTCTTACATAAAGCCTGGCTTGAAAACCAAGGAGTGGAGTGGAGTTGAGGCTGCCTTTTAAACTTAATTATGCACATGTTTCTCAGCCAGGGTTTATTGAATCATATGGTATAAACCATAAACAAACACTAAAAACCTGGCTGTGTCGACTACAACAAGCAGCAAAATGATCTTTAAAGATCAAATATTTATTTCCAAATCCCAGGAGCCGAGCTTCCTGCATAAAAGTCCATTCCCCATAGACGCGGCGTATGCATCTTTCCCTGATCGGTGCGTAAGCAAATTACCCGGCCCCTCGATGGAGCCAAGGAGGCGGCTGCTCCGAGGGCTCCACAAATGCACGAACCTCGGGATCCGGGCTGTGGCAGTGAATTATCTGTGCCCACCTTGACAAAACTCAGCTGGTTGATGCAGGCTCGGCGAGCTGCCGGCTCCTTCCCACCTCTATCCTCGGGAACACGTGCTGGCGTTGTGGGCATCGCTTGTCCCTGTGGTTCGGGGGGTTTATTGGGCATTTCTTCTCCAGCACTGAAGCAGCACTTCTCTCTCCCAATTTTTTGGAGGAAAAAACTTCCCAGGGCGGCCGTGCCCTGTCGAGGACCATCCCAGCATCAGCGGCGTCTCGCGGCCAGCTGCTGCCCAGCACCGCACAGCCGGAGCGGGGACGCATTTGGGGGCAAAGCGCTGCGGTTCATTCTCAGCCAGAAAAAACATCCCTGACACCTCTGAGCATGGCCTCTGCCTGGCCCCGGCCTCACGAGGGGCTCTCATTAGGGAAAGAGCTAACGATAAAAACAACCACCCGAGCAGCTCAACCTTCAAACCTGGCCGCGGGGCATGTTCAGGAGGGAGCGAGTTCAGCATGCAGCCAGGGATCTCGGCAGTGATTTGACAAGCCCAGTTTTAAATAATTCAAGCTGTGAGCCCTCTACCCTCTCTCCTGGGGAATTATTCTGCTCTCAGAAGCTCCTTGCACCGCGATGTTCCCTCTGATAACCACCCCGGGAGCATCAGCTCCCCGCAGACACCCTTTGAGCAGCCCCTTCCCTTTCTGCTGGTTACAGTCACCGCAGGGGGGGGTCTCAGGGTACTTTTTGCCAGTGCTGGATCTGTCCCAGCACAACGTGGGTGGGTGCCAAGGCGTACGGCAGAGGAGATGCCCCATCAGCCCCATCATCCTCTCCTGAGGACGAAGCCAGTTTCCCCGGAGCGGGTGACACATGCGGCTTTAGGGACCACGACGGGCAGCGGGATGCCCGGAATCCTGCCTCCAGGATGCAATCTGGGGTTCATCGTCCCTTTCTCATTGTGCTCCCCCGCCAAACTGCCCCCCTGGGCTTCGTGCTGCACTTTAACATTTACGGGCTGGCAGTTGCGCAGATCAGTGCGGTTTGAAATGCTGCTTCTCAAATCCCCCATGGCCAGGGAAGGAAATATTTATTTGCAGCTGGATATTTATTGAAGAAATATGAGTGAGACAATTTGGGGGGGGGAAAAAAAGAACAAACAAAACAACTCAGGCAGCCTCATCTGCCTTATCAACGTGCAAGTTCTCCTTCATCTGCTCTGAAATCTCTATAATTTACTCTTCCCTCCCTTGCAATGTTTATGGCTTTTATGTTGTTTGAAGGTTATGTATAACAATTATGTAAGGAAGAAAAAAGTGCCATAAACTGAGGTAATTTACTGTAAAATATAGGAAATGCTAAAAAAATAAATAATCAAGCAGTGCGTTTCTGTGCTGTTACAAGTGCTGCAGGTGGAGGCACCCATCAGTGCAGGCAAGGTCCCCGCTCTGCCTCAGCACAGGCGCCTTTGCTTCTGATTGCATCCAAGCAATTAGATTAATGATCTCAGATTAGGAAAGAATAGCAAATTGTAGCATACATGGGAAAGACATGGGGCGACGTGGATGGGAGCTGGGCTGCAGGAGGATGGCCAAGCCAGCAATGACCTGGGCTGGGTTTTACCTTCGTTTTCTGGAGGAGAGGAGCTGAGAGCATCCCTACCAGCCAGCCTGAGCGCCGGGAAGGGTCCTGCTGGGCTCTACACTGGATCCCTCCTGGCCCTGGGCTGCAAATGAGCTTTTCTTCGGCTCCCTGGCAGGGCTGGGAAGCCTTTTGTAGCGCTGGCAGCACATCTGAAGGATTGCAATTCTTGGTGGCAGGCTGCTTATTCAGGTCTGTCTCTGCAAATTTGATTATAATGGCTTAAAGAGAATCACCCCTTGATAAGGCTACCAAAAATAATAATAATAAGAAAGGCTGAATGGGAATAAAAGAATTCATCAAACTGAAAAACTGTAACTCAGTTATTAGACACACGCAGCGAAGTGAAGCCAGCAAGTGCTGATGCAGCGTTCACGCTCTTAATTTGGTCTCTCCATCACTTCACCCCCTCTCACCCCCGCCCCAGAGAGAGGGAAAACTCAGCAAAACGAGTCAAAGGCGGCAGCCAACGACATGGCGATGCCCATCGCCCTGCTGCCGGAGCCGGGCAGGGCCAGGGCAGGACAGACCTGCCAAGGGCCTCATCCAGGCTGAGCTTTATAATCCCTCCCACGGGAGGCAAAAATCATTTTTTTCCCTTTTTGTGCATATACGCGTGTGCTTTTGTTTTTCCTTTGCTTTCCCAGTGACATAATTACCTCTATGCCAGGCATTTAAGTAGCATCATAAACAAGATGGTACATAAATGGAACAAAAATAGGGAACAATTGACTGTAAATAAATACACAGGTAACAGAGAAAAAAAATTGTCTGATTACACAAAACCCATCAGCTCTCAGCTCTGCAGGCGACAGCCCGGGCTCTGAACTGAGCAGCCAGAGCAGCTACCTGCAAATAACCCCAGGAATACGCAGTGGGCTGCCGTGCCGGGGAGCTCAGCTCCTTCACCGGAGGCTCAAACGCACCAGTGTGGTCCCTGATGTGCACCCTGGATGGTTACGGGGCCAATTTTGGGGTCTGCCCAGGTGTACCCCTCTTTCCTTGCCCCTTGGAGGACCACGCCGTAGGTGCAGAGCCCGTGGGGACAAACGGACAGGGCTGCAAACCCCAAACTCGAGCATCCCTGCAAGGCTCCAGCCGTGGGGACATCTTGTGCTGCTGGTGCTGCTCAGCTCGAGAAAGGGGAAAGAACATCGAAAACAAGCAAACGCTGTGACAGCCGAACACGCTGCAGCCGCTGAAACGCTTTGGTTTGCCGTAGGTTGATTTTTTTTGGGGGGGGGGGCGGAGAGGGAAAAGTCTAAATGTACGAGCAGAGGGAGGACAGTGCACGATGGTTCGAGGAGGATGCTGCATTGCGCAGGGAGCCGAAGCCCCTGCCACGGCAGTGATTTTTCGAGACGGGGTTCAGAAGGCAGGAGGGATGGCAGAAGAGTCAAGAGGGCTGTCTGGCCCCGCTGCCCACGCAGGCAGCCCCTGCCAGGCTACCCTCCTGCTTTGAAGCCTCCTTGAAAGAGAATTTTCAATTAGTCCGTTTGGGCTCAGTTTTACTGGGAGGCAGCAGTGGTGGTTCTTCCTTCTCCCAATTCACCCAATTTGGAGCCCAGTCAGTCTGTTCAGGGCTGTGGGTAATTTTCTCGTGTGAAGACAAAAAGGAGGGGGGTTGGGGGGCTTTTTTTTTTAAATTTTAAATGATGTTTGCTAAGTCACTGTGGGCTTTTATCAGCCCTTTCCATTTCCTGAGGAATCCCATTCTCTTTTCTGTCCTCTGTGAGCTCGAGACCTAGATCTGAAGAGCTGTTTATTATCTGCTTTGCCTTCTGATAAGCTCCTGTTTATAAATTCGCCTCCCCTACTATATATCTCCATTTGGTTTTTTTTCTGATTTTTTTTTTTTTTTTTAAACTGTAGATAAGACATTTTCTTCCTTTGCTGGCTGACTTCCAGCCGAATTACCCAGCCTGCGGCAGGCACAACACAGTGCTGCTTCCTCCTCTCCGGCCGCTCTCCCAGCCTTGATATCACTTCAGTGACGTTATTTTTGTTTTTCTGACAAATTAACCCGGTGCAAGGCCACCGGGGACAGAGTCATCCCCGCTGACTACCAGTCCTGGATGGGACCTTCCCATTCCATGGAGGAGGATGCTCCCCGGGAGCTGCAGGCAGGAGAGGACCCGGCTCCCACACTGCCTGCTCAGGGACTGTCCCCACCTGCCTGGCTGCATCAATAAGAAACAACCAAAAAAACCTCCAATTGCTTCCAATTACATGACTCCTTCAAGCTCAAATTGCCATGACCAGACTTCACTGGAGCTACTATTTATAGTGCAGAAACGTCTATAGACGGGAGCTGAAATTCGGGTATAGTTTGGTAAAGCGAATGCGGGGTAATGCCGTGCTCCTGCCCTCGGAGCTGGCACCTGGAGCAGAGGAATGAGGCGCTGCTGGGATGTTTCGAGGCTGCTCCAGCTCTGCTTGGACCTCGGCAAGCCGGGATGCTTTATTTTGCTGCCGACAGGTCGGCAACCGGCTTTGGGAACCTCTCGTCTCCCCCTCCCTATGACTCCCCGTAAAGCACAGCCCCCCACATACCAGGGAGCAGTGCTGCTCTTAATTAAGTGATGCTTTATTAAAACAAATGTCTGTGTGCTCTTAAAGGATAGGTGTTGGTTGTGGTCTCCCCGGTAAATATTTACAGACTGCAAAGTTTTCTCAAGTAATCATGTGGGGGAGAAAAAAGGACAATGCATCACATTGATGTCAGATCATGGCCTCTTTGTTCCTTGTAAAAGCCAGATCCATCACACTCCTTCCGAGCAAGGACACTCGGCAAGGTCTCTGTCACTTGCCTGAAATATGCCAGCGCAGCAGAGGCCACCGCGGCTGCGAAAAGTTCGAACGAACCCAACATTTCCTTTTAATTACTCCCGAGGTTTTCACCGCTTCCCATCCACCGAGAAGCTCAAGCTGCTCCGAGCAGGGGCCATATGGTCCCAGTGCACTCAGGCCAGGTTTCCGAAGCTGTGATTAATTAACTGGGCTCCAGGCAGGTGAAAGGGTCATCGGGGCTCGCTGAGGTTTTTGAGGCTGGGCGCAGAAACCAGTGGGTGCATCTGAAATTCCTGGGAAAACGTACCAGGTCCCCTGGTAGAGGTGCAGGGGACTGGGGAGGGGACCCTGTGCCCAGGTCCTGGCTGGAGCATCACGTCCCCTCGGGGGACCTGTGAGAAAGTTTGCAGGGGCTGAGGCTAGTGATGAGGAGGCTGAGATGATTTCGTGCTGCAGGAGGATGCAGGAGGATGCAGGAAGATGCAGGAGGATGCAGGATGATGGAGGAGGATTCAGGAGGATGCAGCGTGTGACCGCTCCAGTCCCTCCAGGCCCCATTTTGCAATGGTCTGGCTGAAGGCAGAAAGCAGAACAGCACACAAAGCCCTGCCTTTGCCAGCAGCCCCGCAGAACCAGCCTGCAAATCCCTGTCCTGGGGAGCAGGGCTGCATCGTGCGCCGGGGCGAACACACCAGCACTCCTGAGCAGCATGCCAAGAGCTCGCCTGTGCGCACAGCTGTTCAAAGACAATAAAAATTACCCTCCTGCCCTGCAGATTTTTCTCTGACATCCCATTTGGGGCTGATTTGTGGGGAGGAGGAGCCCTCTGTTAGTATTTGGGCCTCCGCGAGCGCAGCCGGTGAGCAATCAGGATCTCCCTCCGTCTCGGCGCGGGGGGAGCAGGATGCGTGGCGCTTTGTCAGAGCCTCTTTCAAACAGGATTAAAAATGCATAAGCAGATAAGGATCATAAACGCGAGTCGGTCAGGCCAAGGCAGCTGGGAACCAGGCTGCTACGCTGCCTTCGCCCTCGGCCCTTCGCTGTCTGCATCCACCATGGGGACCCTCGGAGCATCCCCGCTCCCGGCTCCGAGGGGCACGCTGGGGACGGGGGGGTGCTCTGAGCACGCAGGACGGTGGCACACGGGCTCAGTGGGTCCGGGCTAGGGGCTGGCACAAACAAGACCTTACTGCTGTTGTCCAAAGGGTTTTTCTGTGCGGGGCTGACCATGCCCAGACCCCGTAAGCAACTACAGAGCATCGCAGGCTTCTTCCTGGGGCTCAAGGAGGAGCACAGCATGCCCAGGCCATCTGAAGCAGGGGCTGCATGTGCCGTTTGGAGCTGCCCTGTGCTCCCCGCTGCTCCTTGTTTTGCAGAGAAAAGAGGAGTGTTTTGTACTTCGGCCAAAGGCTGAATTGGATACAGCCCAGACCTCTCCTGCAGACTTGCTCTCACAGGCTTTGGGTGCTGAGGAAGCTCTGGACAGTTGATATTTCATCCCCAAATTCACTGTAGCATCTTAAAGGTGCCCTGCAGCACAGCCTGTCCACGGTCCCTCGAACAGGCACTCAGCCCTGACCCGGCACAGAGTTTCTGATGCTATTTCAGCTCTATTTCAAGGCTGTTATTGCCCTCACCTCTGGACACAGCGAAGTTTTAGTATTCAGCTCTCAGGCATCCGCGGCTCTGCCATAACACCCCATTGCTGCCGTTATTGAGCAGCTCTACTCTTGGCTTGTGCCAGTCTTACACTGCAAAAAGAGATCGCCCGAGATCTGCAGGGGAACTGGCCAGCTCGCCGGGCTGTGGCGTTTGCAAAGTGAAAAACCCCGTGGAGAGCCGGGATGCCGTCGCCAGCTCCCGCCGGAGCCGGGGGAGCTCTGTGTGGTTGGCGTGGGCAAAGGCTGGGGTTTCATGCGGGAAATTGTCTGAGCAATCCTCCTCTTTTCCTCCCCCCGTGAGATTTCTAGTTTCTGGAAGTTGCATTCCCTCTTCTACAGATGCGAGGTGTGACAAAAACCCCAATGCTCGACATATATAAAAGGAAAGAGGGAAAGAAAATGGGGGGGGGCACAGCGCACCAGAAAGACTTTATTCACATTCCAGTTCAGCTCACAAATGTCAGGTTGTGTTACACTGAATCTCTTTAAATACTGACACTGTGCATGGGCCTTAGGGTAAGCTGTGCGACACAAACTGCGGGGTGAAATTCAAATTGGCAATGGGCATTATCCGGAAAAGCATCATAAATCCAAGCTGTGAGGGCCAAGCAATGCACCAAAATCGCAATTAGTGTTACCGTGGCTCTGAATTAAGGCTAGTGGAAGATGGCACCGAAGAGCATCGATTTGCGTTATAATAGTAGACGTGCCCTTCTGCCTCTGGAGGAGGGGAGGATGACAAGCCTGTGCCCTCTGAGAGCCCTGGGGAGACGTGTCTGCCTCTTGAGAAAAAAGAGCAGCCTCGCAGTTTGTGAGTACCACGGCCGATGTGCATCGCATCTCCTCGCCCTGCGCCCAGCCCCGAGGCCCGTGCATTGGCATCAGCACAAATACAGCACAGGGAGATGTCCCTGATCAAGGACTGAAGCAGGAAGGGAGATAAAATACCCCAAATCCTGGAGGGGGGATGCAGTAGAAGGGACATGCTGGACATCAGCACCAGATCCTGCAAGCAGCCGGGCTGCGCTGAGCTCCTTCTGTCTGCAGGAACCCGTGCAAAACCACTTTCCTCTTCATGCCTGAAGATGCGATCTGAGCTGACACCCGCTGCAGCCGCAACGTGCGCAGGGAACGCGTCCCGTGCCAGCCATACCTGCCGGCTGCAGGCAGCGTGCCCACCCTCCCTGCCCTGCTCTCGGCCCCCAGTCCTCCCGCTGAGGCAGGGACTCGCTTCAAAGCCTGGGATCTGGTGAATGCATCCTCACGGTTCTCTCTCTCCGGCAGCCAAGACACGTCGCGACGCGCTGCCGGCGGAGCAGCCGGCGCTTGGTGTGAGCTGGGACATTCCTGCAGGCACCGGCCAGCGCAAGCAGGTCCCTCGGCGAGGGTGACCGAGGCAAGAGGAGCGGGAAAGCGGCAACAGCACACCAAAGAGGTCCAAAGAGGTCAAAATGGGGAGCTACAGCAGTGCCTGGGTATCCTGGGGTCTGGGCATGCTTGGGACAGGAGCTTTGAGCACGATCTGGCACGGGGCTCTTGTTAGTGGAGCTGACAACATGATTCTAAACCCGGCTGAAAACCATTTAATGGAATCCCTGCAAACCCACCCAACTGGGTTCTATTTTTTTTTTTAAACAAAAGGCTGTTAAAGGCATCGTTGCTTTTGACAGGAGCCTGTGCAGGTGTGTGCACACCCAAAGGGTCTGCAGAACCCCTCTGCATTGCTCCGGGCACGGAGGAGGAGAGAGCGGCAAAGCCCTGGCGGCGCTGGGCACAGTGGGGATGAGCCAGGAGATGTCCGGGAGGTGATGGAGACATCCCAGAGGCAAAGCTTTGAGCCGACACGTCCCTCACCCCAGCAGTTTGCAGACGGGGTGCTGGTGGCTGCCCGTCACGGCCGCTGTGGCAGCAGCACGTCTCCTTTCACATGTCACTTCGATCTCTCCCCAGACAGCTGGCGTGTGAATGCAGGATCTGACATAATCACACGCCCAAGTGCTTTGCTATAAACATGCTTTTCCTTTTAGGAGAGGTCTTGTCCCTCAGACAGCTGAGATGGATGAAGGCCCCAAAGAGCCGATGATAACTTTCGGCTGCTGCTTTGCCAGGAAGATTGCCTTGCTCTGCCGTCCCGGCTCAGCGCCGGCATCGCTGCCCGGTTTTTGCATGCGGGCAGAAGAAGCCCTTGGGGAGCGCAGCTCTCCCCTGGGTCCCCCCAGCACCTGTATTTGCAGAGACACCATGAATAAACCACCCCCGTGCTGGTGATGGGGCAACTGTTGCAGAGCATCGGCGGCACATCTCCTCCTATGGCACCGGGCACACTGCTCGCCCCTACCCGGTCCAGGGGTGATGGTTTTTGGCAGGGCTGCCTGCGAGCGGGTGGTACAGGTGACGGCAACCCTCATTTGGGAAGGGAGTTGCCATGGAAACCCATCCCTTTCTTTTTTGGCCACCAGAGAACACTTGTTCTCCATCGCCAGGCTGAGGTGGGAAACTTTAGCAGGAGGGGGTGCGTAATAAACCTGGAAAAAAAAAAAAAGGTGGAGGGAAAATGCCTCTGTGAGGTGGTGTCTTGTCCTGCTCATCCCTGCTGCTCGCAGGGATGTGCCAGTCCCGGACCGGGCCACCGGGTAACATCCTCGGGGGCTCTCCCTGGGGTCCCCTCTGCCCACCTCAGGCGCTTCGGCATTATTTTGGCTGCTGGGCAAATGGTTCCGCAATAAGCTGCCTCTCGGAAGCACCTGAACTTTAATTCCCATGGGGACCGGCACGAGCTCTAACATTTTCTTGGAGGAAAAGGTTGTTACCGAGATTATTGACCTGGAGGGCAGAGTTAAAGCAGGCTGGAAATCGTAAAAAAACGATTCCATTTTCCACCTAGACTATCAAGGCTCCCAGCAAAGTCTTCCCGTCTCTTTTCTTCTCTCTTTTTTTTTTTGCTGTTAACAGGCATTTTTTAAGGTCATGGTGCTGGCTTGCTGTGCATTATCAAGTAATTTGCACAATATATTTCTTCTCTCTGTGTATCTTCTACTGATAATGTATCAAATGCCAGAGCATTAACAGGAGGGTTTCGTGCGGGCGTTTGCTGTGCAGGCAGCAAGAACTGGGCTCTCCCTTGAAACGATGGAGGTGAGAGCAGCAAGGGAGAGACATGTGGAGGATAGAGTAAAAGGCTAGGAAAGGTGAGAGACACCAGAAATACCAGAAGAAATCCTTGAATAAACGATGCTTTTCTTTTTCTTTTTTCTTTTTTTTTTTTTCCCCCCTGCTGCCATACTGCAAGACAATGACCTGGGTTTTTAAAGACCTGAGTTTGACACCTCACTTTGCCCCAGGTCCCGTGGGCTGTGTCTAAGTGGTGTTTGTCAGGCAGATGCTGGCTCACTTCGTTTGCAATTCACGTTAACTGGGATCTGTGTGCAACTAGAAGATGCTGTTTTCAGCCGATGCTAAGAGCCTGGCTGGGCACTACCCGTGCTCACAGTGTGCAGGCGCTCAGAGCACGGTCAGACGAAGAAAAATCCCCCCCCGCCGCCCCATCCCAGTGATGCTGAGGTGACTCTGGGGCAGATTTTCAGTGCTGGTGACCCCAGCGAGGCTCCCACTACATCTCATTTGGGCAGGAGCATAGTCCCTAGGCTCTATAAAGAGCATGTCTGAGACATTCCTCCTTCTATCCCCTTCCTCTGGTCCTGCCTGCAAGACAGGGACCACAGCCTGCCCTTTCCCTGGCTCTTGGATTCCCACCTGGTGGAAAACACTGGTGTCCCCCGCACGGCCCCTGTGCCCTCTTAGGTGTGACGGCATGCATACAGGACATGAGGCAGAGGCAGTTTAAAGAACTCGGTGTGTAACTTCTTTTTCTCTTTTCCCTTTGCTAATTCACACTCTGTGGACTGTCAGTCTCCGAGTCCCTGAACCCACTCATCTGCTCTGCTCTGTAGCGAGTGGCAGGGAGATTAAAAACCTCCCCGGTAAAACATGCCGTCTGTGCAAGTGCTTGGCAGAAAACGAGCTTTGCACAGTGCTTCAGGTAAAGCATCAAACACACAGAGCCAGGCTCCTTTCTACAACCGGGGACGGATCCTGGCACGGGAGGATTTGGCCCTGAGCCTCCCCCCAGCTGGGGAAGAGGCTTCTCTGTTCTTCTGCCACGAGCACGCTGCAGAGGAGCTGCTTTAGGGCACAAAAAGCACTTTTGGGGGGACTGGAGCCCTGGGTGACAGCTACGGATTAATGGTGACAAGGGGCAAAGGCAGCCGGCAGCCGCAGGGTGCTCGTGTGCGGGGCTGGTTGCAGACACTGTCCTGCTACGGCTGAGCCAGCCCGGGCTGCCCATAACCCCCAAAATAAGCTTGGAAAGGAACGTCTCCTAGGGAAGGTATTGATTAGGGCTTATCCAGGATTCAGGCCACCTTATTTCAGCCATAGGCAAAAAGTCTCTTTAGTCATCTACTTCCCTCTACAGTCGCTGGGAAGAAACAGCATCTTCCAACAGCGGCTCATCCCTGCCCGGGAGATGGTTTCCCCCAGGACCCAGCAGGTTTATCCGGGGTCACCCCTCCATGGGCACCCTGGGGTGAGGAGGATGAGTCCCACGCTGGTGCGGTGCAGGGAGATGTCTAAAGAAGCCCAGAAATACGAACGCCAAACCTGGCTGGTGGTCACGGTACCCTCCTGCTGTCGAAGGGAAGGCTGCAGGGTCAGGAGGAGCTCACTGGTATCCAGAGTCCATGGTGGACTGGGCACACTGGGGCACAACCAGCCTGTCTGCTCCCCCAGCCCTATCACGTTGATCTGGCTTTTAGCAGTACTTCAGCTGATTATTAAAAATAACTTAAAAGGAAAAAGCAAGCACTTCATCATCTGCCTGGAGCCTTGCAAAGCCCAGGGAGTAATAGGATCTTTTACCTGCTCTCTTTTCTGCTCAGAGAGCTCCTTTGCTAGGTGGAATATATCGCCTGCCTGATGCACAGCGGCTGCCAGCAGATCTGTGCGCTGCTCGGCTTCTTCTGCAGGCTATTTCTGTCTCTGCTGCTCTCCGCCTCGCTTTTGTGGGGGCAGGAGGAGTTTTACTCTTTAAAAGTTTGTTCCTAAGCTGCCAACGCTGCCAAGCGCTGCCCATCCTACCCGCTGGAGATCTGCTCTGCACGCTGGCACGATGCTCTTTCCAATGGCAAAAGCGGACAAATTTAGCTTGGGGAAAATGATAAGAAAAGGAGAAAACACTCACTTCTGTGCTGGCCTGTGAAGGGGATGCAATCTCCCATCCATGTGGATGGCAGATGGGTCTCCAGGCTTTGCTCAGGCTCCCAAGCGAGGTGCCGTGGTGGCACACAAGGTGCGGAGCTCCCGGGACGCTGGTTTGGGTCGGCAGATGCTGAGCGTTCCCACGCGTGGCACTGGGTGGGCAGGCTGCTCCCCACGGGCGTGGGAGGTCCTGGGGGGACGTGGGGCTGGAAATGAGTAGTTCTTTGTTATGTGCGGAAAGCAAAGACATGAAGGAAGGGAAAGGGTAAGCTCTGAGAAGGAGTTTCAGAAACACACAGGAACAATTTTAGGTCCTCTTGGAGTCCCCAGAGAATTAGTTTTTTGGCTGGAGGTGAATCATTAAGGATTCTGATGTGGTCAGGTATATTAATGTTCCTCTGAAAGCTTCAGATCAATGATAGAAGGGAAAAAAATAGAAGACATGCATAATTATAATAATAAAAAAAACCACACCAGAAACTTTGCTTGACATGATGACATTACTGATTTTTTATGATCTTCTCAAATAAACTCTATAGCAGTTATTAATTTAGTATCATTAATAGCTCATCCTTCAAATGTCAGCCAGAAACCGAGGCTGCAAAATGGGATTACTTTGGGGGAAGAAAAATGGTAATCCAGATGTGAAGGGACCACCCTGGCTTGTTCTGAGTGCCTCGCTCAGAAACGGAGCTACACCGAGACAGCCCTGGCGTGTCCATCCTGGATGGATCAATGACTCCATCCCAAAGGACACGTGAGGCGAATTGCAGGATCATCCTCACTGCATCAGCCATTAGAACCCCAAATCCACACTTGTGGGTGGTTTTTGTTTGGTTTGGGGTTGGTTTTTTTGTGTGGTCACCCTCCACTGAGGAGGGGCTGTGCTGCAGCCCAGGCACAGCTGGATCTCAGCAGCCCCTGGGGCAGGTGGAAGGCTCTATTTAAATAGCCCTTTAATAGACTCAAGCTGAGTTACTGGAGGTGTTGTAGGAAGGAAAGCTGACCCACAAGAGCAACCCCTTGTATTGTTTTTAGTAGCCTCAAGAAGCCAAATCTGAGCGTTTCGGCTTTGCAGTTGGTTTTGCACATGGGGTCTCTCTGCCCAAGTACAGGTATGTGGTGTAACAGGGTTTTACAGGTTGCGAGGAGAGGGGAAGGGAAAGAGAAGTGTTTTGCATTGGTCAGAAACACTGTGTCTTCTAGTATAATATTAATGCTGTTACCCCTAGGAATCAATGCTCATGAATTTATTAAGACCAAGAGGCTGCTATATTTGCAGGAATATGAAAACAGTCTGTTCCTAACCAGAATGCAAATTGCAGTGTGTGTGTATATGTGGGGATAACAACTCTGTGTGTGTGTAATTTAATTTTCTGGTGTATAAAAAAAAAAAAAAAAAAAGGGGCAGACGTGACTGTAGTCCCAGTGCTTCAATAACACTATACAAATAGCGTGGGGATGTATTAAAAGTTGGTGCCTTTGCGCTGGTGTCTGTGTGCACACAGATTTGATGTGTGCAGACAGGGAGAGAGGGCTGCATTTAAGCATCCTTGTAGGTGTTTGCTGAGAAGGAAATATAGGAGAAAACCACTGTATTTTGGTTGTTAATCACCCTTCTGGTATTCAAAATGAGAATTTCTTTTGCTGGCAGTGTCTTCAAACCCAGAAGTGTCTGACCATGCATATGGTGAGTCTGCGTGTGTGTAAATTGGCACGGTACTGATGCAACCCAGGGAGCTGGAGATGGTTTTGTACCACTCCATGTCTGGGTGGGTAGAAATGTCACCGTAAGACCTCTTCCACTTGTGCAGCCATGAAAGCTAAAGATAAACCAGCCCTGATGGATCCGTCTGTCTGTCTGCTTGGCAGATGGGGTGGCGTAGGGGAAAGGGAGGGTGTCTGAGGATGTGGGGGTATTTGCAGCCCCTTCCACCCCAGTATAGTCCAAATCTTTTCACTAGGAAGGGCATACCTTGCCCTCCACCCAGACAGCAGCTCTTCTTTCATTGTGTAATTTGTGTACAAAGATGCAGCAAATAGTGTGAGTTTTGGGATGGGGGAAAAAGGAGACTTCTTTCTTAATCCAACCTGCAAAGCTCACCAAGCCCTGTCCTATCTACCCTAAGCTGTGAATTTTGGTTTTCTGCCCCCAGAAAACCCTAAATAATCGGGCTATTTCTGTTAAATACAGACATCACTGACACGATGCTGTGGAGATGTTCTGGTTCCCTCAGTTTGGGAAGCCGCTGGTAGTTAGCATGAATGATGCACAAAATGAATTCCTGTCTTTCTCCTTCACCCGGCTCTTTTTCCTCGAGCAATACTATTGGCACTTCTCAGCAGCAGAGATGGGCAAATCATGGTGTGGGTGGTTTGTTTTTTTTTCAATTCTGTAAAAGTAATTTATTCTTATTTGGGGAAAAAGATTAAAAAAAGGAAATCATTTGGGATCGACTTAGTCTTTCATTTGACCCAAGGTTAAATGTTTGTTTCATTTTGGAATTAATTATCTCCTGCTCAAAAATTTCCTCGAGTCAATGTGTCAATGGAGGGCTGGGGGAGAAATGCCACAGTATGAAGAAAAAGCTGAAACTTCTCCAGACAGTGAGAGGAGGAGGCTGTGTGGCGCTTGGCGTGTTTTGGGGAGAAGGATGGGGGTGCTGTGTGGATGGTGCTGGGGAGTTGCTCTGCAAATCTTCTTCTTGGCATTACTCAGCCAGGCTCTCGTCTCTGCAACTGGCCTGAGCTGCGTCCTGTGCTGAGCTTGGGGCAGGAGCACGGAGGAGGAAAAGCTTTGCTTGGTCCTGGGGGGGTCCTGAGCCCCCCTGCGTGGGGGAAGCAGAGGTAGCTCTGCAGAGCTCAGAGCACAGCGTGGTAGGAAGGTCTCCATCACAGCAGGTCTATGAAATGGGACATTGGCACCTCCAGAGGAGAGTGCTGAGCTGCCCTGGGTCACTTTTCAGTGGAAAAAATAAAAAGGAGGGGGAAAAAAAAATCCATTAAGAGGGAGAAATGATATGAATAGACCAATATCTGCAAAAGCCCAACTATAAACAAGCACTAATCAAAGCCATATGATGAACAAGGTGCACCAAGACATGCCCAGGAGATGGAAAAGGAGTAAGAGCGGCGGTGTGGGAGAAGTCCCACCCGTGAGTGACCGTGGGAGGTGAGGGACATCCTTTCCCGTGGCCCTTGTCCTGCCTCCGTCCCTCTCGGGGAGGTTGTGATGGCAGCTTTCTGAAGCACACGCTTGGATGCGTGCCTGCTTTTCATTCAGATGTAATATACTGATTTACAGAAGAAGGGCAAAAAAAAAAAAAAAGGGAAACGGAAAAAGCAAACCCTCAGAAATTCAATTAAAGCTGTTGCCTCCTTTAGAAAGAGAAAGCTACTCACTTTGAATGTGGTAAGTGTTTCTTCTGTAAATCAATTTAGTTTATAAAATGCAAAAGGAGGAGAAAAAAAGAGACAGGCCTGGTTGTGCATTATCAGCCCACGGGTCCCTCACCTCCCAGCACCACTGCTCACTTTATCTCGCTTGCATTTGCTGTCATTGGTCCTCCCCCTCCTTTTTAATTTGTATTTTTTTTTCCCAAGCAGAATGGGCAGAATACCAGGTGTTGGGGTTGCCAATTCTCTTGTTCCTGTTAACAGCTTTCTGGCCATCAATATTTCATTCTCAGAGATGTTAATGGCTTTGAACCCCTTTCTTGGGTGCAATCCAAGGAGAACTTGCCACCCTTTGCTCAGCTATGCTGTGTGTCTGTGCTGGGACAGGCTTCATCACAGCCGCTCTATTTGGGAAAGAAAAAGAGGCATCAACTCCTGTGCAGGCAGGGATGCAAAAAAAAACCAGAGCATCAGCTCTTCTGGTCTCTCCTGCTGCTTGGAGGACACTCAGGTTGCATCCCCTTCCCCATCCCTGAGCAAGGGGTACAAGGCACAGCTCGGCTGGCTCATCCTCGGGACCCTTTGCAGTGGGTGCAGCCCTGAAAATAATTCAAGCATGTTAGGTTTCGGTGCAAACAAATAATCTGGAGAACAGGAATCCATGGGCTGTGTTTGCCCAGCTTTCAAGATGCCACCTCTCTCTGAATGTTAAAATGGAGCTTGGCAGATGCCTGAGAGCATCCTCCAGCCCCGTCTCACCAGTGCAGCTCAGAAGAAGGTCGGAGCAGAGGGGACAGGCTGGGGACAGCCTGGAGAGCCAGACCGGCCAGCGGTCCCCAGCCTGGGGCAAGGAGGCGGCCGTGACCCCTATTTTCCCCGGCAGAGAGGAGTAATCACCCAGCCCAGATGAGGCAGCTACATGATGTGGTCTGAGCAAGACCTAAATACTCCGGAGCAGTGTTTTGCAACGTGCATATACAGCACCCAATAAAACAGGCGCTGACCTCAATTGAAGACTCTGTGATATAAAAATTAATGAACTGGCCTGAGGAGAAGATGCTGTCATTTCAGGCTAGGATGAATTCCCTGTGTCACCATGGCAGTCTCCTGGCTTTTTCTTTCCAGGGATGAAAATCGGAGCCCATGCACGGCTGTCCTCACTTGGCAGGGTCGAACCCCGCTGGCAGCGTAGCTTTTGCAAGGGATTATGACAGGCAGGGGCTGGGTGGCTGTGGGGAGAGAAGAGGAGGGGGAGAGGAAAATGCAGAAACTGCTCGAGCTTAACTGAGCCTCTGTGCTGGAATTCTTACCCCAAATCTTCTAATTAATAGTCAGGATTAGCAGCTGCTGAGGTTGGGTCTTAGCCATCTAATCATAGCAGCACAGACCGGCTGTGCTCAGCATCCTGAGCACAAGGCAGCCTTTCTAGACTACCAGATAAATAAGTTCGCAAATTAAACAACAACAAAAAAACATTAACATTTGGATGGAGCCGTTCCTTGCAGTTGTGCTGTTCGGAGAGGGAGGATTTGCAGTTGCAGTGCAGTTCCTGCTAATAAACCCCTTCTTTGTACTCGGGATCTGGCTCTGATCGCCACAGTCATCTTCCAAAAATACCTCTGACCTCTCCCTGCGCTGCAGAGATGTTCCCTGTCTATGGGTGCTGCATCCAGGGCCAAGCTGAGCCCATTCCCACACCAGCTGCACCTCCCCTGGGTGCATCTCCCTTGCCTGGCTGCTGGTGTGAACATAATCCATCCGAACCAGCCAAGCTAGTCCTTCCCAACGCCTTCTGTCAGTGCTTTGCTTGCCTTCCCAAGCCTCCCAGATTTCTTATGGGAATGCAGCTAAAAAATTGTGCAATAGGTGGCTGGTATCTGGGAACGGTCCAACCTTGTGGAGCCCTGGCTGAGAGCTTGTTTCACCGTGATCTTGGCAGCTCAGCTGCCCTGCGAGGTGGGAGATGCCAAACCCATCGGGGTGTCACTGGACTGGGAAATTCACCCTCTGCGAGGGCAGTTTCAACCTTGGTGGCTTGAGCCCTTTGCCCCAAGCAGCCCCTCGTCCCCCGGGACCTGTAATCCACTCGAAGGGACAGGAGCGGGTGAGCAGCAGTCCAGCCCGCTGGGTAGCTTGTAATAGCTTTTTGTGTTATTGGATTTTTTTTCCTTTAACAGCGCTGCCTGCTCTTTTTTTTGAATATACAGTAGGAACAAAGGAGCTCAAGCTGTTTGTCTTCATTTCTCCTGCTGTCTTTCTTCCATTCAATACCTCTGCTTCGCCAGTGGTTTTCCTGGCACTGTGGGTGTGCGTGCACGCATCCGAGGTGGGATGAGATACACGGGTACCCTCCTGGGCTGCCAGCCCTGGTGATGAAGGGGTGCAAGGGGAGGTCAAGGCTGGGTCTTCAGGGGGCATTTTGCTGCTCGTGGCATTCACGAAGCCAACCAAACTTTGCTTCCTCGTGTATTTTCAAGTGCCGCCTTCTGCCAGCTGCCTATGTCAGCTCTGACGGGTAGCTGCAACTTTTCTGCCTGCATGGGGTATTTTGAAAATCCCAGCTGTATCAGAAAGTGCAGAGCTCCAAATGGGGTTCTTCAGAGCAAAACACAGCTGAAATAATCAAATGCCACATTGTTACTGTGCAGAATGGAAATCAGCTATAGCTTCACCCTAACTTTGAAGGATTCATGAACTTTGCTGTAACCCCTTTGCTGAGAGCCCAGGAGATTTGAGAAACTTCCCATCCCCATCACTTCCCTGCAGTGTCACCTATGGGGAGGAGGACATTCAACAGGAGAGGCTGAGGTTTTACTTGTTTTAAAATTTAATGACGTTCCAGTCACCGAGGTCCCCTGGGAGCCACGCGCGGGGTTACTGGCAGCACTGGTGCTTGTGGGACTGGGGGGCTTGGACACGAGGGACCCGCAGCCCCAGCCTGCTGCTCCCCCAGCGCTCTGGCACAGATGAGCTGGAGACACTTGACAACTTCCAATTCTCTTTTATGGAGCTTAGTACTTGTTGCCATCTGCTCCCAAATGTTCAGTGCAAATCGGCATTCACTTTTATGGTTTTAATTAACCTAATAATAAGCCTTGTGTGCCAGGCAGGGGAGAAGCAGGCACTGGGGCTGTGCATGCACCCTCCCAGCAGAAGCCTTTGGTTTCAGAACAAAACCTGTCTCTGAGCCCAAAATGAAGGGAAGCCATGAGGCAGTTGTGCAATAATTCATTAGTGATGATTAATTAGCACTGTAGACCTACTTCAGCAGCTCTTGGTGGCAGTTGCCGTCCCCTTTTACAGCCTCCATCCCTTCCTGGTGTGGAAAAAACATAACCACATCAGCTTTTTTCCTGCTCCCTGTACAAGCCCAGCACATCTGGGCTCCCAAATCCCCTTGGGTATCCTGTATTCAGTCCTGGGGCTCATAACTTCTTGATATTCCTGTTGAGGGAGAACGCCAGCTCTGCTTACCCTGGCTCAAGCATCCTAGCCCTGGGATCCAGCCTGTAGCAGCTGGGTCCCCCCCTTTGCTCTGGCTGCAAGGGGACTTTTAATTTTATGAGGTTTTCATTTCCTCACTGGGCTGTAAAGATGTTTTATCTCAGAAAGGCTGCTCTTTTTTTTTCTTTTCTTTAAGCAAAGGGGGGAAACCAAAGTGAATGGAAACATGCCCTTTGGGTAGATAAACATACTTTTCCCTCCTGTTTTCTATGATGAATGTGTCGGAGAACAGGAAGAAAGAGAAACAGAGGAAAGGGTGGTAGTTATAAAAGTGTATGTAGATGTATGGGTAGATAGACATTTTGTTTCCGATGTTGACTGGGTCGCTAAGTGGATAAATAGATAAATCTCTGTTTCTTATTTCCTATGGTGGCTGAGTCACGGAGGAGCGAGATGGGGAGATACTCCACAGTCAGATACTCTCCGCTTCTGAAAGCATCATCGGTTTCTTGGCCGGTGTAAACTGCTTTTATTCCAGAATGGCAGGATCTGAGCCGTTATCTCTCTGTTAATTACTTCAAACTATCTTTTGCTGAGTTTCACCTTCTTTCTTTTCTACTATTTATCCTGCCTTGTATCATCCGTAATAATACCTCTGATGTCTTCCCTTGTCTCTCACTTGGTCCCGGCGGGACAGTGGTGGGTTTGTGGATGTGTGCGAGAGAACGAGAGAGCAAGTTGTTTTCTTTTATCTCCTTCCTATTCTGTATTATCGCTCCCCATGCCGCCTCCTGAAGTGTGATATAATTGCCTCTGAAAGCACTGCCTGCCTGTCATATCTTATTGCTTGGGTAGGGTATCAACAAAATGCAAAACTGCCACAATTTAAAAGCATTCAGTGTCTTTTATACGTTTCCACCCTGTTAGAAACATATTTAATAAAGTTTTGACGTGTGGAAAGAGGCCCAGTAAGTGATGATAAAATTCTGAACAGCAGCAGTGCACCAAAGGGGACGTATTAAAGTTAATGAATAAATGGGCTGATTTCCACTGAAAATGTGATTGTAAATAAGCATCAACAAAAAAAAAAAACCAACCCAAAACAGAGGGCAGACGCTGTACATCCTCATTCGAAGGCTGCGGCAGCAGAGATAAATTGGGCACAAATGAAGACCCTAACGAGGGCTGATGAAAATGGATTAAAAGAGGATTAGGTGTTTTCTGATGAATTTAACCAAAACCTGAAGGAAAAGTGAGAACTGGCCTTTTACTGGAACTTTCTGAGCCAAACCCCAAAGACTTGGTGAAATGCAGGTCCCAGACAAGTACCTTAAGCACAAACCCCGGCTACCACCCCTGTCTGTGGGACTGGGGGGTTTCCCCGGGGGTTGTGGTTGTGCACCCATCGTACCCGGCCCCGGGCAGGCAGGGATGCTGCGCACACAAAGAGCCGGGCAGTAGCCTAAAGCAAGTATGTGATGCAGAATATATATGAGAAATACAAAGATAGGCAGGAAAACACCATGTCTCTTCTCTGACGGTTCACACAGCAAATAAGCTAAATTCATGAATAAATTGTTTGCTACAAATAGTTCACAACGCTTGGGGCTTCAGCCGTGTGCCGGCTCCTCACCAGGGAGAAATATGTGCAGTCATCTGCTAATTCCAGCCCTTCATTTGGCCAGACCGATCAGATTAATTAGCGGCACCCCCATGTCCTTCCCCTTGCTGGGAGGAAGGACTTCTAGTTTCCAGCCGTTCTTCCCTCACCCTGCCTGAGTCTTTGGGATACAGATGTTCTACCTTAAATTCCCCTTTTTCACTCTTTGTCGTACTTGCGGAAGATGCTGCTGTATCTTGGTGACTGCAAACGTATTTAAAGATCACAGCAGCGACATTAAAGCCCTATTAGACTCTCCAGTCTAACCTCCCGCAGGTCCAGGATGGGATCCTCCCATGGACGATGTAGCTCATATTTAACGGATGCTATATTTAATCCGACAACAAATCATCAGGCACAACGAGGGAAGGAGAAAAGTGTTCCTACAGTGATTTCATTTGCCTGGAGCAGTCAATGCAGGGCAAATATTGGGGAAAACATTAAAGATAAACAAACACTTATTTCCAAATATCCTTAAGAGCTCCATTTGGTGGCTGGTTATTTAGAGGAGCCTTAACGCTCGAGCACCCCCTGTAATACTCCATGGTTGGACGTGCTCGCTTGCTGCAATTACGTGTCTAGCCCTTAAGTACGAGGTCAGCAATACTGTCTTATAGTCAATTAGTCAGGGAAACCAAAATGAGCAACCCAGTGCTTTCTTCTTTCAGGCAGGCTGGAAACGCTAAGCAAAGAGGATTGTGCTGTTTGGTTTGGCTTTTTCTTGCAATGATCTAGCACGGTTTTCCCTTTACAGGCCACTAGATAATATGAAGGGGGAAAAAAAAAGGCAACGAAGCGCGTCATGTGTGTGCTGTGCATCCTCCTGTCTCCCTCTAGTGAGGAGGGGATGCATAGAAACTAATTGTAAGTTTCTTGGTGGGTTTGCACGAGGGGACTGGATATTTTGGCTTGGGCAACGGTGGTTGGGACGGGAGGCAGTATGGGGGCACTCAGCACAAGCCCACTCCCGGAGCGATGGCAACCCCAGGACAGCCAAGCGCTACTGGAAATGAGCTTCGTCTTGGTTTTAACTACCAATTGCTTAACTCGAGCCATAGCGTTTTCAGCTCCGCTGCTCCTGTTTATGTACTTGTAGAGTAATAAAGACTCCCAATCCAAATCAATACTAATTCTGCTTTTGCAAAACCGAATGATAAGGCTTAATCTATCTCGGGACTGTTTTAAGTCAAAGCAACCTCACTTAAGTCAGCCCGATGACGTGACGTATGTTAGTGTAAACTAAATAATTTTAATTTTTAGTCCGACCTGGTCAGGCAGACCCACCCCACCGCTTGCGAACAAACCCAGTCAAACCCACATCAAACAAACAAATGTCATTCACCATTCTGCATCAGTATGGCGATGCAGCGGGTCTGTTGTTGCACTTAATGCTACATGACATTTAATTAACTTCCAAACAACTGCCTTGTATCCCGTTCCGGGAAGCGGCTGCGTAAGAAAGGGGCACGGCTTTGTGGTCCCAGCGGTGCCGAAGCCGGCGTGCGTTGCGAGGGCTCCCGAGCTGGAAGAAGTCGAGCCGGTGGCCTGACTTATTATGCAGGGAAACTTTCTCCGGAGTCTGAAGCAGTGACTCCGTCTCCTCCCCAGCTGCCAATGTGGTGCTGCATCACTGAACTATATAATTGCATATTTGTTCCTGTTGGGTTTTGAAATATTAGGACCCAGTGTATAATTCCGTGGTGCCTGTACGGCAAATTCTGCTGTGTAACTACAGGAGAGAAAGTTGTGCGAGGGGAGCTGCGCCCACGGAACTGCTCCGTGTAATTAAACCAAAATTAGAGCAAAAGCAGGCAGTAGGAATAAATCTATCTGTTCTTTTTGTGCTTCCTCCCCACCCTGGAGCGGGATGCCTTGATGCTTTATGCTGAGCTGGTCTGTGCAGAATGAGCCCTGCCCTTGTTTTTGCTGTTGTTTTTCCCCCTCCATCCTTCTTTCTGGGAGAAGTTTGGGCTTAGGTTGGGGCAGAAAGGCACCAGTTGCTTTTCACCTTGTAGCTGGCTTCTGCTCCAGCAGCCATGCACGCACCGGCGGGGTCTGCACCCGCTCGGCTCCCACCTGGCTGGCTCCTTTCCTGCCTGGATGCCAGGAAACCTTATAAAAACCGGAATCTTTATGGTTTTGGGTTTTTTTTTTTTCCTCCCTTTATCCTTGGAAGGCACACACTTACTTACCCAAACCAGTGGGTTTAAGTGACAGCACCTTTGCTTTCTCTGGAGCAATAAAGAGGAAGGAAGAACACCGAAAATATATGACATATTGGCAGAATTGTTTCTAACTAGAAGGTTTTTCAAAGTTGTCTAAGTGTCAGCAGCTCTTCTTATAGCCTGAATTTATTTGGCATGGTGTCACAGTTATCTCTGTTAAACAAGTCCTCATATGCACCTTTCAGAGCTTAAGAACACCTGAGGGAAAATGTATTAGGATCTCTGCTTTCAATCTTGCTGTAATTTCTGCCTTACCAAGGGTGGGAAAAAAAGAAAAAGGAAACGTAATGCTGCTGCTGGGGATTTTTTTATTTATTTATTTATTTCCTTTTTAATCCAAAGTGACTTTTGTGTTAGGGAAAGGTGTTCTGGCTGGCAGCCTCTTGGAGCTTTATCCCCGGTGGGCACAGATGTGCCAGGCAGCGTGGGATGCCCCGAGGCCAGGGCTGAGCCGTAGCCCTGCAGTCCCTGCACCCTGCAGGTACCCCAGTGAACCAAACTGCTTTGCTTTTTTTTTCCCCTGTGATAATGCCATCTTTGCACGTTCACCCATCGGAAGGAATTACAGGGATAATAAACTTCAGGCGCTCATGAAACTCTCGCCTGGAGAGGAGGTAGAAAAGAAACCCTAGCAAAAAAACCCTCAAGTATTCTGCTGTTTACTGGGGAAGCCTTAAAAGAAAATGGGAGCTGCACATAAACCCATCCCCCGGGCAGCTGGAGCTACACCTCTGCCCCTTTCATATATATATCTAGGTTTCTTTACTCCCCCTTTGGCTACGAAGCTGCACATTGATTCTCAAAAAATAAGGATTATAACCCCCTGGCTCGTGCAGGGAGCATCCTGGCTCAGCTGAATCAGCGGTGGATCTTTGCTTTCGTGCCACTAGCAGCATCATCAAGTTGAAAGATTCCACCATAGAAGTTGCTAAACAAAATCCAATTAAGCGGCTGGGTTAGAAACATAATTGTTACAAAAAGTGGCATGTCGGATGGTGAGATGTTATTAAAAAATGCAGAAAACTATTTGCACTTTCCCTCCCTCCTTTTCCTATCATGCCACAAACCCTTCAGATTGCAAGTGTGCCGTGCAACTATTCTTCCAGCCCACAGCCCCTCTCTTAAAAGGTTATTCCCTGCGAGGAGAGTGAGCTGGAGCAAAACATGTGTTGCCAAAGGATCCTTTGCAATGCATTTCGGGGGGGGCTGTGAAATGAATGCTATTGCTTACAGAGGTAGAAATGCATTTTATTTAGCTCGTTAGCAGGAAGGACAGAGGGCTGGTGTTGCGGGGTCTGCCCAGGTGTGGTGGGGGTCCCACGGGTGCCCCATGGCCCATCTGGGGGATGAGACGGATGAAGGATGGAAACCACAGGGATTTTCTCCTTGCAACACAGGGAAGGCTGGGCTGGTGTGGACCTGCAGGCTGGGGTTGCTCTTCGGGCATCAACCAGTGCCTGAGGGCACCGTGGCTCTGAGGGACTCGCCCAAGGTCACAGATAATTTGGGATGGGGAAGCCCCAGATGTGACGCACGGGGTAACCCCTGAACCGACCTCACTTGCCGTGGGGGGTTTGCAGGTTTGGGTAGGGAAGTTTGCATTGCTTCAGCGCTGGTTGTCTGAAAGTTTGGTGCCGGGACTGACCTGCCTTTCCTCCTGCCTTTGCTCAGAAATAAGGCTTAATCCACTTGCGCTGTTACAGTGATCTGCGAGCCTCGCATGCACAGTGCCGCTAATGACTAAATGTTATTACTAGTATTATTTTTACTCAAAAAGCTCTTCAAACAAACATTAAACCATCTGTTTCTTGAGCAAACCCCTGAGGTTATGTTTCGTCCTAACTTTCTGCTATTACTGTTAAAGCATGGCCGTTCAGAGCCGCTTCCCATTATCCCCCATCCCCTGGGAGACATGTCTAGCGACAGAAAGGAGTGTTGCTCCAGCAAAAGCCCGTGTAAAATCCTGCAGCCGGTGTTTGTAAGGTGATTGAGGGTGGGTGATACTTGTCCCCGGTGGGGTTATGATAACCGAGCATCCTGTCCTGCTTCCAGAGCCTCTTTCTGCTGGCAGACTGTGGATAGCTTCAGCCTCCCGCAAGTATTTGAAGTGCAGAGCATGTTTTTATGACTCTGATTCAGCTGAGCACTTAAAGAAGTGCTTGGAATTAGTGTGTACTTACACATTTCCCTTACACCAGCCTTATTTCCATGCAACAATAAGTTAAAAAAACCCCAAACAAACAAACCCCAAAACCACTTGGCGAGGAAGAGGAGAGCACTGGTCCCCTGCAGAGGTTTGTCTGGAGTGGATGGTTTCATCATCCTGGCAGGCAGCATCACTCAGTACCCACTGGTGAGTGTGGCAGAGACCTATTTCCCACTCAGGGACTGCAGCGAGGGGCAAACCCAGGTGATGCTCTTCCAGCCAGGGCATCCCACAGGGAGCAGCAAGGAACCGGAGTCACCCTGTGAGCTACGGGAAGACAAGTTCCTTAAGGCCAGAAGGCAATTCCCAGCAGCTTTCTGCCCTCTCCGGACAGACACATCTCGGGTGGGAGCAGGCAGGAGCCCAGGAACGCAGCTTGTACAGGCAACAGACCATTAATTCCCATTTTTCCTTTGCTGAAGCAAATAACAGCAGAAGGGACACTGGGAAAGGGTAAGAAAGGATTCAGAGACTGAGAAGGATAAGAAATATTGACCTGAGTTGCAGACCTCAGCTCCGGAATCAAATTTTCCTTGGGGTTGGAGACGTTTAGTGGTGGGGGCCAGATCAGTAAGTGGAAAAGAAGTCTTGAGGATGAGCATCCATGAGGCATCATATAGTGGAAAGGGATCCATGACACGGAAGGCACAGCAAACCTTGAGATTCAACTGCTGGGAAGAAAAAGCCCGGCTCTGTTGGCTTCCCTCCCAGAAGCAGCTGCCCGTGGTCATGTTGCTCTGCTTCGAATCTTCCACTACAATTATTTCTTCACCTTAATAATCACCCTCAGTTTATTCGTTTGCAAAACACATGCTTTAAAAAAAAAAAAATAAAAAAAATAAAATAGGAGCACTCAGAGGATTTCGTGGCAAGCCAACCAGAAAGGAGGTGAAGGCGAGGAATTCAGTCATCCTGCAAGATAAAGAGCATGCTGTCGGGATGAGCAGCTCTGGGACAGCTTCAGGGCTGCTCTAGAAGCTCCTCTAGGACGGCGGCTGCCCTTTCATTGCCACTAACTCTTACAGGAGTGCCCTGGAGGGAGACACTAAACTGCAATCGTGCAGAAAGGAAAAGCGGCTTCGATGCCCCACCGCTGCGCCAAAAATCCCCTGAAAGCACTCGGGCACTTTGCCATTTGTCTTCCAGGCTGCGGCTGAAGCGGCGGAGATGGGCACCCCCCCTTTCGCAGGGTGCCAGGCTCCGTTGCTTTTTAAGTTTGGCTGCTGGCATCACCCCAGCCTTATCTGTAATACAGTCTAGAAATCAGCTAGAAAGGGAACTTTCAGATAACTGATCTGCTGTCCCGCAACGATGACGCTCCTGGCTTTGCGTTGCACTTACACGCTGCATAAATACATGTGCTAATATGTGCATGTATGCAGATAGGAACGCGGTGCGTTGCAGCTGATGGAGACCCAAAGCGGCAGGGCAGGCTGTTTCTCCCTTCTGGGCTTTTGGACGCCTGGGATGGGAAGGAAGGTCAGCAGGTGCTGTCCTTTCCCCTCTCTTTGCTCCTCTGCAGCACGACAGAGTCTCCAGACCACGGAGGAGAGAGGAGCGAGAACTTGCTCCCTCCAAATAGCCCAGAAACGGGGCTGGCTGCGGCACTGCGCAGCTGGGTGAGGGGATGGAGGGGGCTGGGATGCGCTGTGGGATGGTGTAAAAAGGAAAAAAAAAAAAAAAGCTAAAAAAAGGTCTCAGGGCTACTGCCAGGCTGGGGGGACCCAAAGGGTCCCCGAGCTGCTGCATCCCTCGGCGTTAGTGTGGGTAGCACTGATGTATTGCTCGCTCTCTCCTCTCCCTAAACCTTCAGAGATGCATTTAGGCTCAGCAGCGGCCTCAGTCGTGTGGGTGATCAATCTGCCAGGGAAAGAAGTTCTCACTTTGGCCAGTTTTTAGACTAAAATCTCTTTCTCTCCTACCCCTGGAGATGCGTGCGTGCCCTGGCTCGGAGCTCACCTCTGCTGGGCAGCGCACTCAGTCATAATAGGATAAAAAGAAAGCGATAATTGTAATCGATGCTTCTTACATCTTTATCACCCCCAGGACATGGAGTGTCACAGATATTAATGAATTAATGTCTGCAGCAGCTGGTAGCACTGCAAAGCCGTGTGCTAGGGCCTCATGAAAGGGGGCTGAGTGGTGCGGGAGAGGGATGCGCTTGGGGACAAATCCGGGCGTCCTGCCCTGCTGCTCGTCCCCCTGGGGTCCTGCCGGTGGGGATGGCACCTCGCTCTCAGTGGGTTTCCCTTTCTCCTGGTACAGCCCCATCCTGCTGCCGTCTCTGCTCGGGGCTCCCTCCCCTGCCCACCCCATTGCCCCCATCCCCACCCTGCTGCATCTCAGGGTGGCTCAGTAGCCCCCACCTGGTGTTTCCCCCATCACACCTAATGTAATTTATACGCAGCTTGCTTCATACTCGCAAAACATAAAAAAAAAAATCTCTTCCGACTAAGAGCCTGCTTTCCATTCCGGAGATAGGTTATATTCTTCGCTGCACACATGCCTGCATATATTTGAACAAGTTTGATTCAGTGTAGCTGACACAAAAACCACTTAGTTGTTTCCCCTACATCATCCTAAGTTAATACCTCTGACAAGTACAGGAGGCTTTTCAGCAGTTTTTCTATTTCAGCTCCCCTTGCTTCCTGCTCTCTCTGTTTTCGCCCCCGCTGTAAAATTTCCCTGAGTCTAAGCAGCTGACTGTACCCCAGCAATTTGTACCCAATACGCTTGAAACAAAAAAATTGAAAGGGTGTCCATGGATGCACGATGCAATGACCTGAGTCACTGAGCTGGATTACATTTCTATGCATTTTGTGCACACTCTGTGTTTTCAAAGGAAATGAAAAATAGGGAGCTGGGGACATCATTCGCACACCCAGGTTAGGGCTACCTTCGGTTTTATCATTACTTCTGGCTTGCTACGAAGCTTGCTCTGCTCCTTTCCTAACTTTGGGGGGATTTTGTCCGTCCTCCGGTGGGTTTGATTTAGCACACCTATGATGGAGAGCCTGGTCCTGAACTGCTGAGCGAGGCTTGAGGTCTCTGTGTTATTTTTGCATCCGTCTCCCCCAGGCTCTGCGGATGCTTCTGGGACAGGAGGTTTTTGTCCCATCTGAGCCTCGAGCTCCTTCCAGCAGCATCCCCGTGCCCATCCCCGGGCATCCAGCAGCTCGCGATGTAGTCCCCACACACAGCACAGAGAGGAGCGGGTCTTGCTCTCGGTGTTTGCGCGTACCCGAGCAGCCCTCCCGCATCCCGGATCTCCTGAGCCACCCCAGCGGAGGAGTGAATAGTCTGAGGTTAACTCCATCTGCGATCACAGATTGCTGCCAGTGATGGATGCGTTGCTTGGTGGGGACAATCAATTGGTAAAGCAACCCTGTCTGGAATTTATTCAGGGTTGAAATGGGTTCCCCAGGCTCTAAGTCTATCGATTCTCTTGGTGTAGGTTATTTTTACCATTATTTACGTGCTAGTAGCATCTGGGGGACTAACTCAGATCAGCGCTCTATTGTGTTAGATACTGCACGAAATGAGAACCGGCACCTCCTTCCTATAAAGGGGGTTATAAATAAACAGGAGAGGCTGCGTGGGAGGGCAGCGACGCTCTCGCATCCCTCATTTGCACGATGAAGATAAGTGACACGGCACGGTCGCTTGATAAGCCGATGTCAGTGCAGGAATCTGTGCTAAATCTCTGCAGAGCCCGTACACGGCCTCCCTGGTCCAACGTCTTACCTTGATACCCCACTTTGGCCCAAAATTGACCCCCCAAAAAGATGGAGCAGTTGTTCTTAGGGAAAGGTTAGTGTTGTGACTGAATCGTTTCCAAACAAATAAGCTCTGAGGAACTGTAGCCTGTAACATTAACTTTGCTAAAGAAGCTGGTATTCTTTTATGGCTGATGTACTAATTGTTTTACCCTTTTCCTGTATTCTGCTATTGTGAGGGTGTTTTCATTCTGCATGTCTTTTGTGGCTGCTTCTGAAAAGCTGGTGCCTTATCATTCTCCTTTTCTTCATGTCTCTAAATATTTATCCTATAGTTTCATTCGACTGGTAAATAAAAGCTTATACCTTTTCTATTCCCTAACATTGTCTTTTAAATTAATCTTTCAAAAAGTAATTGGGGGGAAAGAGGAGGAAGTTAAAGTTGGATAAGAAGTTAGACGAAACTGTGGAAAACCAAACTGCTATATTCAAATCCTTTCTTTTAGTTAAATTTCAAACTAAAAATAGTCACAACTTCAACATTCACATTTCTTAATTGCTTATTTTCCATATCCCTTGTAGGTAGGATAAGACATCGTAGCCTTAAATTGTGGCAAGAAAAGTTTGGGGCTGGGTATTATAACAAATTTTCTAATTGCAATGAGGGACGGGAGTGGATGACTCTCGACGCAGGGAGGGCAGAAGGACAAAGTGGGCTAAATAATCGTTTTGAGGTTTCTTTGAGCCTTACTTTTTTTCCTGTGATGATTTGTTTAAATCTAGCATGCCCATCTCTGACATTCAGGACTTGGTATTTCCTGGGAGGCTGGTGGAATAATAGCCTTTGACACTCAAATCTGTTATATAAGGGAAAATAACGCTTTACCTTTTTGTTGCCTACTTCGGATTCCGATCTGGCAAAGATACACTTGAGTTTTTAACTTTCTGCACCAAGGATCACCGGCGCTATTCCTGGCATGTGAAATTAAGCAGGTGTATAAGTCTTTGGAGGATCAGGGACCTCATTTGTATTAAAAAGTCAGAGAAATTCAGCCGATTGGGTCAGTTTAACAGGTTTTACTGGAAGCCACGACACAGCAGATGGGTATTCCTGCCCAGCCCCAGGTGTCCTGGCTAGAGCTTCCCGGTTCATCAAAGACCCGAAGGACTTCATTGCACACCGACGTCTTCACCAGCTCCTGCACAGCAACAGCTTTTTTTGCTAAGGATGTAATTCCCCCGTGGCAAAACCGACTCAGTAAATGTAATGACAACGTAGGTGTTGCATGGTTAGCTCCTGCACAGCCCACCCAGCTTCCCCTCTTTTTAACTCCCTTGGAAATAAATGCTACTTTGTCAGCGGATAAAAAAAAAAAAAGAGAGAGGGGAAAATCTAGACAAGGAATTGAAAATAAATTGCCTGCTTCATTTAAATAACATAGCTGATTTAAATCAGGGAATGAACTCTCTTGAATTTCTGGGTTGTAATGAGGACAATGCAGACTTATTGTTCAGACTCTTTCAAGCAAGCTGTATCCAAAATGCTCAATAGAATTAAGCTCTGATCCTGCAATCACTTACGCCCATGCGGAACTGGATGGCTTCACCAAAGACGTTAGACGGGGTTATTCATAGCATTAAGCAAGTGTTTAAGTCTTTGCAAGACTGGAGCTGTGCATAGCTGGGGAAGTAAGCATCTGAAGCTGGAGAAAGGGGCGTCAGGGATGTCCTCTGCACTGCGCCCCGGCGTCGTTTCTCCAGACACAGGGTGGTGGGCTGGGGCACGCTGCACGGTGCTGCCTGGTTTCACTTTTTGGTTTAATTCCCAGCATTTTTCGTATTCCCGCTGCTCATCTCCTTTCACCGAGCTTCTCGTTTCCTACTGTTTGTTTAGTCTCAGTGCTGGACCCTGCTCAATATTTGCTTTCTCGTCCATACTATTTGTTCTTATTTCCATGTATTTAACATATATATCTGTTGCTATTTGCCCAGTAATCACAACTGCTTTCCCTCGCTGCTTCCCTTTTCCCTGCTCTGCCCGCGGAGCACCCTAGCAGAGGGAAGCTTCCTTGACTTTCCAAGGGCAGGATGCTCCGAGTGCCAGCAGATGCTGGAGTCTCATTGCAAACCAGAGCAGGAGATGCAGATGGCAAAGCTGTGGGCTCATGTTTTTGTTTCTGAGCCACAGAAAGGCTTCCATAAAAGCTCAATATCTTCCCCCCCCCTTGTGTGTGAAAAGGTTTTTCTCCAAGTCTTACAGGGCAGACTGTTTCCCTCAGCGATTAGCTATCTTTTATCCAGGGACCTTGAACCTCTCTATAAATGGAATACCTCCGCTGCTCTGTGCTTTGGGCATTATATTGGCCGCTTTAGTGAGAGGAAAACTGAAGCGCACAGATAGCGTCTGCAAGGGAGGGACCAAGGTGCTGCGGTCTGGCAGGGCAGGGTGCGTGCTGCCTGCTCTGCCTGTCTGCTGCCTGACTAGAGGGACAGAACCGCGGGACGTTCACGTGCCCAACAGTGGGTTAATCCTGCGGTGCCGTGCAGGCACACGTAACCCCAAATCTCTCCTTCCCCCCATCCTGCTGCTCGGTGCGGAGGCAAGTGATAGCCCTTCTGATGCCAGGGGCTTGCCTGCATGCTGCCATGAGTTTGAGAGTGCTGGAAAATGGGAATAAAGATGAGGAAGAAAAGGAGAGAGAGGAAAAAAGATGCACTGAGGGAGGCACAGGCTGGAATTAGAATACACTGTTTTGCTCCCCCCCAAAAAAAACCCAGCCTATTGTTTCATATCAGGTTTCCTCTTGAGCAAGCAATTGTGAAGCCAACCTGTCCTGCGAAATGAGCTGTCACTCCTCGCACTGAACAAACACTATTGATTGCAGCGTGGGGGGAGCCAGCGGCGTGCTGCTGCCCGCTCTGGGGGGGGCTCGTTCGGTGGGGAGCCGGCTCCCGCTGCCATACGTACGTATGTCGGGACTTGGCGGCTGGCTGATGCACGGCAGATTGGCAGAGCTGCTGCGGCGGCGTGTGGGACATCTTGGGTGGCACCTCAAAGGTTCATGAGCAGGTAGCGGGCAAAATTTTGGAAGGAGGACCTGGGTTTTGGCTGTAGAGTTGCTCTTTTCTGACGTATGGGTTTTTTTCGGGCTTTTCTGGCATGCGTTTCTTCTGTTGCAAAGCCAGGACCCTCCAAAATCACCCCTGCGCTGCCTCTGCAACCTCGTCCCCCTGAGCACCCCGGTATGCCGCATCCCATGGGGATCGCAGTGTCTCCCCTCTTCCTTGCTCCTTCTTCACCTTCCACCAGCTTCATGCTTTGCTCTAACCCAGGCTCTTGCTTGTTTTTATTATTTATTTGAGCTGGCAGCTCTCTGTTTTGCAAAGATCCCCCCCCCCACTTCATCCTGTCCTTCGTTGTACCGCACTCGAGGCATCTCTGCCTTTCACCCGTGCTGCTATAGCAACTGCTGGAGATGCTACAGCAAGGCCGTCCTGGCTAGGGCCATCTGCCCGGGAACAATACCTACTTCAGGCGTTTTCAGCACCGAGCAGGTAACGCTGCATGTTGCAAAGAGCAACTGTTGCAGCCCTGGAGCAACATCACCATCCAGAGGGTTTCTCAGCTAATAAACCCCCCCTTGTAGCTACAGAGAGGCACGTTTCTGCAGCTCACTTGGCAATGGCGCGCACGCTATAGTCCTGCGGTGAGTAGACCCAAGTGCATTGGCCGTAATCATCCGTCACGTTTATATACCGCACTTCATCCCAAAGGATCCCAGCACATTTCGCAGCAGACCTTGCGCGATGGGATCCATCATCCGGCGTTGAAGCGTGGCCGCATCCTGCCGGGCTGGAGCACGGCAGCTGTCGAACGGGGCTTTATGCCGATGGCTGCGGCCGGGGAGATAGTCCCACAGCCCCTGCGAAACCGCAGGAGAAGTGTGGAGGGGATGATACCCACCTCCAGATCAGAGCTGGGGATCTCAGCCTGCTGCTGGGTCCCGTCCCGCAGCTCTTACTGGTCCTTCAGCTCCCGGCTCCACTCAGGCAGGCTCAGACCTGCTGTAGCTGGTACAGGAGGTACGTCAGCTCCTGCCATAGACAAAAAATGCTGTATTTTCCTGCAGCTTCTGGATTTCTCATGTCTGAAGCAGATAGGCCAATCGATGAGGTTTGACATGGCCACAGCCCAAAGTTGCCTGCCGTGACAACGCTGTTAACGAACAGATTTAATAGCAGCCGTGCGAGTCACTTTATAACCACAGTAATCGCCACGGCGCAGGTGAGTTTCACTTCTTTTGCAAACAGATGATAACTATTCTCCGGTTTCCCCCTTGCACATTGCTTTTCTGCGTGAATGTTTTGGGTGAGATGGCAGGAAGGTTGGTGTCCCCTGACACCGGCCAGAGGTCTGGATGTGTCACCGCTCCCCTCTCGCCTTGCGTCCCCACCCCGGGGCTCTTTCCAAAACACTGTTGTCATCTCAGTTTCTCATTTTCTTCCCACATCTCTGGGCTGTTTGAAGCCCGTCTCCAGTCCTCTCCCTGCTCAGGGATGGCTGGGGCTGTGTCATGTCACTTGTCACCCCCGCTGCAGGTCGCTGGTTTGGGAAATGCACCGGATCGAAGGGGGAAAGGGGGAAAACCACCACGTGCCTCTCACAGCCTGGGCTGGTCCATGGTTAATGTGATCAGACAAGTTATATGGTAACATGCTGGTTATATCCCTGTTAATGCACTCGGGTCCCCAGCGAGTGCTGCAACCCTGCCAGCCAGCTAATGAGCTGCGCTCCTTGCATTATCCGGTGTAATTTTCTTCATATTAATGGGAATAATCTGGTAGTGCTAACACTCTGGGCCAGGATTCGCGTGGTTCTCTCTGCATCCCAGCCGTGGGAGCTCGGGGTGAAAGCGGGGATCCCCGTGCACCCTGCAACTGGGGGGTCCCAAGGGCAAAGCTCTCCGGCCCCTCGCCTGCCCGTGGCTCCTTCCGACGAGTACTGCTCTTTCCATCTTGTAAATGGGATTGTCTTTTAAAATATTTTGAAATCTACTGACAAAAGAAGCACTCTGTCAGAGGTAGATATTATTGATGTTGTTATTATTGCATCTCTCGTCTCCGCTGCAAAGGATGCCTGACCATGCTGACAGCTGCTATTAAGAAAGTTGCACAGCCAGTGTTTCTGGGGATATAATTCTTTCTGAGCAAAGTTAAACACTAAAAGGGGTTATTTCATGAAGTAAAAGCAAGAGCTGTGAAAAAGTTTGTCCGTGACATGCGAATAGTAATCATGTTGTACATTATCTGGAGATAGACCTATTACGAGATCCCTCCGTGCTCTTTACAGATGCGGCAAAACCCGTTTTCCCAATTCTGCAGCTGCAAAGGGTAAACTGGGTGAAACTTTCAAAGTGTTCAGGACAAGCGGGGGGAGAAATGACACTTCTGTTCAAGGAGTTTCTCATGCTACAGGGCTGAGAAACACAAATGGATTATTTTCCCCAATATAGGCAAAGTTTTGAGCACACACAGACCAATACATGGCTTCAGCCCCTTTATGGCTTCAGCGTAAAACCAGGAGATACGTGGTGGCTTGGGCCAGATTTTCTATTAGGTGTTAAAATAGCAGGAGGGTCAGAGAGACAGATGGACCGGAGCAAGCACAGAGCCAGCCTCAAAGCCTGCACCTCTACTCGCTAACTCCTGAGCATCCCTAATAAGCACCCAAATGGACTGTACTGGCACTTGGGTGACTGCCAGGCAAAAAATGGAACAGAAAAGAGCAGGGAAAGGGATTCCTGGCAAGATCCTCTTTCTGAGGATCCTTTCGAGCACCGTTCTGGTTTCCTATGAGCTGAGCAGCAGGGACTAGCCTCGAAGCCTTGTCCCTGTCCCACTGTCACCCAGTGCCTGGGGACAGCCGAGATGTTTCATGCCGGCATCATCGCCCAACTCTTGGCTGTCGCTAGCAGGATCCCGGGCAAGCGGCACAGGCTGCCATCCATTAGCAATTTCCCCAGCGCTGCAATTTATCCCTGTCATTTAGGGTTCATGTGCTATTATTTAGTCTATTTCCAAGATCTTATTACATTTTTTATTCATAGGGAGGTTAGATTTATATATTGAAGATCAATAAAAGGCTCTATCATGGCTACATTATTAATAAGGAATACATTATATGTAGACAGACAGCCCACTCTATTGGATTTACTTAGTAGATATGCTTTTTGGGGGCAATTCTGAAAATTTACTACCTGTTCGATCTCTCTTCCTCTCCTTGTCTCTCCCCGGGCACCCATCCCTCCCTCTTTCTGCACGGGGATAATAACAACTTTATTTAGCAGCATACGTCCTTTGTCCCTGCAGATGACACTGTCGTGCCTCTATCCTCTAACAGCCCCTAAATCTGCGTGAGAGGCAGGCCGTGTGCCGTGGGAAGAGCGTCCTCAGCTCGGTGGCATCATCACCATCGTCTCTTTAGTGTTACGCCACTTTATTCCCTTTCTACTTTACCTGTCGCACCACAGTCGGGTAGGGAACATATCTGTGACCACCTCCAGCACCTAATAGCGATGTCTCTGCCAGAGGTAGGAAATCAAGGCAGTAATGTAAATTAGGAAAATTTAGGATAAAATCAACTGCTGATGCTTGACTGTGGGTAGTGCAACCCCATAGGACAAGCACAGAAACTCGGGCTCCTGCTCCAAACTCTCCTCTCAATTCAGATATTGCGCCTTGTAGCCACCAAGCAGGGAGTCACCATGACGTGCTTTCAACTCTTTTGCCCCATTTTGCGCTTCGCCGTCCTTCTAGCTCACTTCTTGCTGTGATTTATGCAACGGCATCTTCCAGTGGTGTAAAGGGAGGGTGCGTTTGGCTGCCTAAAGAGCTGGGCACGGGCAGAGGCAGTGAGAGCTCTGCACTGCTGGGGTGGGGGAAGGATTTGCCCAAGGTCACCCAGGGAAAGGACAGAAAATCTCCGCAAGTGGCTGCTGAGCCCCATCCCGGAGGTGGGGACAACTCGGCAGCTCCTTGTGCCGGCGAGGGCAGGGCTCGGCGTGGGTGACCCCCGTCCTCCCCAGCCAGATTCCCACGATGCAGCCGCTCATAAATCTAATTCTAATCAGCAGTAATTAACTCTAATCATCATAATTAACAGAGAGTGGGAAAATATTAGCTGGAATAATCAAATCCGATCAGTCTGATGCTGCCTTTGCCTGGGAAACCTGTGGGGGGATAAGTCAACTCATCCGCACTGCACTTGTACCCTGTCAAGGTTTTATGAGTACATGAACCATCAGGCTCATCAGAAATGATTCCAGCTACGGTTCAAGCTCTGACCTCCTTCAGCTAATTACTAGCATGGCAGTTAATCATGGAGAAGCGTTAACAGGTTGGTTCCTCCCTCTGCTTTGGCTGCTGTTTGTGCCGGGCAGGGGATGCTGCATGGGCTGCCGCGAGCTTGTGCGAGCTCTGTGTGCGCTGATTAACACGAGAGAGGCTGGTAGGGAATGCGCAATGGTGCAGGTTCAGTCCTGGGTTGGAAAATCAATAAAATGGATAGAGTCCTTGCATACTGAAAATGGCTTTCCTTCCCCTGGTGCTCTTAGCATTCAGGACCTCTCTGCTCTTAGTCTTGAGCTCATGCATAGAGGAGAGCAAAGAATATTTGGCTCAGAAGGTTTTACAGATCTTTAATTATCATCCCTTCTTGAGATCTTCGTGTGAGCAGTGTCAGGTAAGAGTTACAAGAAGAATATCTAAGATAATACCACAATTACAAAAAGCAGCCTTCGAACACAAATAATACTCTTTACTGATAAAGCACCAGATGTAGTATCTGCCCTTCTTTCGGTGGAGACCCCAAGAATGCTCCGAAGCGGTGGCAGCCCCGCGGGGACCTGTGGACGCAGGTCCAGCTGTGGCGGAGCAGCCTGCGACAGCGGCACATCTGGGGAGCTGGCGGTTCGGATGCTGGAGAGCGTTTCCAGACGTCTGCGGGAAGGCAGAGCTGCCAAATCCCTCCGCAGCTTCGCTCTCCGTAGGGAGCAGAGGGAAATAGTCGCCCAGAGCAGCGTGACGGAAAGCTCTTCTCTGCTGCTCCCCTTGCCTAATGACGGTTTGCTCCTCCAACACCTCAACTGGCACTTTGCTGTGCATTAGCAGCCACGCATTGGCATGATTGATGGCTAATTACTGTCACGGCACAGTATGGCCACAGCTCCTGAACGTTTCCTGCTCTTCTGCACGGTAAAACACACCTCGAGGCTTTGCTCGAGTCCTCGGCGCTTTCCAGACTGTCCTGTGTGAGACTCAGCCCTCAGCGTGGTCGGCTCTGCCTTTGGAAAAAATTTAAAATAACTATCTGTTCTGGTTTTTCCCCAGCTCTTCTGAAATTCATATCTTTCCACTGTGTTCCCCAAAAAAGGCAACCCAGTCGGTCGACAGTAATAGTCTTGCGAAGTTCCAAATCATCTCTCTTCTGCTTGAACTAAACTGTGTCCCTGATCAGAATGAAATCAGGTATTTAGCGACATTAAGTACTTTTAACTACGCTATTTATTATGCTGTGGATTGCGGTTTGTTACAGGATTTCTCAGCCATTATATGATTTTGGAGGGGATTTTTTTTTTTTAGTTCTCTCAGGAGCTTGTAGCACTTAAAATTGTGTTGTATAATAGTTAGTTATAATCATCTAAATTAAATGTGTCTCTGCTGTATGATGCTTTATGTTAATTCCACAGTGCGATAGCAGATGCATAAGCAAGCAAGCTGGAGATGGGCAGGGTAGCTGTGAAAATGTACCGGACCTGACTCTGCTCCTTTAGGGTGTAAATTAGGCGATGCTCCAGCAAGCACGGTGCAGCTACACCAGCTTAAAGCTGGCAAAAGGGAGAGCAGGATGGGACCCACCAGCTGCCCCAGCTGGGGATACGCACAGCAGACCTCCAGGCAGTGATCGTGCCTGCCATTTCACTCAGAGAGCTTTTTTTTAATTATTATTATTATTATTTCCTGGATGGAAAAACTTTTGCATCATGCATCAGCACCGCGCTCACGATGGCTCGGCTCCAAGCCTCCACGTCTCAGGGTCAGGATCGGTCTTCAGATTCCTTACGGATTCTCCACCCTTTCAGAAATCGCCTTTACCCTGTTCTCCTGCAGCCACCGGTCCCTGGGGATGATGTGACAGTGTCCCCAAGGAGGATTGCTCGGCTACGGCAGGGCTGGGGACAGCTCAAGGTGGGTGCAGCGGGGCTGGGCTTGGGGGCTCGCGGAGATGCAATATATATATATATATATAAATGCACGCTCCATTGCTCCTCCATTGTCCTTGCCCCGCTGCTTGCGTCAGTGCCATGGGGGTCCAAAATGCAACGACAGATGGAAAAACCAGCACCTGAAGAGGTGAAATTCTTCTCTGAAATTCAGGGGGTGTTTTGAGGCAGCACAAGGGACCAGAGCCAAGATTCCCAGGGGCATTTCAGAGTCGCACAGCTCCCAGGCACGGAGGCAGCAGCCGGAGATGCCGAGGCACGGCGCGGGGCAGAGCAGACAGGTTAACCAACAGGTTGGAGAGAAATTGGTATGCAAGCTACAGCCAAGGCAGCCTTTATATCAGAGCCTCACAAAGGCAATTCTCAGCAATTGATATAAAAAGGTGTCAGTTCTGGTTTAAGTACTGTATTACCAGCAAAGATTTATCTGCTTCAAAGGCAGGCCTCGTGCCACCAAGGGAATAAACAGCTCTTCTCCTTATCTCTTTTGCATAGCGCAATATTTTCTCAGTTCAACTTTGGCTCAAAAAGGACTTTTTCTTCCACTTTCTTATCCGCACATTGTAATTTAGAGCACATCCCACCCCCCCCCGAACCTCCCTGGCAATCTCCCAGGGAAAACGGCTTCTTGGGATCACTGCGGGGGGGAGCGGAGGGGCGCCTTGTGATGCCGGGGGGGGCTGCAGGAGGGGTGCAGGGGGACAGAGGGGAGGTTTCTGTGGGTGCTGCGGTGGGCAGGGGCTCCTTCCCAGGGATGGAGGCAGCTGGCCCAGAAAACGGCTCCAGCGATGGTAGCAAAGAGGAGGAGACCATTCCCCATCAGCCGGTTTTGGGCAGAAATCCTGCAGGGAAACTGCAAACCACGTCTCTGACCTCCGCCGGGTCACCCTCAACGCAAAGCAATGCCGGCACGCTCCGCTCGCCGGCTGGGATGCGAGGAGCAAGGGATGCGCGGAGCACGGGAGTCATCTCCCCACCTCTTTATTTGCTCAAAAAAAGAAAAGTGGAGGAGCCGGAGCGGCCGAGCAGCCGGTTCAGCTCCGCTCGGTGATGGAGTGGCTGCTTCGCTGCTGCCGGCTCGCTAGCAGGGTGGATAGATCAATAGATAAAACAGTTTTCAGTAGCTCATTTGCCGAGCTGCTGAGTTGGTGCCGTACCTGGAGCTGCATGGGAATGAGCCAGCTCCAGCTCCGGCCCCGGCGCTTCGCTGAGGTCGTGGATGGGGAAAAAAAGGAGAGGTTGCAGGATGCGGCCGGGCTGGGGCTCAGCCCGGGGTCGTGATGGGTGCGGGGCTGAGGTGGCCCATGGTGGATGGGCCCCGCCAGCCCCAGGCGATGCTGCTGCGGAGCTTCCCGTGCTTTTCCAAGTAATTCCAGAGGACCATTTTTAAAATTATGTCTTTAAACATATTTATACAGGCCACATATATTTTACATGCCTGCAACAATGCATTTTATGAAGCATATAAAAAAAGCAGATAGAAATTATCTATTTCTCCTGTACAGCTTGTCTCTTTGGGGGGGGGGAAGAGATAACAAGGACCTATTTCATTTTGCTGTTTGCTGCAGGATGACATGCAATAAATTGAGAGGCCAAGTTTTGAAAAATGCTTCTCTTCCCCCCCCCCTTTTTAATGCCATTCTAAGCTGGAAAGACCCAGCAAACAGAAAACATTATTTGCAGGCTCTCAGCCCAGAGTTCCTTTTGCTCCCCTCTCTTGTTTGCTCACCAAAATGAATGGGCTCTTTCGGCAGCAAGGATCATAACGTTAATCGGAACTAAAGAGCATTGTATTTGCAAAGAATCAAGGATCTTCCCTGTCGCAAACTTTGCAAAATGGTTCTTCGGATATTTGGGAACAATTAGATCAAGCTCAAGCGAAAGCTGCTGCCGGGCGCTGATCGGCAGCTCTCCTCTTCATCTAATATTCAGCATGGATATTTCATTATCAGCCTAATTCATACGCTGCATCCACGGCTGGGTGGTTTTAGAAATTAAACTGTACTTTCACCTCTAACGAATGCAGTCCCTGGCAGGCGGTGAAGTGGAGAGAGGCTGCCACGCTGCTGACTTACTGAGTGGGGTGGGAGGGGGCTGCAGCAGCCGGGGCTGCGCGTGGCTTCACCTTTCATAAGAAAAAATTAATCACATCCAAAGTGATCCGGTGAATGAAGCTAGCAAGCTGTGCAATTACAGCAATGTACAGGAGTTAATTAGTCACTTGCCTTTGCTGCGGAGAGAGCCCTGCGGAGCGGCGGTGTGAGCCGCCGAGAGCCGGAGCCGGCGAGGGTTTGCTGGTGGGGCCGGTGCGTGTTCTGTGTCTCGGGGCTGGGATCAACCAGAAATAATTCAGCTCTTTGGTGATGCTAACCCTGACGTTTGGAGGAGCGATGGGTATGGCCGTGCTGTTAGTGACATGTGGACCCGAGCACGATGGGAACCAGGGGAGGGGAGAGGAGGTCTAGCTGCTCCGACACCCGGGATGCATCGAGATGTTGTGAATTCTGCTTTATGTGCCCACAAAAACCCTTGTCTCCACTATGGGAGGGTTTACAAGCAAATAAATCTGTTGATACTACGAGCCGAAAAACATCAACACCAGGCGTTTGTGCCCGGCCCCAGCTTTACAACGTTGGCAATTAAACTTCTTGTCGGTACGCGGGTTCTCAAAAAGGTTGACAGCATGTTCAGCTAATAGCACTGCTGGTGTTTCTCTGCTGCCTGCAGTAGTTTATGAGCACTTGAAGTGGCACAACCAGAGTCAGGAACATCCTCCCTTCCATGTACCCATCTTCTGAGACACAAGAGCATCCGATTCCTCTCTGGGGCTTCTCAGACGAGAGTTTGTGCGTGATTTAGTGCACAAGCAGCAAAAGGGACTTGCCTCGGAAGCATCGTCCCTACGCGCGCTGTCAATCTGCTGAGTCTGGGATACACCAGGCTCACCAGGCGTGCACGAAACGACTCCCCAGCACAGAAGGACCAGCAACGCTCAAGAAGCATTAACTCACGCTGACAGCACGGTACGAACGACCCGTGTGGGCATTGCCAGCGCAGCGCTTGCCGTACGGCGAGCTCTGCAGTGCGTCCTCAGGGCAACCCCACGGAAAGCCACAAAAGCCTCCAGTTGATCCTTCACAGCTTTTTCCCAGGTGGAAAAAAGAGGACTTAAGTGCGTGGATTGCTCTGCAGCTCTATGTGGGCAAGCAGCAGAGCGGGAGAACCAGGGGCTGCCAGCCAGGGTGGGCAGCAGCCAGGAGGGCAGGATTTGGGCTGTGCTGAGCCCAGGCAGGGCTGGGGGCTCTGGGCAGTGGTGGGGGGGGATGCTGGGAGCAGTGCTGGTGGTGCTGGAGGAGCCTTGCAGGGTCAAGGCGTCCATCAGCAGGCAAACCAGCAAAGCTGGATTCCTATGGAGGTGCCTCTCTTATAGCAGCTCTATCATCATCAAACCCCCAAATCCATGTGATTTGTATCCTTTCGGCACAATTTGTTTGAAACAGGTCGGCAAACTGAACCGTTAGAGGGGAACGCACAGGCACAGGCATGAGCAAGGCTCGTTTCCTTCCGAAACCGGGCTACGAGGGGCCGTGGGTTTCTGATTTCACAGCAAAGCGGTCAAAGGACACAAACCGCGTTGTCCACACATCTGGGAGGGCTCTACGGGTGACATTGGTGTGACTGTCCGCGCTGGGGCCATCTGAGGCCAGGCGAGATGAAGCCAGCACGACATTTTCCACGGATGTTGCGTGCAGGGCTGCGGGTAGGGAGCTCTGCCTGGTGACCAGCACATCTCGTAGGGAAAGGACAAACATTCCACGGGCAACGGGTCTGGCCCCGTGAAAGATGCAGATGCTCTGGCTCGCGTGCGGTTCTGACCCATCTCGGAGAGCTCGGCGCTCGCTTGTCACATACAGCCGGTCCCTGGGAATTTGATGGGTTCGTGCATCACCGTCAGGGCTCCACTTAGCACAGCCGGCTGGTTCCTCTCCATGCAATTACAAATGCAGACGCTGGAGCTGCAGCGGGCAGCGTGCACGGCCGGACCGGGCACCTGCATACAGATCAGCCCCAGAGCAGGAGCGACAGCGCTGGGCGGGTTGACACCTGCTTCACCGGGCTGAGATGCCGGCTGTCGTGGCAGCAGTGGGGACGCTGGTGCGGGGACCTAATTAAGCACTTTATGCATGGGCGGTTGTAATGAAAACCGTATTGCCAAGAGGACTGCTCTTGGCCATGCTCAGGATGCACCAGTCACGAGGGAAATGTTTAAAAAACAAAGGGAAAAGCCCAACGCTTCGCACCGAAGCGTGGCAGGTCTCTCCCACTCTCCTCCTTGCCTCTTGACTATTAAAAAGCATGACAGGTGGAGGTTTCTCTAACCTGCTGAAGTATTTGGCCATCGGCTACCGGAGGCAGGAAAACTTTTGGATTTATTCATGGCCGCCTGTCAGGAGCTGTCATTCCCCATGCTAAGCTACAGCCTGAAGTTTGCTGTGCTATAAATCAGCTCCTCTTGGACATCATAACTCTTCTTTATAGTCTCTTTCCCCCTCATAAATAAACCTCATTCCATATGTATATACTGCAAAAGGCAAGCCTGATTTGCAGCTCCGTGCCGGCTCAGGTGGCATCTCTCTGCCAGCTGACAAAGTGCCTGGGGAATCTCTCCAGCCCGGCTGCAATCCTGTGTGGGATGCATCCCTGTGTGGGATCCCCTGGCCACGGGGACTGGGACCCTCCAAGGAGACCTGGGTGAAGCAAAGATTGGGTTTGTGCTCTTCCCCATCCAAATTCACGTACAGCAGAGCAGGGAGTGGAGCCAGTCACTTGGGAAGTCCCTCAGCCACAAAATCCGCTTTGCACGCAGAGAATAAATGCGTTTACCGAAATTAGGACCAACTGAAGAGACATGTCATTAACGGGAGGGAAAAAAAAGGAGATTTGCAAGAAGCGTGAGCAAATCGAGCAAGGTCTGAGGCTTGTTTTCCCTCCCCCTACACGTTCTCCTGGCGAGGGGATGCAGCAGGGATGGAGATGGCTCCTCAGGAGGACGGCATGGGGAAGGTGGCTGCGGCTTTTGCTCCGCTCCCTTCTCGGCATCCCCTGGCCAGGAGTGGGGACGGAGCAGAGGTCAGCGCTCAGCCTCAGACAAAGACCTTGTTTCAGCCAAAACAGTCGAGCAATTTATGTCCCCCGCTGTCCAAATGAAGAATGGACCCCTCTATTTTTGTCCTCTGGCTGGTATTTTAATGGCAGATTAACAGGAAATAGGTCTAAAGGTGCGATCTGCCTTTTTTTTTTCCCCTTAAAGAGACTGCAGAAGTGCACATTGGCATTTGGTTTCTGCAGTGGGCTTAAAGAAGGCACCAATCAGCGACCCCATCATGAAGCTGGGGCCCAGGGGTTGGAAACAGAGACTTCACCATCACAGCACTTTCTTCTCCCTTTATCGCTCCTACAGGGATGCTGGGATCTCACAGGGATGCCAGAAATGCTGAGACCAGACTCAACCCAAGTGCATGTGGATGCAATTCCCACTGAAGTCAATAAAAGCGGTTCTCATCCAACCTTATCCCAATTTTCTGCTGCACCAGCACCAAATCCAAGGGAAGGGAGACGGAGCAGCCTGTACCCGGAGCACAGCCATGGCGTGCCAGACCAGGAGGCCTTAAATCTCTTTTTTGAACTCCTCCTTTGCACGGCCGTTAGGGATTGCAAGGCTGGGGATGAAGGACACCGCAGGGCGATAAATCCTGCTGGCGGAGCGCTGCCCGTTGGTGCCCGTGCTGCAGAGCAGCCCTCCCGCCCCGCCGAGCGATGGGCTGGCATGGGGCTGACTTACTGCCACTGCCCAGATTATCATTTTGAATGGTTTAAGTTGGTGACATCCGAAGCGGAGAGAAGATTAAGCCCGAGCGGAGCATTTTTTATAATTCCAGCAAGTTTAAGTCAGGGAAAGGCAGGGGATCCCTGGCACTGATGCTGAAGGGGGTGTCGGTATGCTGTGCACCTTGCAGACTCCAAACCCTTTAGTTTTTGAGACCAGAGGACCGGCTTTTCATCATCTCTCCTTGCAAACCCCAGCTGCAGCCCCCTTTGAGACCCGACCAGCGTGGGGCTGGGCAGCAGGCAGCATCGGGCAGGGCGGTGGGAAGGCAGGCAGCGGTCAGGGCTGGTTTCTGGCATAGGCAACTCCCATCTTCTAGCTGCCATCTCCAGTCAAGATAGTTCACACATTATCTGCCTCTTGACTATTAACAAAGCCGTTGGCGTCGGCTGCCGAGAATTACTTAGAAATCATAACGCAGTCTAATCAATACTGCTTTCACCCACCCAGGGAGCTGCTGGGGCGGGAGAGGGCAGCGAACAACATCTGCATCTAAAGCATCCCGCCGCGCAGAGCGGAGCCCTGCAATGTGCTGGCAGCTCGGCCGTGCACGAGGGTGCTGGGGTGGGTGTTCTCCCCCCTCACCCCGAGCTTCCCTGGCAGCCGGGCTGGCCCCAGGCTGAAGCGGAGGTATTTCCTTCCAGGAGAACCCGTTTCTCACCCATTTCTGAGCCTTCAGGTTAGAGGGGATTCAGGGATGTCGCTCTTGACTAAGGATGGATGAAGCGACCAAGAACTTTCCGTCACCGCTGAGCACCGTCTCCTCCTTACCCTGAAGGACCCTGGAGCATCTCTTCCTTATTTGCCCTTTAAAATTAATATCACAATCAAGAGCCTCTCCAGATTTATACCGGTGCGATCTCCGGTCCTGATGCAATGTCACGCAGGTTTATGGAGATGCTGTTGATTTGGACCAGTGATCACAGTGACAAGAGTGCAATGCCAGGAAACTTCCCAGGGCCGCTCCTGATTTACATCCATGATTCCACTTAATCATGAGCACTACCAGTGCAATCCCAGTCAAAGGCAGCTTATATCAATGTGGCAAAAAATTTGCCCTATAAATTATCTTCAGAGCACAAGGATTTCAAGCATGCCTGTCCTAGATTAAGCAGTGTCCTTGTCAGTCTTGAACTAGAGAGGAAATAAATCCCTCTCTCCTTTTTTTTTTTTTTTGCCTGACCTACCTGGCTGGAAAGCCAAGACCTGGCAGGAGACAAACCCTGCCCGCTGCTCCGGCTCCCCGTGCACGTGCCTTGTCTCCATCAGGGTATGCAGAAATATTGCTAGCATCCATTTCATCTCATCAGGAGGGAAACTGAGGCAGGGCGTGAGACAAGGGAGGCTCCAAGGTCCTTTCAGGGCTTGTTGCGGAGTCAGGGAAGGAACCTGAGGAAATAAGAAATGCCCCAGCAGAGCCAGAAATGCCCCCTGAGCTGCAGCGGCCGGTGGTCCCCCTCCTCTGCGGCTGCCAGCATGTGTAATTAAATAATCAATTATCGGTGCGTGGGTTTTACGGGTACATTTACGTCCCTGTTGCAGGCAGGGGACGGCAGGCTGCAGGCAGGAGCGCAGCGCTCTGCCAGATGGGCCATCAAACCCCGCTGCTGGGCGGGCGCGCAGCTCCGCTGCCTTCGCTTTTCTTGTTTGCAATGAATTTACAAATCCTTTAAGTACGGAAAAAACTGAGCCTTCCCCCAGGAGAGACAGATGGCTGCAGAGGCATTAGAAAGGCAGTCAAAGCAGAGGGGTTTGTTGTTGTTGTTGTTGTTTGGTGGTTAATATCTGTGTGCGTGTATCTATGTACATCGGCAAATGATTCATTAGCGTTGGACTCTCCTGCCTCCTTCTTTCGCCTTGGCGAGTGCAGGGGACTGCACGGATCTGGCAGCCAGGCCCTCTTGGCCAAGGGTTTTGCTTTAATCCCACTGGGGAAGGGGTAGGACCGATGCTGGGTCAGAATCTGCTCCTGCATCACCTCCTGTCCCGCTTCCCACCATGCAACTGCTGCAACAGCAGTTTCCAGCCTTGTTCCCAACTGCAAAGCCCTGTGCCGGGGTGGCTAGTTGTCTCTTTAGGGGTTTTAGCCAGAGGTAATGTCCCCTTTCCCGTGGCTGCTCAGGATGCTGCGCTGGGTTTGGGAGGTGATGGGGAGCGGGATGGTCCTGGTACGGCCAGGGGATGCAGCCCCGGGGCGGTCGGTGCTGGCCGATAGCATCCTTCAGCGGGGTGAAGGCATCGCAAGGGAGACTTTGGGAAGGCAGGCACATGCACATTTTTATTTCTTTTTTTTTTTTTTTTTTCTTAAATAGCAGCAGGACTTTTCAAATTCTTAGCGTCGTGAGTCACCTCACATATTAAGAGCCCAGGCAAGAGGGCACTGGGCATGTGTGGGACAGAGATAAATCTGGAGCTCCACGCAGGGACGGCTGGCTGGTTGTTTAGTTATGGCACAGGAATAAATGTCTGCTTTGTGTCAGCTCTTTGCAAGGTCCTCCGATGTCCTTCCGGCTCCAGCTCCGCTGCACATATTCTGTCTCAGGCTGAACAAATACATCCACGGCCAGAAATTGATTTTCTAAAAATGTAATATGCACACAAAAACCAACATGTATAAAATATGTTGGTTTGTGGGGGAACAATTGCACTTCTTTCCTGCCCCCAAAAATCAATTGTAAGAGCGTATGTAAAAATACAATGGCACTAAACTCCAAATAATTAGGTGATTGTGCTAAGCGAACATCTTATTTAAAAATGGCTCAGCAGTACATGGCTGTGAGACACAATCTAATCAGAATGAACCAGGAAATGTAGCAGTTTCCAGGTGAGTAAGCTGAAATGCAGAAGTCATTGTATGAAAGGGAGGGGAAAAAAAATCAGGGATGGAAATGACAAGGGAAGGAAGGGAAAGGAATCAGCTACATAGACAGGAGTAATAGCAGCACATTGCCGTCATTATTTCTGAGCGGAAAGCACAGCAAAAAGAATGAGGGGAAAACATGAAATTAAATCAAATATGATTACTGAACAAATAGAAAAGGACCAGCTCAGGGTTTGGGTGTTTTTATTCAGAGTGTGTTTGGGCAAAGAGGAGTCTGCAGGAGCGGACACAGGGATGGGAGATGCTGGGGGACGTGGGGGGAGCAGGGTGGGGGGGAGCGGGGCTCATGCCTCCATCGAGCCCATCACACCCCACTGCAGCCTCATCCCAGTGCGGCTGCAGCCTCATCCCAGAGCAGATGAGCCCTTCGGGTCGGGCATGAGCAGCAAGAACAGGTGGGAATCTGTTACCCTAAAAAGTGTTTTTTAATCCCGTTTTCATGCAAATGTCATTGCAATAAAGAACAAGGAAGTTCAACACAGGTACCAGGGCATATTTGTTTCTGAATAGATTGCTTTTTGGGAAAAACCACTTTTTCTTTAATTTTTAACTCCCCAGTGCACCAGCTGCTCCTTTAAACACCTCCAGCGCTCGCTGCTCCCATCACCGCTCGAGCAGCTCTCATAATCAACGAGCGCGGGGGCCCTGGGTAGCTTCGGCTCATCCGTCTTTCCCAGCGGCTCGTTCATCACTCGCCCCTCGTCCCCGCTGCTTTTGCCGGTTGTCCCTTGAAGACGGCAGTTAAAGCATCGCTGACGGCCGCCGCGGTGAGGACCGTTGGCAGCAGAGCGTGCCCATGCCACCCTCGCTGCCGGGCTCCACCGAAACACCGGGTTCAGCAGCGTTTTACCTTTCCAGCCACCAGTGCCAGCACTTCCCGGCACGGTGCATCCCCCAAAAGCATCCCGTGACGGGCAACACCCGCAGCCCACTCGCACAGCCAGGATGAGATGCCAGGCCTGTGTTTAGGTCAGGAAAGACGAGCCAAGGGGTGGGGATGGGGCAGTCGGGAGGATGGGATTGATGGAGAGGGACCAGGCAATCGTATTTTCTGGTGCCAGTCCCGAGTGTGGACAAGGTGGCGGGGGACGATGGCTGTGGGCAGGGGGAACTCATCGTCCCACGCTGGAATTTGCCTGCAGGCAGCATGACGGGAAGCATCCTCCTCCTCCCCCTTATCCCTTCTCTCCATAATTTGCCTTTGCTTTCTCATAAAATTTAAATTAGTCAGGCTAGGAGGAGAGCCCCCTCCCCTTCCCTCCCTGCCCCTGTTTTGATCTTTCTGGTGCAGTGCAGCTGTTAACAAAACCTCGGCGTGCTGGAGCCGGCACACAGATGTGGCCACGTACTCCCTCTCGCAGAGAAGCCCTTTGAAGGCAAACAGCGAGTGATGTGAATAGCTAGTGGGGACACGCGTGGCGAGGGCGGGGGGGGGGGCAGCTTTGATCCGAGGTGGGGATGGAGAGCACAGACCCTCAGCCCCGCTCCCCAGGGTAAGGATTCCCAAAATCAGGTGAAAGATGAGCGTGGGAGCCCCGATGCCATGGGGCAAACTGGGGGGGGGGGGGGGGGGGCGCACACAGGGATGCCGTGGGAAACATTCTTGTCCGAATGACAGGCAGCTCCTGGATGGATGCAACGGCTTTCCGATGATGCCACCCAAAATCAGCCCCATCCACAGGGCTGGACACCCGGCCAGGCAAGGTGCAGCAGCCTCATTTCTTTCCCGCTGCCCACACGTCCCTGCTGGGAAAGGACAGGCTTTTAACCCCCCCCTCCCCATCCCACTCCCCCTGCAGCCTGGCTGTGCTGGGAGGCGAACTGGCCAGCCTCACGCCGCTCTGCACCCCGGGCTGCGTTTGTGAAGGTCACTTTTGACCCGTGTTCCCTGCGAACGTGCTGAGTCTCCACCTCATTTCCTATGCATTGAACTTCACAGACCTGGAGGACTCTCCGACAGCAAGGCATGGGGATTTGACCATTATTTTTCCCTTGCCTTCCCCCCCACCTCCCATCTCTCTCCAAGAGAGGATTATGGGTTGCACCTATTAATTTTAGACCTGAAGCACCGAGTGGAACTTTGCTGAGTGTTTTATAACCCGCTTTCTCCCAAATCCCCTCTCTGCCCAGCGCTGCGCTTGTGCCCTTCCCGGCACGGAAGGAGAAACCCATGCGGATGCGGGAGGAGGGTAGGATGCCTGGGGGTGCTGCCTTCGGCGTGGTCCAGGGATGCGGGCGAGGGGCTGTGCCCATGGGATGCCCAGCCTGGGGGGGATACGGGGACCCTGCAGCAATTCAACGGCAGAGCCAGGCTCTCCCGCCAGCTCAGGCTTTTCCTCAAGGAAAGGGGTGCCTGAAGCGGTCTTGCTGATCCCATGCTGTCTGGAAAAGCATGGACAAGACAGGAGCAGATTGCACATCGCTTTGGGAGTCTCTGCCCTCCTGGGAGGGACAGCAGCTCCGCAGAGCCATGCCTTGAAAAACACTCCTTTTGCAGGCGCATAAAGCACAAGCCTCCCTTGCATTAACATGAGCAAATGCTTCTTAATCCCTCCTGGGCTTCGCCTCCCCATCGCTCCCATTCAGACGTGTCTATTAACCTGTTTCTTGCAACCCCCCCCCAGGGGCCGGGTCTGCGTGGGTATCTCTGCCCAGCACCTTGCACGCCGGTCCCGCTGCTGGCCGGGGGCCCTGGATCCCAGCACAGCGTAAATCTTCATAAACCCCGAGCACCGCGGCGCAGCGGCGGTGCGGCCGTGCCAGAGCCCCCTGCCAAAAGCAAACAATGGCTGTGTCACCGTGGTGCAAAATTAATTTGGCAGCTGCCAGGGATTTGGGGCATGGGAAAAGAATGGAGTAGGCATCCCGGGGAGCCCCGGCTGCCCTCACAGCCCCGCCAAGGCTGGGTCCCCCCTTTTCGGCATTTGCAGCAGGGGGGCTGGCTGATGGAAGACGCACGTCCCAGTGCACAGCTGGGCAGCACCAGCCGACCCCCCCCCAAAACCCCTTCATCATCCATGCTCGCACAAGGGGAAAAGCAAGAAAAGGCCTGGGATTTGGTTTTGCAATTGCTTTTAGCTTTTTTAGGGGAATAGCAAATAGGATTTCAGCCGTGATTAAAATGGGAAGTGTTTGGTAGGACCGTCTATAAACCTGGTGATGATGGATTGATTCCACTCCCAAACTTCTACATCCCAAGTCCTGCACCGCGCCGGCAGTGAGCACAGCCACGCGGGGAGGGTTTTATAGAGCGTAAAGGCACAGGCACTGTGAAATAAGGGGAGGTGGGCTGGATTAAAGCAAGCCCTGCTCAAGAGGAGATGCAGGCGTGAACGTGTGTGTGCAAGAGCAGCTGCCAGGGGAAATCTGCTGCCATAAAACCGGGCACTGTCACCGTCACCCTTTGGGCCCCTCCTGCCAGGCAGCTTATTACACACCCCCAAAACTCAATGCATCCCTGAAGTGGGGTGGGAAAGGGAAGGCTCCCAGTGGATTAACCCAGAGCAAGCACAATATCAATGGTGCCACAAGGCTTTTTCATTTATTTATTTTTTATTATATTTTTATATTATTTATTATATTTTATATTATATATTATTATATATTTTATTTTTTTATTATAAATAGCCAAAAGAATTGATCCCAATTCCCCTTTAAATGGGCAAACCATAATATTGATAGTTTGCAACAGATACAAGATGAATTGAACTCCTCCATCAGCCTGCAGAATCTCTTTTAACAGGGGATATATCGAAGCCATAAATTCCTGAAGACAGGATTGCTATGCAATAGCATAATATATCTTCTATTCAATCTTTTATACATTATGTTTTGTCCTGCATTTGGGTAGAAGTATTTATGGACTGGGAGATGTTCCCTGAAGAAGTATCGGCCCTAAGGGTCTCTCCCAGTCACCGTGCTTGGTGGCCTTGGATTATTTGCAGAGATGCTGCAAGGATGCTCGTCTGCGGGGCGGGTGGATGGGCTGGGATTAGACGTTGGTCCAGGCTGTGTTTTCTGAGGCTTCTTTCTGAGGCACTTGATTCAGGCTCAGTATTTGACCTCAAGGACTCCTGGAGCTCCTGCTTCACCAATAAAAAAATAGCTGTATGGCATGAGAGACCCCAGGGCAGCAGCAAGTCCCTGCCTCTCCTCTGCGCCAGCACAGTAGGAGACTTTAAAACTCCTTTTGCTGCATTTTTCTGTGGGTTTCTTTCTCTGCTGTGAATGGGAAAAGCACCAAGGAAATGCACTTTAAATAGGTAAACAAAAAGAGGAATTCTCCTGAATCATACTTTCCTTTCATGTGGCTCTGCCTCAAGGCTTCTGGCTGGTAAAATTAAAGAAATACAATTAAACTGTAGCTGGCTCCCCAGTGCCTCTGTGCAAACTAAGGCAAAATACTACTGGCACACACAGAAAAAGCACCCAGGCCTCCATAACTTAGCTGCTTTAATTTAAGCTTCTATTCACATCCCTGTCAGCAACCAGGAACCGGTCCCATCTGCTGCTACTCTATAGTCTTGCATGAAGTGAGCTGGCGAGTCTCACCTTCATTCCTCACGGGCAGGTGCCAGCAAGCTAAAAATACAGCTAGAAATGACCCTTTTCTTGGCAGCCTCCAGGAAACCTGAAAGCTGCAGCAAGACAAGTCCTGGCGAGGAGCAGTGCTTGCTTTTTCAATGGGAAAGGTGATTTTTGCCACCGGAGCCATCTGGGCACCTGGTAGGCTTTCCGTCCCATGCCACCTCTCAATCATGGTCAAGTCTGTCCCTTAAAAGAAATGTCTCACCGCTCCTGGGACGTCACGGGCTTGGCAGAGGGGATGCAGGGTCTGGGCTGAACGGCTGGAGCTGCGCGGGAGCTCGAGGTGGGATGGAGCTGAGATGAGCTCAGCAGAAAAGAGCATCTCCTCCCTGCAGGAATTTCTGATCTTTTCCTTTATGCTTTTTTTTTCCCCTTTAAAAATTTCCCTTTTTCCAGAAAGAAAAGCAGCCGGTGTACCGACCGTCATCGCTGCCAGGACCCTGATCACCCAAAGCAGTGGAGGGTTTTAGCCCTCCTGATTTTGGGTCCCAGCCCAAGCAGAGACTTAGTGCACTTTGTGTTCACGCATCGGGGCAAAACCAGATAAATCAGAGAGCAATTGGTATGGCTGGTCCCTGTAGGTACCGCCAAGCAGGAATGAGGAAAGTCAGAGGCAAGCAAAGAGCTTCGGAGCCCGGTGCCCTGACTTCTGGAGAGGGTTTTATCTCATTAAAACAAATGAGCAGATGACTGTTGCCTGTGTCGACAGGGGGGACTGCACTTCCCGATTACACTTTATAAACCCCAAGCTGTTTACTGCCGCGGCAGATAAGTGGAGCTTTTAAAAGGAGGAGATACAGTCTGAGGTTTGTGCGTTTAATAGAATTTGTGTGTGTGTGTGTGCGCGCGTGTATGTGTATGTGTGTGTGTGATAACACAATGAGCCCAAACTGCACACAAGGTTGTGGCTTCTGCGTCGCAGAAAGGAGGCAGCAGCCCCCCCATATTCCCCCAGAGGGGTCCAGGGATGGAGCATCCCCCCAGCACCCATCCCTGCCCAGGCAGCCACAGGCGAGACGGTGAAGGCAGGGCAAGAGGGGATCCCCTCTGTAAAGGACTCGAGAGGTTTGTGGGGTTCCCTTAGTCCCTTTGGCCACATCCAGCCTTTTTCTGAAGCTGCTTTCAGGGCTCTAGATGTAATGGTTGCACATAACATAAAGCACATCTTAATCAATGTGAGAGATTCTGCTTAAAACCCAATGATTTTGATCTGGAGCCTGACAACATGGTAATTTATATGCAGTGCAGCATAACCAAAGAGCTTGTTATGCAAACACAGACCACTGATTTGACAAATCTCCTGGAAACAGAATTAATGTCTGTATTCTGTGAAAAGATGTAATTTATTTTAATATTTTAAAGAGAGAAAATTATATATGCATGTATATGTGTGTATAAATAGAGCTAAACAGAAATAAACACATATGCACATGCAGAGTTATATATTTACAAATATTTCGATACAGCTCTGTGAATGTACATGAACTGCAGGGACATGGACGGCTGGATGGATGGGTACTTAGTGGATGCAGATCATCGTATTTCAACTGGTGTCAATGGGATCCCGTTGATTTACTTCAGTTTCAGGCGTGGCCAAAAGCAGGTAGTTAATTAGATCCATACTGATAATCTAGCTGTCCTAAAATGATAGAGAAATGCTGCTGTTACCCAGCGCAGAGTCTGGCCCTCTAACACGGTTGCTGCAGACTTTGTGCCACTGCATTAAACAATAAGATGCTGGATTGGAAATGACCTCCTGATTATCAGTGGCATCTCTCACTGTGTTATTTATGGGCTGCAATAATATTAGTATAATATTATTGTTGTCCTTTTTGCAAACTATGCTTTATTTATGGCAATGGGGTACGAAACACAGTATGCATAATTGAGGTTTTGATGGAATGAAGCATATGTGAGAAATTTCTTAATTTGATTTCAGACACGCACAATGTTCACTACCCAGTCTCCTTATCTTCCCATCTATTTGTCTTTCTCCATATGGACACATCCATTTGTCTATTGCTCTGTTACTTCTGAGACTCCTGCTTCTCCAGGATTTTTTTTTTTCTGTTTATGAAGGAGACAGAAAAGCTGGTGAGAGCACAGACAGGCATGAGAGAGAGCTCTTGCAGGGGAAGGCTGAGCGCAGGAACGGCCAGGAGAAGAAGCTTGGAAGACATGGGGAAGAGAGAGACACCTCCGTGGGGAAAAAAGGGGAAAGGAGCAGAGAAAAAGGATCGTGCAAAGTTTAAAATAACCTTCCGACAGCCTAGGACTTGTGTGTCAATACAGATGCTTATGACCTCTGTCTGTAACCTGCTGCCTCTGGTTTACCGCCCATCCCTCCTGCAGCAGAAGCCAACCAAGCAGCATAGATCACCACCTAGAAGTTTTCTATCATTGGCATCTCTTCCATTAAGGCAGTTTGATTATCATTAGATGTGTATGGGCCTTCTTGCTCTGGCAAGACTCAGTCAATACCCGTAGTCCCTTCCCAGCCCATCGGCTCTGGGGCCGTGGCACAGGCACATCCCGTGGCTGCACCTCGCCGTAACGCCTGTCGATACGGGAGCGCTTCTCTTTCTGAATCAGTAAAAGGGAATCAATGGCCTGGCATTGATCGCACCCCGCGTGGCCTGAGCCCCATCTCTCCTTTGTCCCTGCTCCTCTGACCCCATCCTGATTAATTAAACAAGCAGCCTCCCACACTCCTGCGAATCCCACCCTCCTTGCAAGGTGACGTGTTGCCCGCGGAAGAGTCAGGCCAAGCCTACGCATGGACAGCTACCTATAGGCACTGCTGTCTATACATTGTGTAAGCAGGAGAGGCTGTAGGAAACTAATTAAGCATTCTGTCCTCCTTTTGCCTCAAAGATGCTATGCAAAACCAAAGACTATTGAATGTTCAAGCAGAATTCTTATTAATTTTATGTGGGAGATAGGAGAATAATTGCCTGGAAACCTGGTTTAAAGAATGGAAACAGACTATCTTTTCTTTCTTACTTAATTTGTATTGACTTTTTTATTTTTATTTTTGGGAGATGAAAACATGGAGTGTGATTTTCAATGTTTTAAAATGTGTATTATGTCCCCACTTAAGGACTTGCTGTGAAGTGGGTTAGACTAGGGAAAATGCACTGCCCTGAATACAAGCAAAATAGTACCAATAATAATAATAATAATGCAAATGTCAGGGCTGTCACGGTGCCGTGCACCACAACAGCAAAACGTGGCTTTGCAGAAACGCTCGAGCCGGTGAGAATCGGCTTTGCCAGCCCTAAGCGTGCAGAGCCGGCGTGTCGCACAAGCACACCGCATCAGGGTGCTGAGACCTCCCCCCCCGGGAGAACCGGCCATAAATCTCCCAGAACAGTGCTTTCCTCGCAGGGGAATGAAAAAGTCATTAGCTGGGAAGAGAGGCAGGGCAGGGAGAAAGAAATACCCAGCACGGAACGGGAGGAGGAGGAGGGCAAGAGGGATGGGGAGGCAGGGACCCTGCTCAGCACCTTTGCTGATGCTGCTCGCACCTCCGGTCCCATCACGGCGTCACACAGACTCTCTCGCCCTCTCCATGTTCTCCATGCGGGAAGATTGGCAGTGACCTTTAAATGTCACTTCCAAATGCCAGCCCTAGCTAAGTGGCTACAAAACGCAGTGTTTATGCTCGTTGGCGGGGAGTGATGGGCCTGAACCGCTCCCCTCCTGATGGGAGCGAGACAGGGAGACTGGAAAAAGCAAAGGGCCCCTTGGGCGGTCCAGGACCACCTTCTCCTCCACCCATCATTAGAGAAATGCAGACGGGCCACCCCGTCCCCTCGTCCCTGCCCGCCAGAGACGGCTTGCGTGCACCCAGGTGGGGTTTTCTTTTCCTCCCCTTTGCAGTCGCAGACGGCGTGTTAGCAAACACTCCATCAAAACGGTAACGTGTTTCCGCGTGGGAGATCAAGGGTGGGTAAGAAGGGGCAGGGCTGGCACTTCGTCCCTGAAATAGCCGGGGTGGTTTGCAGGGCTCCGCTCGCAGCCGTGCTGGCGTGGCGCGGCCGGTATCGCAATTTCCAGCTGAGGAGCTGGGGCTGATGCTGCTGCTCAGCGGGCTTGGAAGCATCAGTAGTTCGGGTCACCTTCCCAGTGCAGAAACTGGGGTTCCCCCAGCACCAGGGGGGGCTGGCGAGGCTGGGTTTCCACCCTGCCAGGGATTGCTGACCCCTGGCATGCAGCAAGTCAAACAGCAGCATGATTTTTTCCCTGCTTCTTGATCACTTTTAATTAATTAAAATGAATTAGCAAATCACACCAGGAAAAAAAACAAACCCACAAACCCAATATTGTATTTCAAATGCATTGCAGCGTTCTTTCCATGTTCCTGAGCGTACGTCTCGAATTAGACCCAGACAGTTACTGGGGGAGAAAATCATTCAAGACTTTTGTTTTCAATTGATTTGAAGTTTGGGTGAACAAGCTGTTCCCACACGGGTTCCATCTGATCCCCATTAAAGTCTGTGTGTGTCCCCCTTCCCGCAGCGCACTCCGGGCCAGCTGGCCAGTCCAAAATAAACCTGGCACGCAGTACTTTTATGGTCAAATAAAATAAAGTTACCGGAGTCACTGCTGCAATCGCTGTCACGCTGGAACCATCAGCATTACCCGGAGTGAGATAGCTATCCAGAGGAAAGCGAGAGGCTTTGGCTACACAAATTGTATTTCCCTAGGCAGCGGATTAATTAAAACTATCAAGTGTTCCCAGCTTTTTGAAATTAACTTTGAAAGTGTTCGGATAAAAAAAGTGGGAAATAAGAAAAAAAGCCTGAACAATTTTTTTTGTTCTTTTTCTTCTCCCTTGAGTGCAGGGAAAGAGGAGAAAAAGGTGGATTTTCTTTTTTTTTTTTCCCCCCAGACCATTTGCAGTGCAGGAGGCACGCATGGCCCACGGGGAGCTGGTCCTTAATTGCGATGCTAAACCGGGGTTTACCACGGACCTTGGGCCAAACATCCCTTCTGTTAAATTTTTGTTTGGGGGGGGCTGCTTGGCTTTCTTGAGGTGGTTCCTCTGGTTTTTTCTTCCATCTCTGGGCGGAGGTGTCCCCTCTCCATCCCAGCCCAGTGGCAAGGACCAGGCTCTGCGCTCCAAGGTGCCGTGCTCAGGCACGATGGAAATCCCAGGGGGAAAAACACTGGGATGCAGCAGACGACACCTGATATAAACAAGAGGAGATGGGGAAATAAAAAGGCAGAGGGAAAAAACCCACCCGACAGCCTGTGTACAAGACATTAGGGACTATCACGAAGAATCATATTCAGCGCGGGATGAAGAGGCTGCACCAAATATACAGGAGCTGGCTGCCGGCGGGGATGGCTTCGTGATCTAAGAGAGCAATTGGGAAGACGGTGCCTCGTTCCCGCAGGACGGAGGTTTATTTCTCAGCAGGTTCAGCCGTGTGGTAGGTAAATTATTCTCAGCCATACTTCCTCAGGTCTTATTTCATGGCCCAGCGATGATTGTGCTGCTGATCTTCCAAAGGGGGTTGTTCTGGGCTGGAGAGGCCTTATAAATAAGGGCGTCGAAACCTTCCAGAAGAGACAATAGCTAAACACACCATATAGGAATCCTGTCTTATGACATATGGGGTAAAATACAGCCAAAAAGCCCTGGAAAAGGAACATTTCACTGTGCACCAGTTCCTCGGTGTTGGCAAAGAGGAGCAGGCGATGCTAACCCAGCCAGGCAGAGCAGTGCGCCTGATAAAGGCGAGATATTTGCAGGAACAATCCCCACCAGGTTGAAAGCAAACGTTTACGACAGTGCTGGACTCTTCTTTCTGCCAGTGCCAATCTAGGTTAGCATCAGGGGCTCGCTGGGGCTGTCCCAGTTTTAATCAGGCTCCTGCCCTTCTGCTGAGCTCCTTTCCCAGAGCAGAGCTGGCCGGGAGCAGAGGACGCACGGCTCCTGCCTTATCCGATGAAACAGGGCTGGTTTCCACATGTGACTCCTTCCCGGCGAGGCCAGAACATCGCCGTGTTTGCCGGCATCGTGGCAGCTTCTTCACGAGCGGTGCTGCGAGCTCCCCGCTGCCAATGCAAGCTCCCCAGCAGCGCTGCAATCTCCCCAGTGACTCTGCAAGCTCCCCAACAGTGCCGCTCCGCTCCGCAGCCCTTGCTTTTCCCCAAATGTCACCATTTCTGTCTTTCGGGACAGGACAGCCCCCCCTCCAACATCGCACCGATGTCCCCCCTCTGTCCCTCTTGCAGAGCTGCCTGCGCTCCCTGCCCGGGGGACTCCTGCCCGTACCATCACCGACATGCTGAAACTTCCCTTGTTTTGACATGCACCATTTCACGATCTTCAATAAAACATGCTGGGAGCGGAAGGAGCAGACCTGGGATCCCAAAGGGTCCTGGATCAAACCTAATTACTCTTCAAATGACTTCTAATCATCTCTCCAGCTCCGTTCCCCACAGCATCCAGTGCTCCGGCAGCTGTGGAGCTGAAAGGAGGAAACAAATGCAAAACAAATCATTAGGAAACGACAAGCCCCAAATCTGCCCAACCCAAGTAGACAAAAAGCAGCTCAGGGTTTCTGCAGGATGGCTTGGCCTGCCTTCTGCATCTCAGCGGGGCTCTCGGCAGATCTTGGCTGCCCGGAGAGAGGTTTCGTCTTCCCCTCGCTGCCTCTCCGCACCTTATCGTCAGGCTCAGACGAGCTGCTTTGGCTGCGAAGGCTGCAGAGTCGCTAATCCTGGCTCACCCAGGGATGGTGGGAGCGGAGGCAGCGGCTCAGAGGGTTCATCCTGATTTCTTCCCCCTCCTCCGCCCCCGCCATCTCCCCTCTCAGGCTTCCCCTTTATGCCATCCATGTGCCGTGGGCTTTTAGGGGACACCAGCACCCTCTGTCTGAAGCCCCAGGGGAACGGGTTTTCCCTGGTCCAGGTTTGGCGTAACTCAGCTTGTAAAAGCTGTCCTCCCAGTTCTCCCAGTGGAGGAGGGAGTGCCCGGGTCTCGAGGAGAGATCTGTCCTCCAGCTCGGTGACCGCAGTCCCCACGGTCCCTTAGGATGCTCGGGCACACAGACTGGAGACTGGCCGCAAATGTCTCCTGTTCCCAATCACTCCCTTTCCATTAGTTTAAAAAAAAAAATAATATAAAAATCAATCATATGCTTTTTATTTGCTATTTTTTCCCTCCGCTGCAGCAAGCCTTCGCCAAGAACAAACATCCCATTCTGGCTGCTGGCACTGAGGCTGCTTTCTCCATCCCAGCTGGCTGGAGGGGTGGGATGGATGTGGCCAGAAGGGCTGTGGGATGGGGCAGCGATGGGGCTGGGGTGATATGGGACCGGGGTGGCACGGGGCTGGGAAGAGCCTGCGATGGGGCAGCAGGGACCGCGCTGATTAACGCTGTGACATGAGATGTAAAACACAACATTAGCACAAAACCTGCTCGAGTGCATTCTCCCAATTACCTCGGAATTATAATTATGCTGGCCCTTAATATCCCCACATCCGAGTAATTACAGCCGGCTTACCAGCCTCCAGCCGCGATCTGATATTAACTTTTAATCACCTCGCCTTTGTGCTGGGGAAGGGACAGCCACGGCGAGCTGTCCGTGTTAGGGACAGTTCATCAGCTTCCCAAACACAGCGAGGGACAGGGATACAGGGAAAGGAGCTGGACCCTGCTTCCCTTCCAGGGAAGCCTTTGGTGGCCAAGGGCAGCGGTGTCCTGCTGTCCCCATCGGTCCCTGTCCTCCCTCGGGCTCCATCGCCGCAGCGTTTGCATCCCAGGCATCACCACCACCTCTCTCCCAGCCCCGAACCCTCCTGTGCCGGTCCGAGGGGAGCGGAGAGGCAAAAGTCCCTTAGCCCTGCCTGATTTGCCACAGAGGAAAACGTTCAAATCCCAGAGGAGCTGAGCGGAGGTTAAAGCCAAGCCCCCACCCGTGCCCACCTGCCAGGGGGAATAGCTGGAACACGGGCACCCAGCTGCAAACAGCATCAGGATTACAGGGAAAAGATAAAATTAACAGCAGGGACCGAGAGAGAAAAGAGGGGAAAAAAAAGAAAGAAAAAAAGCCCCCTCAGATAGTGCAAAATATTCTCCCTAGAGGACCGATTTCAAAGAAATTTTTAATTAACTGTGCATTTCACTGGAGCTTAGCAGCAGAATTATTGTACATTAAATAAATACCAGTTGATTATTAAGAACATATTTACTGAGCCTTAAGTACCGCAGGTCACAGATGTAGGCCTCTGTTCAGTACAGTTGTTTCAGAGTAATCAGTTATTTATTTTACACTGTCTTTTGCTGCAGGGAAGGGGAGCAAGCCTGGGGGGCAGAGGCATCCCCGACCCCAGGAAACCTGCTCCCCAAGTGGGGATGACCACAAGGCACAGGGGACAGGGATGGAAAAGGTTTTTCTTTCTCCCTTTCCCCTTCCACCTCTGCCATAAGGAAAAGCCACCTTTACTGTGCATATTTATCGGAGCTGTAATAAATGAGGGTCCGAGCCTTTTCCCCCGATGATTGATGGACACGGGGATTAGTTTAAGCACAAGGGGAAGCTAAGTGGTCTGGCTCGGACCACAGCACATTCATCAAGTCGACAGGCAGAGCACGGGTCTTACTCCTGCCTTTGCTGGGAACCTTTATTTTTAAAAAAAAAAAAAAGAGCACTTTGGATTTTATTAGAGTAAATATACATAAATGAACCAGTGCTCGTCTTTATCCAAGTTAACAGCAAACAGCCATAAGCTGGGCTCGGTTCACGTCGCAAAAGACAGTGTGTAAATGATTAACGGCAGCAATGCCTGCCCAAAACGAGCCACCTGCCCACCTTCCTAGGCATCCCCATCATATCGAAGCCGTCAGCAGAGGAATGGGGCCAAAACCACCCTCTTTGCCCCAGAAAGGGACTGTAGAGGTGGCTCCGAGCACAGATGCGGGAATCCAGATGTGTCTCCTTCAGGTTGACCTGTTGTCCCAGCGGGGCCCGACCGCCCAGGGCAAAACCCATGAGAGCCCCTGGGCGACAGCAGAAAACAAAATCCAGATTTTGTGGCTCCCAGCCATGTCCTCTTAAAAATAAATTCATAGCTCCTGTCTGCCTGGGCCATCATTTCGCAAGGTTTATGCACAAACCGCATACAAGTAGACTGGAAACATAAAATTATATAGGGCAGTTAATTGAAAAACTGCCTGCGCCGCATGCAATAATTGACATTAAGTGTTGTTTGGAGCAGGAAATCGCTCGATATTAAACAGGCTCGGTGGTACCGTAACAGAGCTGATCTGCTCCGGGGCCAATCCAGCACCCGCAGAAACCAGGAGGAGCTGTTCTGCTGCTGGGATTCAGGTGGAAAATAAAGTTTCCATGAAGCAGGAGTTTCCGTGGAGGGTGTTGATGCTACGCAGGTCCCGCGACATGTACTGAACAGGATAACGAGGCAGGCCCGACGGCCGGGAAGAGAGTCGTAACTTCAAGTGGTGGTTTAAATCAGTGCAAGGAAAGATAGCTAACGAGATTTTTATTTATCTTTTTATTTTTTAAGTAAAGAGAGTAATGTTTTGCAGTCCCCTGTATTTCCTACAGGATTTTAACCATTCACTGAGGTCAGCTGAGTTATTTCCCTTCCAGTAACTATCCCATGAAGGGCCCCACGGTCCCAGTCAAGTCAGGCAGAGGCTGTACGTGCACTGCACGAGATGATCGCTATCAGACGAGGAAAAAATTAGGAGGGGAAAGACCGAGCAAAGGGCTTGTGGTTGCTTGGTCAAAGACAACCCACAAGGCTGTAGAGCCCCGGTTGAATTTCTGCCGCAGTTATCACCAGGGTATCGATGCGGTAGGAATAACCCCGTCCCCCTGCTAGACCCCCGTTGTGGGGGTCACCAGGGACCCCAAATCCCGCTCCCTTGCTCTGATGACAAGCAGCGTTTGCTCCTGGGTTTGGGTTGTGCTTTCTCTCAGCTGGGACTAAGAAACAAGATTTGGAAGTCTCTGACTCAGGAGCCAGGTTTTATCGTGCTGGTCGCGTCACCCACTGCCTTATTAGCAGCATCAAGCAACCGTAATTTATAGACACTTTTCCAAAGGGGAATTATCAATATATTTATTTTGCTGCTGATGTATAGCTGAGCTGTGCATAAGGGTTTACTAAGCCTTGCCAATTTTCTATCATCTCTACGATCTATAGGTTTTTCCCATACAAGTATTTAGCCCTGTCTCAGAATAGATTTTTTACTATCAAAACTCCTTTCAGACCCTTCAGCTCCCTGAGGACACGGGTGCTTTCACTGCTACAGCTGGGCTCCTGCAATCCGTCGGTCAGGGGTGACTGGCTTGTTCAGGAGACGTTGCAATATGGGCAGAAAATATTAGCTTAATACCTTCAAGCACTGGATTGAACGTGGTGTAGCACATTTCATAAAGACACCTTTGCTGTCATCTTTCAAAAGGGGAAACCAAAGCCACACTGTAGAGTCCTAGAAAAGGGCAGGGGAACCACAGGAGCTCTGCTAACCCCGAAATTTTGGCTGCCTCCTCCAGCCAAGGATGCTCCCCAGCCTGCAGGACCCTGCTGCATCCCAAAGCTCCCGGAGCATCCTAGAGCTCAGCCCAGCCCCGATCCTCAGCATCTCCGAGCACACCCTGCTCTGGCTGTGCCCGTAGGGAGAGAAAGAGCCCACCCTTGTGCCAAAATCGTCAATCAAAGCAGCATCCCACTGATTTCTCCTTTGGGTGGGGGGCCCAAGGGCTGGTTGAGTTAAGGCAAGGAGGAAGAGTGCACAAACCGAGAGCCACCCGAGCTTGCTCATTTATTTGGGCAATGATAGTTTAGCTTTAAATATTTATAGTGCTTCCTAATGTACTAGTAAGTGTACTGTAGTATATTCTGCAAAGACATTGAGCCTCTGTGAGCTCACTGCAAATATCATTGTCTCTTCGCTGCTAAATCTTTGATGAGGATCGAGGAAGAAGGTGGATTCGCGTGTGAGTGTGTGTTGACAAGTGATGGGAGTATGGAAGGAAATATCCTAAAGACCAGACCCCTCTCTTCAAGGTTTGGGAGCGTGGGGCTCTGCCCCTGCCAAGTCCCTCCCCGAGTGGAAGCCGCTCTCCTGTGGAACCCTGTGATTGATGATGAGTCCGGCCGGAGCTCGTGGGGAGGAAGACTCTGTCCTACAGCCACCGGCTCCGATACTAAAGGCCAGAGGAGAGAGGTGGGAGGCAGCCAGCGATACCTACTTGTCACCTCGGCTGCTCAGCACCCGGACCGGGCTGGAACCCTGGGGACACGGAGCCTTGTCCCCCTGCCCCTCCGGCTGGCTTTGATTCACTGGCGCCTTGCCCCCGAGACCCAGCGCTCTCATTTCACTTGTGATGCAAGGCCAGGATTTATTTGGGAAAGGGCCTGACCTGCCTCTGTTTAAAGGGTTTCTTACACTGACAGGCATGGGCTGCCAGACGGACATCCTCAGCCTCTCTTCAGAGCAGCTGAAAGGGGAAATTATTTAATCAGGGACTATTTAAACTGCAGGGCGGACTTCATTTACCATTACGGCATGACATAAAAGTTTAACAGCTTTCACAAAAAAAAAAAAAAAAACCACCCTACAATCCACTTTTTCCGCCCCTTCAAGTTCTTGTAATAAATCTGCAAATAGGGAATTTATCATCTCTCGGTAAACGCGTCCCTTCCCCGCCGGCTTCGGGGAAATCCCTCGCTCCGGGTGCAGCTCATACCGTGCAGCCGTGCTGCTGGGGACCGAGGTGTCCCCGCTGCCTGGGGACACCCTGCCAGCCCCAGCCCTGCTCGGGGCACGGGGAAGCATCTTCCCCACCATGTGCTACACATCCCGGCCGGCACAGCCCCGCCGCGTCAATGGAAAGACTCGCTATTGATTTCCGACGCTCCTTGGATGCTCTCCAAAGCACGGGGAGCGCAGCCCTAAACCTTCAGCCCGGCCTAAGTGATTGTTAATAATAAATCAATAATGATAATATAATCCTGCAGGGCAGTTTTGCTATCGGAGGCATCTTATTAATAGGAAGCAAACAATTAGACCCTGACATCCCGGCGAGAGGGAGGCTTTGAAGTGCAAAGAGGTGCTGCAGGGTGAGGCGATGCGGGACCGTTCGGGCGGCTGGTCCTCACCAGTGCCTGGAGCTGAGTCCTTCTGGGGGGGTCCCTGCAGCCCCCCCAGCCGCTCCAGTACCCTTTCTGCAAAGCAGCTGTAATCCCCAAAGGATTATAATCTCCCCCACGGGAGAAGAGCGAGGCATTGCCTTCCACTGTTCGCAGAGAGCTGAGACCGGGAAATAATTCACAGATCATCACACAGGTGGGTGCAAAGCTCAGCGGGGCTCAGAGCCCCCCCCGGCAAGCAGCCTTTAAGCTGGGATGGTGAAGGGTCCCCTCGCTGCCCACGGCTGCTCTGCTCGGCTCCGAGCCCGTCCTCGTCCCTCTCCCACTGCTCGGCGCCTGACGCGGCTGCATAATCAACCCAGCGAGGAACACAGGCAATTTTGCAGGGGAAATAAAAATGTATCTATAATTAATGATCCTCCAAGAACACACGGCCCCTTATTAATGTAGCAATTTGGTGAAACATAATTTATGAGACACTGAGCTTAATCATAGACAAGATCCCAAGTCAGACGCCCGGGAAGGGAGGGAAAGGGGAGTCGCCTGCTGTGATTGCACGTTCAAAGGACACTTGTAACATCCAGCTCTCCTGGCAGGAACAAATCCCCTCATGATATGGCTGGAGATAACCCAAGATGGGCCTGATGCAAGGGAAGGGGGAAGAAAGCAAATCCAAGCGGGCAGACAATCCATTTACAAACATCCTTTCCACAGGCACTGTGCTAATTATAAAATCAATAGACCCAAATCTGCTCTGCCAAACTGCTCTCCTCCGTTCCTGGGCCACGGAGGGAGGCAGGACTTTCCCAGGGTGGCCCAGGAGGTCCCCACATCCCCTGGAAATGGCCCTTCTTCTCAACCCGCTGTAGGACAAGTCCGGAGCAACAGGTTAGAACTTTTATAGAAGGTACCTGCGTGAATCTGGAGGATGAAGCCACCCGCATGCGTGCTGTGGGGCTTGAGGCTGGGCACGGCAGTGAGAAATTCGGCGATCCCATTTAACCTGGGTTTCTGCACGGAGGTTTCTAGTAGGATAGCATTTCCACAGGTTTCTGTGGGAAATACCTATTTCCAGGGAAAACAGAAAAACTGAAATACCGACTCGGTTCTGGTTACCCGCGCCTGAAAACACATTCATGCAGATTTTGATTTTCAGGTTTCCAGTGAAAACCCTCGGCATATGTTGAGCAGCATATGCAATGCGGAGTGGGGGCGGGCAGCAGGCGAGAAGATATTCCCAGTCAGCACTGGAAAGAGCCCAATGCAAAACCATTCGGAAACATCAGTAGCTTTTGCAAAATCATGTTCTCATTTCCCGTTCCTTCACCAGCCCTGGCTTTGGATGCTCAGCACTTCTGAAAAGCAATCCAAGCTGTGATGCCACATGCTCGCTCCAGAGCTGCCAGAGTCCCTCTTCCCCGTGTGAACAGCAACTATCTTTTATCTGGGAGCTATTAACAATTAAACAAATGATGCTCCCTTATTTATTTTTTGCCTTGCAAAAGCTCCTAGAGACCCCAGGCGTAAGCCAAGGCCCACGGCTCGGAGAAGCGGCTTTAAGGCGACGCTGTCTGTATTTAGCACATGCAGCATAGCAAGATATCTGATGGAAACACATGTTTCTCTTGCAACAGCCCCCTCTGCGCAGCATCTCTCTGCTTGTTCTGTGGTTTAAATTAATTTTAAAAGGGATAAAAAAACCTCATGCGCACGTGGGAAACTGCATGCAAAGTGGTTTTTACTGGATATTTCGCAGAGTATGAATGATCAGGGCAGAGCAGTAATAGCAGCTCCAGGAGGTCTCCCCGAGGTGCGTTCCTCTCGGGCGGTGCGGGCTGAGAGCCGCACACAGCTTCATCCTCACCATCATTTCCCAAGGAGTAGGTCGTGAAATCCTTGAGTAGCCTTGGATTTGTCCCATCTTTTTGCCCGTGGATTTGAAAGCTCATTACACGGGGTAAGCGGCGAGGCCTGACAGCCTTTCGGGGAGGAGGAGAGCAAGCGAGAGCAGGATAATGCCACCACCACGATCCCCAAAAGCCAGCCCGGCGGCTTCACGCACACGAGGACAGCCGAGCCACGAGCAGGGGGATGCTCACGCCTGCCCACCGCCCACCTCCGCAGCAGAGCCCCCGCTCAGCTAAAGCCCCCGCAGGCACCGGCTCAACCAGCTTCTTTAAATCATGCTCCAGTCTGATAAGCATTTGAGAGCCTTTAAAATGATAATTGCACAGCACGGGATAAAGCGCAGCAGCCGCCATGTGAATATTCATGAGCAGGGGACCAAGGATGCCGCCGCTTTCAAAGGGATGCGGGTGGTACACCTCTGCCAGCAACCCCAGCGGGAGCCGGCCCCGTACGGCATCGCTGCCCCTCCGGAGCACCTTGGGAAACAGTATTCCCCATTAATTTACCTTTCTGATCTCCGTTAGCCCCCCAAACCCCTTTGTTAGCACCCGGACTCCCAGCGTTTGAGGAGCAAGAGGCAGGATCCCAGACAAACTGTGCCGAAGCTGGCAATGCTCGGAAAACCCGGGTAGGTCCTACTGTTTGCTGCCAAGTGCAGCTTATAAACACCTGTATGCTCCAGCCATCGCTCTGCCAGCACCGCAGAGAAAAGAGCAGCTAATTAAACCCATCCTCGCTGCCGCTGACCCCGCTGACGTCGCTCTGAGGGCTTTGACATCCATAAAGAAAAGGGACCACGAAATCAATTATCCCAAAGTCTGCGATGAGGGGCCTCCAGGAGCCGGCAGTCAGCGCTTGGATTGCCAAGGGGCCATCTGCACACCGCAGCTGGCCCCCAAAGGCTGCAAAATGTGCTTTCGGGATAGTTTAATTATTATGATTTATGTCGCCTTCAATTGATTGAGTCCCCAGAGCTTCAGGAATCTATCAGAGGGAACGGGTAGCATCGACCCTTCGTTTTAAACCTGCACCGGAATCCCAGGCACTCGGGCAATGGTTAATAAGCAAATATCTTGCTCGTAAATACGGCCAGCGTGTGCCTGGGTGTGCAAAAGGCAGGCAGTGGGAAGGAGGATCAGGGACTTTGCTACCCCAACCCTGCATGGGGCTGGTGTTCCCATCCCAGATCCGAGCGTGATCCGCCGAAACAGCCCGAGTGGATGGGTTAAGAGCTAAGCAGCCAAAAGCACTGATCTGCCGTAAAATCAACCAAGCCTATAGCAAGACAAAGCGAAGCAAAGTCCTTGAGAGCTAATGAAAAGGGAGGATTTTGTATCTTAGCATAAGCAGATGAGCTGCCAGCAGGTCCCGGCTGTCCCCTGTCATGGCAGCCCCACTGCGGAGCAGCACTGGACGGCACTGGGACACCAGGAGCACAGTCCCATTTGCTATGGGAAGAGCATCCTGCGGGTGCTCTTCATCTTTCACCCGGCTCCAGCTCCACTCCAGAGCACCAAGCTCTTTTTTTGTTGTTGTTAGTGGCGGTTTGGTTGAGTTTCCCCTCTCTCTTGATCCTAATAAAAATTAAGTGAAAGCGAAATGAAAGCAAAAAGCTTTGCAGGGTGAGGATGGAGCAAGGCAATTAGTTTGTGCTCTTGAAAATTATTCACTAATTGTGCAAGGAGTTGTGTACAAAAAGGGAACTAATAAAAGAGATTTAATTTGATTCTGGGAAGGGAAGGAGAGCGGAACGAGCAGCAGAATGCAGCTGAGTGCTAATGGGCTCTGCTGGTGCTCGGCTCGTCCCTGAGCAGGTACTGCCTTGCAAATGTGGAATTGAATCAACTGACTTTGGGGCTCTGAGCAAATCACCTGTGACTCCACAACTGCCTTCTCCCCAGGGACCCTCGGCGACTCCTGGGCTGTGGGAGAACCTTTGGGGCAACGTGGAGCTGACCTCCGGCACGTAGCAATGATGCCCCCTCACTCCAGGGATCACTGGCAATGCCCTGATTTTGCAGATGGGGAAACTGAGGCACGCGGACATGATGCAGAGTAGCACCCAGATCTGCACGGCCCTGTGCCTGCTGGGCTGGTTAGGGTGGGGGTGAGAGACGGGTGTGCAAACACCTGAACCCCCAAGCCTGCTACATGTAGCTGGGGGTGGCTTTGCATCCTGGATTTGGATTTTCTGGGAACTTCCTCCCCACCGAGCAAGGGGCTGAGACATGGGGACAAAAGCCTATCCAGAAAATATCCCTGGGATGCTCAGGGAGTACAGCAGGTACCGCTGGCACGTGGATGCCCGTGCCGGAGGTCTTGCCCGTGGCACCAGCTAGTTCTGCAGGGTTTCTTTGGCTCTGCGTGGAGGAGGGAAAGCAAAACTTCAGTAAGGAAAAAAGTGCCTGAGGGGAACCAAAGGCCCCTTTGGCAATGAGCTGTGAGGCAGAGCCTGAACATAATAAAAGATCTGGGATTTTTCTGGAAAATGCTCTGAGAGCGAGCTCGGTGCTCTTGGGAGGAGGAGGGCTCCTGCGAGCGCGGGGCAACAGGTTTTTGGGTGGCCATGGGGAAAATTTCCCCCAACTTCTTTGGGGCTGGGACTGTGATTGTCCTCAGAGTCCCCCCACGTGTCCAACACCAGCTCCTTGAAGCCCCTTCGCTCCCAAAAAATCACATCCCAAAGCTGACATCTCCAGGATCAGCTCTTTAGGCAGCAAATAAGCTGGCTGCGGTATCCAAGAGTGCATCTGTATTGCTCCTCAGTTTTTAGCAATCACCTCCAAAGCCTTGGCAGAACCACTACGGATTTTGCAGCAGAAATACTGCATCGGTCCGCACTACAGGAAAAAAAAAAACGAGGGAAGGCAGCGCTCGAGCCTCAGCGCCTGTGCGCGTATGTGTGCACGCTTCCATGTGCTGCTAACCGCTTGCCATCGCGCCCTTCCCTCCTTCACTCGTCTGGCTCCTCCATCCTCAGCTCCCCCCTCTCCAGCACCTCGGCAGCCAGGAAAACACCCCCGGCCGCGGGCTGGCACTTGCTTTCGGCACCCAGCATGGTTCTGGCTGGCACGGCTGGCTGCGGCTCGCCAGCTGCACCGGCAAACCCTCGCGGGCAGGCAGCACCGAAACAGCCTTTTTGCTGGCAGATGCTTCTCCCAGCCAGCTATAATGCCCCGCTGGGAAAAGCTGAACCTTCACCTGAGAGCCTTTCTGCCTTTCCCGGATCCAGACATGCCAATTAATTTGCCTTTGCTCTGATACATTAAACACATACTCGTTATGGATGAGTTCTGGGATATTATTATTATTATTATTCCTTAAATCATAGCACCAAGATAACAGCCGACACGCAGCATCGCTGGCTCCGTAAGCATTGCACACGCTGGTGCACGCTTCTTTATTTGCAGTGCTCCTTCACCCCTAAAGTCCTGTCCTAACCAGTATGGGACTAAGCATAAACCCTGCAAGGGACCCTCCCCTGGGTGTCTTTTTGTTTTTTCTGGCCTCTTCCTCAAATATTTAGAGAAGGATTTTCAGACAGCTGTGCTACAGCATGGACATAGCGCTTGCTGCAGCAGGGGCATAAAAATTACCCCTGCTCTGGGCAACACAGGGCAGCGACCAAGAGGTCATACTAGTGCCTGAAACGCAGGTGCCTGTGCCCTGGGAAACAGCCCGCTGAGCTCAGAGGGAATGGAAATGTCTGGTGAAAAACACAGAGAATCAAAAAAAGAGTCGAGATCAATAAAAATGTTTCATTTCAACTCTTTCTGATGGATCGGAGTGCATGGGGAGGGCTGCCTGATGGATGGGTATATCTGGAAGGCAGCTCGATGGATAGGATTCCCTAAATGAAGTTGCGTGCATTTCAGGTGATTATTTTTTTTTTATGACACTTTTGTTTCTACTACTTGTACGTCCATAACAGTCAGGGCACAGCGACAGTAAAGATCCGGACAGGGATGCGGCGCGAGCCTGATGCAACGCACACACATGAAAACAGGCACCCAGGAGCAGCCGTGCTCTATTTTATTGCTTTTCCTTGAAGGTTAACTTTGTGATTATATTAATCTTGGTCTCTTTGGTGGGGGTAATCTGCAGCCGATGGAAGGGTACTCTTGTGCAATTCCTGTCTTCAACCCAGAGCCCTCGGGGAGATTTAGCAGCTTCCCTCTCTCTGGTGTCTGATCTCTGGACCGTTTGGTAACTCCAAATCTAATCTGGTGACCTCCAGGGACATGCAAAAAGTGTTTCTGTGTTTGGACAGCAATGACATTAATCTCCGAGATAGTTAATTACATGCTTGTTGGGCTTGCTTTGTGCAGTAATGGCATGGATGTTATGCTTCTTTTAAAGTGAAGCCACTCAGAAATCCATGTTACGAACAAAATTGCTCCTGTTCAGGTGAATGCATTCCTAAAATATTTAAACTACTCCCTGTCTCCGTCTGTGCTTCATCTGGCGGGTTCGGGGAAAGCAGCAGAGCGAGCCAGGGTGCCCACAGGATGAAAGGCGCTGGCAAGAAACGGTGCGTGGCTGCTGAGTCACTGGGAGGGGGAAAGCACGTCTGCGGCGTGCGTGCCACCGTGCCACCGTGCCACCGCTCTCCTTCCCTGCCCCTGCAGAGCAGCTGCGGGGGACTCGGATGTCACCTCGGGGCTGGTTTGGGGTGGGCTCAGACCCTTCCCCGAAGTATTTCTTGAGGCTGCAAACCAGGCAGCGTGGCTTGGCTGTGCAGCTCCGGCACTCGGCACCCACCAGCCTCTGGCAGGGCTCAGCGGGGAGCGTCCAGCCGGGGTCTTTCACCCATTTTACAGCAAGAAATCTCCTTCGAGGCGTAAGTAAGGACAGAGCCGTGGGTTTGGGTTTTGCCTTTTACAGAGGTAGCCCAACAGCACAGCTCATTCCCAATCCCTGCAGCCCCTGCGCATGGATCCAGGCATGTTTGCCCCTGGTATTTTTCTGCTGTATCTCTTTTTGACAGGACCGATGACATTTAATTTTTCTGAAAGCTTCAATAGAAAGCATTTTAGCCACTATCACCTCAATCTCATTTCTAGTCAAATCCTACCACCTTCCCCATCCCGTTCTAAAATAAAGGCACAGGTTGCCTGACAGCCCATCACAGGCACGGCCCTGCCCAACGCCTAGCTTGCTTTGGGAACCTAAGGACAAAAAATTTGCTAAATGGCTTGAAAATAACATGAAGAGTGGCGGAAAAGCCGATGGCAGCTGGGGACAGCATCCCAGGCATGGCATAAAAGATGGATGGTTTATACAGTGCCTCCTTTATGAACGGTCGTGTGGGTATGGCATCGGATGAGGACACAAGTGCTGCGGATGCAGAGCGCGGATCTGCATCTCCATCCTCTGTTATTACCCTGGATTCTAGCATTTTGACTTTATCAAAGCGAAATAGTTTTCCTTCAGTGCCATGATTGTTTTGACAGCATTGAAACAAAATGATCCAACATTACAGAAAAATTTCAACAGTTTCTTGATCAGATTGTCCTTATTAAAAAAAATATGAAAATCATCACCATAGGAAAGTTTCCAGATTTCAGCTGTTTGCTTTGATTCAGAAGGGAAAAGCTGACTGCGAAATGGCAGTTCCCAACACCAACAGACCATGGGGTGCTGCCAGCCCCTCTTGCCAGGGCTGGAGGACAGAAAGAGCAAGATGCACCCGGGCTGCATGTACTGTCCCGTGTCGGAGCCATGGAGAGAAGACAGAAAAACAATAAAAAGAATCAAAATCTCCTGCACTTCATGCTTTTTCATTTCCAGGCTGCCCTGTGTGTTGGTGTCAGTACTGTTACCAGTCAGAGTCTGCCATCCCGGGGGTTCAGCAGCGATGCTCGTATTCCCAGTGATGGGGATCTCCTTTTGGCATGTCCCAGGGAATCGGAGAAGGGAGTTTCCCTGCGAGCTGAGATGCCCCTGCTGCATTTCCACCCGAACGTCATGGCTGCTCTGAGCAGCGGCTGGCTTTGCAGCAGTGCAAAGCTCCAGCTCTGCCTGCTCCCAGCGAGCTGGAAACCTCCCTGGTGCTGATGTTCCAGCCGTGACAGTTCTGGAACCTGCAGGGAAGGCAGCTGACGCCTGCAGGCATTTCGTCCTGCTTCCAGCCAGCCTCTCCTGGCAGCACCTTGCTTTCCCTTTGCACCTGGAAAGCTCACGTCCTCTCCCCAGGGAAGGAGGAGGAGGTCACTCGGGCTTTTTTCCTTGTAGCAACATTTCTGCTCCGCTTTTTAGGACTATCTTTCAACTCCAGATTCAGCATCTGACCTTAAACTTGGGCTTTTGCACTGCTTTGAAGACAAAGTGCGTTTAACAGCCACAAACCACGCAGCCGGAACCAAGGAAAAAGGGAAGAAAACGCCAAGTGGCTTCTGCAAATTTTCCATAGGGGAAAAAAAAAATGCTCGGGAAAAGCTGCCTTGAGCGAGGGGGGCCGAGTGTGGGGTGGGCAGAGGGGCCAGCCCGCAGGCAAGCAGCCGGCAGGGCCAGTCCTCGCCATCCTCATCCTCACGCCATCATTTCCCCGTGCAGCAGCAGAGCTAAGTGGATGTCAAACGCCAGCAAAGCCAGAATAGTGGCACTTTATATTCACTTTGCACGGGTATAAATGACTGCAGAGCAATGGAAAACGAGGCCCCTGAGCCCTCGGGGCCGTGCTCGCACGCCTGTGTTTGCTATCCAAAGCACAATAAACCACAACATGGGATTAATCTTGACTCCACATTATTCAGGTTCCTTGCTCAGGAAAGTCCTACTGGGCTGAGGCTCAGTGCATCTCATTTTTGTGCTTTGCCACTCACCATAGTATCAAAGGTCCTTATTTAATGATTGCTCCGATTTTATGCAGACAAATTGCCTTTGAACTCAAGGACTGTAAGGGAGGCTGCGGGTATTGCCAGGCTGGAAGTTTCGAGTCCTCAGGCATCTAACTAATCACAAAATCCCGAAATCCTCTCTTCTCCATGACTCAGTAAAGCCTTCAAAACCTCCCGCTTCTTTGTGCTTTCCCTTCCACGGCTCTTTCCCGAGGCTGATGAGACAGCACTAAATATTTAGCACATCTCCAAGGGCTCGGCAAGGGGCTGCTTGCCTTGACCTTGGCCACCCTGGCTCGTGCATGACCACAAGCTCCCCACAGGGGTAAATCCCCAGCCTGGACGGATGCTCTTGGACTATCTGGTCAAGGCTGGACCACGACACAGGCATAGGGTGGGAGATGTATGTACCATGGGGGATGTATGTACCATGGGGGATGGATACCCCTTGGAAGGAGTTGGGGGTGGTTGGACGGAGGCAGGCACAAAAGGCTGTGGGTGTTTTGGGAAGGTACGAAGGACAGAGCAAGGAGCCCAGCGCATCGGTATGCAAGAGGTACCGCACGCTCCCATCCAGCCCCGCTTTCCGCCGAAGCATCGCTCGTGCTGGTGATTTTCTGTGCGCAGGGCAGAGCAGCTGAGCCAGCCCGCACAGACATGGCTTGTACAGGGAACGGAGGAGAGACCGGAGGGAGGGAAGCATTTCCCCTTTCCCCTTCAGACCAGACCCCCTGAGCCTCAACCCCTCGGGCAGCCCATCAGGGCTATAATGGTAACACTGGTACTTCTCTGCCTGCCTTTTCCCTGCCAGATTTAACCCTCGTGGTCTCCCAGGGAGGAGAGGACCGGAGGGGTTTCCAGCACTTCTTCAGCAGATGAGTTTAGTCAGGTTTTTCCTTGCTCCCCTCCTGGCCGGGAAAGAACCGCCTTGACCCACATGCCACACACCCGGCATCGCTGCGCTGCTTTTCGGGACGAGCCCCGGTGGGGTCCTGGGGAACCAAACCAGGTCAGCCCAGCACCGCAGGCTCCCCGGTTCTCCTCCTGGTTCTCCTCCCCGGCTCCTGCCATGGCATGTGGGCGCCTGGGAAGGGAAATTAGGGCAGGAGGAGGATCCCCACATCCCTGCCCCATCACAGCCCTGGCTCTGCTAGCATTCACCATCCCCAAAGCCACACCAAATCTTCCCCAAAATACACCGCAGCACCTAGGAGAGAGCAACCTTTGCGTAAACTTATTGGAGGAGGACATTATTTAAAGCTATTGAACTAATTACATATGGATGTTCTTCCCCCACCCCCTACTGTGCTGCTGCTGCATCTCTTTAACCGCCCTTTGACTTTGCCCCCTTTCCCCTCTCCTCTCGCCGGAGCGGGAAGGGGAGATAAGGGGGAATTGGTATGCTTTGCAGAGACTTCGGGACATCGGGGATTTATTTTAATCCAGTCCATTAATCAATTTCTCTGTTGAAATTGAATTAACTGTCTTTCATCAGCATCACATCCTGGGACTTGAAAACAGTAAGAGGCACAGAAGAATGCAGATGAGGCAGCAGCCCTGCCTGCCCCCGCAGCCCTGCCTGCACCGCGCAGGCTGCCGGCAGAAGGGGTTTTGCTTGCCTGCCTGGCCTCTGCGAGGCACGAGGGTCTTGTCAGTCCCTAATTGGGAAATGAAGGAGACAAGGTGTCATCCTGCAGCCCGAGCAGGTCTCCTCTCCCTTCCTTAACTAAACAAATTCACCATCAAATCTCACTCCTTTATAGTCTTCTTCTTGGGGCGGGGAGCGGGGGGGAATATTTGCTTGAAATGCAATTCAAAATGAAAGCAAATCAGATCTGGCTCCCTGATTCAAAGGCAAAATGCTTATTACTCTGCTCTCCCTGCCACTGGGATCTCTAATGCTATGTAAATTTGACGGCGCTGAAAGAAACCAGTCCTTGCCTTTCTGCCTGGAAATCCCCCTTCTCTCACCGCTCCTCATGGGGTAATTGAAAGTAATTGGGGACAATGACGACTGTCAAGGACTCAGCAATTCATGCACAGTCCTGTACAGTTTTTTCCCTCTTCTGTGGGTCACCACCACTTCATCCTCACGTCGGATCCCATCTGGAGCCTGCCCAGAGGACGACTCCACTACCCTCTCTGCTCAGCTACCTCCATAGCTTGATCCAGTATCCACCCAGATCAATAGGAGCTCCTCTGTTCACATCAATAGATATTGGAGCAGAGAGTAAATCTGGGCTCTGGATAATGGCTTTATTTTAATGAGTCTTCGGCCTTCCAGTCATTAGTTCTCAACAGCTTAACTCGGAGCAAGGTGCAATGAAGACACCACTAGTGCATATTAGTTTCCAGCCTCAGCCTAAGAAGCAAGAAATAGAGAAGAATTTGCAAAAGAGTAAAGTTGCTGCATTATTTAAAAATTTGCTGATGAATAATTTAGTCAAATGAGCCTGTGAATGTTAGACAATATTGCATTACAAAATAAATCAATTACAATATACGGAAAAAAAAAGCCCTCCTTGGCTCATTGAAAAACACTGCAAAGGCGAACAATATTCCCTTTATTAAAAAAAAGAAGCATTTTAAATAAGAATCTGTAACGATAACCAGGGTTCTACCACTAGCATCTCCACGAAAGGGAGGAAGCATCCTTCCTCTCCCCCAGCAGCTGCAGCAGCTTCTACCCATTAACATTCCTCTCTTGTTTTGGCAAGGTTAACTTTGAACCCACCAGGTATCCCAGCTTACGGAATAGTTGAGTTAGTTGTCTATAAATACACATAAATTAGCATCTGCTCAGTCCACCCTGCCTCGTTGCAAAGGGCTCTGCTCGACTGCTGCAGGCAGTCTCACCGAGCCTCCGCACCAGCACCAAACCACCCGGCATCTCTCCCAGCGTGGTTTCTGCTTATTTAGAGGTCACCCCTGGCTTCGGGGCACCCCAGACCTCCCCAGAGCATCCATAAAGCTTTTGGAGCTGGGAGAAGGGACCTCAGCACCGGGGTCCCCTCTCGCTCTTCACCTTAGGTCGGGATGCTGGGACAGTGCTGCGGGACCAGCTCCCTGCTGATATAAAAATCCCTTGAAGCCAACGGCCATAAGGAAACTACACATATATATATGTATAGTCCCATAAATCCAGGGACAGGCTGGCAGCCGAGCAGCTCTTAGGTAGAAAAGGTATTTCATTTTCTGCCTGCCTGTGCAGAAGTTGGGCTTGGGTTAGTTATCGCTTTATTTGGGGCTGGAAGGGGTTAGGGAGAGGGAATTAAGGCTCCTCGGGAGAGCACCAGGCTGGGGCACTTGGGTGCTTAACTGAATCCTGAAAATGAGTTAAACTGTTAAGCCTATTCCTGCCGGTGGTAACTGGCTGTTGGCTTGATGGGGGAGACCTCTGTACGTCCTTAACTCCGATAGTGCGCAAGGGCAGCGGGAGAGACCGAGGGCAGGGGGAACCGGGCTTTTGGGGACACAGGGACACCGCATTCTCCTGCCAGCATCCCCGCGATGCCCGCCTGACTCAGGGCACCGAGCCCGGTGGTGCCGGCACAGCTCCAGCCAGCCCAGTTGCTGCAGAAGGGTTTGACGGGGGGGCTTTGTTTGGACCTTTTCATTTAAAGATAAAGGAGCAGGAAAAATGCTTTATTTCCAGCCTTTGCTTCCTCCAGTTGAGGCTATTTTTCCTCCAGTCTTCTTCCCCCTCTCCTCTATTTGTGGCTTATAAACAACCTCTTTCTGTTGAGCTCTCTCTCCGGTTCTGGCCTCTCTCCTCTCTCTGCCCCGGGCTCCTTTGCTATTTATTCTCGAGCACAACAGCCCTGCCGAGAGCAGGACGTTTGCCGGCTGCTCGGATCCTGCTTTTCCTGCGAGTATCACGGTGCAAGGGCTGGGAGGAACAACAAGGCTCCTGGTAAAAGGCTCGCTGTCCCCTCCATCCGCATGTCACTGCCCAGAAATTGCAGAATTTCTCCCAGGAAAAACTGGGGAAGCATCCTCAGCAGGTCGGGACATAGGCTAGAAAGCTCGTATGTCTTATCCCAGTGTCCAGAAGCCAGATTTTAAACGATTTTCATTAGTGCTATGTACTTTCTGCCTTTTGAACCTTCCAATTATGTTTCTTTACAAGCATCAAATAGAAAGAAATGTGACATGCTCCTAACTTCACACGAGCCAGAAGCTGAGTCTTTGAGAAACCTCAAACTCCTCGTGAGCATGTGGGACGGCTCTCTGCAACCTTGTCCTGCAAGTCTCAAAAATGAGGATATTTGGAGCTTCTGCCACTTTCCACACCCATGGAACCCCATCCAGCCAGACACCGGCTCATCCCTGGCCAGGAAAGGGGGAATCCACGTAGGGAAAAGGCATCTTCCACCTGCACAAGCCCCGGGAGCACGGGGTAAAGCACTGACATTGCTGCGTCTGCAAACTTATCACCGAGAGGACCCGATGGAGAAGAGAGTCCAGGCAGTTTAATTAAAGATAGGATTCTTCAAGTGCTTATCACAAGGGCAGCGAGAGGCAGGCTCTGCCAGGACCCGAGGTTAACCTGAGCAATTTAAAGCTTTCGGCATAAAACCCTTGACAAGTGAGACAAGGATAGCGGGGTGATAAACCAGCAGGAAAGCATTGCCAAAAGGGATGCAACGTGAGCACCGTCAGCTTGAAAAGGGGCAGCCGAGGAAACAGCCAGGGAGGGGGGATGTAGCCTTTAGCATCATCTATTCCAGTCTGGAGGATAACTGATTCTGAAGTGGTACCCAAAACGTGCTGGAAGGAGAGCAGGACTATGGCTCAGCATCTCTGCGCTGCCAAAGGCTTCCTACATGCCACAAAGTCCTCACCTTTTCTTTGCACCTCAGCCTTATGCTTCTAAAATTGGAATTGGAGATCCTGGTTGTTGTCACAGGCTAAATGTCCCCAGGAGCGGGACAACCCACTGCCCTTCGCCATGGGAACCTGCTCAATGCCTGTGCAGACTCTCGGGGCGAAGAGCCGTCGGGATTTCCCATGCAAACACAGGCACGTGGCCCCGCTGAGAGCCAGGACAAGTGGCAAAGCATTCCGATACACAAGAAAAAGAGGGGGGAAAGAGGAAAAAAAAGGCAGAAAACATAGTCAGAGCTAGTTAGTGCTGGGGTCATATGGAGAAACAGGATCCATCACCCCAGACCACACACCAGCTTTGGGAAAAATCCACCCTGCAGCCTCAGTACAACCGCAAAGAGTCCCAAGCCTGCGGCCAAGCACCTCCCCACGCCACGGGGGGGACACACAGGACTGCCTGCCCCCACTGCCTGCCCAGGGGAAGATTTCCTAGCAGGCAGTCAGCAATTTCTCAGCCCACACTCGGCAAAAAGTTCAACATTGCAGAAAAAAATCCAAACATTTCTTCCTTGCCCTCCCTGCTCCCACATCCCTCACCAGCACTGACAGCCCATGCCGCTGAAATTCAATTAAAAGCCCTCGGTGTTCGGGGGCTGCAGCCACCCCCGTGTGCCCAGGGGTGCCCCCTGACCTGGGAATATTTTCCCAAATTTGGGAGCGCTGATATTTTTGCGTTCGCCATCGCTAGGGAAATGGGAGCTTTGCTCTCCCTTTACAATCCCGAGCTCTGCTCCCAACCCTTTCTTTTCCCTAGACATATGACAAAAAGAAGGAATATTTCATTTTAGAACAGGTAGGGTGGGGATATACCTGACTAGGTCCATCTATCACAACCAGGCGAGCACATTGTATATGCAAACCCACTGGGAAAAATAAAATGGATGTTGTGGAGCGACTCGGGCAGATGAATAGGGCTGAGCCAGCTCTGCCCTGTAGCCACGGTGATGGGCAGATAGAGTATCACCTCCTCCATGGGGCAAAGCATAGCCGGGGAGCACCCAGCTTCACTTCTGCCCCAAGGAAAGGGCCCAGCACCCACAAAGCTGATATCAGGGGAGACCATCGCTGCGGGAAGGAGGGGGCCGTTTGGCTATTTTTCATGACGGAACGGTATAAAGCTCAGAGATCATATTAACTTTTAAAATTGCCTTCTGCTGGCTGGCTGGATCCTGATAAAGCACAAAGATGTATTACCAACTACCAACATGTGTACAGGAGGAGGGAGAGGGAGGCTGCTACAGGTTTAAAAGTCTCAGGTCTCCTGGTTTTGGAGGTTCACGCGGCTGGGAGAAGAGCAGCACTGGGGAGAGATTAGGTGCTGATGGACCCCCTGAGATCCATCAAATCTCATGGTGGATATGGAAATTGGAGCCAGACCAGTTAAAGCACCAGCATCCACTCAGGATACTCAAAGGACTTTCCACAAACTTCACTCTGGCCTTGCTGACATTTCCAGGTGGATTTTCAGCAAAGCCAAATCGCCAAAAAATAACCCAAACTTGGCCATCTGTCCCACACGGGGCTGAGCCCCGGGGTCGCAGCTGACGACTGCAGAAAGGAGGCTCAAAACCATGCACCGACCTGCTAGAGCTCGGCTCAAAAGTGCTTACACCGACATCCCAGGGACAAAAGCAGACATAGATCTCCCTTCCTACTCCAGCAGCAGCATCTCTGCAAGGGCTCCAGGCAGGGCCAGGCATCTTAACCAAATTTCTTGGGCTTTCTGGAGCCGCAGGAGAAATAGGCTTCTCTCGCGTTAATTAAATCATAAGAGGAAATGATAGCGTGGATAAAAGCAGCAAGTGCGGAGCGGCTGGGAGTTGGTGCGAGCCTGCGCTAATGACGGCTGATTTTGCATTAGCATGACTGCCTTTGGTTAGCAGACAGAAATATGCTGAAGCAGAGGCTTTTGTCAAACTCGGGCCAAAACACATCTGTGAATAATTGAACAATATTCATGTTGGAGGAGTCAGCAATTTAGCGCTGGCTTCCTCCGCAGTCTGGGAGGAAGAGGAATGGCTTTTGGAGAGCAAGAGGAGACAAAGCCAGCTCCGGCTGGTACGTCAGCAGCCAGATAACGAGACGTGCAAGGGTGATGCTGGGACCTCGCGGGCTCGTGCACCAACGGATCCCCATCGTTTCTGCTGTGCAATCGTCAGGACCCGTGAGCGGCTGGCAGAGAAAGCTGAGAGGAGGAGGAGGAGGGTGGAGGGGAAAAGGTGAGAGTTGTAATAGCGGCTTTTGAATCCTGCATCATTTTTCTCCCCTTGAAAGGTCAGAGACAGCTGGCCCTATTAACAAGGACCTTTGGTGGAGAAAATTGCCTTGTGAGAGGGTGATTTCCAGGAGTGACACTCTATTGATCGCATTGACTGCCCACTAGTGTCATTTAGAGACCGTCAGGCTGCCGCCCCAGCGCTTCGTCCAGTGCCAGCCCTCTCCCGGCACACCGCAACCCCTGGGGCTGCCTGGCCTCACTCTGCTGCTTCACAGGTTGCTGGGGGATAACACAAAAAACAACGGGAAAATTGCTGGGAAAAGAAAGGGACGGGCATGGGACAGAGCGGGGCTTTCATTTGATCAGCTAAAACCAGATTTGTCTTCCCCCCCCCCATCATGGTCTGTGGGATTTTGTGCCGGCAGGATGGTGCTCAGGGGCGGAGAACAGCCTGGACTCCCCCTCCAAGGCTGCTTCTGGCCCTGGAAGACCCTCTGTGCACTTGGTCCTTGTGCTGAGATTTGCCCACCAGCCCCAAGCTCAAGGGCAGCCTGGCAATGCTTAGCTTTCAAAACTGCGCCAGCCTGTCTGCACAGACGCTTTGGCAAGCCTGAAGGTCAAGCAAACCGGGAAACCAAAGTTGCTGCTGCAAAGAAAGCCATGGGAGGGAATGCAAAGGTTTTGCAGCATCTTACAAAAAACCTGGAAGAGGCGAAACATTTCTTCTTTGAAAGAATCCCCACTCTCATTTTCAAAACAGTTCCTGACCTACAAAACAACATCAGTGAAACTCTTTGATTGTTTCTTGCTGTTGTGTTTTTAGCTGGGAAAAAAACCCAAAACGTTCACGGCTTTCACACTCCAGCCTGAAGCTCCGGCGCCAGCGCTGCTCTTCGGCAAAACCCCGTGCCTGCGCCTGCCAGTTCCCTCTGGCCACACACACCGTTTCCCACCACCTTTAGCAGCGCAGCAGAGCATGTATCTCGCCGAGCTCCAGCTCCTGAACACGTTTGTAAATCTGCAGTAATAATAGCGTGAACAATAGTAAATCTTTGCGCCGGTGTTCAAGGCTGACACCTCTCCTGCAAAGTCGAATCCGTTTTTCCCCTGAACAACCCTGTTTATAAATAAAGACATCCCACCCTCCCCATCCTTCTGTACTTGAGGCTACACGACAGCTGAACAAAGCCCAGAGAAATGAGTGGCAACTTTGCAAGGAGCAGCAGCGAAGGAAGACGGTGCAGGGTTAAATTGCCCAGGTGCAGCATCGCTGCTGTGGTCCACATCACGGAGCAGAGGCGATGGTGGGAATCCCACAGGCACCAGCGGTCAGATGTCCCTACCTCGCAGGGGTTGATACACTTGGGGGAATCTATTTTCTAAGCTCGAATCTAGGCGAGCACATCATTAGCGCTGTCATCTTTAAACGGGACCCTTCTCACGAAGTTTTTCCTCTTTCCTGATTTTTTTTCTGAAGTTTCTTTCCATTAGTATGCACACTCACACTAAAGCAACCTCCTTCCCTCTGGCTGCACGGGGTGCTCCCTGCCTGCGATGATTTGGGGCAGCAGCCGGGCTGGTGGAGGAGGTACGAGAGACCAGGTTTTGGGGTGAGAGCAAGGAGAAAGGCTGGGGAGATGGCCCCCAGCTTTCCCACAGGCAGCACAGGCTCCAAAAGGAGAACTGCACATCCCTGGAGAGGGGACAAATCAGTCCCTGGGACCCCAGAGATCTGCAGGCAGCAGCTTTGCCCACAGGGAGCAATGTGTTGGCTGGAGCGGGTGCAGAGCCAGGCTGGCGAGCAAAACAGAAGCAAGCGTGCTCCGAGAAAGCATCTGTCTCCAGGCTCACTGCCCATTTTTCAGGCTTATTTGCAAGCTATGGCACAGCAAGGCATGAGTATTACGCGCTCAGCTACCAGAAAAGCGGGGAAATGGAGGGGATGGCAGATTGAACGATGGTTTGGCCGGGGCTGTACCAGATGCAGGAGGGGCTGTGGGGACCCTGGGCTGGGCACAGCCTGGGGACCTGCTCCTCAGGGCTGGCACTGCCGAGTAAACGAGGGGAGCAGGCTGGCTCCCCCAACTGCCAGCGAACGCATCCAAGGATTAGCAAGCGATTATAAAGTGCTTTGAAAACGTAAAGCGCAACAGAAGTGATCATTATTTAATAAGCAAGAGTAATAATGAAAAGCAACCAGCGCACAGCAGCCAAGATCTGCAGGTTCAGATTTTTAGCAAAGGGCTGGACAGGCTTGTGGGGGGCTGCACTGTTCCCCCCACCGGCTTCTGTCCTCCCCTCCTTGCCTGGTCCACAGCCCAGACCCTGCCACCGATCAATACTCTGTTAAACAGGGAAGAATCCCAAAGGAGAAAGGTTGGCAATGCCCGCAGGACCCCTCTGGGAGATGGGGAGCGAAGAGCAGAGCCTGGGGGACGCAGCGCTGGGGGGATGCCAGGCTTTGCAGGATGTATTAGCATTAACGGCAATAGCAATGCCAGCAAACAGCATCCTCAATATTTTGAGGCACATACAGGTGACAGGCAGGACACAGCCATTGCTGCTCCCCGGGGTCCCAGCAGACAGAGCAGAGGGAACCCCCTGAGACACCCACCCCAGCTCCTGCTGGAACAGCGCGGGTGTAAGGAATTGCAATTCCCCCTCCCCAGCTCCCCGCGGTGACAGGGAGAGTGACGAAAAGCAGGAGGGGAGCGACGCGCACGAGGCTCGCTCTGCTCCTATAAACCTCTCCCACGTGGGGAGCCTGGGAAAGTCTCTACAGGATCTCTGAAGACTTGGGTTGATGCTGAGCTGCCTAATTTGGATGAATCCATCATCGAACCCCGCGGCTGCTGGAAGGGGTCCCGTGCGAGGGGTGCAGCCGCGCTGGAGCTTTGCACCTTGCTTACAAGTTGCTCGGGCTCAGAGCCAAAAAACCACCCTGCTGAGGCTTCCTACCCTGCTGAGGCTTCCCACCCTGCTTCTCCGATTTCTTTCCAGACCAGGAATTGCGTGGCCCAGGAGGAGTTCATTATCCAGCCCACAGGAGACTGCAATTCTTCCCACGTACATGTTTGCAGAAGAGGCTGCGGCTGATGCCCATCATACCTCGCTGCAGTGCAGTGGGTGCCCCGCTCCCCTGCTGCGGTGAGGAGGGTGAAGGGCTGCGTGGGGTGATGAAGGACTGACCCTCCCTAGAAAATGGAGAGGCTAGAGCTGCCACCTTCTCTTTGTGGGAAAAATCATCTTCGGTGCATGGAAATAATCAGGGTAAACATAAAATTAACATGTTTCTGCCAGATTTGACATGCTCCCCCACCTCCAGACAGATGCTTTCCCATCCCCAGCATCCAGCCTTGGCTGGGAGCTACCATATGGATTAGATTCTTTTCCTGGAACTTGTTCTATAACACATGCATAAAATGAGTTATTTTTCGCTTGGGCCCAAAAGCTGCCATTGCGCCCTGTTTCCCTTTGACCTATCCTGTTTTTCCAGCTTATTTATGGGCATAATCACACTCCCTATTGATTTTCTGACAGCTGTCCTGATGCTAACTATTTTACAGAATCAAGCTTATTTCTACAGCAAAGGTTTTCATGGGCCTTGGCAGCCTAAGGAAGGTGGCTGACGCGAGGAGTAATCGCATTTTTCTGCTGGCATTAAGATAACTGCTCCTGGAGCCAGGGCAACACCGAGGAGGTGACAGGATTTGGTCAGCCAGGGGCTGGCAGCGGGGACGGTGTCCATCACCTCCTTCGAGCAGCGAGCAAGCAAAGGGCAAAATTGCAGGAGGTGGATGGAGAACTGCTGAGATGCTGGTGACGCAAGAAAATCTGACAAAACAGCTTGCACATGAGTTTAGAGGAGATGTTACTCGCTTCCAGCGCATCAGCCAGGTGGTTTTTGCTCAGAAAAGTCTTATCCAGGGCACCAGGCAGGTTTGCTAGCTCAGACTTTCCCCCTCTGAAGGGAGCCAGTAGAAATATCAGGGACTCATGGGGAATTTGGATACACATTTCCATCCTGGACAAGTGAAAGCAATGGCAGCTTTAATGGAATACAGAGCTGAGGAAAAAAATTAAATCAACTCAGTATTGAAAGGCTCTTTTTCCAGAATTAGGAGTCAAGTGAAAACACATTTAAATAGCAACATTTCCAAGTGATGCGTAAAACCACGATGAATTCCTGTGCGTAGGAGGGGAAAAGAAAAAACCCAAAATCAACTTTCTTTCTCCAATCCGAGCTGGTGGCTCAGGCCCAATGGTGGAACTGTGAACACAGCAGGAAAGCCAGAGTACCCAGGCAGGAGGCCAGACGCCAGGGTGATGGACGGGCAAGGATGGGGGGAGCATTTCTACGAGGAGGCAGCTCTGCCTTCCCGCAGGCTGCCGGGCTCTCACGGTTCTCCTGGGACACCCAGCGACTGTCGGTTGTGTCAAGAAGCTGCTGCTGCTACGTCCTCCCCAGGCAGGGATGGTGTCTGAACCGCCCTGCCTGCAGCACTGTCTGCTCGGCTCTTTGGGGAGAGCCGGAGCAGCAGCAGCGGGTTTAGAAACCTTAAATAAATCAGCACGGCAGCTCAAAGCAGATGAAGTCGCAGACGGCACACGCTGGCGCACGGTGGGAAATTAAAATTGATGCTCAGGTCCCAGCTCCGCAGAGCTGCTCTGACCCACTTGCAGGAGGAAAACTTCATGCAAAGGGCCTGTCAGATGCTCTCTGCTCACTTAACTCCTGCAAGCCCGGCTCGTTCACGCCATCCCAGCCTCTCTCTGCTTTACAGCTGCCGAGACACCCCAAAGCCGGGCAGATGTGCCACCCCTCAACAGCCTTTCAACCCTTCCAGACACCCCCAAACATTCCCCTTGTATAAACTCAGCGGGTTTCCATTTTTTCCCCTACTCTCAATGTCACTGCCTTGACCATAGTAGAGTAGCTAAAAAAAAAAACAACAGAAAGTGGAGCAGATATCCACAGAAACAGGGACCATCAAACAGCTGTCCCATCAGCCCAGGCTTCAAAGGCAGCCTAAGGAGAGCGTTTAGCCGGTGCACCCTCCAGGGAAGCATATTCCTCTGCGGCTTCTGCCTTTCCCTATGCTGCAGCGAAGGGAAATACAAGTTGTGCTGCCAGAAATACATCTCACCTTTTACAGCTGCCTTTCAAGTCGCTGCTGGTTTTCCCCCAGGTGCTGGTGCAGCTCTGCATCGCTCCCCTCCTGCCCCTCTCCGCTCCCCGACGGTGCCTGTACGGGGACGGATCCTGCAGCCTCCTGGCCCTGCTCATCTCTCCGACCCGTCCCCAAAGCTCGAGCAAAACTCTTGCTTGGATCAAAAGCAGCCCGGCGATAACCAGTGAGCAACGGCCAGCGGTAACAGAGCAGCCCCGGTACAATTATGTATTGATTGGCTGCGTTACGGCCGTGCTGATTGCCTCTCATCGATACGGAGCTGCCCGCTTGGCTCGAGCGAAGGCAAGGGGTCAGGAGGGGATGTCAGTGCATGGTGGGGTGCAGGGAATCACTCCGCATCCCTGGCCAAGTCCCAAAAGCAAAGGCAGCCGTGGGAAGCACCGGCAGCACTTCCAAACACACGGGGGCATTCCCTGCCCCACAGCACATCAGCCACCTCGGTGCATGGGCCAAACCATCGCCACCAGCCCCAAAATTTGGGGACTTAGAGGCACTAAGAGATGCCTGGAGCCCCCCAAGTAAGGGGGGTCCCCATGGTCCAGGCGTGCCTGCACTGGGGTGGTAAAGAGACTTTCCAAGGGCTGCAATTCATCACGGTGCTGCTCCTGCCCTCAGACCTGTTGCCTGATTTATTTTCTTTAAAGGGCTCCCGGTGGGTGCCGGCGGAGGGGAGGGGGTTGGTTTTGCTTTTCGTCCTTCAGCTCCAGAGCAAGGGTCTGCGTAACCAAGCAAAGGCGCGGGAGCAAACGCTGCTCACGTAAGGGCCAAACACGGGGGCTTGGAAAAAACAAGGCACCCTTTCCCAGTCAAGACCAGAGGATCTCCACACCGAAGCCTGGCTGTAAATGCACATGTATGGTCAAGTAAATACATAGCTGTTCCTGGCGTCTTGCCTTGGGAGATCTCCAATTGCTGTACAGACCTTGCACGGCATCCCGGGAAGGACGTGCCCAGGGCAGGCCCCGCACCAGCGGGGACAGGGGGAAAACAACCTTGCGAATCAACCCACGCTCCAGTTAGCCAGCAGTGAAAGGGGACGCGCAGCAATGAGGCCGAAAACTTGACGCTAGCCGATCTCCATCAGCCAAAAAACACCCATCAAATTCACATCCTTAACCCACCGAGGCAGTGGGAGATTGAGCGGCGGATGCAGGATAATCCCGCGGCAGGACAGGGACCTGGGATCTGCAGCAGGAGCCAACACACCAAATATTCACACCGTAAATTCACACCGTAACACCGTCCTTCGGCGGAGCAGCCCTGGGTAATACCAAGCAATAGTGTATTGCTCTTTTTTTTTTTTTTTTTTCCAAACAGAAACAGGTCATAACAAGTAGCAGCCATTAGACTAATTAGCCCCAGTGAAAACAGAAGTGTGGGGGGGATTCAGCAAAGGCATTAATTGAAGCCAAATAATGAATATTTAACTCTCTTAAGTAAAGTTTAATTAAGTTATCCTATGGCTGAGGCTTTTTGCAGTATTACTGTGGCTTTCAAGCACATTAAGATGAGCCAAAAATAACCTTGCCAGAGACACGGGGTACTCTCCTCCTCTCTGCTCCCTTCTCTGTGGAGCTGCATCACTGTTTAGCCCACAGGTTTCATTAAGAGTAAAGTTGAGTTAATTTAAAGCAAGGCTCCTCTGGCCGGGCTTCTCCCGGCCTCTGTCCCTCCCAGGCTGCAGCAGTTTATTCCCATCACAAGAGCCTGAGGACTGGCATTCCTGGGTGCTTTTTAAGGGTTTTCAAGCCCTTGAGGGAGGAGGATGAGGTGCCCTGCATCCCACGGCTCTTCCCAGGAGCAGTTGCCACCCTCAAAATCCCTGCAATCGGAAATAAATGCAGCTGCTCCCACTTTTGAATGAAAACACAACAAGTGGCTTTAGCATCCCAATTTAAACTAACCCTCCAGCTTATGCCACATGGAGATGCCTGCCCGATTCGCTTTACTCGCAGCGGCCATTCCTGGATGGCAGAGAAAGCCACTGCAAGGCCAGGGACCAAAGGAGATTCTTCTGGGCTCCAAAAAGTGTTTTATACCATAAAACTACCCACCCATCCTTCACCCGTCCCCCATGAGGAGGGGGACCGGTGCCCAGAGCTGCACGGGAAGGATGCGGGGCCGGCTGTCGATTGCTCTTTTAGCAAAACCCAAGTTCATTAGCGCACTTCCCCTCACTCCCAGGTTTGCCCTTTAGAGCTCTCAGCGATTTTTTTGTTGATGAGCATTAACTTCCCCTCCAGCCGACGCCGGGAGTACACCTGATGAGCAGCTTTAATGTCACTCACTAATTGCAGAGCCCTCCATCTCCCCCATCTCCAGGAGCTAATGCACCATTAGCACCGGGGTGGGAGCGGGTCCCGCAGCCGGGGCTGCGGAGGGGACCGAGCCCCCCGCCTCTCCCCACCAAAGCCTCTCGCCCTGCACGGCAATCAGTCCGCGATGGCCGCGCTCCAAAACGCCCGGGATGCCGATGAGTGATTCGTAACAACACCCCATCAGGTACACGAACCTTCCTGTAATTGCTTGTCCTTCTCAGGGCTCTTAAAAGCTTTCCACTGGAAGAGAACAGAGGCTCCTTGTCAGAAACAGGCTATTATACGGATGAAAAGACACCCCCCCACCCCTTCACTGCCTCTTGTTTTTTTTCTTAATGTTTTATTTTCCGCTCCCCCCCCCCCGCCACGGTTCTCTCCCAAGCTGTGGGTGAGGCTGAGACACGGCTGAAAGGGCATCGCTTTGAGACAATGTCGCTGCCGGGGAGGGTTTAAGCGGACAATTTTAGGAAGCTGGTAGGGCAGTAACCTTTAGCGTGGGTCTAAACGTACGCAGGACCACGCACAGTCACGCAAGACCAGGGCTGGACTTTCATTGCCTGTTTTATAACGCACATCAAGCTGGCATCAGTCCTCAAAGGACCTGGAGCGACATGGGAGCGTGCTGCAACCCCCACCGCCCGTGGGGGCGATGCCACGCAGTGCCCCGAATCCCTGCGCGATGGCCGAGAGCTCTTTGGGGCAGTCAGGGGTCACCGGGAGGGAACGCTCCGTCCGGAGCATCCCGTGGGCTCGGAGCCCCGTGGCGCACCCGGAGCCCCGTGGCTCACCCGGGAGCGGGGACCAAAGGGCTGGGGGTGCCTTGGGGAGCCTCATTTGCAAACATCCCCCGTCTCCAGCAGCGTGGGATGATGGTGACTGGAACGGCTTCAAAACAAACCCATCGAAGGCATTTCAAACAACTCCCTACCCATCTCCCGGAGATCAAACTGCCGGCGTGGAGTAGCGCTGCTGACTCATAACGCTTCATTAGCGATTCACCAGCAATTAATTCATCTCCTGATGATGTTCGGTCACTTTTATACATGGAGAACCTGATTTTCATCTCTCTCATGCTGGCTTTGCATTAGTGCAGCTCTGCTGATTTCAGCGGGACTGGGTTGCTTTGCGAGCAGCCGTCCCGGCACCCTCTCCTCCTGCCAGAAACCAGTTCCTCTGTGCAGAGCAGAAAAAAATAAAAAAATAAAAATCCCTGCATTCAACCAGCCTTTGCTCTCTCTCTGATTTTCTGCATTTTTCTTTAAAAGAGCTGAGCCTGATGACTTTCCGAGGCTGGGAGACGATGCTAGACAAGGCTTCTGGTTTGATCCAGCCTGACAATGCCTCCGCTCTGCTGATATTTGTATCAAGTACCACAAGGCAAGGGAAACCAGGATCTTCCTTTTGAATCAGTACTTAGCCTGCTTACAAGGAGTGGTCAGGGTCACTGAACGGGAAAACCATCTCATTCTCCCTAGAAATAGTCCATTACGGTGCCGTTAAGCTGCGGGAGCAGAGGGCAGCGCTGCACAAAAAGCAGATACACCTCAACTCATTTACAACCCCCAGCCCCACCTTCCCCTTAGAGCAGCCTCTCCAGCTAAGAAACTGCCTGCAATAAGCTCTGGGGTGCAAAAGATTCACAGGGTACCCAGATAAAGCAACAGGGAGGGGCAAGACAGGGGGGTCAGGGCTGCCATCACCTTCCCCCAGGCCAAGGAGGGATTTCGGAGAGTCCCCAGCCCAAGGCACCTTGCTCCAAGGTTTCACCAACTGTGCTCAAAAATCTGATATTTTTTTTTTGGAGCAGGGGAAGAGGCAGGCAAAGGGGAAGCACAGTCAGTCCCGGTCAGCAGAGGGAGAAACTGAGGTACAGAGTAATTCTGTATATAAATACGCATTTTATATCTCAACTCCATTAAAGACTGATCTTCCTACCAGGCCAGACACTGCAGCCCTGCTCAGGCACAGCCCCTCTTCCATGCCAGTGGGATATTTAGTCTGTGGAAGAGCCAGGCTGCCACAAGCAGCCTGTTAGGGTTTGTAAAAACTCTCCTTACAAAATCGGAATTTGGGGCCTGAAAGGACTTGACAATGTCCCTTTATTTCCCCCACTGTCCCTGGAGAAGCTGGCACCAAATAGATGTCCTCTTTGATTCAGGGAGAGGATTTTTCTCTCTGCCTGTAATTGCCTGCAGTTTGCTGGTCGATGCTTCCCAAATGGAGCAGCAGGGCTTGCAGGGAAGAGGATTCCCAGGGTGGGCTGGGACAGGCACAAAAAACTCACAGAGGGGAGATGCTCAGACGTAGGAAAGATGCATCCCCCCAGCCCGGAGGGATGCTCTTTGTACAGGTCGAGGACCAGACCCGCAGCCCTTTTGAAGTTTTCCCTGGTTTTGGGAGCTTTACGTCCCATGCAGCAGGATGGAGGTTGCACTCCGCACCCCTGTGTGAGAGCCGCAAGCTCTCGTCTCATCCTACCTCTGCCAGCCAGCCCCCATTTCTCTATTTTTGTGCCCTTCTTTTGTTCCGCCTTCTTTCTTAACACTTTCCCCCACTTTTTTTTCCCCCATATGTTACTTTAGAAGAAGAAAAAGTTGGGCTGAGAACCCAAAAGAGAAAAAATACAAGCAGAGCAGGGTGTTTCAGGGAAAAAAACAACCAGAATTATTTTTAACAGGGATGGAAACAATTACAAGCCTAATGAAAAGCTATAATGAAGATTAGCTTGGGGGTTTTTTCTACAAGTAACAGCTTCCATCAGGGGGGAGAGAAGAAAAACCAACAAGAAAAGGGCAGATTTTCCCATAACTTTAATTCGCAGTGATTTTCTTGCAAGGCTCAGCCAGCACCAGTGGCTGTTGCACGCTCCTCCGGAGCACCGGCACAGCTGGAGGCTCTGCCACGAGCACCTCTGTTTGCTATGGGCTGGGTGCGAGGAGAGAACCCGGCAGAGGAAGATTTGGGGCTCGGTGGTGGAGGACAAGGGGGCTGGACTCATTTACACACACACACCCCCTTGCCCCAAACTAGGCAGCCTCAATCAGCTCCCATTCATCCTCTCCCTATGCCCTGGGCTTCCTCTGAAAGCCCTTAATCATTTCTCTTATCTTCTGGATGAAAAGGCAGTGGATAAGGACAGCGGGGTCCCCTCTGTGTGCCGGGAGGATGCTGGGGAGAGGCGACAGCGTGGGACGGGATGAGCACAACCAGGATGGGAACACAGGATGGATGAAGCTGGATGGTCTGGAGCCCCCCAAAACAACCAAATTGCTCCTTCCTATCAAAACACCTGGGCTGACAACATATTTCTTGCCCCCGAAGATCATCAGGGATGCTAAACAAGAACATCAGCACTTGCTAGGCTGGAATAACCCAGGGCGGCCACAGGCAACAAGCTCTTGCCCAAATCAGCGCCTCTGGCTTCCCATCCCATCGGTGCACACCCTTCCTCTCCTGTCCCCTCTTGCCCAGTCCTGACATCCCCGGTCAGCTTCTCTAGCAGTTCAGCATATTTTCAATGTGAAATAAATGTTATTTTCTCGCCCGCCAAAGCCCAATTCATCTTCCTGTCAGGAGAAATCGCAGGGAGAGGGCGAGCAGCGGCAGGCCACTTACTGCTTACACGCAGCAAAAGGGATAACGCTGCTGCTCACACAAATCCTTCCTTCCTTGTTTAATCAAGCTGAAACACGGCTTGTGTGGGGTTGGGAGGGAATTAAAAAAAAATAAAAAAAAAACAGAGGAGGTGGAAAAAGTTACCTTGTTCTCCTCTCCAGTCCCTTTTGTTCTGTCCAGAGCTATAAAACCCAGTGTGATTTTTATCTTTTCATAAACTTTTATTGAATCTGATGTTGGGAGGGCCGTGGAGTGCCATCCAATTAAACTTCCCCCTAATCCCACTCTTAACTCCGCAGCACCGATGGGAGATTAAGAACTAATAAAGATGACAAATGAGAGGAGATAAACGGGAGCCAAGGAGGAGGATGGAGGGCAGCAGGGCACCAAAAAAAGGGCTTTAATTGTGAAAGCCGTAACCTCAGTAACTCGAGAAATATAGCTTTCATATACTGCTGGGCAATTGGGGCCGGGTAAAGCTGATATTAAACACAGTCCCAGCTTTCTCTGCAGCCACGCGGGTCCAGGGCTGCCCAGAGCTTGTGGATGAGGTGCGCTTGCTTGCTTGCAGGCTTGCTGCAGCCACGGTGCATTTGCAAGGGTCCGTGCTTCTTTGCAGAACACCCCCCAGAGTCGCTCTCTGTCCGAAAGTGATTTTCCCCAACCCTGCACACATTTTCGCTGTGCAAATCATATGCGCTGCGGGCTGGGGAAAGCCCAAGAAAAAGCCACGGGGGAACCCACAGTGAAAGGCAGCTGATGCTAGTTAATTGCTGGACAAGCTCATGAGTCTCTAGGAGAGATGGAGCAAGGCTGAAGTCCCCAGACAAAGTCGTTGGGATCGACAGCCCTCTGCACATCACCGGCCAGCCCTGCATGGGCTCCGCCGGGTCCTCGGACAGCTCGTCCTGTGCCGAACGGGGGGGCACAGCCCCGGGATGGTGTCCCAGTACATCCCCCACTTGCAAGACAAGGAAAAAAAAAAAAAGAAAAAAAAAAAGAGAAAAAAAGGAATTTTGCAGAACAACCCTGGGCTGCAGGATGGTGATGGTGGTATTTGGTATTTCTGCATCATGAGGATGGGGAGCCAAACGCCACCCCAGTACCCACCTGCTGCTGTACTGGGAGCTCTGGCAGGCCCCCGCTCTGAGCACCCCACTACCAGGACCACCAGAGGAGATGAGAGCCCACGTCCCTGCAAGACACCAGCTGACAGGCTGTTGTAAGTAATTAGCTGCCTGCCTTCCCACACCCAAACTCCTCACCCATACATTTTCTTAGCTCTGTATTATTTTTTATATATATTTATATATATAAATAGGTGTAATTAAAGTTTTTAAGATGCCACGCTTCGCTGAGCAATCATCTGACACACAAAACCATCTCTATCAGAGATAAAAACACATCTACTTATATGGGACATGTTTATCCAACCACCTGAGGTGGGACCCATGGCCCGAAGCACAGCGCCAGCATCTCCCAAAGCAAACAGCCCATCCTCTCTCCATGCTCTGTGAAAGATTATCATCCTTTACACCATCATTTTGCCTAATATACCAACTGGGTGCCGCTACTTTTGCCATGCAATCAGATCCTCAGTAACATTGCACTCCTGCACAGGGAAAATGAGGCAATTTCCTCCAAAAAGAGACCTGGACAGGTTTCCTGGGAACTGTTTCTCTGCAGTCCACGTGCTTCCCTCCCATTTCTTCAAGCAAAATGTAATTGGCCTCGAGCAGGAGCTGCTGCTTTTAATTCACTTACCACTGACTCATGCCTCCCTTCCCCAGCACCCTGTTCCAACCGCATGGTGAGCGGCACTCCAACGCACTGGAGCTATTTTGACACACTAAGTAAATATCAATTAATTCGCCTTAAAAAAAAAAAAAAAAGCTTAATTGAAAAAATCCAGGTCCAGATTTGCAGCCCAGCATTTGGCAAAAAAGCCTTGTTTTAAGGCTTGCACTTCTTACTTGCTGGGGATTTTACAGCTCCCACAAGCAAAAGCTCTCTCTAAAGGAACTGTATGACTCACTGAAGTCAGAGACGGGGGAAAAAAACAAAAGGGTAAAATATTCACTTCCAGAAGGGTCTGAGCTCCCACCTGCTGGAGCAGACAGCCAGGATAAAGGGGGGTCATGGGCCACCCTGGCTGGGGACCCTGAGCAAGAGGTCTGGGACCCCTTAGGCTGTGGGAAAGGGGGAAGGTGGGTGCGTGGGACAAGCCCCCCCATAGAGGCAAGCCAAACTGGGCACCAGGGATGCTGCAGCGGAAGGATGGAGCCCTTGTATTTCCCTCCCCTGAACAGCATCCCGCAGCCCCCCAGCCCAACCGAGGCATCAACCTGGCAGGAGCTGCAAAATGCTGAATCTTGCCCAAATTTCAAGGCAGTTGGTCCCAGCAGGAGCCGGTGCAGGCACCCCATCGCTGCGGCGCAGGGCCAGCCTCCCCTGCACGCCACCAGCGAGGAGCATCATTAAAGCTTTGTTTTTTAAGGGGGAAAAAAAAAAATGAAATAAAAATCCCCAGCCTCCGCAGAACGACTTAATTTAGTAAATCACTTTGACTCATGCAATTATTTGCTTTTAAATCGCAATTAGCCGATGAGCCTCGGTTTTGTTTTGGGTCTTTTCCTCCGCGCTGGTGCTGCGTAAGGAAGCGAGTGCGTCATTGGCACCGAGTCCCCGGCAGAGAGGGGACACGCAAGCGCCCGGTCCCTGTGCCAGCAGCAGGATCCTGGCTTGTCAGCGCAGGCAGGAGGGCTGCTCCCTGACAAAGGCACATAAAGGCTCATGGTTTGCTGCTTAAGTTCCCGAAAAAGAGCTTCGGAACGGTGGTGGGAGGAAGGAAACTTGTTCACCTGAGTCCATGCAACAGCAGTGGTATCGCCCAAAAAGTCTGTTCATCCCAGCATTTCCCTCCTTTGACACCTTCTAATTAGGGTTACCCTTTGTAGCAGCATGCAGCCAGCCTTTTAATTACAAGGGAGAAGGCAGAACGTGTGAGACACTCTGTATTTTTAGACAGCACGAAAAAATAGATATCCGACACATATTCCCCCCCTTCTTCCTTCCTTTCTGCTCTTCACAGCTGCCCTTAGCTGAGAACTTCAGAGCTTACAAGTGAGAAAGGGATGGGGGAAAGGTTAACCAAGCTGTCAGAAGGGGTTTTTTTTTCCTCTTCTTAAGATGGCAAAACAGCAAAATGTGTTTACTGTTGGGCGTTGGGTAGCTAACGAGAAGTAGGTACTCCGCCGGCCTGACACTAAGTGCCTTTGACACCGATGACGGCCCTTTGGTAGGAGCAAATTCACCCGATGCCTAAACAGATTATTTCAAGTGTCTGTTGCTGGAGAGCACCACTTTGCAAATATTCTAATGTTTGAACTGCCTCATTTATCCAGCTCTGTATCCAGGGTATTTTGCGTGGTGTGAGCCACAGTAAGGAGAATTAGAACATGAGAGCTTTGATTTCAGATGCTTCCTTGCTGCGTGTTTGTAAGGCAACCAGTGCAATTGGGGCCAGGCACCGATTAACAGGTTGCTCCTGTTTTTAAGCAATTTTGCAGCATTTCTCCCCTTAACCTCAATCACCCAGAGCTCAGTCTCGGAGCAGGCAGTAACTAGCACTGCTGATGTACATCCTGACAAGCCCGTATTGCAACGCATCGACCCGATTGGGGAAACCGGTATTTTCTCCCCCATAGCTAGAAGGGAGGTAGAAAAGCTTCCCCCATCCCTTGGATATCACACTTGGAGGTTAGAAAAATGTCACAGAGCCAGGAGAGATGATACGAGACAGACCATGCAAGGCGGCAGCAGAAAAGACACCGACAAAAAAAAAAACATCTTTACATTGCAAGTGGCATCAATTCATTTCACTATCACTCACTGACATTGCTTCTTTTCTGCTTCACCGTTTCTTCGAATATTGTTAAAGGCAATCAAAGGAGCCGGAGGGACCAGCGATGCTGGGGACAGGCTGGTGCTACACCAAAGCCCTGCTGCTCCCCAACTTGGTTAGCATCACACCAGCACCTTGGGCTGTCCCCGTGGGTGGATATTTCTATGCAAAACCACCCGGGAACGGAGAAACTCCGGCAGAGCAGGGGAACCCGAAGGGGTGCAGGGAAGATGCACAGGCAGGTGCAAAAATTCTGCAGAGGAAAGAGGTTAAAGAGCTCAGGCTGCTTAGTTTATCAAAAGGACAAAGGAGGTTACTTGATTGCCATGAGTAAGTACCTTCCTGGGAGAAAATACAGGCTACTAGAGTATCTTTAATCTAGTGAAGAAAGACATAACAAGAGACGGGAGTTGATCGTGTCTAGCTTCAGCTTCCCACTGGAAAAATAAGGCACATGGTTTAACAGCAAGGCTGATTAACCGTTGGAGCGGACACCAGCAAAAATGATGAATTCTGCAGTTTTTAATGGCTTCAAATCCAGGCCAGGTCCCTCCCTGGGCAGAGGTCAGCTCAGCACCCACCTCTGCTTGCTGTGCAAGGGTAACCGGGTGAAATAGGAAGGTGTAGGACACATAAAGCAGCCAAAGCAGATTATTCCCAGATAATTTCATGGTCCCTTCTGAGGCTTGAACTCCAACACAACGCACAATACACACTGCCCCTCCAACGCTCACCCAGGAGTCCTAAAAACCAGCTTTGTTTTGCACCGTGGACGGCAGAGGTGAAGGATTCACCCCTCCTCCTTTGGGCTCCGCAGGTTTGCTCGTGTCCTGCCGACCCAGAGCATCCAGCTCAGGGCCGTGTTAATTTGTGTGATCTCCAGGACAAAGAGATACAACCCATCCAGAGTCACCAGGGCTCGCCGAGATCTCATACATAAATCCACCTGTAAAAGTTTAACGCGTTCCTCTCGCCGTACTCACGTGTCGCAGCACTGGCAGCGCTCCCTCATCTGTGGTGTGATGCTGCTGGGTGGCTCGTGACACCTCGTGGGGTTGGTTTGGTCTCCGGGATTCTCAGCATTTTGGTTTTGTCTGCTGGGCCGATGGGTTTGCTTGTCACGCACACGGTGAGACCTTGGTGGCTGTGGGGAAGCTGAAACCTGGATTTACCCTTCTTGCAGCATAGGTTTACCATTCAAAATTGGAAAAAAAAACCCAAACAAAACAAATCCAAACAAAAAAGACAGACAATTTAGAAAAGGAGCAGGTCCACTACACCTGGTGTGCTCCTGTTTGAGGAGGACTGGGTTGAGGAGGGTTGGTGGGCACCTCGAGAAGGTCCCATCCAGGAGCCGAGACCTGCTTTAACAGTGCTCCAACCTGCATCCCAGCTGATGCAAGCTGCCAGCTCAACCTTTGCAGAACCACCCATCTACCAGGGGTCCCCAACCCTCTCAAATCCCTGCCTAATCCCTAATTAGCATCATTAGCACCCGCTAACGACCTCAACTGCTGTTCTGGGACAGGTGCCCAGGGGAAGGCAATCACGCACTAGTGCAACCACGCGATCGTACAGTAATGCAATAGTGCAATCGTGCAATGGTACAGTAAGGCAATCGTGCGAAAGTGCAATAATGCAAAGGCTTCCCCATGCTCAGGCTTTTCAGGAGTGCAAGGCAGCTAAAGCAGAAGCTATAAATTGTTCAGCGAAAGGACAAGGTAGTGCTATAGGAGCCACTACCTTCTTAGAAGTCAAGCAGCACGGATTAGAATGGAAATTACTTGGGAGTCTTGGTGGGGCCAGGCAAGGATTGTTCAGGGCTCAGCAATTCTCTCCGCTTCATCACCGGGTCATTGATTTACTCGCTGCTTTTCCATTTATATGGTGCATGGGTGCCCAGGCAGCCAGCCGGGCAGGGAGTGGCACTGGCCCCTGGGAAATTAGCGGGGCAGGAAAGGTCCTGCGTGTTTGGAAAAGCAAATTAGTGTTAGAGATGGGAAACGGAGGTGGGAACGGGGATGGAAGGAGCCTGACCCTCCTGTGTTCCCTCTTGCCCAGGTGCTCCCGGGCCACAGCAAGCCAGGATCGGCTTTAAATGGTGCCTCTGCTCCATCTTTTCTGAGATGTTAAAATCCACACGCATCATCAGGCAGCCCACTCCTCAATCCCTGGCCCCGCATCACGTCTCTCATCAAAGTCCCATTTTTAAAGAACAAATCGCAGGCACTGCTTCTGCTGTTGTTCCTTGATTTCTGAGCATGTAGGTGGACAAATTTTCCCAGATTTTCCCCGCGCCACGGCGGGTGGTGCCAGGGAGGATAAAAGGATAAATATATATAAATATATATACAAGAGCCTATGAAGTCACTTGGCTCTGGGAGCTCAGGCCTTAAATGCACTGCACTGAAACATTGCCAGGTTTGGTGCCAGACCCAGAGAACTGGCAGGGATGCTCTGACGGACCCGGTGTCAGCTCTGACGTTCGCAGAGCTGGTTAGAATTTTTAGCAATGAAAAGAGGCAACTGAGGAGAGTCACTAATGTTTCAGAAAAGCAGAAACGTAGCCAGATTCGGCGGGGGGATCCCGGTATCGCGTGGGTGCCATGGGGCTCAGGAGGAGCAGAGGGGGACGGGGACGGGGCGTGCATCTCCCTCCTCTCCCCATGCAACACCGGCATCCCCACGAGCCCTGCTCCACAGCTCGAGGGTGCCCTTAATGCAAGCAGCACCCAGCTGAGCCAAAATTCTTAGGCAAGGAGCTGCTCTGAGCGCATCCATCCAGGCATGTGGCTTTCCAGGCATCTGGAAAAGAGAGCCTGGCTCTGAGCGTGTGTTTGGGAGCTGAGTGCTTGGAAAACCCCAACCTCAAGGGTGCAGAGGAGGGATGCGACCCTCCAGCTACTGAGCAGCTCTCCTGCGCTCATGTCCCATCCCTGGAGGGGACACCCCGAGACCACGGAGGCTGTCCGGCACCCCGCATCCCCGGCAGCACCGGCTGAGGAGCAGGAGACACACGCCGAGCCCCTCGTCCCGCTCTGCAACCTCCTAAACGCTCTGCCAAAACCAACGTCTTTATTCCTAACCCCCTGCAATCTGTGTAGGGACAAGCAAGTCAGCCTAAGCTGTGCACCGAGCACACTTTTCGCTTTATATTACCCAAAGGAATGAACTGCTATTATGAAATCATTAAATTAATAACTTGGTAATATAGGCAGATATATAAAACAATCTGTTCCTAGAACAAAAGAAATTACTACGTTCCAAACATTCATAATTTAATTTAACAGTGAATTAAAGCGGCATACATAATTTCACCCTCAAAATGTCAATAGCATTATGTAAATAGAGCCTGGTGTGCTGGTGCTGACGGCGTGTGCCGGCAGTGCACACGCGCGGGAGAAGGTGCCCATACACAGGGGAACGTCCTTTAGCACCAACCGCCAATTGACAGGAATAGATTAGCCGCTCGCCTTTTAATTAAGAACGTACTAAACATTCAAAGCACTCGGCAGGACAAAAAAAAAAAAAAAAAAAAAAGGAGAGGAGAAGAGAGAGGCAGCTTGGTTTGTGCTCAAGCGGAGAGGGCAAACAAGGGACCATGGGATGGTTTGGAGGTGGGATGCTCGCAGGGATGCGGATGCAGCCAGCCGGCAAGGATGCTGCGGCTCCCGATGGCTGCAGGGATGGGGACGGTGTCACAGCCCTGATCCGGCACGTACCCACTCACACCAGCATCGAGGTGCAATAAAACACTGCGACTCCCAGCCTGCGTCGAGCTGGCACGGCCCGTGGTATTTTTTGGCTGTGCCAACAGGGCTCCTCGGGGGGAAACCGAAGCCCTCGGTGCCACCGAGCCCCTCAGACCTCATTTCTGCACCTTTTCTATTCCTGATCCATCTGTCCAGAGGAAAGAAAAACCTGTAAACAAACACAGTATTTAAATTAGCCTGACTCCTATCTCACTTATTCTTTTTTAATTTTCTTTCCATTTGTGCTACCTAATATTTTTCCCTTTTGTTTGAAATTAATTTGCTATAATTTATGGGAGCGTATTTTGATTGCTTTTGATTGAGTTTAACAAGCAGAAAAAAAACTCTGCTGCATTAGACATCAAAGCAAACAAATCCGTTTTCTAGCCCCGCTTGTGCATAATTAATAAATGCTGTCACTCCTCGTACAGTAAATATATCTATTATGTTACAATAAAATATGTGTTGTAGTGATTAATACACACAACCAAAATATGTTCTGGGTAAGCCCACAAAAAATCTGGGAGTAGAAGTCACTTGTTTGCATAATATCTGGGATTTGGGGCAACTGTCAGGACATCAGAAAATGGGAGAAGTTTTCCTTTGGAGAGGAAAGGCAAAGTAACGCACAGCTTCTGCTGCAATCTTAGCAGCTGAAATTACAGCTTTGACAGAAATTCCAGGTTATTCCTCTTAACTGCAATAACTATTAATTTTTTATTTTTTTTTTTAACTTTGTAAGTAGGGCAGGGCAGACTTTCAGGCTGAGTTCTGCTCTAACCACCCCCTCCTACGCTGAGCCACAGCCCCTATTAGGAGGCAGAAATCCTGGTGTGCAATCACCTTTTTCTAACAAAACCTCCTGTAACCCAGGCTGGGAGCTTGTGCCAGGGAACGGATCATAACCCAGCTTCTCCCGGGAAGAGGCATCGGCATGGAGGGCGAGAAAGCTCAGGGATGCTCAGGAAGCTGCTCCTCTTAATTGCCCTAGTTAGAGGAGAAGCTGCCCTAAATGCCGGTTTTGGTCCATCACTCCTAAAAAGATTTGGGGGTTGGAGCCTTTGCCAGCAGTTAGCTGTCTTTTACCACCGGATTTTACGGGTGGAGGAAGCGGAAAATAGTAAAGATGTGGGGGAATAAATATGCTAAAACAAAGGCCACTCCTGGAAAAGAAAAAACGCTCTGGACAGTTGGTGCCACTTCTAAACACATTAAATATTTATGGACCCTTGCTCATTGCTTCAAATGAGCTGTAAATTGAATGGAGGTTATTTTCTAGGTAATTAAAAATGGAGAGAGAGATGGAGGGGACTGTTTATGGGAAGCCGTAAAACCACAACTACCAAGAGTATTACCGCTGCATCCCCCTCTGCTGCATCCCCCTCTGCTGCATCCCCCTCATGCCCAGGGCTGACCAAAGTCCAACATACCCACATTTCAAACCCCCAAATACTATCTGCCCACCGTCACCCTTCCCCATCCCACACGTAAAGCTTGGTGAGACGAGCCGACAACCTGCTTGGCACCACTGCTGTGATTTTCCAAGTGATGCCGGAGCATCCAGAGATCAAAACGCCGGGTTCATCCCGCCATAGGGTCACAGGTCTGGATCCTCTCCGGGGCGCTGGGGCAGCAGCAGCCCATGCCACAGCGGCTGGGCACGGTCTCGCCTCCTCACAAACTCCTTCTAATTCCAGGGTTCAGTAAAAACCAGCAGCCCAGAGATCGTTTTCTATAACAGCCCCCTTCCATCCCTACACAGAGTCATTAACATCCCGCTCCGCAGCAGGGCTCTAACTCAGCCTGTTATTAATGTCAGTTCCGCTGCAAACCTATTCCTGTGCAAATTAATCCTTCAGGGAATGGAAACCTCCCGGGCTGTGGATGTCTGTGCACAAGATGCCCTCCCTGCACCCCGGCCATCACGAACGTTCCCCGGTTTGCACTCCCAGCTCAGCCCCTTTGCAGAAAGTCACCCCAAAAGGACCAGGGAGGGGGGGGCCAGGCTGCACCCACCCGCACGGCAAGGCAAGAGCCCACATGGCCGAGGAAGGGGAACCGGGGACCACGGACCCGGACGCCGGAATTCAGCGCGACAGCCCTGGCTTCAGGTCGTGCTGGTCGAGAGCCTGACCTTCCTCGCCGCTGAGCTCTTCTTCCTCCAGGTCAGCCCTTTCCCAGCGCCTTCCTGCTGCCCGACCAGCCTCCACACACACCCCAGCCCATCTGCTGCTGAATCTAGAGGAGCTGCAGATAACTCCAGTTTTCCTTTTTCTGCTGCTTTCTGCCCCGGTTTGGCCAGCATTGCATTTTTTCCCCATCGTTTTGCTCTGATGCAAGTATACTAAGTCGCAGCCTTCCCGTCCCTCCCGAGAAACCCCAGAGCACAGCGGAAACAAAACCAAGTCCCCGGGCTGAGCAGAAGCAGCTTCATGTCACGTCAGGATTTGGATGTGATGCTGGGGGAGGCGGGACGGCGTCCAACCCCAGAGGCAGGAGCAGGGGAGGGGGCTTAAAGAAGGGATAAGGACTAGATATCCCGATCCTATGACTTCTCTCCCACCAGGGAAAGACCTGGTGGCACTAACTGATCCTTCTCAGCATCTTCCCGGAGTTGCCCCGGTCGCTGCTGAGCCACCCACCGAGCTGCCATGCGTTTCAGCGCAAAGGCAGAGGCTGGCGGCAGCGGTCCCCGGCTTCCAGCCCCTCACGGCACACAGATCCCTTTGGGGGGCTGGTGGGACCCCAAAGCCCTGCCGAAAGCAGGAGGGACCTTTCCAGGCTTCCCATCTGCACATGCAGAGGTAGGGCTTTCCCTCTTGCGCTTTGCATTTACTTCTTTCTCTAAGTAGTTCAGCAGATGGTAAATCCCTTTAAAACAATCCAAGCAATCCCTCTGAGGTCCTGACAATACAGCCTTGCCTTCCAAGAGGTTTATTCACGGTTTTCAACCCAGTGTCTGCAGGACAGCATGGTGGGCGAAGGGGAAGCCATGCATCTCTTTGTGTTTCAGTAGCAGGACAGTAATTTGGGAAGGCAGTGGCTTCGCTCCTACTATTGCACTGGGACTGCTTGGGAGAAGCCACGGCTGTCGCGTCCTGCCAGCTTGCAGGCTGCAGATGCCCTGCCGGGGGTCGAGGACCCACGCAATGACTTTCTGCCTCTTATTAATGCGGGGAAACAGAGGGGAAGCGAGTGCAATTAGAACGAAGGAATGAAAGAGGGAATGGGGGAGAAAGGAGGGAAGGAAAGGAGATTAACAAACAAACAAAAATCCCCAAATCCATCAGAGCGGAGGCTACAAAACAAATTAAAGTTGTTATGGCAACTGGTGTGTGTGGGCAGCAACACACGTCTCCGAATGCACAGAATTAAAACAAGCGTCATGTTCAGCAGCTAATTAAATACCGCCGGCCAAGCCCGCTGCCTTGCAGTGCTGCCGGGGCCAGCGCGATGCAGCTGGGCTCTGGCTCACCCTTGGGCGTGTGTGATGGCTTCCAGACACCCGTCCTGCCGGGGTGAGCTGTGGGTTTGCTTCCTAAAAACCTCAGCCGGTGGTTGGGTTAGGTAGGGTGAGCAACTTGCATGCACCGACATCTCCCTTGGTACCCACACGCTACCCCCACGGTCCTCCCAGCATCACCCAGGCACTGGGAGGGTTTGGGAGCCCCAGCAGACCTGGGTGGGAAATGCCAAAGCTTACCACCCCCCATGCCTCCCCCTTCCCCACACACTTGATTTTCTCCAAAACTGACCATGCAAGGTCACCAAAAGGACCCCGAGGCTGCAGAGCCCAGAGGAAACAGTGAAGCCCTTGTTCGTCCCGTACCCCTTCGGGGGGATCGGCCCCCTTGTCCGCACAACAAGCCGGAGGGGGGGGATGCTCTGCAAAATGCTGCCTTTATGCCGTGAGGTCTGGGAATGGGGATTTCTGGGGCTGGAGCACCCGGCCCCATTTATCAGCACCCGAGCAAAACAGGGCTGCAACCAAGACACCTTAACCAGTTCGCTGCCAGCCTGGGGCTTCTTGGGAGCACTGGAAAGCGGAGCAGCCCGTGCTCCTCCAAAAAGACATGACGGAGAGCACAGATGATGCTTTTAGCAGCAGCCACTTTTTGCTCCAGCAAGGTCCAACCGTTTCGCCATGCACATAAGGAGGGTTTACAATTTGTGCTGCAACCACCTGTGACTTCCCAGCTCTCTACTTAATCCTCCTTGACATCCCAGTTGCTGCTGCTTCTATAATGAATATACAGACAGGGAATTAGAAAAACCTGCGCTCAGTTTTATTTTACCCACTGAGTCTAATTAACGTATGCAAAGATGCGGCACTGGAGCAGGCATCGAGGAATAAATTCATGAGGACGTGGCCGGGCAGGAGGGAGCCCAGCGGGTGCTGAGTAGCACGGCTGCCACACGTGCTTTGCCCTGGCTTTGGCCATAACAGCAAAACCTTGCAGCTACTTACTGCAGAGGCTTTAAACAGTTTTTCCAAATTTTACAGCCCTTTAAAATATACCAGCTAAACCCAATGAATTCCTTTCCTGAACGAGCATGCCAGTTGTCCCACCTAACACCCAGGGTAACAGACCATATATCACAGCTGTCGGAGAATTATTACAAGGGCATTTCATAATTTGCTTTATATAACCCTATGTAAAGCCCAGGAGCTTCTTCTCATATCCATGCATTTTCTCCCAAAGCCAAAGGTTAAACAAAAGAGCTTTGGCGGTTGTAATTTTTCCTGGTAGAAGGCAAGGGGTTTGTTCTTTCAACAGTCACCAGAAGGGCAGTTTTACTGGAGTTTAAATCTCCTTTTCTCCCACGGAAGGTTTGGTCTGTCCTGCAAAGTTACTGATCTTGGGAGAGAAGGAGATGGAGCATCAGAGATGTTTCCTCTTAAATCTCAAGTGGCTGGAAAGCCTTGCATCCCTCCTGCACCCATTTTTACTCCCATTACCTGCTTTTGCAGGACTCAGAGCTGCCCAAGAGCTGACTCGTGCTGCCCTCCTAGCAGGGACCCCCCAGACCACCAAGACCTTGCTGGTCCTCCCGTAAACCACCCCAGTGAACGTAAACCACTCTTCATGGAAAGTTACTAAAACCAATTTTCTAGAAAGTGCTCCCCCCCCCCCAGTTTGATGGTACCTTAGATTTGTACATTCGTATTTTTGGTACAAATGGAAGCTATTTTTAAAAATGTCTCTGAAAACACTTTTACTTCTATTTTTTTTTTTCTTAACGCTCCCACCGGTTGGCATTTCCTGCAAGGAGCACAGGGAGTTTTTCACTGCTTAAAAAGCCTGTCTGCAGAAAGCTGCCTCGAACAGACCTCGTGTCAGCGCTGAGCTCGATTTATGGCAGCGAGCGACAGAGCATAGGTGAGTGCCTGAGGGAGGAAAAGAAAAAAAACCCAGCAAGCCAGGATGCTGAAGGTGAAACCATTAGCAGACACAAGCTTCCCGTCCCCTCTGCCCCTGCCCTGTCCCCGCGTGTCCAGGGGCACAGAGCAATTGGCTGCTCCTTTGATGGCCAGGAGCAAAGAACTTGGAAATTTATGCACAACATTAAGTAAGATGCTTTGGTCTCCAACTAGGTTAAATTGCTTTCTATATTTAAATTGCCTGCTAGCTGGTCAGATGCGAGGCACAGCTGCGAAATGGAGACTTCCATCCAGTAAACAGAGGAGGAAACCCTAATGGATTAATCTGTTATAATTAGACGATTTGTGGCAACTTTGACACTGCTCTCGGGGGAGAGCTGGGTGGGAGAGTTGGAGGAGACGTTGCAAAGGGCGATGCATCGGGTGCTGGGTGCCAGCCCTGGGTGAAATGTGGGACCAGCCTTCCCACACTGATGCTCACAGATGCAAACTCTTCATTTAAGCTCACCCTGCTCCCCTGAAGTTGCCAACAAGCCAGCACAAACATCGCATTTCACAGTACAGCGTTTCTTGTGCTGCTATTCAGAGCAAACCCTGCTTTGCCAGGGCAGCGCTGCCTGCGGGCAATAGCCATGACGTTTGCACCCTGGCTCTGCCAGGTTTACTAAGAAACAGAGAGCACTATTTTTCCACCCCCTACCAAGATGCAATGCACAGGAGTGTAAGTGCCAAGCTGTACCCTGTAACTCTAGAGCAAGAATTAAATACAATTTGTTCCCTGGCTCCTTTATCTAAGGAAGGGGAGGCTCTCTCTGGGAAAGCTTTAGCGGTTTTCTTCAATTATTGTTTTATGCAACATCAAAAAAAAAAATAGTGTTTTCAGCACTTTCTCATATCAAGGAAGTAATTGAGTCAAAATGAAGAAGAAATTATCTATGAAGTTAATTATCTAGCAGACATGTTTTACACTCAGTCATTTTTCACTACTATGCAGTAACTGAAAGCACAGGCATTTTTCTTTCCTGTAATTAATATACTTGGAATATGTTGGAGAAAGTACCAGGGGTTAGATTTTGGTTGGAGGAGCATGTGTTGGAGGTGAGTTATTAACTACCCGAGTGGAGAGGGGACAGGAACGCCAGGAACGCAGAGGGAGCCCAGCTGGGCTGTTTTCAAGCCTGGCTTGGACAACTCCCGCACCCGGACAGAGGGATGAGATCCCCCGAAACCTGGGCTTGGTTTTGGAGCTGCCTGCCAGCAAACGGAGCGAGTCCACGCAAGGGGCCAGCACCGGGACCTCTGCTCCGACCGGGAGCTTCCCCGCGCCAGGAAAAAGGAATCCCAGAGCTCTTGCCAGCCTGATGCAGACCAGCGCTTAAATTTGCACAAGCCGAAGCAGCGGTTTGCTTGCTGACAGCCTCTATGCACATGGTAACTGGTCTGTGCTTCCAGCAAGCAGAAGTGGCTGCCATCAGTCCAGAGTTTCCAAGCATTTTCCCCAAGGCAGGACATGAGCAGCCTCCTCGACGCCTTCCCTCCCCGTGGCCAGTTTCCACAGAGGAGATTTTTTTCCGGCGCTGACGAAAAGACCTTTTCAGCCCCGTCCCTATGCAGGAGATGCCCAAGCACGGGCACGACCCTCACCTCCCAGCCCCGAGCCCACCAGCACAGGGCAGCCCAGGCAGGGCACCAAGCCGCTGCTGCCCTGACGCAGCGAGTGAAGCGGAACAAGCACGCAACTCCACCCAGAGCAGAACATACGTTAAAGTCCCCTTTCGCCAGCTTCACCCACCCCTTGACAGCAAAACCAGAAGATAATCCCCATGGCAGAGCCTTGCCACGTCCCACACTCCATGCCAGGCACGGAGACCCTCAGTAAATACAGAGTGCATCTGTTCAAAGCAGGAAAGCAAACGCGAGCAAGGATGATAGCAAGCTTTGGAGGGGAAAGGGCACCACATTGCTCTTCCAAAGCTCCTTTGCTCTTGCAAAGCTGCAGCCAGCAGCCCAAGGGAAGGGAGCACTCCCCTCTTTTCGGCTCCAGCGGGGCTGTCTGGGTACCAGCATGTCAAAGGGGCTGGGATGGTGCCTTGCAGTTGGGAGCACGTGGCTATGAGTGAGTGAAATCTGCTTTAAAATAACAATCACGTTCCACTTCCATAAGGTCTCACAGCAGAGGCATGACAAGTCCCTCCATCCACCGCTGGCTCGGAGCCACCAGCTCTACTCCTGCTCTCTGCCCTGCAGCAGGCAGCCTGGGCGGCTGTCGCTGTGCTGGGGTCTTGCTGGGGATTTTGTTTCTGATCATAACGCGCGTTTGGAAATCATCTCTGTGCACAGAGGCTGCTGCATCCCTCGAGCAGCTCTGTGGTCTCCGGAGGAGCTCGTGCTACACCTGCATGACAGCAGGGCGATGCTGCAGGGACCTACCTGGGTGCCTACCTGCACCTCTTCATGCTGGAGCTGGGAGTTTCCTCACCATCCCTGCTGACATCCCTTTCCCAAAGAAGATTCAAAAGAGAAGAAAAGCTTTAAGCGAGCCAGGAAGATTGCCTGCCTCCAGGGAGACAGAACCGTGACCCCTGGCAGTGACACACAACTGGTACCTCCCCCTACATTTCTCCTTGATTTAATTCATTGTTCATTTACTGCGGTAATTATATTAGGAAAGTGTAACGCAGGACACAGGAGTCCCTCAGAGGTTGCTAATTGTTGCTGGAACGAGGCCATTCGGGCGGCAATTGAGAGAAAGGCGGCCGATCCTACAGCCTGGTTCCCCACCAGCAAATGCTGCAGCTGAGACTGCTTGGGGCAAAACCCCACGCCACCGCTGCAGCCCTGGGCTCGTTAGCCACCTCCTTAATTGCCTGGCGAGATGGGGGGATGTCACTGCAAAAACTTTCTTTTTTTTTTGCCTAGGGGACCTGATAGAGCTCACTTGTGCTGATAAGAAAATCACATGTTCATATGTATACGTAAAGCAGGACCACTCCATGTTTTCAAGTCAGCCCCGTGAGTTTTGGGGATTTCTTGGTCACCCCCTGAGCCCCTCCTCTCCTCAGGGACGGTGGCTGCAGCTGGCCTGGGCAAGTCCAAACTCCCTTTTGCCTCCCTGGTGTCCCTGGCCCTGACAGCGCTGGGACACGGCTCGTGGGGCAGAGACTCCTGTGCCACCCCCCAAAGCACCTCTCCAGCCGCTCGCCCGGATTGAAGCGGAGAGTCCTGGTTTTCCTGCTGTGTGGCATCCCGCTCCCCCAAATCCTTTAAATCTCACAGCATCATCCGAGGCCTCAGGACCTGTGAGAGTCTCCAGAGCTTCACTTACAATATTAAAGATAAGAAAATAAATCAATTCTGCTTTCCTCTCCTTGTTAGAGACCTCGCCAAGCCTCCTGCCAGCGTCCTCCTCTGGTGAGGTTATCCCAGATAATGGTGATGGGTGATTTGAGGAGAAGCTTGGTGCCTCACTGGAATTGTTCCTATTTAACAAAAGGACCAGTTTCCTACATCCTTCTCTTTCTTTTTGTCTCCCTGCTGGAACAGCATCAAGTGAACTTCTGGGCTTGAGGATCAAGAGGTTTCTAAACTCACGTGTCCCAGCTCCATGCACATCCCCATCCATGACCTGCAGCTCCGCTCATCGCCATGTGGTCAGCAAGAAGTTATTTTTATGCCTTTAGAATTTAACGCAACACAATGCTGGGGGGGAGTATTTCTTGTGAAGTGTAGCAGCTCGGGAAAGTTAATGAGGCAAAAGTATCTGCTCATGGGAAACCTGGAGGTCAGGAGTGCCCCAAGGTGATAACTTACTTAACAGAGGATTATGAAGAGGGAGGAGGAAGGCAACACCTGCCCGACCATGGTGGCCTGAGTGCTTATTAAAGCCTAAAGGAGAACATCAAATTAATTATAGAGGGCAAAGGTGCCATCCCATCTATTTTTAATCATGTTGGAAGAGTCTTTCTGTGTTGCTGCAGCTGCCCTTGTCATGAGACAGGACAAAATCCAACGGATTGTACCACGAGTGACCAAACCCCAAACCAGCGCACCAGAAAACTTGCTCTTAGAGAAATGAGCTGCCCTTAATGCCTTTTCTTTTGCCTTCTGTAAGTGGGTGAGAGCAAAGGGAGAGCCGTGGAGAGAGGACGGGCATGGATGAGGGGTAGGGAAGGGGTTAGTGCACACCGGCTGCTCATCAGATGCGTGGCTTAGGATATTCCCCAGGATTTGGGAAGACGTGGCAGACAGCTCCTTGGAACATCTTGCTTGAGTATCTGGGTTAGCAGAGGAAAAAGAGAAGGAAAATCCCCTGTTTGCAGGCAGGCCTGGTCCCATGCACTTTACAGCCCTCGGGTAGGTGCAAGTCCTGGAGCCGTTGGACCCCACACTCAGCTGGGACATCTGGAAGCCACCAATTCCATAGAGTTTCTCAGGGCTGTGCCCACAGATGGATTTTGCAGGCTGGTTTCTGTTCCTCTGGTCACGCTGAAGCTGCAACTAGCCAAAAACCACCAGAGCATCTCTCCTGCCTGCACGCCCGTGTCTGGCACGCAGGACCCATCCCTACTGCAACGATTTGCATGGACGAGGGTTGCAGCAGTTTGGAGCAGGACTGTCCATGCTGCTGTTTGCAATGCAGCCCCAGGAGAGTCTGCACAAGGTCTCCAAACATCCCTCTGGCATATGGGGGTCTCTCCAAATCCAGACAAGATGAGCCCTGGCTTCCGCTGGGAGGGGTTGGAGACCCCCGGACCCTCAAGGCTCCATTTGTGCTGCTCCTGGAAAAGGACTTTTCCCAAAACAACACATGCAAATGAAATCCTCGTATACATCACATAGTTTCTGCCAGCAGGAAAGGCAGCGATTTAGCACGCTGCATTAGCTCTGCCGCATCCTCCAGAACAATTTCCCACAGCCTCCTTCCACCGCTTCACAAGGAGATAGCGTCTCGTCCCCTTGCCCTCCTTCCAGGAAAAGCTTTGTGTTTGGAGAGAAAGACTTAGCAAGGCTTTGGGAGGATAACTTGCCAGGATTTTGCATCTCAGACTCGGCGTCCCCAGCCCCAGGATCAGCACTTCTACCTTAAAGAGCTTTGCTTTCAGCAGCTCGAGGTACGAGGCACCTGGATGAAGGCAGCTTGCTTATCAGCACGGCTAATGCCTTCATCCCGAACATATGAATATTCAGCAGCTCCAGCACAATCTCTGTGCCTAGGATCCAGCCGGGGGGGGAAGGTACAGCTGGGATCCGGGGTGCTCCACGCACGGCAGCTCCCCATCCCTCCTGCAGCCGGCAGCTCCGGGCACTGCCCTGATTCTCGCCCCGCCAGCATGGCCATGGGTGCTCGGGGAGGGCACGGCACTGCCAAAACACCCGCGAGAGCGAAGGGGCAACTCATAACTCAGGCTCATTCGAAGCTTTTTGCTTTCTGTTGATGCCTCCTTAGCTGGAAGATGTGAGGAGCTCCAGGGAGCGGGCTGGACATCTCCTGCGGATGGGGTGCAGGTACCCAGTGGGCATCAGGTACTGGATGGAGACATTTTTCCCTGACCTTTCCCAGCAAAGGAGTTCACATTCCTTTCAGAAACGCCTTGAGTGTTTCTAGCCTTCTCGGGGAAGAAGGAAACCAAACCACCACCAATAAGAGCGATTTGCACTGTATTTCACAGCCCCTTTCCTAAAGAAACACGGTACCGGTGCTCAGGGGGTCCATGTGCCTTTGCCAAATCTTCGAACCCATGGCTGAAGCAGAAGGATGGCTGGGAGCACCCAGGTCAGGGCAGCCGGGATTTCAGCTCACCCCACGCATGAGGGACCCCAAAGTTGGCTGGAGAGCCCCTTGAACGCCACCCTCCAGGCCCAGGTGCTTTTTTTCGGTGCCAAACTGCTCAGCACATCTGGTTCTCTAGTTCAGAGCTGTCATTTTCCTGGCTGTTAGAGGAGAGAATATGGTAAAGAGCAGCCTGGGTTTGCAACGCGACTCCTGCGAGAGACGTGACATGTTTATTTTCCCCGCGCCAACTTCCACATCAAACGTGTTTTCTTTTTCCATGCTGCAAAAGGGAATATTCATCCCTCCCTCCCCTATCTACCAGTGCCCAACTCCCTGCAAACAGCCCAGCTGGTCCTTCAGCTCAGATTTTGGCATCCCCAGGTCCCCAGGATGCCCCTGACGTCCTGTTTTCTACAGGCAGAGCTGGATGGGGGTTGATGTTTCTGCTCCCTGGCACGAGCAGTAAAGTGGGGAAAAAAAAAAAAAAAAATTTAAGAAACTTGATGTTTTGTGTGACCCAAATCTCGGTATTTCATTTCAGTTTTAAGCACTGTCAGGTTGCTTGGGGAAAAAAAAAAAGAAAAAGACATTAAGGAAAGGGGATGGTATTTTCAAAAACAAACCCTGCCACACGCGAAGGTGTCAGCTCCTTTGAAATGTTTGCTTGTTTGCTTGTCTCCTGGAGCAAAACAGTCAGGGAATTGTTCGCAGCATTGCAAGATATTTAGACTGACCCAAATCCCGGCATTTCTGCAGCTGAAGGGCCCCCGTTCCCCCCCGGGCTTGGGATGCTTGGCCGGACACAAACCCCGGCACAGGTGGATGCTCGGCGGAGCTCGGCTTTCGGTGCTGCTTCGTTCCTTGGTTGGTTGTTCTTGGTTTATTTTTTTTTTTTCCATTATAGACATTATTAAAAAAAATAAACTTTACAATAATACATTTTTAAGTTGTTGTTGCCATTTGAGCATTTTTTTTTAAAAATAAAGGAAAAAAGGAAATTAAAAAAGCCACACTGTAGATGTATATGGTTGTGTATATACATACATATATGTAGGTATAGGTGGATGGTATATACATACACTATATATGTATATATAAAAGAAAGAAAACAGAGAGGAACATACAGAGGTTTCCGACCACCGATGGGTCAGATCCCATCCCAACCCAAATTCGACTGGACAAAGATTTAAAAAAAAAAAAAAAAAAAGAAAAAACTCTCCCTCGAAGTGACAGATTGAAAACATCAGGACAACCTCACAACGTCTGAACAGTAGTTTCTTTTCTCTTCCATTTTAAAACTCTCGCCGACCACGGGAAAGAAAAAAAAAACAAAAACCCCAATAACAATGTCAAAAGCTCGAGTGAGTCCCCTCGGAGGATGCAGAAGAGCCTCCCGACGGCCTGTCCATCCTCCAGGATGCTCTGATGTGGAAACCTTGCTGTCCCCGCGACCACCCCAGTGCACTCGGGCTGATGGGTCCTGCAAATAACCTTCGCCAAAGCTCTGCTCGATGCTTATTTTCCCTCCCCAGCGCCGCTCACCTCTCTGGATCGCCTGTTGCAGGGCTCATGGCGGGGTTTCGCCACAAGCCGTGAGCTCCTGCTTTAGAAAAGAAACCCAACGCACCATAAAATACCAAAAAAAAAAAAAAAAGGGGGGGAAAAATGAAAATAGGAAGAAAACCACCAAAGTTTCCCAGCGTGGTGAGGGTCCTCCTGCCGCCCAGCGCGCCGGGGCTCGGCATCCCCGGCGTTTGTGAGCGTTTCAGTCTCCAGCACGAAGCGATCCTTCCCTTCCCCATCGCCGCAGCAGGAACCGAGGCGAGAGCGAGCGTGCCGGCGGGCGCTGCCGGGGCGCGCTTCGTGCGCGCTTTCTGCAAGCGTCCCCGTCCCGCCGGCCGCTGCCTTCCTCGCCCCTCTATAACGCCAGCATCAGCAGGAGGATGGGCACAAGGGGCAGGATCCGGCCCGCCCGGTGTCGGCTGCCGCCTGCCTTCTGGTCCACGAACGTCTTCTGGTCTGGCATGATGTCCGTGGTCAGCTGGGTCTGCGGGCGAGGGGGAGAGCAGGGTTTCATCAGAGCCCTTTTGGGGCAAAAGCATCCCATCTTGGAAAACACCTATTTTTGCCCTCCAGTCAGCCAAGCCAGTGGTCCCCGGCACGGCACTTGCCTGGCACGTCTTTCCTGAGCCATTTGCAGTGGGAAAGAGCTCCCGGGCCCTGGGGACCCCCATCCCTCTGCTCCCCCCCTGCCCCAAACGTACCTCTGAGTAGCACAGGCTCTGCTCTTTGGACTTGTTTAGCTTCGATCCGTGCTCCTGGAGAGGAGAAAGGAGAAAGGGTTAGGGCAGGTATGTGCACCCAGACCTGCTCCTGCCCGGGGTCGCACCCCAAGGTTTTGGGGTCCCCAAATTCCCCTGGGAGCTGCAGAGCAGCCCTGCAAGGGCACGGAGTGATGCCTGCAGCCCTGTGCACAGGGCATTGGAAATCGTGGCTCAGAGCACATGGCTGGTGCTGAAGCCTGAAGAGCTTCATGAAAAGCAAGAAGAAAGAAAAGGGGCTCATCCCTTCTCCCCGGGGCAGCTCAGGGTCTTTGCTGGGCTCCTGTCTGAAGCAGGAGAGAGCACAGACAACAGAAGGCTGCAAGCACTCATGCGGATTCATCCCTGCCCCAGGTTTGCTCCCTCTGTGTTCCCTGCTGCAAATATTCCTGCCAAGGACCCTGCCTACACCCCTGTGACACCCACCGGCCACAGTCCCCATCCCGCTCCTCTCCTGGCAGCACCTTCCCACCCAAGGAGCAAAGCATGAAGCCGCAAGCCCAGCGCAATGCAAGAAAATATGTATTTTTCAAGTTTCCCAAACCCACATGGAATTCAAGCTGTTTTCACCCCGAATGAGCTGGGGGCAGGAGAAGTTGGGCTCGGGGCAGCCACGTCAGCTCACCTTGCCTTGGGCACAGCACCATGCCAGGCAGGGAATGATGCCCCAAGTGAGAGAAGAAGACGGGCAGGGCACAGATCCCTCCCTTCCCCATGGCAGACCCCCCCCAGCAGTGCCCAGGGATGGCCAGATCCTGCCAGGCACCCGGGTACCAACACTGCATCCAGACCGTTCTGGATGGTCCGAGCAGGACTTTTTGCTGCCCATGGGCTGCAGCCTCTCTCCAGGCTGATGAACCCAACGAGGGTCCAGACCAGTGCCCCCAGTTTGCAGCAGCGACGGAGCTTAGGTCCTACCTGGACAGAGGTGCAGGTGGTGATGATGCTCGTGTCGTACATGGTGTTGCTGTCATTGATGTCATCTGGCAAGGCAGGGCTCTTCTCCGTTTTCGGTGGCAGGGTGACGGGGGGCGAGGGGTTCTTGGGGGAGAGGTTCACGTCGGTGCCGTTGCCGAAGGCTTGGATGGCGTTTCCTGGGGGGGCAGGAGATGTTTAAGGGGGGGCTGCACCCCGGTGGTGATGGGGAAGGGTGAGGAGGGGGACAGGGAAGCGCCTTACGGAGACAGGGGTTTTCCGTGAAGTCTCGGAGGAACTTCTCACACTCCTCCTCCATGTTGCCGCTGCCTTTGCAGGAGCACCAGGGCGAGATGGTGATGCTGCTGGTGCTGGCGTCGACGTAGTTGGGCGTCATGTCGAAGCCTGCTCCCGGGCGAGGAGAAGGAAGAGGGATGAGGGGGCTGCGGTAGGAAAGACCCTTCCCCAGCCCGACCCGCCGGCACTCACCAATGAGCCCTGCGTAGGAGCCCAGGCACGCCTGGTAGTTGTCCCCAGGGCAACTGGTCAGGGACTGGAAGGAGGCTTGGCAGTTGGTGTGGAAATCGGCCAGCCGGGACCTGGGTGCAAAAAGCAAGAGGGAGAGGGATGGGATTTCACCGCCGCTCCTGGCACTGAGCGACTCAGGAGCAAGAAGCAACATTTTTTAAAAAATAGAGGTGAGAGAAGAGGATAAATGGGATAGAGAGAGGAGATCTAAATGAGATCTAGACTCAGGAGGTGCAACTTCTTGTCTCGCCTCCAGTCGCCCCAGCCTGCCAGAGGGTCACAGGCAAGGGAAGGGTGCCTGCCTGTGGGTGGGTACCCCACTGGGGACGAGCCCCTGAGCATGGGACCCTCATTCCTCCATCCGTTACTGGTCCCCACCTCCCCAGCTCTTTCCAAGCACTGCCCGACTGGCAGAGCACACCATAAACTTCACAACCTCATTTGGCCGCGCTGCTCCCGGCATCATTACACGACTGTAAAATTTCACTGCTTGTTTTTATCTTCCCCCTGAAATGTTAAAGCTTAGAGTGCAATTAAAATGCCTGAGGTTGGGGTTTACATTTTGCTTTCTTCTTTTGCAGCTGAGAAGGGAAAAAACAAGAGGAAGCCTCGCAGAGACCCTGGGGGCTGAGTTGCTCGTGCCCTGCCTGCCCTCCTGCCAGACTCGGCTCTGCGGGCAGGGCGAAGGCAGAAAGAACAGAGATGGGGAGAACCAGCAGGACCAGGCAGAATAAAGGAGGGACAAGAGGAGCTGATTTCCACTCCTAATCCGATTACTGGCTTGGTTACCCCTTCTCATCTTCTCTCACTGCTCAGCATAATGCTCAGAAAAAGCGCAAGGAGCGATGGAAGCACAGTTATTTCCACGTGTATCGGTAATCTGGCTCTGCTGACACCAACTCACGCTTTCCAGGCGATGCTCTGGGGATTTTTCTTGGGATGAATCGAATCACCGAGGTGGAAGGTTAAAGAAATGGGAAGGATGTGGGAGAGGATGGGCAGATGGACCAGGTGGACAGACGGATGGGCTGCAGTTTTCCAAATTGACTCAGTCATTAAATGAATAGACTCGAGGCTGAATTGTGTCCCACACTGGATCTCAATCACAGGGAGGAATCGCTGTGAAGCAGCCAAGTTGCTGACACTGTAGATGAGACCTTGCATTTCACAACAGAAAATCTCCTCAGCTCTTTTTTTCCACACTTCATGTAGAAAGAAGAGGGCATACATTATTTTCTTCAGCTTCCTTTTCCTTCCTTCTTAATTAAATGTCATCTTTGTCCAACCAGTGATTGAATCATCCAACAGTACCTGCCTAAAGCCATAAGAACTGATGAAAATAAAGGGTAGAAATTGTGTTATTTTTTTTTTAAATAGGAATGATTTGTTTTCAGGAGGTTTTTAATCAAATTAAATGGAGGAACAAATGAAGCAGTGATTGAATGAAGTAGAAGGGATCTGCAGCCATACCTTACATCCACCCAGCACTTTTCATCACATCAGATCTCAAGCGCGCCGAGGGAGCGGGGGAGCAGGTACCACCAAAACTCAGCCAGCGCCGGGGAGGAGCAGAGATGTTGCTGCCAAGCCCGCAGCCAGACCCCTGCAGTTTCATGGGCTACGTACTGGGGAAAGGACGTAAGAGGAAATAAAGCACAGCTGCTCAGGGCTGGACCAGAGCACTGGATGCTCCATGTGGGAATGCAGTGGTTTCCTGGAGACTTTTGCTGTTTCCAGCCATCCGTGACTGGGGCTTTTTCCAGGTCACGGCATTTCACAGCCACCGACGCAAGCATCTTCTGTGGGGCAGCTGAGCATCTTCTGGGGACAACCTGGTCCTTTGGGGACGCCAGCATCACCCCGCAGCGAGCTCCCCGGCTGAGCCGGGGGTTTGGCGAGAGCCACCCATCCACTTTGTACCTTCTTTTTGCTCTTCCTGCGGCTGGGCGTGCAGGTCGCACTCAGTTTTTGCCTGCCGAGGGGCTGCCAGCAGCATGAACTGGATTATTTTCCCACTTACACCAGCTGCCTGACCCACTTACAGCCTCCCAACAGGCTGCAAATTTCCAGGGCAAGGTCAGCCTCTTCATCTGGGTTATTCAAGCACTCCTGACGAGAAGACAGGACTCCTGGGCAGCGCTGCGCTCTTCTACACGTCGGACACTAATAAATAGCAATAACGCAACTGGCATCGCCTCAGGGAGAGATGCAACAGGGAGGTGTGCGGGGCGGCCGCTCCACGACATGGGGAAGGAGGATGGGCTTGGGCTAAAGCACTGATTTCAGGAAAAAAGGGGATTCTGCAGCTCTCCTGTGGCATGTGTGAGACAAGGAGCCAACTTTCTCCCTCTCCTTCTTCCTGGAAACAAACCTCACCCATCCCAGGAGCACATTATTTTCACCAGACCCACATTTATTTTCCTCCCTAGTGGTTTAGCACATAGGGAAAGAAAAACTCCCTATGACAGTGGTGCAGAGAGGGGGGCCAGGGGCTCCCATCCTGCACCCATTCCTGGGGCTGTTGCTCAGCTTTCAGCACACGGTCTCCCTTGCTGGAGCTGTGCATGAAGCCCAGAACAGGCAGAAAAGCTTTGCCAGGGAATATCTGCAGTGCTCAGCCCTCCCTGCAGCCAAAACCAGGCTTGGGTCAAGGGTTTTTGCTCCCCACTTGCAAAGTGGGAGCAGAAGGAAGAGCCCAGGGTGTTGCAGAGCAGAAAAGCTCCAACTCTGCTCCTTTCACACAATCCCCATGGCAGGGAGGTATTTGGACTCCCTCCTCCACTCCTCCGCGGGAGATAAATAAAGTTTCCGACAGCATTTCCCCTCTCCCCAAATTAGAGGCGAAGGCACGTCAATTCTCTTAAAGAACTGTGGCAAGTTCATCACCGAGCGCCACGGAAATTTGTCACGCTGCTCCCCGGGGCCCTGCTCCTGGCTTGTAGCATCCTCGAAGGCAAATGTTATTCTTTTCATAATACATGACAAGCCAGCTGGTAACCTTTCCAGAATATCCAAGCCAGATGTCACTCTTTCCGCTGTATACAATGAGTTTGCAGTCGCTGGATGAGACTCTAACTGCCAGGAATAAACCTTACTGGAGCTGGCCCATAGCTTCTCAGATTTCTGCTTTTAAGTGCCCGGGCAAAAAAAAGGAGAGGGAGCCAAGTCCATCTTAGCAGAAACAGGAGGAATTGGTGCCAAATTGCTGGCTGGCAGCTCGAGGCAGCAGGTGGGTCTGGGCAGTCTCTGCCTGCAAAGGCCAGACCTGGGCTGGGAAGAGCTGGGCTGGCAGCTGGGTCAGGGATGGGGAAGGAGGATGGTGGCATGGGGAGCTGCAGAGCGCAGCCTCGGCCAGCATGCTATTTTCCTGAAAAGCCTCCAAGTCAAAAAAATAAGGAGTGAAAAAGGGATTAACAAAAATTAATTATGTATATACACACATATATCATATCCCAAGCCTGCTCCAAGTGCTGGATTTCAAAGTTAGGGGGTTACAAGCTGTTTCTCTTTGATGCATCTAGAAAATACATTCGATTTCTGGGAGAAGAGAGCAGGTCGATGCCAAGGGGAGGCAGGTCCAGTGTTCCAGGGGCTTTAATACTTCTCTTCTTCCCTGCCCACCTCCAGACACCTCCCAAGGACCTGGGTCCCTACAGTGCACCCACACGTATATCCCTGGTGCATATATCCCCCATATAGGGGACTCTGTGCATTGCTGCAGGGACCATCCCATCAGCTCCTGGCTGCTAACTCATCTCCTAGCCTTCTTAGCGTGCAGGAATTCAGAAGCAGCTTGCCAGCGCCAGCATGACACCCTCGCTCTGACATTAAAAGTTACCTACACAGCAGAGGATTTTTGATTGTTTTTTTTTCTGCTTGTTGGTGCATTGCAATTTTTTAAGCAGAAAAATCCCCAGAGCAGATGCAAGGTAGCCTAATTGGGTGCTAATTGTTCCCATCACCGCATGCGTATGAGAAGTCCAAGCCCGGCACTGGTAATAACTCACCACCCATCAAAGCGAACAGTATCAGGCTCTTGAATATTTCATGCAGAAAATGTCCGAGATGCGGAGATTACTCAAGACATGTTTTTCACAGGCAATTTACAGGGACCAAGGAAAAATGGCTTTAATAGACACGAGCATTGAGAGACGGCTTGGAAACGCGCCTCTCCCCCCCCTGCAGAGCAGTGGATGTTCAAGAAGCTGCGACAACATGCAAAAACTCAGCAAGACATGAAAAACCCGCGGGCCCGCTGGGCATCCTCCTCCCAACACTCGCTCTGCCTGCTCGTCCTGCTGGAGATGAATGCTTTCAAAGCCAGGAGATGCTGAGATAAAAAAAATTAGCCTCAAACACCAAGAACAGTGGCCAGGTAATTCAAAGAGCCTTGGGGATGGGGATCAGCTAAAGAAATGAGGGAAGCTGGAGCAAAACTCCACTTTTCTGGATGACCCTCTACCAAAGCTAGTAAATGGTTCACAGGGGGAAAAAAAAGATCAATGGAATTATTTGTTTTATCCAGGAAAAGTTATCTGCCACTTCTGGAGACTGGAGTGACCTGTTCTGGTATGAGCCAGGAGGGTTTTATTCCTGCTTTTAGTGACAACCATATCTCTGCGGTCGCATAGCATCTCTCTGTAGGATGAGAACTGGTCCCCCATCCCAAAGCTACCCCTTGCCCTGGGAGATGCGGGCAGCAGGAAAGAGGCAAAACCAGAATGAACCAGAGAGAAGCAAAGGAGAAATCCCCAAATTAGAGTAAGCAGAGCTAAGGCAGCGAGAAGGGAAAAAAAATGAGGACAAACAGACAACAGACCAACTGCTAAGTTCGGAGCTGTTAATTAAGAAGTTTAGTTATCCATATGTATTTTTAGGACATCACATTTTGATTCATCACAGATAAGAGCAGCTGAAAGACTTTTTTTTTCATCCTCTTGCCTATGCTCAAACCCTATCATTACCCGGTAAAAGAAGGGAAGAATTAAACGCACGCATCATTTGATTTTAATTGAAGGACTGTTCTATTTCATTGAACTGCTAACTAAGCCGAACAGGAGATTGTGTTTACATAAGCAAACCCTGAGTCAGTATAGACTTGCTGTCACATTAAGTCAATACTTATGAAGGCTCTCTATTTAATTATTCAGTGCGAATTGACTTATTATTGTGTTAAGAGTGTGGTTAGCCTTGAGCAAGGTGGCCCCGAGCTGAGAGATCTCTTCCAGCTGCCTTTGCACATGGGTGCCCACAGGGTGCCAGGGGACAGGTACCCGGGGGATGCTGCCCAACCGGCCCCCTCCCTCTGTCCCCCCCCATACCAGGGAGCCAAAGCCACCAACCCTTGCAGATTTCCTAATTTAAGGTTGGATTTGGAGGCTTCCCCCGGCAGGTTATTGCAGCCCCGGTTGTCCAGCCTGGTGCAGCCACCCACCCTGGGGAGCCATCAGCCGTGCCCTGTGCCCCTCCAAACACGAGCGTTGCTCCTCTCTGCCAGCTCCCAGAGCCGCTGTTAAATGCAGGACCATTTTTCCCTCCTCCTTCTTCTTCCCAGACAGCTATGTGGACAGCCGAGCCGTACTTCTGAGCCACTCTCATTACATGGTGTAATGAGAAAGTTGAGCTGCCGCTCCGCTGTTTATCAAGGAAACATCCATTATAGATGGCATTTTGTCTGTGCTAAACAAAGGGCGTGAAGACGAGGACGTGGGTTTAGAAAAAAAGCGGTTTGTTCCCATGTTTGGTGTTTAATCAATACCAAGCCAGCCTGGATCCGTTCCTTCCCTCGCACACACCCCGAGCCAAGCCTCCCTCATGGGTCCTCGGGCGATGAAGCAAAGCTTCCCCTCCCTGGGGGATCGCTCCTGAATTAGGATCCCAAACCCAGCCAAAGAGAGATGGTTTCTGCCATGCAGAAATGCACCTCACCAGTGCATGCAGACACAGGGGTCCTGTGAGGAGCTGGGCAGGATCCGTCCCCCTCCCAGCCACAAATACACTGAAAATGGGGAGAAAACTCAGGCAAAGGAAACATCACCCTGCTCTTGGATGCTGAGGAGCTACAGCCGGTGGAGGCTGGGAAATTCTTCAGCACCAGCATCACTGAAGCATATAAGACCAGATTATTTGTGTTCCTGACTTGCTGATGCAAGATGAAAAATACAGCAAACTGCAGCTGCTGAAATCAGCTCTTTTCTCCCCTTTCCCCTTAGCTGAGGTTAGTGTTTTGCAAAAGGTTTTTATATTCTGGGAGCTAAAACCTGTCCATTGCAATCAGACACAAAGCTCAGGGAGTTTGTCGGGCTCCTCCGTTGTGCTGGGAAAAGCTTCCTGACATGAAAAGCTTCCCAAATTGCAGCGATCTGAGCCTGATTGCTCCTGCTCTCGCAGCCAGGAGCTGGGCAAAGGTGCTTGGGGCTGGGGCATCTCACCGGGGATTTTCAGCAGCCTCACAGGTCAAGGCCATTTGAATTGCTTCATCTAGAGCAAAGCCCAGCATTTCAGCCCAGAATAACCCAGATCCTGAACCCCGTTCTTGGGAAAGGAAGGGCACAGGTCGAACGCTCGCCCTGACCCGAGTCCATGCAGGGATGCACGGGAACTCGGGGGCCACATCCTGGCTCCTTTGTGCCCTCAGAAGGGCAGTGCAGAATGGAGGGGCTGCACAGCACCCTCCTCCTAACCACGGGGACCCCCAGGTGATCCAGACCCCGCTCCATGCCAGGATGCTGCCAGCTGGTTAAAATACCCCGGTCCAAAGCATTCTGAAAACAGCCACCTGCAGACCCGTTCTCGGTCGTGATGGAAGAGCTGGTGGCTTTTATCTCTCCAGCTTTGTGACCACTGATGGGACAGGGGCTGGTGGTCAACGACCATTTAACCACCAGCCCTGTGCAGCTGGAAATCAGCAGCAGAAAGCCATGAAAACCTCCAGAATGACTGTTTTCCACACTGGACCATTAATTTTCCCTGTCCTCCAACTCCTCTGCTTTTTTGGGGAAGGAAGCAATGCGATCTCAGGGGTGGGTTGTGTCCTGCAGGAGCAGCAACCCCTACGAGGGGCAGCCCCCTGCACCCAGCTCAGCACCGCCCGCGGCGAGATGGCAGCAGAAATCTCCCTGCAATGTCCGATCCCAGTGGAGAGGGCTTTGCTCTTCATTAGGCGTTCAGCCAGGAGGCTTAATTACACTCACAGCCCATGCGGGAGCATTATCTCATCTCCTGTCACCGCTGGGTTTCAGAGCAGCTTGCCGATCTGCTTCTGAGTTCAATGCCCTTGCCAGTCCCATGTGCAGATAAGGAGGACAAGCATCGGTCTGCGATGCCGGCCTGATAAAAACAGGTATCGAGGGGAAATCCCATGGCAGACCCCGGCTTTGGGCAGGGGCTCGGGATGACGGGACACAGAGGGGTTTCATGCCTGGTTGCTCCTGGGTGGATGCTGGTGGGTGCAGATGCCGTGGGAAGGAGGACAAAGCCTGCACACTCTATTTATACACACTCCCGGCACCTGGTGATGATCTTGGCAGAGGATGCCTGCCAATGCTTTGTTATTTATAAACGCAGAGGGCTTTAGAGAGGCAGGAGAGAGAGGAGAGCCCCCCCCAGCACCAGGCAGCCCTGCAGACCACCCTGCACCTGCAAAACAAGCCCAGAGCCGCTCAGCAAAGGGGATGCAGAACAACCGACCCCATCCTGCCCGCACAGGGATGCAAACCTTGCCAGGCTTTTGCAGAAGAGAAGCACAAGCTGCTCCCCTGAAGCTGGACCAACAGCATCTCCAGGGGTCCTGGAGTGATGCACTAGAGTCTGTCAATGCTCGGCATCGGGTGCAGCCCTGTCTGCACAGCGGCTCCAAGCACAGAGCCTGCAGCGAGACCCTCTGCATCACTGCTGAATGAGATTCCCTTGCTCCAAGCCAAATCCACCCTAAGTATGTAGCACCTCTGCATCGGTCAAAACCCTACAACGAAGCACAAACAAGCAGCTGCCAGAGGAGCTTGCATTACCCACAGGGTGGCTAGACAGCCTAGATTTCATTCAGCAACTATGCTTGGGCTTTCCAGGCTCACTGGGTGCTCTCAGCCCAGAGCACCTGGGAAACGCCAGGAACACGCATGGAGGAGGAGATGAGGCTGTGGGAGAAGGGGTTCAGCTGGCAGGTTAAGTCCATGCCCAGCTCTAAACTGGGAAACTGGACCCACGGCAATGGGAGCTGCAACTCCCTGATCACCTCTGGGGCAGAGCCGGGGTGGACGGACTCACGGCCGCTGTGTAGTCAGGCAGGTAACGTCAAGCAGAGAGAGCAGCAGGCTCTCACGCAAGGCTCTTGCTAATGATGGTTTTCCTTGACCAGCTCTCCTCCACGTCCTTTCCCCACAGGCCAGGAGACGTGATGCCTTTGTGTGCATCAGGCACAGCATGCAGGGCCATTCCTTCATCCCTGGGGAAGATGTGCTGATGGAGATGGAGGGGGGAAAACAGCAGCAAGGACCGTAAAATGCAGCCTGCGTGTGTGCCCACTCCCAGGGAAAGCACAGTGCACACACAGCTCTGCCAGAGCCCTCTCCATCCCAAAAGCCAGGGAGAAAAAAAGCCAGAGCCTTTCTCACTTGTAAGGCGACATCAACAGAGAAAAATTCTTTTTTTTTTTTCCCCCCTCAGCTCAGGTGCTGGGCACAGCTCACCCCAGGTAGATCACTGCTTTGAAACACTTTCGCAGCTGCAAACACAAGGAGCTGCTGGAGCGTGGCAGCATCTCTGAGCATCCCCCTGTGTAGGCTCCCCACTGCAGGCTCTTAACCCCTCTTGCACGCCAGTGCCACAGCCTGGTTAATGCAACCGCTTTTAACGGGAGGTTTGGAGCAAACCTGCCTGCCTGAGCCTTGGGGAAAGCTGCCAGAGCCCCCCCAGGGGAGAACTGCAGGAGGGGAGCGGATGGGATGGGACCTTCTTTTGCAAACCCAGATCCGAGCAGCACATCCGCGCACGGCCCCGCACCATCCCATCGCGGGGAGAAAACAGCTGAGGTTAAGGCAAAACTCTGCAAACCAATGCCCAAAGCTGGATGCGTAAATAAATGCCGTATTTGGGTGCTTTGCAGAGCTAGAACCCCCAGCCGGGCAGGATCCATGCTGCTGCCAGAAAAATGCATTTCTAACTTGGAGCAAACAGCCAAAGCAGCTGCCACACACTTTCCCCTTTGCTGCTTCACCTCTTTCTGGTGGAATTTCATTTCATGCAGGAACAGGCTTATAATTAATGCTCGACAGCTCTGTGGCCTCTCCGGTCCCCCCCAACGCGCTGCTAATGCAGGTTATTCCCCTCTGTAAGCAGATGCATCCACAACATTTAATGTCTGAGCAAGCATCAGGCCTGCTGACGGAGAGGTGCTACCATTAATTTGGCCGCGACTCAGCACAGCCCTGGTATCTTTTATTCATAGACATTGGCTTATTGTATTACTTTTTGATAAAAAGCCACATTCCCACGTTTCAAACACATTCGCTTGCAGCCAGAGGAAGACCTGAAGCTGCGTTATTTATTTATTTCACCAACAGGCTCTGGGAAACTCCATCACCTTGATGGCAAAAAGACCCTCCTCCTTGTAGGAAACATTCTTTATGAGGCTGATCCAGCCCCCAGAGGGTAACAGGAGTTTTTTTGCCATATGAATAATGAGTTTCATAACTGAACAAAAGCCTGATCTCCTGACTTTGCTCTGCCACGGGGAAAACAGCGGATTTCACCAGCCGTGAAGTTTCGCCGGGGATGCTGAAAGCACGCCGAGGGATTTTGCTGCTTGCAAGACACAGGTGCCCCCTCTGTCGTGGTGCCTTTTGCACATCCATCCCCTCCACAGCTTGCGGAGACGGAGCAGTCCCAGGTTGGGAACAGAGCCAGCACGGTCCCCAGGGGCTCAGCTCCACCGTTCAGCTCTGGTTCTGTCCCACATCTCTACCCCACCTGAGCGCTGCCAGAGGGCATCACCCCACTGCAGCCTCCCAGGTCAAGCACGGGGAAGGGCAGAGCTGTGGATTTTCACGGGGGTTTTCGGAGCAGATCAGAGCTCAGGGTGTGGTGGGGGACTTGGTTGGCAGCCCCCATGTTTGCAAACCACATGCAGCCCCGCACAAACCCATGGGTTCACTCCACAACAAGGGGGGACCAAACTCGAGGCCACACCTCAGCCTCTCCATGAGCAGCCAAAAACCATTAACTGCCCCATTTGACGCACAGAATACAGCTGTTACTGGAGGAGACCCGGCCAGCAAGTGCCACACGGCATTGGGAAAATGCAACAAATAGACTCGGAATAGGGTCATGCAACAAGAAAGCACTGCAAACCCGGCCACAGCCCCACAAAAAAACCTCTGCTACAGTCTCCAGGTCCTCCTCCGGCACCGGGAAGGACTGGGAGAAGCCCACGCAGAGCCCGGCGCAGCCCTTACCGGCAAAGGTGATCCGTCCGGCACGTGTTGCGCAGGTCGAGGCAGTTGGGCTTCTCTTTGTCCTCGTAAGAGCAGGAGGGGACGATGGTTTGCCGCCGGCGCTCGGCGCAAGCCTGGTCCTTGCAGGAGCAGAAGAGTAGGCGGTAGGTGTACTCGCTGGGGACACGGTCGAAGAACTGGCGCAGAGCCTTGTGGCATTTTCTCCGGCTGCAGTGCTCGGTGGCCGAGATCTCCTTGCTGCAGGTGGAGATGTAGCCCGAGCGCAGGCGCTTGCAGTTGTCGTTCAGGTTGCAAGCTTTGGCCGCGTCGAGGCAGTGGTTGCTTTTGGAGTTGGTGGCGGGGTCCATTCCTGCCCGGAGAGCAAAAGGGAGAAGGGGTGAGCATAGCACTGAGGGATGGGGAGATGCTACGGGCAGGGGGGGGGCTGGCATTGGTGTGACCTCTGGTATCTCTGGCACAGCCTGTCCCTGCCCAGCTGGCCGTGGGGAGGGGGCTGGATGCACCCCTGCGGTTCCCCCCTCTTCATCCCCGTCCCCTCTGCATGATTTGGAGGTCCTCCTCCAGCACAGAAAGGGTTAATGCGCACCGATTGCATCAGGGGTGACCTGGTCAGTGTTCAGTGCATAATTCATGCCATGAACTTCCAATTTTTTTTTTCTTGTCAATTATTCAAAGAATAATTACTAATTATTCAGCCTGCTCCAAAGCAGAATAATCTGCCGAGCTGCACAGGGCCCCCCCTGGTCCCCGTATCTTCTCCTGGGGGTCCCCAAAACTGGGTCACCCCCAGCCAACCCCCCCCAGGGCTGAGCACTGCCCAGGCAGGGACGATGAGGACAAAGCTGCCACCGGAGTTGGGCACCGGCCGGATCCCGCATCCGCCCTGGGAATCCCAGCCGTCAGCAAATAAATGGGGAGAGGATGGATGAAGCCAAACCACCGTGCAGGAACAAATGCTGAATTTTCTTTTTCTTTTTTTTTTTTTTTCCTTTTTGTCAAAATGATGGATCGCCCTCGGCAGCCCAGGTGCTATTTTAAAAGCCACCTGACTGCACCAGCCATCTCGTCCCTAATTTCCTCCCCTCCGCAGCCCAGCCAAGTCTGTGGATTCCTCCATTGTCTCCCGGCTTCCGCTGGCAAAGACGAACGACAGCATCGAGGAGGGTTTCCTAACAGACTTATTTGGAGGGCCCTGCTAATCAGCAAATGGCAAGTAGCTGCCTGGGCCAGGATGGCCCCCCCCGCCTCCCCCAGCTGCCCGTGGGGCCACCCTGCAGGCGAGCAGCGTTTTGGGGTGTCGTTTGCAGCACAGGACTCGACTTTGTCTCATTTTCCCAGTCTTATCCAACTCGGTGGGACCCTCCGAGCCCGGAACCACCAGCATGGCATTGCCTACGTTAAGGGGTCCCAATTAAAAGCTGAAGCTGGAGGACCCCGCCGGTACCATCCCATGCAAATCCAACCCACGTGGTCCCCATGACCCCCTTCACCCAGGGCCAGGACCCCCCCACTGGGCTGCAATGCCATGAGACCTCGGAGCCGGGGAGGGTAAAGTTGTTCGGAGAGAGCCCTCAAAATTCCAAACGTGTTATTCCAGTGATGAACACCCCCTGTGGAGATCTACTGGGGATGGGTGAGCTCAGTAGGACATGCGTAAAGTGAATACTTCTTATGAGATGTGATTTATCAGCAGATCTGCCTTGAAAAATAGTGCAAGAGGCAAGCAGGTCGCCTGAGCTAAGAGAGACATTTGAGCTGACGGATGGTCGGAGCATGAACTGGCGCTGCGCTGAGGGGCGAAATCTCCTCCCTGCTCCTACTGCAAATGGGCAGTAAGCTTTGTTAGGAATAAAGCCATGAAAGGAGGGAAAGGAGGTGAAGACAAGTCCTTTGAGGCTTCACACCCTCCCTGTAGAGCCAAGCCCCAAGGACAGGATGGGGCAGGGATTGCCATTTTGCAGCTGGGTCCCTCCAGCTGAGGGCTGAGGATGGACACAGCTCATGACACTGATGTCAGAGGAGCAGAAGGGGAAAAAGACGCTTGCAGAGGATGGGGGACACATGGCTCTCTCTTCTCCTTGCCCAGACCAGCTCTGGAATTTGAGGGGGATGCACCGAGTATGCACACAAGCGTGCTGGCGGCCGCCCCAGCTCCAAGCCCTGCGAGCGGTTAACAGCCAGCGCGGCGGCTCTCCGGCACAAGCGTGGGATCTGTGCAAAGTGCTGGCTTATTGTCTAATCCTCCGGAGCATCGCTCCTGCCCTGCCTGAGACCTGTAGGGACCTGGATGCATTTTAATAGAGCCGATGCTTGAAAGTGCAGGGTTTCTGGGGAGCTCATTAATAAAGTACAAGCATGAAAATTTCATGAGGCGAGAAGGAAACAGGGGCCAAGGAGCCGGGGAGGGGACCGCGCTGGGAGACCTCGTGCCACCAGCCGTCCCCTCAGCAGGCTCTGCCTGGCCTCTTGGTGCAGGATCAGGGCAGGGGCAGAGGAGGAGGAGGAGGGTGATGGAGAAGACAGCGCTGCTGCAAGCCCATGCCATGCCGTGCAACGTGGGCTGTGTCCACCCACCTCATGGGTGCTGCTGCCCCGGGGTTGGTGCCTACATGGGCAGAAACAGAGCGTGGGGCTGGTTTCCTAACCGGAGCCCTCTTCCTTCTTCCCTGCAGGCTGTGGTTTCCACAGGGCTGGCTCTGGCACCCCTTGGCATTGCCAAGCATCCTCACCACCGGCCCGGGATGTTCTGCTCCGTGGGCGAAGGCCAGGAGCAAAAAAACCCCGTGCGTGGGGAGGGCTGCGGTGCCTGCTCGTGGTGCTCGCTTGCGATGCTCGCCCGTCGAGGGCGCGAGCAATGAGAGCACAGCAGCGTGCATCGCCGCCCTCCTCGCTTACACAGCCCCTTCTTTCTAGAAGGATAAGGTAATCCTTCCGCTATCCCCACAGGCAATTAGCAGCGCTCTGCCTCAGCCTTGTTATCGAGAAACAACACTAACAGCTCATTTGCTTCAATCGCTTGGGCTCCAGGTCGGGGCTGGGGGTCCTGGGGGGCAGCCGCTCGCTGCTCCCACCGCTCCAGCCCCGCGCGAGGGGGACAGAGAAGGGGTGGAAGCATTGAGGCCACCCCCGATGGTCACAGCACATTCTGGAGCATAACAGCAGCCAATTCCCCCTCCTTTTCCCAGCCCCAAAATTGCCAGACAGGCTTCCTTCTCCTCTCGCTTTGCTTTTATGAATAAATCAACCCATGAGCGTTTAATCCCCCACTCCAGACACTTTGCTTTTCATACTTTCCAGCAGCTAAAATATTTCCTTGACGCTAATGTAATCCAAAAAGGCGTACGGGAGACGGGAGGGGGTGGCATCGTCATCCCGAACTGGTGCTAAGCTCCCCAGAGGGAGCCTGGCAAATTCGCTTCGGGAGCTAAAACCCAACGGGTGACGGCAGCGAGGGGATGCGGCGTCACGGCCCTCCTCCGAGGTGTCCCCAAAGTGAGCCAGGGTGGCTGTGGGCAGGGGGACATGGCATCGCTGCGGGGTCCCCGAGGTGCCACCACCCTCTGCCCGTGCGCACCCCATGAGGTCTGGGGACACAGGGACCACCAAAAGCCCAGGGCGGTGGGCAGCTTTGGGGGAAAGGGTTAAGAGGAGAAAGAGCAAGCAGAAGCCAAGGCATTGCTGACCTAATTTGAAAAGGGGGGGGGGGGGGGGGGGGGAGGTGGCAGCACAGAGGGTTGTCATGGAAATAGATAGTGAAAAAGTTCCTGAGGATGGTGGCAGAATTTCGGTTCCCGAAAGGAGGGCGTGGAGGCAGAGAGATGCTCCGAGGGTCTCGGCATCCTTCTCCCAGAAGCATCCCATAGCTCGGCTGGAGGCCGGCTGCCCCAGGGAGGGACAGCAAACAGGGTCCCCCCCTCAGCTTCTCCACATATGGGGCATCCTGCCGGTCCCAAAACTTCCAGAAGACAAAACGCTTTAGGTCGAGCGATGGATGGTCTGGTCCCCCCCAGAGCCCGGGGTTGTGCCTCCTCCTCCTCCCCTGTCTAATGCTGTGACACATCAGCAAGACAAACAAGGGGATTATGGGCTCTCCAGCCCACCTCAGCTATTTGATATAAGCCCACCATTGGAGGCAGGTGAGTTCAAAAGGTAAAAACCTAAATCACAGCCTGGGGCGAAATAGGAAGCCCAAGGAGGAGGCTGCTGCTGCTGCCCGTGGCTCTGCCATCACTGCCAGGCAGGGGCTCAAAGCAAGCCCCCACCTCGGCCGGGGCTCACCCACTCCCAGCAATATCTGATCCCACCAGGAAGGTCTGAAACAGAGAGGATCTATCCCAAAGTGCATCAAACCCTGGCAGCACTTGGGTACCAGCTCCTACATCACTCCCCTCTATCAGGCTTCAGCATCCTGGTCGGCTGCGGGGGGGGCATGTGTTGCACCCAACTGATGCTCAAGGCATCAGATCTGGGGCAGTAGGAGAAGAGACAGGCAGGAGAGTGGCCATAGGAGCTGCAGGAGCAAAGGACCAAACCATGGGGGAAGGAGTTGTAGGTTTTCCTTGCCAGGGAACTCAGTAGCAGGTCTATGTTCACAGGCAAGAGAAGATAAAACAGCGGAAGCATGTGGCTTTTATTACCTGAGAAAATTGAAGCAAGTCTGAATATATCAGAGAGACGAGAGGTGACCGGCTCGTAGGGGGAAGCTTCATAAAATTCTTCTCCTAGAGCGGGAGGGAAGAAAGAAAAGGGGGATAAAAAGCAAATTAAAAATCACAGCGAATAACCTCAGCCACCACCGAGGCTATGGCCGGGCATGGGCACCCCACAGCGTGGCAATTGCAATTTGGGGAGAGAAAACCAAAAAGCATTTAAATCACTGCCCTGCAATGACAGGAAAAGCCCATTTTGGACCAGCTCAGCTTAACTCTTGCTGGCTGAGAGCTTGCAGCCGGGCGGGCAGGTCTGCGCCGCTGTCTGCAGCTGCCTGACGGCTGGGTCCTGCCGCAAGCTCGGCTCCTTGTGCAAGTCAGGTTTGGCAGCGGCTGCATTCAAACTGACCTCAAGAGTTGAGGGAATTTGGATTTGAAAGGTCAATGTTTTGTGACTACGTCCGCAGAGTCTGGGCCAGCTGCAAGCTGAAAGTTTTAGGGTCCATTCTCAACACTGGATTATTTTATTGTTGTTGCAAAAAAACCCATTTGCCTAAAAAAACACTGTGAAGATTGTTTTCCACTCCGCTCTGCCTCTGATGCACTTTGGGAAAACTGAAATATTTCGGGGGGGGGATACAGATCCGACTGGAGAGCCTCCTTATCTGAGCACCAGAGCATCCCCACCACTGATCCACCCACGCTGTTCTCCAGAGGCTCATCCATCCCAATCCGCACTTTCCAGAGGGAATCTGAGCATGGTCCGTCTGTCCCCAGGCTGGGAGCAAACCCCCTGCTCTCCCATCTTTGATTTCAGTGCAAACCCACATGCTTTTGCTGCCTGCCCTTCATGTAACTCCAGAAAAGGCTGATTTCAGGAGAGCCGGCCACGGCTCTCAAGAGAGGAAATGCTCCCTTCAAACCCCAGCAGCCACAGGGGAAAAAAAAAAAAAAAATTAAAAAAAAAATCAATGGCTGGACTTTGCAAGCCCCAGTCAGAGGCTGACCAGCAGCCCGGAGCATCGATCTCTGCTCTGCCTGGCAGCCTTTTCGGCAGGATCCCTGCCACACTGGGTGCCCTCGCTGTGGGTGAGCCTGGGCTGCCCCGGGGACGGATCCCAGCAGCCTGGACCGCTCCAGCCCACGCGTGCTCTACCGAGTTATTATTAGCCCAAGGCGGCAGCATTTATCCCATGTAATTAAGGAGCCACTTGAAACCCTGTGCTGGAAAACAAGCTCATTAAGAGGCGGGGAGCAATACAGGAAGGCTTGCTCCAAGCCCAGCAGCTCCTCAGTGCCGTTCCTTGAGAATTTGGGAGAGCAGAGCTGGGTGGCTGGCCAGGGAGACCCCGGTGGGATGCCAAGTTGGGCTGTCTCCAGCGACTGTGGGTTTTCAGCCCATCACCCAGCACCCGGCCTTGCCACCACCCTCAGGGTGACGCTGGGTGATGCTATATGGGTGCAAAGCCCCCGCCGGGGCCAAGGGCAGCTCCTGCTGCCGCTGCTCACCACGGCGAAGGAAACATGCACCGGGCAGCCTGCAAAGTCCTCCTGCTTCAGGCCATCCCCCTTCGCCTCGCCGGGTTTCCTAATGCTCCGATGACAAATAGCACCTTTATTAAAGTGCATTTAGGAAACACTGTAACCTCCTGGTATATTGCTTTGCCAATGCAATAAATAATTAAATACTAGCTGAATCCTGCTGCTTGCTAGGAAAATTACTGAGCATTAAAAGGGCAGTGGACTTTTCTTGAGCTCACTGAGATGCAATTAACCTCCAGGAATGAGGCTGGAGTAAAAGCAGTCCTCCTTAATGGCAGGGACAGGTTAGCTCCTGCGGCCAAGGGGCTGGGCGGGAGGCCACCAGGCACAGCATCTTTGCTAAAAGGCAGAAGATCAGGGTCTGCCTTGGGCTCCTCATTGCTTTTACAGTCACTGGTTTATGCACGTTAAAGCTATGAGCTGCTGGATCTCCCCAAAGCTTCTACCTCTCCTTAAGACTTGGTATAATCACTTCTCTTCCCACCTCCTCCTCCTCCTCCTCCAGGTACAGGTCCTGGAGTACCCATCAAGCAGTAAAGCATCCTTCATTCATGTTTGCAAAGCCCTCTGAAATTACTGAATGAAGGCTGCTAATGAGGGGTAGAGAACAATTAAGCAGTAATTCCTGCTCTGGGCTGGTTTTCGGGCTCACTAGTCCCTGCACTGACCCAGATTTCTAGGCAATTTCACCCGTGGGGGCTGCATGCTCAGGTACAGCTCCCCACATCCTCGCCGCTGCCACCAAAGCCCTCCCAGTACCCCCACCACCTCCTCTGGCTTCAATCCCAGCTCAGGAGGGAGATCAGAGACTGGCACCCACTGCCAGGGATGGGGGCTCCTCCGCCGGCTCCATCAAACGAACCCCTTTTAGCTCAAGCCGCTAAAGGAGGTGGCTTTCAGCTGGGGTAATGAAACAGGAGAGGAACGGGCATTTTTACAGGCCCAAATCGTTGGTGGAAGCGGGGCCAAGCTGCCAACACACTTGGTGTTGCGGGTGGCCGAGGGTCCGTCTGCTCGCAAGGTGCCCCCGGCCAGGAGGGCACGTGCCCTTGCGAGGACTGCGCCGAAACTCAAGGGCCCTGGTACAGGCGGTTTTGCACAAGCTGCAGCTGGATTTAAGAGCTTCCACGTGCAGAGCCAGTCGTAAGCCCATTTAAGGGATCTATACTGTTAAACTGATGCTGGCTCTGCTCCTCTCCAGTCTGGGGCCAGGCGAGCGCTGGCAGAGCTGCGCAGGGGTGGCAGGAGGGGGGAAAGCCCACGGGACAGCAAAGCAAACCCTACCAGCAACCAGCACCAGCCCCAGCTGAGCCCCTCACAGCCGGTTCCTTCCTCTGAGCCCAGTAAATTTGCAGCCCTGGACCAGCAGCCCCAGCCCTGGTGATGCCCCTGCAGAAGGGCGAGGGGCGGTGGGTGAAGCCCGCTACCTCCCCCTGCCTTCAGGCAGTAGATAATCCTGCCTTCAATGAATAAACCAGCCCCGGGCTAGCAAAATCCAATTTCAATTACCTGCACTGCTCCAGCCTCTGATTTACTCCTTCACCAGGCTGCAATTACAGCAGGTTCTGGTACATCGCCGCTCTGCAAGGTGAGACCCAAGCGAGCCCTCCCTGCTGCTCCCCAGCCCACAAACCCCACCAGAGCAAGGGCTAATGGGGGGCTGGGAGGTGGGCAAGGAGGCAGCAACAACCTCTGCACCCCAGGAGATCCCCACAACTGGTATTGAGGTGCAAAGCCATGCCCCAGCTTTGCTTCCCTCTGTACCCCACGGGCACATCTCCCGCTTTGGGACAGGCAGGAGGGAGGGAGCCCAGCTGGAGAGGAGCCCTGCCCAGGCTCGCAGGTGCCCGGGCACAACAGCTCTGCCATGATAGCGATTAGCTTTTGCTGCAAACACAGCTCCCAGCCTGTTTCTCCCTTGCCCCATGCCCACGTTGGGCAGACCAGCTCTCAACTCAACCCCCATCAGCATCCTCTGAGAAAGGGGGGACCGTCTCCTCTGCCCGGGGTACCCGTGCAGCCCAGGGCACCGCTCAGCCCATTTTCATTAGAGCAGCGAGATGCCCTCAGAGCTTCCCAACCTCAAGGTAGGTCAGGACCACCTCTTCCTCCAGCACCCTCCACCCCATTGCCACCCCAACAGAGCCCTACCCCATACCTTCGGTCAGCCCGAGGTGTATACTCCAGTAGATCTGAAGGCACTGAAGCTCCTTCTTCATCCCTCGCTTGCAGCGGCAGTCGTAGAGAGGGCTCTCCTGCAACACCTCCAGAGCCGCCTGACATTCCTTGTTGGCCAGCATGGTGTTTCTGTCGCGGCCGGCCAGGCACTGCCGCAGCGTGCGGTACCGGGAGCTGCAGCTGGGCTCTGCCGCGCACAGCTCGTTGGCTCGCACGCAGTCCACCGGCACTCGCCAGCCATGGGGGTCCTGCCCCGGCGGGGACGGGGGGCCAGCCAGCGAGCGGAGGATCTCATCTGGGCGAGGGGCAGGGGAAGGAGAGATGAGGGCAGAGAGAGGTGAGGGAGGGCGACCAGGTGGGGTGAAACCCTTGCATCCCCCCCCCCTTGACCCCACACATCAGCCCATGCCCCAGCCACGGTCTTCAACTGGTCCCCGGCATTAGAGCCACCTTCGGGCTGCTCCGGAGAGGGACAACATCCTTCCATCATGCCTAAACCGAGCCTGGATATGTCCCCAGCCATAACCCCACCAGGGCTTGTCAAACATGGCAAAATTCAGACAGTGGCCTGAAAAAGCAAGCGGGATGTCACAGGGCACCCCAGCAGCGGTGACGTACCCCAAGGCATGGGACGGGGAAGGTGGAGGGTTAACCCAACGCCTTGGCTCCCGGAGCCACGTGATGCCACGGGACTCTGTTTCTTATTAAAACCAAACAGGCAAATAAACAAACACAGAATGTTTCCAGCCCCAGTGCTTGGGGACACGAACCTCCACGCATGACCTCTCAAGAATTAAGGGAAGCAGAAAGCCCATCCAAATTCTCTGCGCCCGTTGCTGTTTTTGGTTTTTATTTTGCGGCTCATCATTTTCAGGCCCGCCACGGGATGTTCAGGGCATCTGACTCATGGGTTTTTGAGCGCTCAGGCTTGGCAGGGCTGCAGCTCGGCTGCAGATCAGTACAAACTCTTCCCCACCGGGGACAACACCCTGCGTGCCCCTGTGCTAGCCACCCCTCGGGGTGGCAACCGTCCAGCTTGCCTGGCTCCTGCCCATGCACAGCCACTGCCTGCTCCTTGGACCCTGCCTCGGCAAACCCTTCACTTCCCACCCGGCACTCCCTCAGCTCGCATGCTCTTTCTACCATTTTCTCATTTTCTTTTGCTTTTTGAAATAGATTCTTGCCAAGTCAACCCCAGGCAAGGCCACTGGCCCGTCCCACCACGGGTGGATGGGGTAGGAGGACAGGCTGTGCTGGCATGGCTGGTCCCCCGATGCCCGCACCAGCCGAGCGATGGGGACGGGGTGGGCAAGACCCCCCCTGCCACTCCTGACCCTCCCATCTGCCACCTTGCAACCACAGGCAGGGAAAGCCCTGGAGCAGGCAAAGATGGGCACGACGGGACCTGGAGGGCATTCTCAGCCACCCCGGAGGGTGATGGAGAGGGACACCCCACTTCGTGCAATGCCTTCACCCACTGCTGCCCCTGCACCCTGGGGAGCAGCCTCCCCTTTCCCCTCGCTGCCACACGCGAGGCACCCCATGGGGACAGCAAACCTCAGCCTCCAGCTCCCAGCCCCTTTCCAACCCCATGGCCGCTCGTCTGGGTATGGCAGGGGGACAGTGACACCTACAGGCATGTGACAAGGGCCACCCGTGTCCCCACCCACCCACCCACCCACCAGGACACGCAGGCAGCTGCAGGCAGGCAGGGCTTGTCCCCTGCCACCACTCTGGGGTGGACACGCGTCCCCTGCCTCCTGCGTGCCACCGGAGCAGGCAGCCACGCACACCTCTGCCCACCTCGCCGAGACGGGATGGGACACGCTCCTCGGACCGTGGGGAGAGGAGGAGAGGGGATGCTCGGGGCTCGGACGGCTCTGCAGGAGGGATGGGGCAATGGCAGGGGTGAATGAGCAGGAAGGGCAGCAGCCCCCGGTGGAAACACGTCCGCTGCCTGCAGTCAGGCCAAGGCACAGATCCTGTCCTCCTGGTCTTCAGCCGATGCCCCCGAACAAACACCATTGGGTTCAGAGAGGTCTGGAATGTGTCCGGGTAAGGAGGAGCAGGTGCAGAGCCCTTACACCCACGTTAGATCCAATTTTGGGTGACAGATGCCCCGTGGGAAGGCCTTCCTTGGCCCTTCAGGATTATATTCCACATGGGAGGCAGGCAGGATCCATGAGCGGTGAAGGCACACTCCTGACACACAGCCTGGACTGCTGGCGGAGAAACGGGCATCCCCAAATGCTCCTCAGGGCAGAAATGCCAGCTCTTCGCCATGAGGTGGATGGTGCTTTGAGTAGAAAGGGGCCAGCTCTGCACCTTTACACACCGGGAAACCCCAGCCCAAGGCACCCAGCGCAGCAGCTGGGACAACCTGCTCCTGCTGCAGCCGTCAGTTCCAGGGCAATCGGCTCCCAGACATCGAGAGCCATCCCACAGCTCCACCGTGTGCCATTCCTCCTCCGCCGCCCTCGCCCAGCTCAGCTGCAGATCCATCTGGTGCTCGCCCCGAGCCCTCTGCCCTGAGCAAGCCCAGGTCTCAGCTCCGATTCCATCGTCTCCAGCCGATGCCATGAAGCCTCTTCCCAAAATGCCATCCAAAACCTCTCCTCCGGCCACACTCCTGTCTCCCCGCTGGCTCCATGGGCCTCCCAGGCAGGGACTGGAGGTGCTGGCAGGCAGGCAGGGAAGGGAGACAGCCTTGTCCTGATGCAAAAGGCGCTGGACCATATGGACCATCCTTGCGAGGGGGCCCAGCACCCTCGGCAGCGCATCCCCGTGCTCAGACAGGCACTCAGGAAAGCCAACAGTAAATCCACCCGCCGGGAAGCCGGCAGGGATGCGTGACGGCGAGCTGGCCCCGGCCTCCCGGCTTTTGCCACCTTGCTTCCATGGCCTTGCAGAGAACAGGGTGCTGCGTGCCCCCTCGGCAGCCCCGGGAGGGTGCCTGCAGCATCCTGCACCGCATCCAAGCTGGGAGCACCAGCAGACCCCAGAACATGGCACAAAGCCATACCACTGGAGGAAGAAAGGCAGAAGCAGCCCTTCCCTGCAGTTCAGAGCCCACACAGGACAGCTCGGTCCCCCCAAATCAAGTAGCATGCTCAGCCCTGGCTGCTAGGTCGATGTTTTTTCCTGGGACCCTCCTCTCCTTCCAGCTCACAGCACTGCCAAGCCAGGTAAAGCTCCGCAGACCCCCGCAGAGGCGCAAGGTGGGGAGTTTGGATGGAGGGGCAGGCTGAGGGTTTTTTTTTCTACCCGAAAGAAATTGCCTCACAGATACACACTCGCTGAACTCGTATCAATAAAACATCTGCAGAGAATTTAAACCTAATCCTCATCAGTCTCTGGGGTGTCAGAGCACAGCAAGGATTTGCAAGCAGATGCACAAGCCTCCAACAGTCAGCCAGCAAACAAGACGATGGCCCGCTTTCCTCTCGCTCCCGCAGCTTCCCCCAGCAGCATCAGGCTGCGCTGCCTCTTTTCTAGCTGTAATACATGTTTCCTTTTACTGGTCCTGCCAGAGATCTTTGGACACAGGCAGCTTAGAGGTAAATATTTATCCTCACAACTCAACTAAAAAAAAAAAAATAAATTGCTCAAGAACATGCAGCCTCCCAGCCTGGCTGCTGTGGCAGCGATCGCTTTCTCCCAACCAAAGGGCTTTTTTGGCTCATCAGAAAGAAAAGCCCAGACGTGAAGAGCTGGGCTTCCACTCTCCCGGGCTCCTCACGGCGAGGCCACGCCATGGGGGGGTGCTTTGGAAAACAGCAGGATGGGGTCCCCTGGTCACCCCATCCCCAACGCTCAATCTGGGGGTACGGCTTCCCTGCAATTACTGCTCAGAGTGTTGCAGCTCCTCTGGCTGGGGGGGGACAGCCTCCCTGTCCAGCCTCACCCCCCCACACACACCCCCATGAAACCTTTGGGGCACCTTTGGGGCACTCGGGAAAGGGGGCAGAGGGTCTTGCTTTCATGCAACCTCCCTTGTGAGGGCAAACAGACCACTGTTTGGATGCCTTAGGTGGGGCATCCTGGAGGTCCCCGTCCTCCTGAATCTCGCTCGTGAGATGTCCAGCAGCGAGTCAGACATGCGTACAAACAGCCAGCAGCCAGCTGGCCCCCCAAGCCAGCGCTGGGGAGCCCGTCCTCCCCCCTGCCCGGATGTCTTCCCACTTGTGCCCCCCACCTTGCCCCCAGAGCATCCCTCCTTCCTCTCTCTCTGGCTCAGAAGGCAGGGCTTGTCCCCCCCCGCCCCAAAAATCCCCAGCACGCTCTGCCGCTGGCAGGTCACGAGGAAGGACACCCCAAATTGGGGTTCAGCCCCCCCCACCGCTCAGGCCTGTGTCCCACCCCACACACAAAGGCACCTGAGCCACCAGCTTCCCCCCACCGGCACAGCACCCCTTCCCCTCGCCAGCCCGGGACTGTGCTGGGGAGCAGGGGAGAGGAAGAGCCTGTCACCCCCATTTCATCCAGGGAACAGAGCCCTCCTCGGGGATGCCGAGCACCCCGCGTGCGGTGGTCCCTCTGCCTTCACCCCCAGCCCCGCACCGCGGGATGCTCTGGAGGGAGGTTTGCTCTGCCAACCTTCAAGTCTCCCTCAGCATCTCCCCGTCCCTTCTCCCTGTCCTCGCAGGCAGGGTGACGCTCCTCCAGCCCAGGCGAGCTCGGCAGAGTTTTTCTGGGCGCTCGCTGCTGCAGCGTGCCGGGGATCACACACACTCAGGCACCCATGGAGATGCAGTGGGGTGTGGGTGCTGCCGTAACAGCATCTGGAGCACGACACGGCACACGACCGAGTCACGGTCCTGCGTGCACCCAGCCTCGCAGGAGGAAAAAAATGGACCTTTCTCATGTGCTTCCTTTTCACCCCAGCCCCACCACAATCTCTGACTTGCCCCCCCCCCCCCAGCTTTTCGGCTGCACCTTCCCTGTCTCTGTAGGAGGCTGCCCTAGAAATGCTAAGCTTTCTTCCTGGCAGAGCCAGAGCTCCTAAATAACTCACACATGATCTAAAGCAACACGCACGAATTGCAACAAGAGGGGACAGCAATTCCCCACGCACATGCAATTAGCTCAACTTTCCGAACCGATTCTCCATGCCGAGTTCCGAGCAGGAACGGCGGGGAGGGCGAGGGGGGGGGACACAGGCAGCCACGGCAGCAGCGGCTGGAGGGCGCTGGGAGACACTGGGGGGGGGGTTAGATATCCTCCGAAATGCAAAATCCACGTAGGGCTGACAAGGAGAGAAGGGGATCAAAGAGGAACAGGGTTTTGGTGCCGCTGATCCTGCCCGTTCCCTTGGATCGCGATCGCGACCGTGCGGTGCCAGAGGCGGGGGCTGCCCCGATGGGGCGGTTGGGTTTGTGTCCTGTGTCGTGGGTGTGTGTGTCCCCTCCTCCTCGTTTGAAGTTTGATAGAGGATAGGAAAATAAAGTTGCCCTTAGTTCAAATCCTCGTCTCGCCTCGTCCCTCTCCTGCTGCAGCCCGAGAGCCGGGCAGTGCCCATCGCGGAGGAGCGCCGGTCCCTCTCCCCAGCCCCCGCAGCCCCTCGCCCAGGGGAAGGACGTGTCCCCTCTGCCCCCCCCCCCCCCGGCCTGCGGGCATCCACTCACCTACGAAGAGGACGATGCAGAAGGCGTTTGCCAAGATCATGTTAGTAAATCCACGCGTTCCTCCACGTGTGTAAAAAAAAAAAAAAATTATTAAAAAAACCACAAAAAGAGGGGAATAAAAAAAAAAAATCAAATTAATTCCCAAGGCGGTCGGGTAGATTCCCAATCCGGGCGAAGACGGTGGGCTGTAAAAGAGAAACGGGGGTGGGATGGGGAAGGGGAGGGGGGGGTGGGATGCTCTCCGCTCCGCCCGGCGCGGAGCCGGGTTTTCCTCAGCCGCTGCGCCGGGCAGCGCGGTTCTCCTCCTCCTCCTCCTCCCGCATCCCCGCCCGGGTTCCGCGGCTCCGGGGCTCACGGCGGGCACCGCGCTCCGCCCGGCTTCCCGGCGCTTTGTGCCGAGGCTTTGGCTGCCGGGGCCGGTGGTTTGGGGGTGGGTGGGGGGGGGGGTAGGGAAGGGGGTGGGGGGGTGTAGGGGGTGGGGGGGTGGGAAAGGGAGGGGGGGGTGGGCAGGGAGGGAGGCGCGGCTGCGCTCCGCCGAGCCCCGGTGGCGGAGAAGGGGCAGAGCCGGCGGTGCTGCCCGTCCCCTCCCCGCCTCTGTGTCCGTCCCCCCCCCCCCGTCCCCCCCCCCCGCTTTCCGTGCCTCTCCGCCCCTCCGTCGGGCCCGGGAGCCGCGGAGGGCAGCGCAGCCGCGGACGCCCTTCTACCGCCCTTCCGCCGGGGGGGGACGGACGACACACGGGGGCCTGTGCGTGTGTGCAGACCCCCCCGGCTCCCCATCCAGCCTTGCCTTCCTCCGTGGATGCACCTGAGCGCAACGGGGGGACCCCCGCTGCTGCAGAGCCGAAGGCGAGACACCCCCCCCTGCTTTTCCCCCCTGACCGCCTGGGAGCACCCCCGGGCCCCCCACTGTGCTCCAAGCATGGGGATGGGAGAGGGGGGACCCGTCGGGTCGCAGGGACACAGGGACGTGGTGGGTGTCTCGTCCCTGGGTGGGTGAAATGCCACCAGGTGCTGGAGGGGGGGGGGAGCAGGGGAGCCCACCAAAAAGGGGGACCTACCGGCTGCTCCGCACTCCCCGCTGCCGGGGTGTGTGGGAGGAATTGCACACGCACATGTGCACACACACGCATCCAGCCGGGGGAATTATTCATTCACGTCCAAGGCTCCGCAGACGGCCCCGCTTCCCAGGCAGCAGCACTTTTGCTCAGCCCTTCCCAGTACCCAGCCCCTCTGCCCCCCCACCCCGGGGCTGGGAACAGGGGGTCACCGCTGCCCCAACCCCTCTACAGCTCCCTGGCCCTTGAGATCGGGCAGGGTCCTCACCGCGGAGGCATGGTGCAGCTCTCCTGGCCTCCTCCTCCTCCTCGCAGCCTCTCACCCCTCTCTCTGTCCCTGACTTGGGGTCAGGACCCTACAAGAGCCAACGATGGGGGGTCCTGGCCCGGGACCCATGAAGGTCATGAGCAGCACGGGCGAGGATGCTCCGCTTTGTTCGCCTCAATGCAATAAAGGGCCTCAGGAGCAGGAGGGGAGCCAGGGGGAGCAGCCCCGTTTTGCTAAGCCCCGTAGGCAGCGTGTGCTCTGCACCGTGGGGTCGGGGGGGGGGGAAAGGCACTGAGCCTCCCCTTGTTCACATAGCCTTGTCTCTGGAGCAAGGGGCTTCGAGAAGCTGGCTGGCACATCGCCTTGGCAAACAGCACGTAGGATCACGCTGCTCTTTGAGTAAAGATTCAGACAGAAAGAAAAGGGGGGGGGGGGGCGACAAACAACAGATCAGAGCAATAGGCGTTAGTGAGGCTTCCCATTTAACAACATCCTTCCCTGTCCTATTCTTTTCCTGCTCTTTGCTCTCCCTGGCTTGCCTTCTCTTTAAAAAAAAAAAAAAACAACACGTAGTCTCTGACTTAGCAGGATGTTACTGTGCTTTCACAGAGCCTAAATGAAGACAGCAGTGAAAAGTAGTGTCCTTAGCTGCCCGGCATCGCTTTAATTTTGTCGGGTCTTGGAATGGCTCGTTGCACTGGGTGTTACACTTGTCTTCCTGCAGTAAGATTACCCAAAAGTGCCAGTCCCGACACAAAGAAGCCGCCGTTCCTCTCTCCCCTTTGTGCCTGGGCTTATCCCCCGCCTGTGCTGGAGATGGGATCCCAGCAGCAGGGGCAGCAACAGCAGCTCCAGCTCTTCTCCGGGCACCTCTGCCTCTTCCTCGGGAAGGCAAATACGTGCTTTAATACCTGCTTTAACACCTGCTTTAATGCCATCTCAGAGCTGAGCAGAGGGAAGGGATTTCCTCAGCCAGAAGAGGGATCTGCTCTCCTCTCTTCTCTCCCGTCTTCGGCCTCACCGCTGTCTCCTTCTCCTGCCTTCCCAGGCTCAAGACTGGGCAGTGTCGGAGGGGAAGAATTGCTCAGTCCCCACCGAAGGTGACATCTGAGGACTTTTGTCCCCACAGCTGCTCCCAGGAGGGAGAGGCACAGCTTCAAACCCCCATTTTCTCTGCCTTTTGTTTCCTTAAAGTGCACAGAGGCCATCAGAGACCCTCAGGGCCCCCCTCCCCACCCCAGAGGCTGCTGCTGCTTTTAGCAGAGGCAGCTTTGGGCTTCCCAGCCCGCTTTGGCCCCGGGTGGTGCGGGAGCCCTACGGGACGGGTCTCCCCTCCTGCACCCATGGGTGATGTCCAGCCAGCTCCATCCCAAACCCTCCAGGACTCTGCATGCGTTGTCCCTGTCCCCAGGCAGGGCAGAAGGGCTCTGGGAACACATTAACACACCCAGCCACAGCTCATCCTCAGGGCGAGCACCCAGCCGGTGCTGGGGACCATGGGATCTAATGGGAAAGCACCCACGTCTAATTACCTGAGCTAAAGCAGCACGTTTATTAGCACAGCCACAACGGCCACCTGACAGAGGGACCAGGCAGGGGCCACGAGCATCGCATCCCGCGGCGTTAATCCCAGCACTGCTCCCACTGAAGACATTGATTTTGGTGCATCCCCGCTCCAGCGTTATCAGGAGCAGCCAGATACCTGGCCTCTCATTTAGAATTTATTCCAGGGGGATTTATAGCCTGTGTCACCGGGAGCTCCTTAAATCAGGGCCTCGGCATGGGAAGCATCACACCGACCAGCCTCCCCCCTCAGCCTGTGTTTTGGGGGCAGGGGAGATTGGACTCTCCTTTAGGAGAAGAGGAGATGGGTGGGATGGCGGAGGCGGCTCTTCCACCAGCAGCTTTGCGGGGGCACACGCGGGGCTTTGCCTTCCACAGCACTGGCAGCACAAAGAGGGCTCTGTCTGGAGCGAAGCTGTGAGGCCATTGATGAGCTGCTGATCTTGGTCGGAGGGAGAAGGGAGGCATGGAGGGAGGAGGATGGGAGGCAGAGGTCTTTGGGACCAAGGGAAACCTGCAAGGGACCATCGTGCCAGGGAAGAGGAGTGAGCACCAATACAACCCTGCAAATATTTATGCTTGGGGAAAAAAAAAAAAAAAACAAAAAAAACCACCACACAACAAAACCAACAACTTTATTATGCCACAGCGCTGGGCAAATTCAGACCCTTTGTGAAATGACAACGCTAATCGCCAAAGCCGATTACAGAAACACAGCGGCTGGGCTGGTGCCGGCTGCCTGCGCTGCTGCCAGTTGCTCTGTAGCTTTCTGCTGCCTTCAGTGGGGCCGGGCACCTTTAGAGTGAGGGGCGGTGGATGGCAGATATGGGTTGCTGCTCCTCTTCCCAAATTGTCTTCCACTTCCAGGGCATCCCACTCCCGACAGCTCGAGCATCCCCTCAGCAGCGGCGGGGAGGAGACCTCTCTGCGGGGCCGGGACAGCTCTCCTCCAGCTGGGCTTTGTTTCTGCGCAGAAATTGATAAATGTGAGCAGAGGATTTCTCCCCTCCTTCCGTTTAAGTCCCATTAATATGAGTTGGATTTGCTTACCCTCCTGACTTTAGACTTTAATTCTGCAAAGCGTTATCACATTAATGGGAGTCAAGGTTGTTAAAGTGATGGATTATGCTTTAACAGTGTAATCCATGGGGGGCAGGACCAGCCTCAAGAACTCTCCCCAACACTCCTTGTCTTCTCCTAGTTCTGACAGCTATAAGAAGAGCATGAGCACCTCCCCGGGCAGCGAGAGGGTGACACAGGGCCTGTGGCTTCGTGTGGACTTTCTGCCCTCAGCTGGTGCACAGGCAGGGCAGGAGTCAGGGAGGGGGATGCCTAGCCGAGGGCACGAGGACACATCCCTGCCTGGATGTCCCAGGCTCTCACGGGGATGCTGTTTCCCCCTCCGCTGGTACCCCAGCTCTGGTCTCCAAGAGATGCTGTATTTCAGGCATCTGCAGCAGTCTGGGTCCCACATGGGCTTTTTTGCACATCTGAGGGCTTGCAGGGTCCCAGGAATGGCTGGAAGGCAGAACCTCGCTTCTGCTCCCAGTCCTCCAGCAGGCCAGGGGCAGAGCTGGACCAGCACATCATGTCCCCGAGCTGCAACTCAGTTTGCGGAGCCCAGTTTGGGGCTGCAAGTTCCCAGGTCAGGGCTTTGCCTTCCCAGGCCATGCAGCAAACCGAATTCCCTGCAGCACAGCACCAACCGCCCACCCCAGAGCTGCCCGCGACCCCCAGCCCATGCTCAGCAGCTCCCGTCACACTCGCTGGAGGGTTTTCTGCAGGGGCTGTGAGGGATGGGAGCCAGGACCTGCAATGAAGTGCCCCATAACTCAGCCGTGCTGCGAGAAGTACTAAGTTATGGCAGGGTGGCTGCACAGGTACTGCTGGCACATAACTTGCCGGGTGCCACAGGTGTGCTCCATTTGTTCAGGGCCTTTTAGCTCCAAGGCTCCAGGATTTTGCCCATTTGTTTTCCCCCCCTTGCAAATGGGAATCTATTTTATATTATTTTTTAATAAGAGGAGAAGAAACTCATGCAAGGGGCTGCCCGAGCCCTGGCTGTGGAGGGAGCAGGGCTGATTCACTGTGGGCACATTTTCTGCATGCACAGATAATCTGCTCGTGCAAAACCATGCACAGGGCACCCACGGCGAAAGGCTGCATTGCTCCTCACTGTGCAAAATGCTCATCTGCAGCTGGCTGCACGCTTGCTGCTGCTGGGGAAGCCCTGCATCTCCATCCTCCTTTAAATGCTGTGTCTGACCGTGGTTTTCCACTTCAGGGTGCCCTCAAAGAGCCGATGCCCAGGAGCTGAATCCGCTGATGCCGTCGGGGCTCACCCTGGCACAGACAGTCACACTTTCGCTCCCTCCGGGTGTCTCCTTGGGGATCACATTTGCAGGACTGCTGACAGCAGCCAGCTCGTAGCCACTGGCTACGGGAGTCCTTACAACACCCCGACACTGATGGACCCCGACAGCTACACGCAAAGCAAAGGCTATTTTTTCCCTCGCTGCTGTTTTCCAAACTGATTCTCCCTCTTTAACCTCTGCTGGGGAAACCAGCCCCTTCCCCTGCCTGCTTTGCCATCACCTGATGTCTCGGGGGTCATGGGGGAAAGAAGTGGTACCTGCAGAGGCATTGAATGAAAGGAGCCCAACCGATACCAATCACACTTTGACCCCTCTGAATAAAACACAGGGCTGGTTGCCAGGTCCTGAACCTGCCAGACCAGAGAACATCACTGGCCAGCTCAGCCAGCAGCTCCTCCTCTACCACGTCCTCGACTCGTTTTGTGGCTCTCACTAACGAGAGTGCCTTGGTGACAGCCGTCAGCCCTATCGATCCCGTTCCCAGCTCTGTCCTGCCAGAGAGAAAGTGATAGTTCAGGGAGGACATGATTCTCCCTGCTAATTGAATGCTCCGGCACGGGGCCCCATCCGGCACGCTGACGGCCCCGATCAATGCCGCGAGCTGCCGTGCAGGCAGCGGATCTGCCTACGCTTCCCACGCCGAGCGCACGGGCAGCGGGAGGGTGCAGGTTCGGCTCTGCCAGGGATTTCCAAGCCAGAGCCAGGTTATCCCTAAAATGCAACCTCTGCATCGAGGAGGCTGGGATGGCAGCATGTCTGGGGACAGGGGACGAGTCCCACTGGTGCCTGAGGGTATCCCAGGGTTGGGGAGCTGGAAGGTGCCATCAGTGATGCTGGATCATCACGTCCCATGGTCTGCTCAGGGGATGCTGCAGCCATTCCGCTCCTCTTGAAGAGTTTTTCGGAGTTTGCAGCAACCCAAATGGGGATGGGCAATTCAGCTGGTGGCACTTGGGGGGGGATGATGAGCCCAGGCAGCTCCTTTTGGGATGCGCGGAGCCGAGCTGTCAGGTTTCATGCTCACACACTCGTCATCCTCCACAGCCCCAAATTACAGCTGACATTTAAATAAAACCCCACGGCACCTGAGTGAGACGCTGAGCTGAAAGGGAAGCGGTTGGGGATTTTTTGTGAAGGAACTTATTTGTTTTACTCTGCTCTCTCCTTAGCGTCTGAGCTGAGGCTCCCAGCCCCAAAGCCCCACAGGGTGGATTTACTGGGCACATCAGCCCAAGGACACCCTGGATTTTAGCCCTGGACTCTCCTGGGACAGAGTGACAGACCCCTCCATGTGCAAGCAGCTCTTCATTCCCATCAGACGAAGGGCACAGGGGATGGAGGCAAAGGCAAAGAGGAGAAAAGGGGCTTTTCAGTTGCTCTGGGAATGACGTAGGGAAAAGCAGGGTAATGAGGGCTGGTTCCAGTGTCACGCACTCAGCCCTAATCAGGCAATGAAGCAAATCGAGTTTCACTAAAAGCTCAGGAGCCCGGGCTGGGCAGCCCCCTCCTGCCCCCGCGCTCCCTGGTCAGGGGAATGAGATTTCCATCCACTCCCTGGACATTAAATGAGTAATTGCTGTGGTCTGCACTGGGGCAGGGAGCGCTGGCGTGGGTAAGGCATCCTTCACTGACGCTTCCCATGCCTTCGCTGCTCAAGTGGATTAGAGGACTGGGGCCCCCGTCAGGAAACAGCATTAAATTCCTATATATCAGCGCACTAGCACTGCAGGCAGCAGAAATGTGCTCTGGAGGGGGTCCTGGCTGCAGGCCGGGCGAGGGGTCCCTCCAGCACGTGCCCATGCATCCTTGGGGGATGCAGGGAACTGCTGCTGGGCTGGGCTCAGCCTCGATGCATGGCACAGGTCCCCTTCCCTCCTCTGCCCAGCACCGTGCTGGCAGCCGGCACGCTGGCAGCCCACCCTCTTGGCCGAGGGGCAGGCGGGCAGATGGTCCCGCATCGGCCGGGGCACGAAGGGTGAGCTAAGCAGGCTGTTGGCACGGGCAGTGACGGCGATGCACGGCTAAACCCATCCTCCCATGCTGCAAGCAGGGTCCCAGGAGGTTTCACATCCCCCCAACATCCCTTCTTCCCCCTGGGGGGACCCTCTCCGTGCATCGCCCTCCAAAGACACCAAGGCTTCGAGGCAAGATAGGTAGGAAGGGGAAGGGAAGGAGGCACGGGGAGCACTGCTGGTTTCTGCCAGAGGAGGGTCCAGCACGCAGCGGCTGGGCTGGAGATGGAGCCTGGAGCTCAGGGCTGGCCACCGAAAACCCCGGTGAAGCTGCTGAGAACCACAACCCGGCAGAGCCGAGGGCAAGGGAGCAGAGTGGCTGGGTCAGGGTGCTCTGTGCTGTGAGCCATCTGAAATTTTGGGAATGTCAGCTCTTCCCTGTCCCGTCTCCTGATTTCTGGGGACAGAATGGCTTTGCTGAAGTGTAAGCAATGCTCAGTGCATCTCTGCAGGCCTAATCCCAGATTCTGGTGTCATTTAACAGGGTATTCTTCAATCTCTGTCCCCAAACACACCCTTTTCTAAAGCAGCATTGCCTGCTCCTCCCTCCACTCAAGGTGAACCTCTGCAAGGTTCAGCTGGGCACTGGAAGCTTGAAGTAGCAGTTGAGTGGCTTTATGAACTGTTAGGATAATTTAAATCTTGGGAAAGAAGCAGAGGTGGGGACAAAAGCAACCGAAGGGATGGCAAGGACAAAACCAGAGACATGGCACACGGGATGTCTCCCTTTGTCTGCGGTACGAGGGAGGGCAGGGGAGCTGAAATGGTTTGATTGAGGTGGGGGGAAGAGGTAACAGAGGGAAAAATGAAAGCAGCAGGTGGAAAGGGCAATGAAATCTCAGCAAGCCCACTGCCATCACCGGATATTTCTAACTGCCGGCGTAGCACAACTCTGCTGCGATTCCCGCGGCAGGAAAGGAGAAATTGCTCCAATAGGAAAGCCGTTGCGGTGGGAGGCATGGGGCTGTGGAGGAGCTGCTGCCGCCTTCTTCAGGAGTGGCTTTGCCTTCTGTCTGCCCCGAGCGGTGCAAACGTTGTGGGATGCTCCACAGGGATGCAATTAGGGTGGGATGCAGGGTCCTTTGCTGACGATGCGGGGGGGACTGGGAGGGCTGGGAGAGGACAGGCTTTGCTGCAGGTGTGCGCCAGATGTTTCTGCATCCTCTGGAGAGTGGTCCCTGCATGCCAGGTGAGGATTCCCATCCCAAGCAGACACTGATGCTTGCTCCCCACCAGTGTCTGGCAGCCCTCCCACCTTCCCGGCAGCCTGGCACCACAAGGCAAACGCTGTCTTGGCTGTCGGGCTGGGAAAGATGGTGAAGAAACCCCACATGCTTTGTAAAACAGGCCAGGGGATAGGCGAGAGAACTCAGATTGGTGTCCCGGCTGCGGGACAGGCTGCGGCAGAAAGCACAACCCCGGTGTCAGACATCAGAGCATGCACAGGGGACAGATCCCTGGGAAAGCATCGCAGGAGATGTCCAAAGCCGTCCCCTGCTCTGCTGTCATGACTTGCCCCTCGGGTCCCTGGCAATATCCCGAAGTCCCTTGATCATTTTTATTGTCTCTCTCTTCCACTCCAAGCCCTGCTTGCTGTGTCAGCAGGCGTATTTATAGCATCGCTCTCCTCCCAGACTGATGTCAGGAGCATCCTCTCCCGGGCTGATCACTACCTGTCACTCCAGGCTTTTTCATGCCAGCCAAGGCACTTGCAGCCACTTTTTCTCTGCAGCTAGCTTTTGCTCCTCGTGAGCAAGATGTGTCACATGCAAACACCTTCCAGATGTCTGCAGGCGGCTCTCGGGTGACAGGGACCCCCATGGGACATTGCCAAGGGGCTCTCCATGCCCTGGGGGGGGCTGCGGCAGGGGTAGGGGTGAGCATCCGTGCTCCCAAGGCAGCGACCCTGAGCACGGCTCCAGCCCTCCTCCTGCCTGGGATTTACTGCTTTCATTTTCCTCGGCATTGGAAGCTGAGCTTAATTACGGATATTTTTATGTGCATTAATAACATTTGCAGAGCTGCAAGCCAGGACAGTGGGGTGAAGGAAATGAGGACCTCTGCTCCGAGTGGGAGCTGGGGGGGGTGCGGGGGGAAGGCAGCTCTCCCAGCCCCACGCAGCGCTCTCTTTCCTTGAAATACTGTTAGTGCTGGATGCTGCCCAGGCCAGCACAGGATGGGTTATGGCTTTCCAGATCCTGGAGGGGTGAGCAGCATTTAATGAAGGTGATCCCTTCCTAAACACAGGCAGGAGAGATGCGTGCTGGCCCCAGGGAGCACCAGGGGCTATGGCTGGTCCCAGCCATCCCCTTCCTTGGTGGGACAAATCCCTCATGTTGCTGGTCGGCTGCTGGGAGCTGCTTCTCCTGGTCCTCCAGGTTGCTCTCAAGGGTGGTAGCTGGGGAAAATAATCCCTGTGCAATCCCTGGGGAGACCCAGCACAGCAAGGAAGAGCTCGGCCAAGCGCAGAGGAGCTCCAGCTGCAGGCTCCCACCCTGGGGAAGAGCCTGAGGAGCCCATTCCCATCCCCATCCCAGCAGGGCGCCCTGGTCCAGCATCACCAGAGGTGCTAGGCATGGGATCCCTTTTGGAGAAAGCCCCAGAGAAATGTTTTCCTTTTAGCAGAGCAATGCCTTGCACCCCGGAGCTCGTGTGCGTGGGCACAGACGCACGCGGTGTTTGCAAATCAGACCGAGTACAGGTTTCACTGTCATTTACTCCTTGGTTCCTCCGAGGAACGTCAAGGAGGATAAGAGGGTGCAAAGAACAATGATAATACTCCAAATAATCAAAACCCTCTCTCAGAAGTAGATCCTGCCAGCTCAAAGCGAGCCTCCCTTGGGAAAGATGTTTCAAGCATCATAAAAAAAAAAAAAAAAGCCTCTCTCTTCCAGGAACCCCCCTACCTCTCTGCAAAGGAGAGCATGCATTTTTTATTTATAAGCCAAATAGTAATAACAAAATACTAATAAGCTGTGAAGGCAGGGAAACGCAGCCGCCTCCAGCTGAGTGTCGCTGTCTGCGCCGGCAGATGCGCAGAGGAAAGCCTTCGTGCTCGGTGCGGGGAGCGCTGGGGAGGGGAGGCAGATGCAAACTTGATGTTGAAACCAGAGCTTATGAAAATCACGTCCAGCAGCACTGGCACTGGTGTGCGGAGGGCTCGGCTACCTCTGCGGAGCGGGCAGGATTAGCCTGGGGGAATTTTTGGGGTTGTGCTCCAGCCTCCAGGATAATGGGGCACGGCAGGACGCCTGGCTCTGCAGGGGCTCGTCCTGCACTCGTGGTGGCTGGGAGAAATCCCCTGGGATGCTGGAAGCCCCAGCCAAATAGGGATGCAGGGGTGAGGGGAGGTGGCTGCCCACCCCCAAGCAGCAAGCCCACCAACCTTTATAAGGTTTTGGTGGGGCAGATCAACTTAGCAATGGGCTGGTCCCCAGGCACTGATTGTGTTTCTGAGTGGAACAAATCCCCCTGCCCGATGCCTGAACATGGCACTGAGGAGCAAAACTGCCTCCATCACCCATCGGGCCCGTGTAGCGGGTAGAGCTGGCACCTCTCTGCCAAGGCAGCAGGAGGGTCAGTCTCCGGGATGGATGGAGGCACTCGAACAGCCATGGCAGCTCCCTGGAGGTGCTGAATTTCAAGACCCCTAATGTGCTGCTGCTGTTTCTTTGGGGTTTGCAGACCCCGCGGCGTGGGCACGGGAGCTGGCTGAGCATCCCCAGGTTCGGCTCTGCATCCCGACCTCTCCGCGGAGGGCTGCGGAAGCGTGTCCATGTGAATGCGCTGGAGGGAAGCTTGCAGCTCAGGCACCTCAGGACGGGGAGCGGGGGGCTCCTGCGTCCTTTTCTGCCTTGGGAAGGGGCAGGGGTGGTGTGCAGGAGGGCTGAAAACAGGGAGAGAGGCTGAGGGTCCCCGGAGCCACGGAACTGGGTATTTCAGGAGCCAGACAAGCTCTCACATGGAGTTTGCCAGGATCAAACCAGCTCAGCAAAACACTGATCTGCCCTTGCTCCTCGGGGAGGCACCGGCCACGGTCCCGCGATGGCATCTCCATCCTGCTGCTGGAGCCAGTGCCCAGGCATGGCCCCGCTGCCCGTGCCCCCCTCTCAGCCCCGTGGGGAGACAGGAGTGGGTTTGATTAGAAAAGCCAGAGGCAGCTTAATTGAGCTTCCCAAGGCTGCTGCAGGCACAAATTGGATGCGCCCAGCTCCAAAACCAGGCCGTTCCCCAGCTCCTCCTGCGCATACTGAATCTTCATTTAGGCAGCCGCTCCTGCCAATTAACTCAGGGCCTGGCATTGATTGCCCTGCCGGGGGTCCCCCCGGAGCTGCCATGGCTGAAACAAGCCTGGAAGCGGATTTGGCTCCTCCGGCTCCAAGCCGTGTCAAGGGGCTTCGGCTGGGGAGGGCCAGCAGCTCCCATCTCCCATCCTCACCGTGCTTCAGCCTCTTCTCTCCCCTTGGCTTGCCCTTGGTCCTCCTCACGTGGGCATCTGACCCTCCTGCCTGCCCCAAAAACCATTGCAATGGACCAGTTGGGAGCAACTCTCTTTGCAGCAGCAGCATCACCTCCCCTCCTTGCAGCCCAGCTCCTGCTCAGTCCAGGCCTTTGGTGCCCAAACCCTCCTGTTTGGCCTGAAATTAAAGCATCAGCATCCTCCAGAGAGAGACCTGTGGATGCCTGCACCTCGGGCACTGGCTGGCACCTCGCTGGAGGGTGGCTCTTGCAGGAGCCCGCAGCTCGGAGCCGGTGGGTGCCTGGGCAAAGCCTGCTGATTCTTTGCAAAACAGGTCGTTACACAAACGAGCTCTGTGTTTAGTGGGTAGGTAATGGACTCTGGGAAAGGCTGCGCTGATGGGCTGGGAGCAGCAAGGCTCTCCTCCCATGTTGCTGCATTTCCACGCTCTGTTTCTGGACAGATGCAAGGGTAGAGGCGAGCACCCATGCAGCTATGGGGAGCCAAGGCTGGTGGCCAAAAAGGTCTTTTTCCCCGTGCAGACCCAGGGTCGGGCTGGTCCTGCCCTGCCAGCCCCTGCCAGCGACCAGGGCACACCAAATGCTGACCCAGCCACCGCTTCATCCAGCCCAAAATCCCAAGCACCAGGAGGGGACGAGTCCTGGGATGCAGCATGCTGGGAACAGCTTGGTTTGCAGTGAGATAAGGATGAAGGACAGAAGGCTGTGATGGGACAGACAGACAGGGGACAGGCAAGCCGTAATGTTTGGCCACAGAAAGTCCTTGCCCTTTGGACTGAACACAGCAGCGGTGGGGACAGGTCCTGGGGCTGTCCCCAGTGTACCCAAGCAAGGGCAGGCGCAGAGCCCTGCGGGTGAGCCGGCTGGGGAGAGAAGCAGCTGGAAACATGGATCCAGTTGACTTGCTCTGGGTAATATCTCCTGATTATTTCACTGCAGCATGCTGAGGCTGCAGAGTAATCGAATTAGGCAAATATTATGGGGAACAAAATGGGCAGATAAGTAGCTTAAAGTGATCGAAATGACCTGAAGGTGGCCATGCAAATGGTCTGTATAATATCCTGTAATAACCCTGTCCAGGCAGCTCGGAGGAGGCTGAATTCCAGTAACAGGGCGTCTGACCAGGCTCAGATGCAGCGGCAGGCGAGGGCTGGTTGCTGCGGGTGGCAAAAGCTCACAAGTCCTGCTCCCCTGGGGGGGGTCAGCCCTGGACCCCCCTCCTCCCCGACACCCAGGCAAGGGGGAACTTCCACCCAGCTCTGGGAGATGCCTTGGGGTACATGTGGGTTTGCTGCTGGGGGACAATATGCCCCCCCACGCATGCAGCCGTCGTGGTTGCGCACACCAGTTTCACTCTACGGAGCCTCCCCAGGGATGCTAAAGAGGGTCAGGCTCAGCGAGAGACACCACATTCCCATCTCCAAACCAGCCTGATAAATGACTGGGACAGAGAGACTCAGACAGGGGCAGGAGGGATCGATACGGGACGGCACATGCCGAGAGCTGCAAAGCCCCGAGACATCCCCAGGCAAAACGGCCACAGCCCCCCAGCGTACACACGGGGCACGCAGACGGGATGGGGGCAAAACTGGGCGAAAGAATTCAAAGCACATCCCGAGATCAGGATAAAAGCTCTGCTTAATACCCCTCCCATCCCTTTGCACAGGTGGGGAAGCTGGGAGCAGTGAAAGGAGATGATAAAAATAGTTCTTCTCCTGGCGTCGAGCAATGAAAGAAGACGGAGCTGTCAATCCGGCTGCTTCTCCCCGGGGAGGCTGACACCGCCGGTGCTGGCTGGGGAGCAGAGCCCACCCCGCTGGGATGCCGGACTGGCAGGCAGGCAGAAAGGAGACTTTTTTTCCCCTCTTTTGCTGGATGCATTGAAGGAGATCAAGAGAAAACTCCCCTCCACCACTGGAATTGAGAGGGGAGCAAAGAATAGTCCTGGCTGGAGACGTGCGTACAACAAAGTCTCCTGTCACCCATGCGCTCCGCTCACGGCAGGTAACGAGACGCTGCCGCCAGTGCCAGCCCTTGCCATGATCAATTAAACCGACAGCATCCGACGGCCCGTAGTTCTTTGTATCCCTGGAGCACCCAGAAGGCGAGCGAGAAGCTGGCAGGTCTCCCAGGTGGGAGCCTGTAGCTTTGCCTGCATCCCAAGCCGGCAGTGCCAACATCCCTCTTGAGCAAGGTGCGGTGCAGACACAGCCGGGCCAGCAGCATCCCTCTATACCCCTGTTTTCGGGATGTCCCACATTCCCAGCACAGCCCAGAGCTTCCCAGACTGTGTCCCCTTCCTTCCTAGCCAGCTGGCTCCCCAATTACCCAGGAAAGACCCCAGTGTCTTTGCCGCTTGTGTCCGCACCGCACCAAGTGCGAGGAAGCCCTGATCTTTGCTTCAGGTCTCTGTGCAGAGCAATAATGATAATTCATCAGAAATAGCTTTCATGAAATCGAATCGGTTTGTGCTACTGGGTTTCTTTCCTGTTAGGTGAAACAAAACAAGATGTAAACCAAAAAAAACCACCCAAAACAGGGTGCCCCAATAGAAAAGGCAGAAATGATACATAATCCAATGTGCTTGGGGAAGCAGCTCTTGAAAGAGATTGACTTTGACAGCCTAATAAATGTCAGCTTCTGACGGGCCCCAGCTCCGAGATGAATCCTCCAAACTTTAATTGGAGACATGATGCTCCCATTACCCAGAACAGAAAATCCCACCTCCCTGCCTCAGATTTCTCCATTGATAAAATTATCTTTTTTTTATGCCTCTGATTGATTGTAGTGTTGTCCTTCCCCTGGAGAATTTCCTCTTGCATCTTGGCAGGGCTGGAGAGGAGCCTCAGAGATGGCTGGAAGGGTCCTTGCACTGCACACGGAGGGGATAGGGGGGTACAGGGAGAGCCCCAGGACCCACAGCATCCTCCATGAGCCCGTCTGCTTCCTCAGAGGAGGAGGAGGAGGAGGCAGGGACTGCTAGGGAGGGATGGAAAGTGAACTGGGAGGGAGGGAGAGGGAAGGGCATCACAAAAATTAGCTGATATCCATCTCCCTACCTGATTTTAATTATCCTGTCGGATTTAGCAGGCAGATTTCAGCGCCGCTCGCCAGCAGCTGCCAGAGCCTCGGTGGTGCTGACAAGCAGAGATTAGCTGGGCTAAGCTGGGGACGAGGCTGGAGGCTCCCACCTCGCCTCCATCTCTGCCCACCAGCAGGTCCGGGGCGCAAGGAAAAGGGGGTTTTCCTTCTGAAATGGAGTGGGTAGAGGGGTTGCTGCCACCCTGAGTGGCACAGGGTGCTCGTGGCCACCTCCAGCTCCCCTGGGGGTACAGCAGGCACTGGGGCACAGCGATTCAATGCAGCCCCTCTTCCCTGCTGTCTCCTTCCCAAGCAATGCAAGAGAAATCCTGATCAGCTACCAACTGGCTATGCCAGGCATTAGGAGGGGAAAAACAGCCAGTGTTACTACAGGCTAATGGTCCATATTCTGTTTACACTTTCCACTTTCCCATCTAATAGCTGCTCCTGGGCTCACTGTCATTTTTCTCTCCTTGCTGCTACCACGAGCAATTACTCCCCAGCATTTGCATTTAATGATAAAGCCAAGGCCGGGTGTTTTGAATAGATGTCACACGATGGGTGCATTAATAGCGATGCTGCTCCCTGTGTTGGGGTGAGAGGAGCAGAAGGGGAAAGAGGGGCACAGAGGAAGGGTGAGCAGGAATTTGGGGTGGCAGGACCAGTGTGGATGCCCATGGAGCGTGCGTGGGACCTTTGCATTCAGTTAAACCAGGGCCATGTCCCTCCCCAGTGCTACCGGCATAGAGCAAGGCAAGGGGAGTATTTGGAGAAGCCAACCTGGACCTTACCCCTCCCCTTACCAGCAAGACAGGGCTCATCATTAATGATTTATTCTTAATTAGGCTGTTCTGTCCATTGCAACCATGCTTTGGCATTTTCCGCACCAAGGCTTCTGGGAACAATAAACGTATTGGCAAGAGAATGAATTCCTCACCTATCGCTTAGGTAGCGTGGAAATAATTACATAGCAACTAGGTGAGCTCAGATTTCATGAAGCTCTTTTGTTCACCGGGTGCCTGATCCCAAGTGTTGCCGGTAACGGATACGGCAAACACATGGCTACATGCTCATGGCTGCGCAGAGGGGGATTAAGGGGGGAACAGAAAGGCAAGAGCCCCAGTGAAGGTTTTTGCACACCCCGAACGGCTCCTCTGTGGGAAATGGACAGGTTCAGCATGACCCGAGACAGAGCCGCCAGCAAAACATCCCCCAGTACATGGACTGGGAACTCGGGGGAAAGGTTTAAACTCGAAATGTTTGAAAATGGGGGAAAAAAGACCCACGAGAGAAACCCAAGACACCTCATTTTAATTGTCTGCCACTCTCAGCTCACCAGCTAACTCCTGGCAAAAGGAGCGGCAGAGGCGTTTCCCAGCTGATGAGCAGCGGTTGTCTTCATTTACAAATCGCTCCTCTGATTAATTGCAGGGAGGCGACGCTGTTTCTGCTGGCATCGCTGATGAGCCCTTTGGGGACCAGGGTCACATTGAGAGCTCTGCTCCTGCCTGGGGAAGGGCTGGAGCTGTGCAGGGGGGATCCTGCAGCCATGATGTGGGAGTGGGACCCCTCGAGCCCCATGCCTGACGCCGGGTCACCAAGCACAGCCGTGATCGTCCCGGTCCCTGCTGGGACCCGGGACCCCCACGCCAATGTGATGGGGTGCACGGAGACCTGAAAGTGGCTTTTGACTTTACAAGCGGGGGACATGGGGAGGGAATGCCGGCAGCCTCACAGGGACAGCTTGTCACTCTGGTGTTTTTGCAGGGCAGAAAGGCCCTGCAATTAGGCATACGTTACTGCGTTCAGCTTAAATCCCACGTGCAAGCCACCAGAGCTGGGGGACAGGTCCTGCTCCGTGTGAGCACCCAGCGACAGCACTTGATCCTGCTCTCAAAGCCTCTGTGCCTGCGCCACAGCCCCCAGGATGCTGCATCTGCAAAGTGAGGATGAGCAGGAACGAAGAGAGCTGGGAAAAACCCTCCCTAAAACCCTCCCTTTACAGCAGAAGGGTGGGGAGGGAGCTTTGCATTGCGAGCAGCCCGGTCCCCATGACGGGGTACAAAGGCAGAGGTGCCACAGGTCCCCACGCAGGGCGAGCCGAGCCGAAGCCGTGCGGCAGAGCTCGGGAGCCACCGTGCTGCTGGAGGCAGCAGCTCTCCGATGAGCCACGCACAAAAAACCCACCCCACCACCAGCAAACGGCGAGCTCCTGCCTGGTTGAGGCCATTAATGAACCCACAGCTCTTTCTGAGAGTCCCCGTGCTCACCGCAAAGCCCTGGCCCGGCTCCAGCCACGGTAATTACATTCTGCTCCCAAGATTTCCCCTGCCTGTGCAATTAGGACGGGCGAGAGCATTAATGTGCAGCTCAGCGTGCCCTGTCCCCGGCCCCGCTGGGGGCTGTTTTCGGAGCAGGTTGTGTTTTGCTGCAGGAGCCCCTCCATCCACGGCTCCCCAGCAAACCCGGGATGCTCCGGGAGTTTTTCACCCCTCCCAGACCTGTGACATGCCCCTGGAAGATGTTCCCCTGCCAGTATAACCAGTCTACCATCCCAGAGCACCCAGTGTACGGTGCCTGGTGCAGGAACAGGCTGTTCTAGAAGAAGAAAAACCTCCTTGCAAGGACCTGAGCCGCGTGGGGGGATGCTCAGCGGTGCAGGGATTGTGGAGGGGGGCCCGGTGGCCTTCATCCCCCCTTGGCCGCCCCTCATCAGCATGCACCGGGGCTGAGCGGCGGAGCAGCTCCCGCCGGTGACAGGTTTATGCAAGATGAGTTATATAAGCCGTGCAGAACCGGAGTCAGCGGTAATGAGACGCTTGTGAAATCTTGCACCGATCTGTGTCAGTGCCCTAATCGCAGGCGACAGCTGGGCTCTGCGGCTGGTTGGAGATGATAATATTAATGTCAGGAAGCATCAAGCGGAGGATGCGCCTTTCAAAGGGGGGATTACACTCCTCGTGGAAGAAAAGGAAACAGTCCTAATCTTTGCTGTTGGATCCCGGGGGCTGGCGGGGGACCAGGGAAGCATCTCGGAGTGACCTGGGCTGGGCTGGCTCTTGGGTGTGCCATGGAGGCGTGCGGCAACATATGTGCACGTATGGGCACGGGGTATAGCCAGGCCGTTTGCAGTGTGAACGCCCTTATCGTGGTCCAGGTCCCATCATCTGCTTCTCTTTCATCCCGCTCCCTGCATCCCATCTCCTGCTTTCCCTGCCCATCCCCTGCCTCTGCCATCGGCTGCAGCGGCCGCAGGGCACGGCATCGCTGCCCCAAGAGAGGAACGTTGGGCTGAGAAGCAAATCCAGGTGCAGAAGCGAAGCTCCCTTTGTAATTCAAGCAGCTTTTCACTGTCTCCGGGTGCGGCTGCCAATCCAGAATTTATTAGCATGCAATCTGCTCTCATCTGGGATGCCGGTAGAAGGGGAGCTGACAGGCAAGCGCAAACAAACAAACAAACTACAAAAGCAAAGGGCCGGGGATGCTGCGGATCCTGACGGATGCGAGGCACCCGGGTACCGCGGCTGGGTGGAGATGGGCCGAGGCGCTGGCCGTAAAGGCTGGGCTGGGAAAAAGCCCTTAAGCATCACATTTTTCCTAGTTATTCACCGTGAGCAGTCTCCACAGCTCACAAGCCTCAAAAAGGCTCGCGATGCCTTTATGGTCAGCGAAGTCTTTCTCCTGTCCTAGAACTCCTTGCACTTATGAGAGGATGGCTACAAAAACCTGGAGTCATTAATATATATCTCTGCTGTAGGTACGTCAGCTCAGAGCCGCTTTTGGGCTGGGTGCGCTCAGTAACAGTGGCCAAATCCCAGCTCTGGGGAAAGAGCTACTACCCCCCAGCTGGGACCGATGAGCTGGGGAGGCAATAAAAGCTCGGGGGCTTTGCTGGGGTGTGGCAAGGTGGGTTGCAGGGGTTTTTTTTCCTTTTTTGTAAGGGAAAAAGCACTTCTCACTCTTCTCTCAGGACTGAGCTGAAGCAGAAGCTCACAGCACTGCGCTGTGCTGGTAAAATGCTGCTTGCTAAGTGCCCAGAAGTGCTTGTTTTTAAGCTGTCCCTCCTCGGCAGCTTTGCACATTGCTTTTTGCTGTTCAGTTTGCTCTCGAAAGTCTGGTGTTCCCAGGCCTAGCCCCTTGTGCAATGCACGCTCCTGTGTTTGATGCAGCAGAGCTGGGGAGCAGCGTGGGATTGCTGGGGCACGGCGGGCTGCAGAGAAGCGGTAACAGAGCAGCTGGGGGGAAAAAACTGAAGCAATAAGAGCAGGTCCCCCATGGGGGGGAATTAGGGATCAATAACCCAGGAGGCAGAGAGTGCAGCAACCTTGAAACTCGCTGATGAGAGCAAACTGGGGGAGCAGTTAGCCCAAATGAGCAAAGGTCATAAAGTGCAGGCGGAGGGGCCCAGACCTGACAGCTAAGGGGGCTTTGGGGGACGGTAAAGCGATGACGGCTGCAATAATGCACCATAGGTTAAAGCATATGCTGGAGGGGCTGCAGGGGGAGCTGGGGGGGGAACACTGCACTTACGGGGGGGGGGGGAAGGCAATCAGGTCCTCGGTAATGGGTCTGAAAGGGGGAAAGGGGGATGCTGGCATTCAGATGCTGTGCACCATTTCAGCGCCGGGATGGCAGATGTCTGCTCTCTGACACCATGGAGCCTGAGGATGAGGATGTCGGGGCAGGAGGCAGCATCTCGGCTGCCTCTGTGCTCACGCAGGACTGCACGGTGCAGAAGAGTCCTGGTGTAAATGGGACCAGCATTTCATGATCCGGTAACTCAGCTCCCTTTCCTGGGCACTCCTTCTCCCCTGTGGAGCAAGAGGGGCTCTGCCCATGGGTTGTTCAAAGCCTCAGTCGTGGTATTTCACATTTTGCCTTAGCACGATGCTGCTGGGGGAGAGAAGTGAAGGGGCAGCTGCTCTCTGTGCCGGTACAGCCAGAGCAGGGCAGGTCCAGGGCAGGATCAGGTCCTACACATCGACTGGCATCTGCAGCCAGGTGTGAGTTTAGGGGATGGGATAAAGATGTGGTCTCAGCAAGCAGCTGAAAAAACAGATTATATTGGCAGCAGCGCCGGGAGAGCTGGGCTTATTCAAAGCAGAAGGGAGTCTGGGTTGCTCGCAAGCGCAGAACTCGTGGAAAAGTGGATCTGTGACTCAGTGATTGACTTTTTAACTCAATTACTCTTGAGGCTGTTGCACAGGCTCAACACTACCCCAGCTCTCTCCTGAGCAGATCCGCTGCTGCTCAGCAAAGATAAAGCTGGCGCTGCCCTGCCTGGCTGCTGGGTTCTTCCACCTCCCCGTGATCCTGGGTATGGGGATATGCCCTGGGTGGCACCTTCCCGGGCACAGCCGTGTGCTGGGGCTGGGAAGAGGTTAGTGCTGAGCCCTGTGGGATGGGGGGAGAGCCCGAAAGGTCAGGCGAGCCGGCTGCACTCCATAAATCCCACCGTGCGCTGGCGGAGAGGACAGCTTTTCTTCATCTCCATTAGTACTTATGCATAAATACACGGTATTGATGGGGCCATGAATTAAGCTCCCCAGCTGCGTCAGCAGGAATGGGAGCTGCCATTAGCTCTGCCTGGGCTCAGGGGCCCCACACCTTGGGAATTTGGTGCATTGGATTTCCTCCTGGGCTTAGCCCAGCTCTGCAACAGGGCAAGGAGCAGAGCCCCAGACCCCTCAGCCTCTGCCCACTTCCAGCATTCCTGCTGCTTCCCAGGATGCCTCTCCGGAGGGCAGGGAGGCGATGGGGGGCAGGGGAACACTGCCGGGGAAAGGGCTTTGCCGCTGCCATCTCTTAACCAGCTGCAGCAGCTTCTGCTATCTTTTAATGCACCAATATTTCTTTGAGATTGTACTCAGTTGCTTCTCGCCCATTATCACTCAAATGTATATTTTATGTGACTGCAACAAAGGCAGGTCATACCCATTAGGCACCAAGGCGGAGCGGCTTCGCAGGCACGATCCCAAGGTGAGGGGCAGGAGGCTGCCCCGTCCTGCCCCACGGATCTGCCCCTCTCACCTGTCGTCTCTATAGGCACCAGCCCCACACGCTGCCTCCTCCCAGTCCCTCTTCTCCCTCCTGGTGCTTTATTCCTGTCCTTGCTCCTTCTTCTTCTCCCCATTTGGAGCAGCCCCAAAGGGAAAAGCCCAGGTCTTGGCACTCTCCAGGCTGCAGCAGGCAGCCTGCGCATCTCCGGGGCTAACCCAGGGAAGGTGCAGGAGGGGTGCGAAGGGCGTAGTGGGTACGAGAGCTGGCTTTTGTCAGGTGAAGATTCTCCCCAGCAGAGCCCTTGCCCACCATTGCCCATGCAGAAAGCTCAGGCAGCTATGGCCACAGGTTTTAATTAAAATTAACTGTTGCCCGCAGCTCCTGGACACAATTACTCAGTCACCAGGCATCAGCTTTGCTGACGGGGAATGTAATTAAGATGTGAGTGTTCCTCCTTCCCCGGCCACCACCTCCGCCCCGGCACAAAGCAGCCCTGCTCCCCGTGATGCTCCTGCCCTCCCGGCACTGCTGTGTCCCCAGGGACATGCAGCGATGGCACCCCTTCATTCCCGGGGCTCCTTATGGCACCCCTTCATTCCCAGGGTTCCTTCGTTCCCGTAAGGCTTTGGCCCACGGTACAAATCTCTCCTCCACCCCATGCTGGGAAGCATCGTGCAATCACAGCACTGGTGTCAGCCCAACCCCTCATTAAGTGCCATGCCCCCACTCGAGTAATTACTCCTATTTATAACTGAGCGTTCACAGCCTGCCCTCAATAAAACCCCCGGCTGCTCCACCTCCCGTGCTCCTGTCGCTGACACAGAGCAGCAGCTATTTTTACCCCTCTCCCCTGGAGATGCTTCGCTCTCAATTCCAGTTGCGGGATTTAAAGAAACTCTGCTGCTCCTGCCACCCCCTTCCCAGGGTCCCTGGGGGCCGAAGCAGCGACACTGGCATCATCCTGCCAGGGCAAAGTCTCGGCGGGTCCCCCACGGGTAGGGGACTGAGAGTCCGAGTGTGAGCTCTGGGTACCCATCTTCAGGCAGGAGATGCTCCACACTGGTGGATGTGGGATCGTGTTAATCCAGCGGGATCTCCGGAGCCCTCCAAGGACCTTGATCTATTGATCTTGCTAAAGGGTGGAGAAAAGCATCATGCAGGGGGACCCGTGGGAGCAGCTTTGCAAACCAGCTCTTCCCAAGGACCAGGGTCTTGTTGGAAGCTGAGGCCAGACAGACCCAAAGGAGAAACCCCTTTGGGGAGGATCTGTGTCCAAACGAGTCCCCACTGCTGTGAACAGACCCTCTTTCCCTGAATATCTGCTCCAGTCTGTGCTCTGCAGGGGCAGGGCACTGGGCTGAGCCCACCTGGGATCAGCGGAGTCAAGCAGCAACTTCGTGCAAAGGCAACCCATGGCACCGGCTCCCGCTGCCCAGTAAAAATAGAAACCATTCTTTATTTTCACACCAGCTATTTCAGATGCGATTGCTGCATTTCAAAGAGAAAACACTGCTCTGGACTCTGCATTAACACCTATCAGTGTAATTTCCCATGGCAAGTTAAGGAAGCAAAGCAGCACTTAATGTGCTCCCGCGCTCTGCAGTCCTGGGTGCCAAAGTGCTCACAGATGGCTCAGGCCTTTGCAAACCCTCGAGCCGAGCTGGAAAATGCCTTCCCACCCATCTCCACATGCAGGCCAGGCCTGGGATAGAAAGGAAAATGATTCATCTTCTATTCCAACATAAATCCAGTAAGGCAGTCTGCTTGCAGGGAGCTGAGAGCAGGCAGGGAGAGCACCAGCCTTTAGCATCCCACGGGGCTGAGCAGCAGGAGCTGCTTCACCTCCGTCTGTCGGGACAGCAGGTCTCTTGCCAGCCTGGGAACCAAACCTTCCTTAATATACTTATATTAGTACACTTATCCACGTATATCTTCTCTGGGGGATCTTGTTGCCAGACCCACGGCTCTCCGGCACTGCCAGCATCCCTGCTCCCTTGCCCTGCGCGCGGGGACACCGGGAGGACGTTAGCTCAAGTGTGCAGGGGTTTTCTTTGATTATAAGCAATGATAGATGCTGCTCGTGACCCTGGGACGGGCTCCTGCTGCCGTCTCACCTCGTGTCGGACACGGCGGGCACCGCAGCATGGCCCCTGCCCTCCGTCCCCGCACACCTCCCGGCAAGGCGGCAGAGCCGTGCATTAATCATTCCCGCTGCACGTTGAGCCATCTGGACGGTATTGGCCCTTCTGCCACACCATGGAGGATTGTTAACACAAAGCATATGCTTTGTTTGAAATTAATAATAATTTTAGGCTCTCACCAGCTGCTGGTAATTGGCTCCCCTTTCGCAGAGATAACTGAGAGCAGCAGGGTGGAAATTCAGCCGCTTCCCGGCTCCTTTTCTAATGAGATGAGTCCCTGGGAAAGGTAGCTGTTCTGCAGGGGACAGCATGACATCGGACAGGTAATGCCTTTTAATAACTGGCTACACGTGCCCCGTATCACGGTGATGGCAACACACCGAGCACCGGGGCTGCTCGGGGACCCCGAGGTCCCCTCAGCAAATCCTTGCAGCAGCCACAAAGGGAGCAGACCCTTTCTGGGCACCGACCCGGCTGGAGAAGGACAAGTTTTGGCAGCCTCATTTGCTGCTTAATTGTTGCCATCAGCAGCAGATTAGCGCGGAGGGTGTATTTTTACATTTTCTTGCTTAAGCATCAGTCTGGGCAGGTGGGTGTTGGGAGGCTGGTGGGGATATTTATATTGCAGTCCTGACAAAATGTGCATGTGGAGGAGCTCTATAAAATATACAGAGCATTATTTTTGTTCAAACAGTGCGTATTAAGGCAAAGGGAACGTACTAAACACATCCGCTGCAGCAGAGACATATGGGAGCTGAGGGCTTTTAAAAATCTCCAGATTCAATCTAGGCTTTTAAATGCAACCTGCCCCGTGACAGTTCTGCGGTTGCAGGGGAGTGAGCAGGCAGGGACACGGCAGCAGCCGGCAGGACTCTGAAATTAGGACTCTGACCGCATCCCCCCCTTCGCCATCATTACGGTCCAGCCAATACCTTTAATGGGATTCCCGTAATGAAAGTGTAGGAGTAGCATGCAATATCCAAAGAGCTAAAACGCTCTCCTGGGCTCCATGCAGCGCTGCTGTAATACAGCTTATTAGTATTTTAGCCTTCGTCAAATATTCAGCACTGGAAAATGACATGGAGGGATTTTGGGGCTCACAGAGGGTGTGGGAACCCTTCCCCTGCTCCCGTTACCCTCCGCAGCCCAGCGAGACCACCGGCACTGCACAGATCGCCGTCCCATAAGAAGAGTGATCCCCTGGACCAAAACCAGCAGCAAATTGCCTTTCCAGAAGGCAATTGCCTTTCCACACCCTTGGCCACCAGCCCTCCTCATCTCCACCAGGACCAAGCAGCAAATTCAGCTGCTCCTTTGGTCCCGGCTTTGCATGCACGCTCTCGCCGGAGCTTCAGCCTCTCCAATCTCATGGGGCATCACGCTGGCCTCAGCGCATCTCGGTGGGAGAGGCCAGCCGTGCCCTCCTGCATCCCTCCATCCCGCAGAAGGATGGTCCCCAAACCCTGCCTCCATCCAGGCACCCCTCGGTGCCACGTCCAGGGGGCATTTTGGTGCTGGGAGGGTTGCTAATGCTGTGATGTGCCCCTTCCAGCTGCAGCTACGGGATTTTTTTTTTTTTTCCCCATGGCAGCCATCATTATAAATATTGCCTGATGGGTGGGAAGGAGACAGAGGACAAGTGACACTGCTACAGGCTGGCACCAGTCTGGGAATTCGCACCCGGTGCTAGCAGGGGGTCAGCGATGCTCCCGGCTGCAAGGGGCTGCGGGCCGGCCGAGGTGCCTGGGATCGATGGGGATGGGTCTGCGGGGGCCAAGCACATCACCCCGCAGCCGAGCCGTGGCCAGCAGAGGCCACGGGATCAATGCGGAGTGAAGGAAATACGGCTGCGGACACGCGGCTTTTACAGCTTCCTTCCCCAAGAAAGGCTGGTTTTTATGGACTTCTGGTAATTGCCAATTAATTTTGCTGAAGCCAAGGGCAGGAAGGCAGCCCAGCTCTTTAAGGGCACCCATGCAGGGGTGGGCAAACGGAAAAACAGTCTCCTTTTTCCCACCTATTTTCCTGTACAGTCCTCAGCAGAGTCTGAACTGATGCAATCCCTGCAAAATCCTAGCAATGACCAGTCCCGCATTTCTCGAGCCACTGAAAACGAAAGAAAAAGCAGGCTGGATAGAGTTAGCAGTTGGCTGTAGCTCCAACCCGTGGCCACAGTCACCACCTCCCTGCTCCTCATCCTGCACCTTGTCATCAGCTTCATTTATTCCCCATCCCGCGAAGGCAGCCGGGAGCCCCAGAACTCCAGAAACAAGACAGGCGAAGAGAATCCAGACCCTCCCAATTAGGCAATTTTTTCTGAATGAAGGGCCCTGCTCCGCCCTGTGCAGGGAACGTGATTGACATAAATCCGGGGGCTGATTAGGGGCTTGTCATTTAGCACCTATAATGCCTCCCTCCTAATAGTATTAGGGCCTCCTTGGCGAGACGCTAATGCAGTTTGCAGCTGCACCGTGGCGCCTGGGATTCGGCCGCCGAGCGGCGAGCGTGCTGCAAAATGAGCACATCTCTAATCCGAAGAGACAGTAATGAAAAAAGGAGCTGCCTTGACAAGGTGCACAGAGCAGCGGGGGAAAAATGGTCCTGGTATGGCCGGCCCCAGGAGCATCGTCTCCCGGCCACGGGCAGCATCCCCACCAGGGTTACTCGACGAGCTCGCTCCTTTCTTATTTCCCCATCCTCTTCACCCCGGAGATGCCCGTACCCCTTTTTCCTTGCTCTGCCCCTCCAAGCCTTGCCAGCCCATCCTTCCCCTGGGATCCTCCCTGTTTTCTCTGCAGGGGCTGCATCCCTGGTCCGTGCCCCTCGCCCCGGGATGCAGCTCTGCCTCCGCTCCTGGAGGGAAGCGTGGGAGAGGGACAGGGGCATTTGCCAGAGTAGCGACCCTTAAAGCTCTGAACAAATTTCTGTTTTGATTAGCCATGCTCCTAAATGATTTATAATCAGCATAATACAATAATGACAATAACTCCCTAATCAGATTAAAGCGTTCTCCATTTGTCTGGGGCTTTGTGCTGTAATCTCTTCCTCCCCTCTCTGCCATCGATTTTGTTTTCTCAGCCCAGCTCCTCGCTGAGCCCCGCCGAGGGCTTTTCCAGCCTTTACATCCTCCTTACCTGGACTTGATATTCCAGGACAGGTCCCCTTTTTCCACCCTAAAACCCTGTCCATGCAGACGGGGCAGGCAGGGGATGCCGTGAGCAATTTACTCCGGCAGCAAAACCTGTGGCACTTCGCTCGGCCCATGCTCTGTGAAATTTCATTAGTGCCATTCACAGCGACTCCCTCGTTAGCCTGACTGGCACGGTACAAATCTCGTTAGACCCGTAGGATCTTTAAGTGAAGTTGGGAAGGTGTTTCCATTTCTTTGGTTAATGAAGAAAAATAGAGGTGGAGGCGGCTGGAAGGAGCGGGGATCGCAGTGGGGAGCCTGGCTGGAGGATGGCGAGGAGAGAGGACTGTGTTAACACTGATTAATAATAAATAACCACCATAATGAGCACTAATTATTAATAGCACACGCTTAAGCAATTGATTCCCAGTGAATGGCAGTGTGCCATCAGGAGTTCCCAGAGCTCCAACTAACCAAGCCGGTGGTGCTGCTGGATGCTCCTGGCCATGCCCGGGCTGCCCAGGGTCTGCAGATGGGAACCAGCCCGGTCATGGACAGGGATCATCCCTTGCTGCTGTAGGAACAGACCAGGGAAAGGATGGGGACGGTTGGCTAAGGATCATCTCCCATCCCTCAGCACACCCTCCTGCCTCCTAAACTTCTGCCCATGCTGTCGGCAGGTCCCAGGGCACGGCACCATCTGCCTTGCTCCATGCTTTTCCTTGGTCTGATGTTGACTCGCTGGAAAAACCTATTAGAAACTTGTTTTTTCTTCTTTTTTTTTTTTCCTCAGACCTATTTTAGGTGTTTCTGCACAGGGAGCATCCCTGTGCCCTGTGTGATCCCGGGCAGGGCAGGCAGCAGAGCCCACCGCTGCCTGCACGAGGGGAGCACGGCTGCTGGGGACCTGTTTGTTTCCTGGCCCCTTCAATCCAGCGTGTGATAGATTGATACGGAGCTTTAATCAGTGTAATATATAAAGCACTTAATTTGCCTTATTAAAAGTCTACACTTTGGATTTTCAGGATCCAGGAAATTAACTCAAGCACCTAAGCATTTATTTGATTGAAAGAGACTATAAATAATTCATGCCTTTTCTTTGCCTTTGGTGGCAGACCTGCTGGGGTGGTGGGGGACCGGCAGCAGCTCCCAAGGTCCCTCCGTCGCGGTGACAGAGCTGGTGTGCACCGGAGATGGCCTGTGTGGGGTGATGGGCACCGACGGAGCCCGGGGCAGCCCAGGGAGACCGTTCTGTGCTGGGGGACCATCAGCCGATGGGGAATTGGGGCTGGTGCCTCTCACCAGCTGAGGGGTTGGATGTGCCCTAGCAAGGGCCGTGCAGGGCTGGAGATGGCTGGGAGGAGGAGGAGGAGGAGGAGGAGCAGGCTGACCCAGAGCGAGTCAGGCTGTGTCAGGCTGCATACTGGTCTCGTTGTACTGGGAGGAGAGGAGCCAGCCACGAAAATCACCATGACAATAAAGCTGAGTATTTCATCTATAATTCAGAGGAGCTGGAAAGTGGTTTTATAAAAAAAAAAAAAAAAAATTAAAAATAAAAACACGGCTGAGACAGTAGAAATTTATGCCACTGTTCTTGCTGAGCGAGGATGTGGCATGACCTTCGGACAGGCACGATGCCCAGCCCTGGCCACAGCGCTGGCGGGGACTGAGAACAGGGACATGGCGGGGCAGGGGGGGCTGGGGGCTGCGTGCGCCCACGGTGCCAACTCGGCAAGGGCTGAGCGGGCCAAGAGAAATCTGCAGGTGGGGTGTGTTTGCTGTGCCAGCTGTGCGTCGTCCGCTTGCCTTCGAGGTGTGGGGTGTGCATCGCCAGCCGGCCCTTGCAGCGTGGGCTGAGCATCCCGGGGCTGAGCATCATCCGCCTGCAGTCACTGTACGGGCTGTGCATCCCCAGGGATGTGCATCGCCAGCAGCATGGGCTCGGCATCCCGGGGCTGTGCATTATCCAGCTGCCCTCACAGGGTGGGATGTGCATCCCTAGGGATGTGGGGACGCGCATCCCTAGGGCTTCGCATCCCTAGGGATGCTCGTGAGGGTTCCGCAGCCTGCAAAGCTGAGGTTCCCCTAGTTTGACCAGGTGAGGAGCAGGGGGAATTTGGGGGTCTGTTCCTCAGGAGCAGGCTACAAGGTGCTGGCCCTGAGGCTGCGGGATGATACGAGCGGATGGGGGCTGCGGGGGGACGGACACACGGACACGACCCCTGCCCGACCGCTGCCTGCCGTGCCCTGCCGGTCCGGCGGGCCCACAGTGCCCTCCAGCGGGCGCATCCCGGCTGCCGGTGCCGCAGCTGGCCAGATGTTTAGCCCCGCCGCTCCGGAGGGATTGCCCGGGATGGAGGGGAGAGCTTCGCTCCGGTCTTCTCCGGCCATGGGTGCGCTGAGCTGGGGGGGTCTCAGCTCTGCTAGGGGAGGGGACGGGGGGGGGAGATCCGCCAGCCGCAGGACAGGGAGGGAGGGTTTTCTCCTCTCCTTCCCCATCCCACTCACTGCAGGTTCCTCTTCTTGGCAAATTTGAGGGCCACGTTGTCATACTCGGTGTCCCCCAGCCACTCCTTGCCCTGCAGGAGGAAGGGTTGCCGGAGAGGGACGGCTCTTTTGGGCACGGCGTAGTCATCCTGCTGCGGGTTGTAGAAGGGGTACTCGTGCCCGGTGGGCTCCTCCGGGGCCACCTGCAGCCTCCACGCCTCCCCCTTCACCTCCTCGGGCTCGTCGTAGACGATGTGGGTGGACAGACCCTCGGGCTCGTCGTAGATGTGGTCGGGTTTGGCGACGGTGGGGAGCTGCGGGGGCTGCTTGCCCACTCGCCCCCCTGCCTCCTCGATGCTGTCATAGAAAGGGTCGGGGACCTCCCTGGGGTGACGGACCAGCTTGCCGAACTTGCGAGCCACGAAGGTCTTGGCGATGGTGTCGAAAGGGATGGCATACTCGGATTCGGCGGTCTCCTTGGCCGGAGCATCCTGCCTCCGGTTCTTCTCTGGCACCGGGGGGTTCCCCCGACGGACGGAGTTGCAGGGCTCGGCGTAGGAGCAGTCGGCACCGCGGGAGGGCAGGAAGGTACCCAACGGCTCCCCGGCCCCAGAGCAGTTGCCGGGGGACGTCGCCGGCTTGGCTTTTGGCACCTTCCCCTCCCAGGTGGGCTCCAGCAAGGAGGACTTGGTGCCGCCGGGCTCCTCGTGCCCCTGCGCCCAGCTGGGCATCTTGGTGTGGCCGAGCGGCCGGGTGGCATCGTCCCCGGGGCCGCCCCGCCGCGGCTCCTCGGCTCCCCGGCACCGATGCCTGTTGATGGCCGATTCGATCGCCTGGAAGATCTCGTTGCCTTGCCTGGTCTCAAACTCAAAGTTGCCTTCTCCAGATGCGCAGCGCCGGCCGGCCTCGAAGGAGAAGGTCACCTGGGGAGGGACAGGATCAGGACCCCGTGCCGCAGCCCACCGCCAGCCCACCCTTCCCGGATCCCGCTTACCTTATCCCGTCCGAAGCGTCTCAGGAAATGGTAGGGCCAGCTGTAGAGGATCTCGAAGGTCTGGAAATGCTGCAGCTCCAGTGCCTCCTCGCCGGCTCGCAGGATGCACCGGCCCCAGAGCCGGCAGCGCTCGGAGGACTCGGTGGCCCTCACCGTCACCTTGAACGCCTGCTCCAAGCCGGCTGGGGGTGGAGGAAGGTGGCATTTGACACATGCAAGGAGCAGAGTTCCTCGCTGCGAGAGCAAAGCTGCATCTTTCACCCCAGGGAGGTGCCATGGGGTTCGTGAGCCCCTGCAGCCGGGGCGTCGGGGAAGCGGCGTCCGGCTGATAAGGGCTTGAGGGCTCTGGCTGCGCAGGAGCAAGCTGATAGCGCAGCAAAACCCAGCCCTGCCAAACCACAGAGCAGGAAGGAGTTATTTCAGGGGAAGACTTTCCACCACACCTCCTGCACACAGCCGCGGCGGGGGCTGCTCTCTGGCGCAAAACTGGCCGAGGTGCCTTGGGAAGGGGGGGATGCTGAGGTGCTGCAGGACATGCATTGCTTCCTGTGCAAGCCAACCCAACCCCGCTGCACCTTCCCCGCTTCCCGGAGCCTACCTTTGCCTCGGGAGCTGTAGAGGGAGTTTTCCTCCATGGAGAACTCGCTGTTGGTGCCCAGCGAGCTCTGCTGACCATCCTTGCCTGCTGCCTGCTCCTCCCTGCTCCTCTGCCCGGGAAAGAGCAGCGGGTGAGCGAGGGCAGCACACAGCATCCCCCCAGCCTGCCCCGTCCCAGCAGACCCCTGGAAATCCCCGGCAGGGATCCCGCTGTCTCCCGTGCCCCTGTTATCCACGTCCAGTGCATACCGGGAAGGCCAGCTCGCAGAGCTTCTGGATCCAGTCGGCCGCCTCAGTGCCGTCAGCAGCCAGGAGGTACCGCTTGTCGGTGGTCTCCAGCAGGAAAGGGACGGTCTCCTTGGGGCAGCCGGCATCGCCGCTCGCCTCCGCCACATGCACGCAGTCGCTCAGCTTGACCAGCCGCTTGCTGCCCTCGCCTTTCCGCAGCTTCTCCGCGGCCGGCGGTGCCGAGCCCTCGAAGAGCTCCAGGCGGGCGGTGGAACAGGAGCTTTCCCGGTATAAGACACCCCAGAACTTCCTCCATTTCTGCCGTGGGGAGAAGCAGTGAGAGGAGTGAATGGCCAGTATCAGCCAGCTCTGCTTTCACCCTTCCAGGAGTTTTCATCCCCTCGGGACCATGCCCAGGGCACGACATCGGTGCAAACCCCTCCAGGGTCCGGGCAGGGTCTCGCACCCTCGCCCAGGCAGGCTGGCCAAAGCTGGGGAGTGAGATAAACTGGGCAGCCTGGGGAAAAGCATCCCCGACAGACAGTCTGCAGCCTGCAGCCAGGCATTCCCAGCCGGCAAAGGCACTGGCAGCACCCCAGCCTCAGCCGGCACCGGGATCCATCCCAACCCCTGTCCCTACCCTGCGGCACCCAAAAGCTGTGCCAATGGCCCCCCACTGCTGAAGGACTTTCAGCTCCTCGTTTGCTCCGTCTTCCCGGAAAACACCAACTTTTAAACGATTCCCAACTCGCCCTCTGAGAAGGCAGCAGCTCACGGCACACCGTGCGTGGGAGGCACACCGGCTCCGGCAGCGGGGAAGCGGCGGGAGAGGAAGTCTTGCACAGAAATCAGAGCATCCTCCGCGGCGGATCCCTGCACCGGCGACCTGCCGAGCCCGGCAGGCTTTGCCGAAACGTGGGGGTGGCCTCTGCCCCGTCCTCCGCCATCGCGGGCATCACGCTTGGCGGCAGCTGCCTTGCCGCGGGAAGGCGATGCCCTGCCCGCTGCCCTTGCCTGCTCTGCCCTGCCCTGCCTCGCACCCGCTCTGTCTCCGGCATTTGGAGCAGGACTGGGCTCCGTCTCCTGCCCGAGCGCGGTGCCGGAGTCGCCCCGGGTGGCTCCTTCCCCTTCTTGCACAAGAGCGGTGTGGGTGGGAGCCATTGCTAAACCCCGGCCTTTATCAGTTGCTGAAGCAACGAGGCTCTGGGGGTTGCAGCAGTTTATGCCACGGCCCTGGCCCGTTTTGCAGAGCCTCTGCCCCGGGGCGGGGGTCCCACTGGTGGGGGGGGGGGGTTCTCTTTCCAATGTGTCCCCAGCACCTTCCAACCCCCTGCCCGTCCCTACCAGCCCGACATGCTGGCGGAGAGCCGGAGGATGGTTGGGGAGCCAACGGGTAGGAGCATCCCATTCCCTTCGGATGCAACCCCCTCGTTACCCCCATGTCCAGCCCAGCCGAGCCCCCCCCATGGGTCCTCCCCGGGGACCGAGCAGCCCCCCGCCACCTTCTCACCTTCCCGAAGGTCTGCTGCAGCTGGAGGTAGAGCACACCCTGCTTCACCACCGCCTCCTCCATCTTCCAGCCACCAGCATCCTCCCACGTTGCTCCTCCGCCACCGTCCCCCCCCTTGCCCCGCAGCTCCGGGGGGGTCCCGTCCCGGCTGCACACCCCTGCCCCACCGCAGGCGCTGCCGTCACGCCGGGTCGTGTCGTCTCAGCATGTGACGTGCGGTCGAGTTCTTCTGTTTCCTACGCTCAACCCGGCGCGGGCTTCGGCTTCCTGCGTCTGTGAACTTACCATAAAGGGCAGCCGGCAGCACAACCCCGGCAGAGCCGGCCGCACGCCCACCCCGACCCGCGACACCGGCTACCGCACGCCCGCAGCATCGCCGGACGCCGGGCAGCCCCGCCGCAGGCAGCCTCCAGCCGTGCCTCAGTTTCCCCATCTGTTAAATGGGTCTAGAAGCAGCTCTGAGGGCCGCCCCGTTGGGTTAATGACCCCCCCCCAGCTCTGCCGATCTGCCCACTCCCAGACATCCCAGCCCGACCCAGCGCTCCCAGTAAAAGCGGTGCAACCCCCAACCGCAAAACTGGCCGCGATGCTGGGAAGGTGGTTGAGGGGGTGAGCTGGGGAAGGCAACGGCACGATGCGGAGGAGGGAGGAAGAGGTTTGAGGCTGCAGGCAGCGCCGGGGTGTTGTTTGGTGCCCAGACACATGGGGACGGGGATGGGATGGGGACGGGGGTGGCAGGGGCTGGACGGGGAGCTGGGCTGGTGGAGAACCGTGGGGTGCAGCCGGGGGGGGGACCCGGAGCACCCCAGCCTTCGGTGCATGGGGACCCAGCAGCGCCGGGCACCCACAGGCACCTCAAGCTTCATCCTCAGGCCAGGAGAGGCCCCCACATCCACAGCCACCCCCCAAAAACCAGGGCTGTCCCCCTGCGAAGGAGCACCCAAGGGTGCTGGGTGACCAGTGGGGAGCTGGGTGACCAGTGGAGAGCTGGGCTGACAGTGCTGGGGCCCAGCTGCCACCACGCAGCCCTGGCTGCCGCCTCGGCACCGGGCCAGGGCTGGAGGAGGCATGAGGCTGGGGTAACTGGGAGCACTGGTGCAGGGGCTGGGGTAACTGGGAGCACTGGTGCAGGGGCTGCTGGGGCACTGGTGCTGGGCTGGGGTAACTGGAGGGCACTGTTGCAAGGAACTGGGTGCAGGGATGTGGTTGCGGGACACTGGGTGCACTGGTGCGGGGTACTGGGAGCACTGGAAGCACCGGGAGCACCGGTGCAGGGAACTGGGGACACGGCTGCAGGACACTGGGAATGCTGTCGCCAGGCACTGGGTGCACTGGTGCTGGGTACTGGGGACACTGGGAACACTGGTGCAGGGGCTGCTGGGCTTCCAGGCTTGTCCCTGGCTGGGCTAACTGGGAGCACTGCAGCAGGACACTGGGAGCACTGTCGCCAGGCACTGGGTGTGCTGGCGCTGGGTACTGGGAGCACTGGTGTGGGGGCTGCTGGGCCAGCAGGCTTGTCCCTGGCTGGGCTAACTGGGAGCGCTGGTGCAGGGAACTGGGGACACTGCTGCAGGACACCAGGAATGCTGTCTCCAGGCTCTGGGTGTGCTGGTGCTGGGTACTGGGGACACTGGGAGCACTGGTGCAAGGGCTGCTGGGCCGCCAGGCTTGTCCCTGGCTGGGCTAACTGGGAGCGCTGGTGCAGGGAACGGGGGGCACGGCTGCAGGACACTGGGAACGCTGGTTCGAGACGCTGGGGGCCCTGGAAACAGAGGGGAAGCGGCGTCCCGCCGGCCCCGCGGCCCCTTTAAGAGCCATGTCAACAAAGCCCGCCCCTCCCTCCTCTGCGTCGCTGCCGTCATGACGTCACCTGCGCCGCAGCGAGCGCGCCAGCGCAGCGCAGCGGGGCGGGGCAGGAGGAGGTGGGGAGGAGAGAGGGGGGGGCCTGGGCGGGGCCGGTCGGTCGGCGCAGGCGCGGCGGGGGCCGTCGCGCGTGCGCGCGGGCGGCGCGGGGTTGGTTGGTTGGGGGGGGGGCGGGCGCGTGCCGGGCCCGGCGGAGGCGGAGGGAGCGGAGCATGAATGGAGCAAAATGGCGGATCATGTGCAGGTGAGGGGGGGGGGGACACACGGACACGACCGTCCGTAGGGCCGGGCGGGACGAACCTGTCCTCTCTTCCCCGGCCGGCCGGCTCTGCCGCGGGGTCGGACCTCGGCGGGGCCGCGGGTAGGCCCGGCCGGGTGCTGTGAGGCCAGGCCCGGCGAGGCGCGGCGGGGGTGGCAGCGGGCCCGCAGGCCCCGCGGTGGAGGTGCCGCCGCCGCCGCCGCAGTGGTTCCCCGTTCTTCTCCCGCCCCGCGGGAGCGCGGCCCCGGTCCTTCGCCTCTTGTAGGCCGGGCGGCGGGGGTGGGTGGCGGGGTGGGGGGGGGGGGACGGGGACGCGGGCACTGGCATGGCGGGCGCGGGGGCGAGCGGCCTCGCTGGGCCGGCGGCGCGGCCTCCCCGGGCGGTGTTTGCCGGGCGAGCCCCGGACGGTTCCAGGCTTTGACGTGTGTCACCGGCGAGGCCCGACCCGGCCTCCCCGGGGCGGAGGGCCGCCGGGAGTGCGACTTCAACCGCGGGGAGGGCGGCTGCAGCCCGCCGGTGTTTACCGGCCGAGCGGCCTTCGCCTCCTCCCGCCGCCGCTGTGGAGTTTTCTGGCAAGGCCGGTAGCAAACGTTTGGGGAAAGGAAACTCGGATCCCCCTCCCCGCCTTGGAAAGGAGCAGCCGGCTGGGCTCCGGCACCCACCCCCGCTGCCACAGCCCCCTCTGTGCACCCCCCCGCCATTCCCGGTGTCTTTGCGGGAGCCTGGCCCCTTGCAGCCGCCGTCCTTCTTCCCGGCTTTGGGATTCGCATCCTTGCTTTTCCCAGCCGCGTTTGTTTTATTTTCCAGCTGCGAGGGAGTCTTGGCGTTTAGGTAAACTGTTTTGATTGGCGTTAAAAACAAAAGCCTGCGTGGATAAGCGCGTGGTTGTCGTGGACGGGAGCCAGGAGGCAAATCAAAGGTGACAGTGGCTTTAACCGAGTCAGGCTTGCGTGGTGGGATGGAAAAGCCTCTGAAGAGTCAGTCCTGCCACTGACAGAAAAAGTAAAAATAGATGCAGCTGGGGGAAATGGTGAGGGTTTGGTTGGGTTTTTTTTGCATAATATTTTAGTTGAACTTGCGCAGGATTTGCATGGTGTCCAAAAGACTGGCTAAACTGTAATGACACTGGTAGTTACATATTATCTATGCAACTTTTAAATAAATATATTCTTCACATGATACCCTTGTGAACCACAAGGGTGAGCAGTTTATTAACTCAGAATAGAGCCGTGCAGCTCTCAGGTTGTCTGGCAAGGTTGCTGGCAAATGTCTCTTGGGTAATCTCAGGGGAGGAGAGGAATTACTGCATTATTAAACAATTCTCAGGCTCTAAATTTACTGAAGAAACTCTGAATTTGTTTGCCATGAGTCGAGCCCTACCTTTAAAACTTAGCGGGCGAGCCTGCCGTTTGACACTGATGGCAGGTGAAACAGCTGCTCTTGTTGCTTTAAAATTGTGCTTCGTACCCTGCTTTTCTTTGTTAAATATTGAATTGAGCAAATGGAAGTTTGAGCCATAAGAAGAGGGTTGCAATTGCTGTGTTCAACTTGGTTAGTTAAAGTTTAACGTCAGAGGCTTGGAAGATGTTCCACTTGGAGGAAAACTGATTTGCAAATACGGTTAAGGCACCTGCAGCTTGGTGCAGTTCCTGTACAGGACAAATATAGATAACAAAATTGTTATGTGCTGCAACTGGATGGGGTTTGCTTGCTTTTTATTGTCTCTCTTTTCTCTCTGCTCCAGGTAAAGGCATTAAGCAGGAGCTCTGAGGAGCTTTCCCTCAGAAAGGAGAGCGAGAGGTTCCCTTCAAGACTGATTGCGGATTTTTGTGGCTGGAGGAAGTAGTGGTTTTTATTAATAGATTAAATTTTTGGTGAGAGGTCTTGCCATAGCCCAAAATGTCAGTCTTTTGGACATAAGATTCGAGCTAAGTTGCGGAGGCTCCCCTATCAGACGTCATGTTCCTTTAACAGAAAGGTTATTGAGTTATCCAGCATTGCCAGGAGATGTTGACTATCAGTGTGAATAATTGAGAGAGTTGTTTTTATGGCATATGCTGTGGGAGTTGGTCCTGTTTTAATGGGAACAGGGATTTGCAAATAAATACTGGCTGTCAAAAGCTATGCAGAGTTTAGCAGGTAGTGAGGTCTTCCTGCTGCTTCATGAGAGCTTTGGGTTGGGTGTTACCTGTTCACAGTGGAACTTCCTGGAGTTGTACCTGGTGTGCTAATATGTGATTATTTATAGACTGCCTCTGCGCTGAAGTTACTTACTTTACAATATGGAGCAGCAGTAAGGATAAAGACAAACTTTTAAAGCCGTAATGAAACAGAATCTCGTGTTCTCATCTTTAAAAAACAAACATGCAAATGATGAACGAGCCCACCAGTTTTGTTGGTGGGAATCGTGTAGTCAAAGCTGTCTGTGGTGCTTTCCTGTTGAGCAGCTCTTCAAGGGGGGACTGTTCAGTGTCTGGAAACAAAGGATGCAGTGATACTGATACAGGAGCAGAGAGAATCAGATGATTTTGTGTAGCTGAAAAGAAGTCCTACAGTCTTAAAGCAAATTGCTGTCCACCAACTTTCCCACTTCTCAAAAAGCTCATATGATCTTGTTTTGAATTAATATTTCTGTCTGTTCCAAGTATTGTAAGCATCACTTAAACTTGCCCGCAGTAGAGACAGAGGAAAGCAGTGAGGATGTCATTGCCATTAGCTTTGTGGGCAAATACAAATACACTTCCCCCTATTTTTCCCCTTCTTGAAAACAGATTTACGTCATCTTTGTTTTTCTTCCACTTTCCTGGCCCCTTAGATGTTTCCCATGGTGCTGCCCTAAAATGGGATGCACTTACTGAATGTGAATGTTCCTGCAGGAGAACATTTGTTGCAGGATGATGATGATGAAGAATTCTGTGACTTCATGTATTGAATGTCTCATTTGTCTTGAATTTAAAAAATTCATTGCGCTGATTAAAAGTTGTTGTCACTTCTGCGCTCTGTTCTCAGTAGCTTGACTCCAAGTTGAAATGAAAGAAATTTGGGCCAGTGAGAGGTAACAAGACAGGTGCTGAGGTGTGGCTACTTGTAATAGAAAAATACGAAATCTGGCATCTAAAAAGGAAAATTTATCCCATTTTTTGCTTCCACACTATCAGTTTTTAGGTTCAGGACTGGGTGTTTCAAATCCCAGAGACTGTTTTCCATCTTTTTAACTGTTAAATGAGCTGGCAGTGCTTTGCTCCAAGCCAGAAAACTTGCGTGTTTGGAGCAGTTGAGTGTGCAGTTCTGCTGGGGCCTCCAGATGCACCGGGTGGGCTGCAGACAGAAGTGACTTATTTCATCTTGATACCATTGTGGAGGAAGCTCAATGGAAAAAAAAAAACCAAAACCCAAACATATAAAAGTGTGTTTAGGTAGGCAGTCTGGTGTCACAGCCACCACGTGTTTGTAATTCACAGAAATGGGTCGCACCATGTGAGTGTGAGGAAGGACACAGGGATTTTCTCACTGGTGTTGGAGGCTCCTTTGTGCTGTACTTGTATCCTGAGGGGGACACGACTTGTTTTTTCAAGACTGTTTCCTAGGGCAATTCCTTCTCCATCCCTAATAGGACCCCAATTTTTTTTTTTTCTTGTGTGTTTCTGTATTCTAAAGGACGTTGTTTTGGCTCAAACACAAAATCTAATTTGGCTCTAGAAATCTATAACATTCAGCTTGCTCCAGAGGAAACCCTGGAGACTAAGATGCGTGTTTCCCATTTGATATCTCAGTAACCTTGCACTCGCTTGGTAAAAGAGTCACGATGTAGCCTGCTGCCCAACTACAAATTGCTTAGAATACTTTTTCATTTGTTCAAGCTTTTACCTTCCGTGTGTCATTGGATTCGCTGAAAGCTCTTGTTAAGGAATTGTGTTCATTTCAGAATAGCCCAAGGGAATGCTCTGGACCTGGGGAGGTGGAAACACTGGTTTGACTAAAAATAGAGCTGGCAGCATTTCTTTTGTAAATTAAGCTTTTTTTTTTAGTTATGTGCTTTTTAACTGTGCTGTTTGGATGCTCAGCACCAAAGTTGCAGAATACCAGTGGAAGGTGTTGAGAGTTGGATTTCAGCTGAAAGGTGGAGGTATAGAGTTGCAGTTCAGTATCTCAAGATCTCTGCGGCCAGACTTTGATAAACTTGATAAAAGTGGACACTCCTTTTCAGCTCTGGGGACTCCATGGCCAGCAGTTTATTCCTGGTCCCCCAGCCGACATCTGGAGCGTACTTTGGAGGTCCCTTAGGTAGCAGGTAAGGTGTCCAATACATAGGTGCTGGCAGCAGCCCCAGCCCGCTGTGCCTCTCCTCCAGATGATGGTGTTTTGAAGCAGCCCAGATGGAAGAGGAGAACGCGGTGGCTTCATTGTGGGTTTTCACGCTCATTAGCAGACTGCCGAGAGGCGGGCTCGGCGTGAAATCCTGGCCTCACGGAAGCCTGTGGGAGATTTTGTCACTGAATTCAGTGGGCTGGAGCTACTCTGTATTTAAGTTATAATTCTACCCATAATAGTTCACCTGAAGATCTCAAAACTTCTGTAGCACAAAGGGGGGAGGCAAAGCTCAGTTCAGCATGAGCTGGGTGCCTGCTATGACAGTAAAAGAAGGGCAGAGAGGAGAGGAGCGGCCAGGTCGGGGCTGTGAGCATGCTGTCAGATGGCTGGTCTCCTCTCCCTGCTTTAGCGACTGAGCTATGTTCCCTCGGGTAGTCAACACTAATACAATTAAGGAGGATTTGTTCATTTTAATCATTTTAAGAGAACACTGAATGCTCTGTAGCTCAAGAACTTTATTACTGTTAATAATGTCTCGTTGCCCTTGGTTTTGGGCAGCACAGTTGTGTTTTATGAGTCTATAGGACTCAGGCTTACTAAAGCAATGTTCAAGAAGTTACATTTTTACTATGTAAAATTGCCAGCAAAAGTGTAATTTTTGTCTTCCTGCTTCTAAGCTGTGGTTTCAAGAAGGCATTTATGAATAGTTTGTGATGCTTTCCTGGTGATACTGTTGTGTGGCTTAGCTGCAAGAATCTACTTTTTTTTACAAGAGTAACCAGCGCTGTCTGCGTCTGAGGTCACTCTCATTCTTCCCAATGTAATTATGCTTGTGCGTCTTTGGCCTTTTGTGCAATTGCAATGCTGGTACCACCTGGCCCCTGTGACGCTCTCTGCGCATCTTCAGCTTTGATTTGCAAGACGGGTTTTGTTATTTCTTTGCTCATCTAACTTTGGCACAGTTGGCTTTTTCTCAATAGTGGGTTTGCAGTAGTGGAAAAGACCACGGTAAAAATTGTTTAGTTTTCCAGTCAAGCCTGGTTGGTGTAACCTCTGGAAATGTAGGAGTCAAACACACTGAGGTGTTAACATGATAAGGTGTTGCTCGCAGCCTTCCTATCTCTGATAGCCTTAAGTCAGAGCCCACTGACTGGGCAGTTAGCGGGCGGTAGGTCCTTTCTGCTTGTTTTGGGTTCTCCCTGTTCTTGATTGTGCAAGGAATATAGGACTTAGACCTACTTAGGGGGAAGAGTTTTAATTAAATGCTTCTTACACCTTCAAAGTCAGGCCAGACCATAAGGATCTGTCACTGAATTGATGGTTGGTGTGGCCTCATGCATGCAGTTGTTGACGACAGTGGTGCTCTTGTTGGTTATTTTTAGTATGTGTTAGTTCTAACAAACTAATAAAAGGTACTGTTGGAGGATAGTTGCTAAACCACCCAGAAAATACCTCAGCAGAAGCTTGACATTTTTGCTTTTGTTTCTCATTAAGGACAAAATGTGAAGTTTATTCATGGTCCCTGCTAACTCCGGTAATTGTTTGCCAGGGGGAAGCTCGTTGCCCTGGTGTGGTCAGGGTAGAACATCAGCTTTACGCTCTGGTGCTTGACATCTGACTGGTAGCATACTTTGAATATTGGGCGATGCAAGATCTCCATTATAAATGTGCTTTGGTGGTCTGATTCTTCTCTTCCTTCTCCCCTTTCCTGTTGTCCTGCTCTGGAAATCACACGTAATTCTCCAGGCTGAAAAATATGCTGCACTTCAGAAAAATAGCATGCCACAGTTGACTACTGTGAACAAGAAGTATTTTTTTAGCAGGTCTTTGACAATTTAAACTATTTTTGGGTGCAATCGGCCAGTGATTGCACTGTGTAATGTGTTCTCCTGTTGTTTATAGCTGCTTTGAGCTGCGTCTTCTGCAATTTTGCCCATGCTGCAGGTGGGCAGAGGAGAGTGCCATGCCAGGACGTCCAGGCATGCCATGTCGTGTATCACGCTGCAGTACCTGGAGCAGGAGCGCTGGTTAAACATCACGCTGTGTGCTCACGGGGCTGTCTGGCTTACCAGGACTTAGCTGGTACGAGTCTTGCATGTAAATCAACACCCAGCTTGAGACCAAAAAAGTTATGTTTTAGCACTAGAAGAGAAAAACGTGTTTCATCTTTTAACTGACTGCCTTCTCCCCTTTTCCCTTGTTTGAGATCATTCAAACTGCATATATAGTGTAAGGGCACTTCCTTCTGCTTGCAGCATTTTGGTAGTTTAAAGTGTAATTGTGGGTTTCTAGCTGAACTTTTTAAATTGAAGTTTACAGTTCTCCTTTTAAGATGTTGTTCGGTATTGTATAATTTATTAGTAACACAAGAACAAGAAAATCAAACAAGAAGGTATTTACAAGAATCAGACAGGCAAATTGTGTCCTTACCTGCGTGTTTCAGCTGAGTACTTTGCTAGCTTGAATAGTATCTTAATTTGATTTGTTGTAATGGGGAACTTCTGGTTACTGGATGAATTCTGTAAAAGGAGATTTTTTGTCGTCTTTTTTTCCAAATGGGAATGGGGATGCTTTGAAGATTTCTTTCCCACATTGGCAGGTCAGAAAGCAAATCTATCATGTGTATGTATCCGTATAGCCAGGCAGCAGGAAGTGAAGGCAGGGTCAGTAGCAATTGCTTTCTTTTCTTGTCTTTTATTTAGTTTGTATTGTTTTTATTTCATGCCTGGTTGGCACAGGGCCCATACTTGTCTTGGATTGTGTTGACTGATCAGCACCATCACTGTTACTGGTTTCCTTATGCTTGTGGCACGCAAGCGCGAGGTGACTTGGTATTTTGGCACCCTCACGGCCATTGGGCAGCCATGGAGAAATCTGGACTGTCTGGCACTAATAATTGCCTTTTTCCTTCTAACTGTAGGATTTAAAATAACTTGGGTTTAGGGATATTAAAATGATGTATAAAGCACAAAGGTTGTGAAGCATTTTGTGGATGTTTCTGTGCTGCTCATTAACATCCTATCTCTGCTTATAGCTGAAATAGGCTCTGGCCTTGTAACTCAGCAATGGAGAAGAGGCTTTAACCTGCTGTCGTCCGGGTTTGTTTGCAGCTCTGGAGTCATGTCTCTCAAGATGGGAGAATATATTGGGAGGGAGAGAGCAATCCTCAGCTATTTAACTTGAACTGAATCTGATGGGGCTGAGGAGTCAGATCCACAAAAGCAGGTGATCTAGAAATCTGAACGTTTTAACACATTTTGGCCTTTGTGGTCTCAGCAGTGAGGACTCCTGCTATTGCAAGGAAAGGGTCAGAATTCCTGTCCCAGCTGACATACTGTTTTCTGCAGCTCACGCAAGCCTTCTTGCTCCAGTCTTGTCTACCTAATGTCAGACAAATCTGATCACTGTTTAGGTAAGATCATCAGAAAGATTTTTCTTAGTTGAGAAATGTATCATTCAGTCGCTTTACCTTGTGGCAGGATTACCAGCAGACTATGTGTTTTTCTTGTGTTGTAAGATCAGTTTATAGAAGAAATAGCCTCCATTTTTCTGCTAAATAGCTGCACTTCAGGATCATCTTTAAGTCCTTTCCATCCTTTTTATCTATTGCCAGTAAAATGAGCTCTGCATCCGTATACCCTGTGGACTCACAACTCTAGATCTACAAAGGATTTGTCTGTCCTGCAGTGGCATTTTCTGTAATGTATGGTTCTTGAATGCACCTTTTACGTGGCTTATTCCACAGCCCATCATTCTGACTTAATTATTCTCTGTTTCCTATATTCCCATTGGACAGGGGTGTTATTGCTGTATCATCTAAGTGTTTTGGTTGAATTCCTGTTTGAAAACTCTGCCCTTGTTCAGAGTGTTTGTGAACACTGATTACAGGAGTTACAGTCCAAGGACATGGTACTGGAAAATACTAATTCCGTTGTTTCTCTTCTAGCACTTGATAATGTGTGTAGCTGACCCTAGTTTAACCACTTGAGGGTGATTTGCAGTGCTTGGGTTATTTTGCAGTTTCTGGATGGTGAGTTTGAGCAGTCCTGTAGTAGCTTTAGTATTTCATATGACCGGAGGTGCCTCCAGAGTTTTCAGGGTATTTGGAAGGCTTCTGTTTTCTCCTGAACCATCATCTCAGAGCGCAGCTTTGTCTCAAACAAAATTCACATGCTGTATGCCTGGTGCAGATCTGTTGGTGTGGGGGGCGTGGTCTTGAGTTGTTGGGGTTTTTTGGTAGTTGATTCCCATTTGGGTAAAACGCTTAGTGCTCGCAGTGCCTTGATGTGTGGTATTGATTGTTGCACCTGAAGGTGGCTTGTTCTGCAAAGCGAGTACCCTGAAAGTTGTCTGTTACTGCTATTAGACAGGACAAGACCCAGATATCTGAAAGCCAGCTTGCTTCACTGCAGCTCGCCCAGTAGTGCAGTTGCCTTAGTTTTTCTCCCTAGGCCCTGATATCTGTCATGAGAGTCCTTACCTTCTGTTCCATGTCCTGAATGTGGTGGGATGAGGCAATGCTGAAGACTATTTTTTTCCTCTTCTTAAAGAAATGCAAAGCAAGCAGGGGGATCTGTGACCTCAAAAGCAATTTTCAGTTCATTCAGATAATTTTGTAAATGAGCTGTTCTTCCTAGAGTTCAAAGGAAAAATATTACTCAGCTAAAACTGTCAGAAGAGTAGAAGGTGTGTTACTGTTTTTGGTGTGGTGCTGCAAAGTGGCACCCCGCAGGGGTTATCCTGCTATCTAAACAAATAAAAAATAATCCCCCACAATGCTTATGGTACCATTTAGAGAAAAGGGTTGTTCCATAGTTGCAGCTCCTGCTCACATCATATGGTGGCAGTGCTTTGAATCTGTCTGAACCTTACAGACCTGCACAGGCAAGGAACTGTGGTGCCTGTTGCCCGATTTTTCTGATTTTGAGGCACAAAACATAGGCTTTCTGTATTCTTCCAAAATAACCATCTAAGGTGTCAGAGGTGTCTTTCAGACTAAATACACAAAATCCGATTCTGTTTGTTCTCTAAAACTGTATTCACACCTAGAGGTATCTGGGTTGTACTGTTACTCCTAATAGGAAAAACATTTTTGTCTACTGAGGGAAATGCAGCAACTTTGGTACCTGCCCCGACTGTGTGCCCACATTACTGAAATGGGGAATGCTGATTTGCATGCCAAGACTCCTTTCTCTTTATAATACATTGTTCTGTAGTTATTATCAACAGGTGGAAGGAATTTTGAGAGGTTTAGCTCATCCAAATGGTTGCAGCTTTCTCATCTCCATGTATCCAGCACTGTGGTGGTTCTGTGTGTGTGTTGTGCTTGCTGTTTCCTAATTTCCTGGTTGCTGCTCATTAGGAAATGGCCAACCTCTGCCAAATGAAAAGCCCTCAGATGGACAAGGAATGTTCAGCTCTGAAAAAGAGAGGTTAGAAGTGTGCGATTGCTGAAGCAGTGTATTAGCTGCGGCATATAAATAAAAGGGTAAAGAAAAACAGGAGTGACTCATTCTCCTTTTGTTGTAGCAAAGGTGTTGGTGCTGTTCCAACCTTTCCTTTTTTTATCCTCAAAAGTGGAGGAGCACCTGCTTGCTGCAGTTACCAGGCCAGTTGTGCTGCTGTCCTTGCCTAGGGCCCTGCTGAGTCCTCTCTCTGGGAGAGAGGCCTTTCTTGGGGTAGAATTCAGTAACTCAGCCATTCCTAGGTGTTAAATTGCAGGGATCTCTCATTACTACTTCAGCAGCAGCAGTGGGGATTGAACTCAGGAATGGTTGTCTTAAGTTTAGTAGAAATCTGTCATGGTATAGAGACAGTTTCTTCAAAATGGGACGTGATTTATTGTTCCAGAAATTAGCTAACTTTCAAAGATTTTTTTTTTTTTAAATAAGACAAGTGGATTTTTTTCAACTTCACCTTTCCTCAAGTATGTTTGGCAGATTTCCCATACAAGAAGAATTTGCCATAGTTTACAGCCATGTGCATCTTCCTAGCCTGTCCACTTTTTCCTCCATTGATGGTCTTATCCCTGTTGACTCCAGAAGCTGGTGCCTTGGGCCATTGTATCTCTGTTGTTTTACTTTTCCTGTTTGTTCTGTAACAAACCTTCTCTTCTAACTGAATTATGCATTCAGGTGAGTCACGCTGCACAATCACATGTAGTGTTCGGAGAAGATAATAGATATGTGACCATTTTTCCATAGGAGTCAGACCTTCCAATTAGCAGTTTGAGTTGTGCATGATATCAGACTCAGTACTGCATGAAAAATGTGCAAACCCAGAACACGGTCAAGGTGAAATAAACACTTCCAGCTGGCCAGCACTGAAAGCAGGGATGATTCTCATTTTCACTGCATCTGTCTCATTGTTTAAAAAAAAAATAAATCTGATGCATTGTCAAACCTCTTTTTAATTTATTTCGTGGCTGTTGGTATATGCACACGGATTCTGCTAGCATCTGGAAGTCCTGACAATGCAGAAATGTAGAGGTTTCTCTTGGAGATTTTAGCCCTCGATCTGTTCTCAGTGCCACTGGCCTCCCTCTGAGGTACAATTAGCTCCAGGACTGCTCACTTAAGACATGCCCTGTGTTAGAAAGCCAAACATTACCTTATCTTTCTCTCATGTCTTAGCAGATAGCTAAACAAATGGCTGTCCTTATAGAGCTAAGCCTTGATAAAATTATGCACTAGTATTTGTTTGCACCCAACTAGAATATTGAAGAGTTTCTCAACAGTTTCACCACCCACTAAGGGTATCATGTTCCTCTTCTTTAAGCTCTTTGGGATGGAAACTGCTCTGTGTAACATACAAGGTTATATGTTGTCAGTGCTATGTTATGGGAAGTGTTAGTGTTAATTTGAAGTGTTTCTGTGGGGTGGTGTGCGGAGTTGCTCTAAAGCGTTGTGCACTGAAATGACAGGGCTGAATCCTGAAGGCAGCCCTGTTCCATCTGCGCTTGAGCACCGTTCATCTTGGAGAAAGAAATGAGAGCTCTTTATTGATTCCCCGAGAGATTCAGGGAGATGCCTGAAAATACTACCACAATAAATAATTTTGAGATGTGCTGGAAGGGTGTAGGTAGGTTTGCTTTCTCTGTTATTAGTAGGGTAAATGGAAATGGGCAATTTGTTGTTCAGATTCTCTTTAACAAATGAGGGTGATGAGCCATGAGGCCTTGATTTTTACAGCTCTGAGTACTTACGAAGTGCATCATCCTGGTCCTTGGCAGTTAATAGTTGCATCGCTCAGCTTAAAAGCTTTTTTATTTTTGCTTGAAATACCTGACATTCATCAAGTGACCTGAGGCATTCTCTGAGCCTTAGTCACTTAAAACACCAGGGCCCTTTGACTGCTGCAATGCATCTTCATTGCACGGTTGCATTTGTTAAAACACAGTGTTTTGGAGCCCTGACTGCACGCTGCATCTTCTTCCTCCCTGTTTTGCTGTAAAGTCGGCAAGCAATTGAGGAAAGCTAGCTAATGTCTACAGCTTTGAAGAGCAGAAGCTGACACGCACTGTGCAGCTGATGCCCAGTGACAGCATAGGACTGAATGCAAAGGTTCGGGTGCTGCGTTAAAGAAGCGTGCACTGCATCTCATGTTACTTGCTTTAACGCCGCGTGTGCTAGGGGTGTGCGTGTTTACTGGCAAGTACAGAAATCGATATTCCTTAGACATATGATGTTCGGGGGAAAGGAAAAATGGATCATGGTCTCTTCCCACCGCCGTGACGCCACATCCTGGAGGTACACAGGTAACTACTTCTGGGGCCTGTTGCATGCTTATAGCCAGCAGGGACATAAACATCTCATTGCCTGCCCTGCAGTTGCCCGGCACTTGCAAAGCCTGGCTTTGGTTATAACATATGGGGGAATCAGTTGGGGGATGTTAAAATGGATGAATGTGCTTGGGACAAAAATAACTGTATTAAACATGTTGCAGGATCTCTGGCTCGGGGAGTCAGTAACCATAAGGCAGGAAGAAGGAATGTCTTGGAAACAATGTGTGCCTGGAGGATTTACAGCAATGCACATCCTTCAGGATAAGAACCACCAGGCAGCAGAAAAGTTTGGATTGATCTTGTTAAGCCAAATACTCCATTTTAGATGTCTGAATCTGTGGGGTTATTGCTTGGCTGCTTCCCCCGAGCGATCGGGGCTGGCTGTGTACGCTCCTGCTTACTTTCTGGCTCTGCCATCTTGAGTGTGCCGAGCACAGTGTGCGTTTCCTCAATTTTCTGAAATGGGAACTGTCAGCGTGGCGAAGTCAAACTCTGTTGAACTAAACCTGCCTAGAGCTTATTGCAGCCCTTGGATGTAAAGAGCGTTGCTTAAGCAACCGTGTAATACAAGATCAATTCCACAGCCATCCCCTGGGGACTCCTTTTAGGTAGCTGTTACTTTCCTTGTAGTATTTATCATTTTAAAGATGATCACACATTGTTTATCTTCACCATGGGGAAAACACTGAACAGTGACGAGTTTTATTTGTAGCTTGTAGTATAAATTAGATTGATAGGTTGGGGTTTTTTTTCCACATTTTGAGCTTCACAGCTACTCTCAGTGGACAAGCATCTGAGGCCAAGATAGTACAAAGTCAGTGCCATATATGGAGGAAAACTCACTTCTCCGTGTTTGATATTATTAAAAAATAAGCAATAACATGATGCAAACTTCACATGAGGCTGATGGAGTGGCAATTCCTGCTCAGGACTATGCAGCCTGCAGTGGAGAGAGCTTTACTCCATGCCGGGCTCTGGTGGAAAGGAGTCTCCCAACTCTCTGTAGGTTGTCGGTCTGTAGCAAAACTTCCCTTGGAGCTTGTTGCCCTTGAGGGGGAAGGGGAATGGAAGTTTTGCTAATCATTTGTTGAGTTTGCTGGTTTCTGATAAATATTTACCTTCCCTTGTTGAAAAACACTTCTACCTCATACGAAACAATGGTGTTGGGAGTCAATTGTAGGATGTGTTGCATTATCCTCCAATGCTTTGTAGTGTAGGAACTTCAGTTTGGGGAGATGGATCAAACATACGATATTGGTTTGGTTTTTTTTTTCCTGGGGACACAAACTTAATTCAACTTCTGTTTGCAAAAAAAAATTGTCTAAGGCTTGTAGACAGTGACATAATAAGATGTCGTGCCTGGAAACTGGATTTAGAAGAACACTGAGATGCAGATTTCCATTAATAGGCATTAATTGCCACACTTTATTGGAGGAAAAAGCGTAGGCATTGTTTGGGTCTTGGCTTCAAAGGGGAAAAAAATGTGTGCACACAGGAGAAAAAGTGAAGTGATCGTCGTCTATGCCGTGCTTGGAGTCGAGAGGTGGTTATGTGAAAAATTCAGTGGCAGTTTAGGCTTTTCGGTATGCATTTAAGACCCATCCTCCAAGTTGGGAGATAACCAGTGTTTCAGGTTGTCATTTAGCCTTTGCAGTGCAACATATGAGAGAAATTGGACCATGTGGGGGTTTTTTTTGTTACTGCATAAAATACTTCGGGTGTACAAGTAGGTGTTAATAGAATATGGTATGTGCAACTGTAGAAAAATCCTGGGATTTCAGTGCCGTCATGCAAGGAGCAGATAAGAGCAATTTGGAAGGCTGGGAGCCGGTGCAGGAGGAGGTGTTTGAGGCTTGGGGCTGTCTCCTGTGACTCAGCAGTTCTCCTAAAATGCCATCCCAGCCACTGGGGTACCCCCCTGGATGCAGAGTCCCCATCGGCTCCCCTGCTACCCTGAGCCCTCATCAACATCTCCTTGCCTTCCCTAGGTGCAAAGGATGGGTTTCTTCTTTTTACAAAGAGTTTTTGGAGCTGTTCATTCTCAAAGGAGCCATGAACACAAGTTTTGGTTAGTTGTAATTGTCTTCAGTGGTATTTTCCTTCTGGGCTCACCGGACGCATACCTTTCCGTCCTGTAAGGCAGCCCATGCATGCAGCACTAGTGGGATGCCAGAATGTCTCCCTGTTTCAACTACTCTGCTGTCTCATGCTTTAGTCCTTATCTAGAATATACAGAGGACTTGCCCTCCATAATCGTTATACTAAATGGTATTTTTTTATCTTGGTTAAAAGAGTAGGTATTGCCCAGTGTTTGTAGTGAAATTATCCACACCTACTTGCTACCCCTAATGCCTGAACATCTCTGACTGTTGAAGCTGGGTGCTGGAGTAAGGCTAGCCTGATTTCTACCCCGTCAGCAGAGAGGAGGGGAGCTCCATTGCCCTCATGGCAATATTAAAATGTGCTGAAAACTTAATGTTGCAAACCTGGAATGCAGTGTCAGGGCAGCTTAACTGCTCTGCCTGTCCATGTGAGGCATAATCGAGTTAGGGCACAAGAGGAGAAAAGAAATCTGTTGGTGAGACAACCCTAAAAATTATTCCTAAACGTTTTTCATCAGAGAAATTTATTTGGTTGGATTACAGCTTCTCATGAATGTTGTTTTCGGATATTTGAGCACATTAAATTAAAAAATAAAATGACCATTCACAAATGTGAAATAATGGATGAAAACTCCCAAGTTGGGACATCAGCTTTCCCTTTGAGGTGCCCTCGTGGGCTTTGCTGCTGTGCCCCAAAATACTCTCCATCCTGCAGCCCCCTCTGCAGCTGCGTATCTGGGGATACCGTGAGGAAGAGTTATTGAGTGAACTTCAACTTGAGAATTGTCTGGACAGGGACACTTGGGACAGCTGACACTGCACAGTAAGAGACAAGGTATTAAAAATACATTTAAAACCTAGTGCAGACGCTTGGCTTAATCTAATGTGAATAGAGTGCACGTTTATTCCCATTGAGTTGCTAGATTCACACTCCTGGATAATTTGGAACAGCTTTTCCATGTGTGTGATTCCCGCCCCCCCCAGGAAAACTGTGCTTTAATGACCGCAGTGTCATTAATGGGGCATTTAATGGTGATCTTATGTGCTCTATCTCTTGGGCAGCAGACAGGCTGTTTGGTTGGTCTGGTTGGCTTTTTGGAGTTGTTTTGTTTGAGTCCCGGAGGTCGTGTGTTTCCTCTGGCTCCGAGGGAGTTAACTGTAATCTGCAAGAAGGCTGGCACGGATCGCACACTGTGCACAAACAAGGGTGTTTGTCATGGTGAGTGTCGCACAAAAGGAGCCATGGTTATTGCCACCATGTGACTCACAAAAAGTCGCAGGGAATTGGCGTTTCTCAGAGGTGTGAAGAAAGCTGACTGTAGGGAAACCCCATTCCTGAGCTTCTTGAAGAATTAATGCATGGTGATGTAAAACTTGTAAAAAATAAGTACTTTTTTTCCAAAATTGTAAACTACAATTATTTGTAGTGCAATCAGCATTCCAGATCAGCGTTCAGTGCTTTGGTGTGGGACTATGGGCTGCAATGCATCACTGTCCCACCGGCGTGGTGGAGCCAGGCTGAGCCGCTTCCCAAGAATTCGGTCCATCGTACACATGTGGACTGAGTGGTCGTGGTAGCTTTTCAAATTGATAAATGGTCGCAGGGATTTTGGAGGTCTGGGGGAAATGGTGTTTTGTCCTTGGGCTGAAGATGACACACATAAGCAGGCACCTTCCTGTATGTAGACTCTGCCAACTGATTTTAAGTAACTGAAAGTGGATTTGTTATAAGAAATGGCAGGTGCTGACCAATGCTTAACTGCAGTCTGTATGGTTTATAATAGTTTATGGTTAATAATGGTTTATATTAATCTTAGATTTTTGAGGATTTTCTGTGCAGAGCTTAAGTCTTTGGATTTTGCTTTTCTCAAAAACAAAACTGTATGTTGAACGGCTGTCTGGCATTTGGCAAAGTTCTGTAATTTCTCTGAAGTAACGAAGCTGTCAGGGCAACGTTTTCCATGAAGTTGCTATTTGGGAAAAAAAAAAAATGAGAGCTCTGGAGTATGGTACAAGGTAAGAGAATTTTTGCAGAGGGTACCCCTCTGTGTTTCTTCTAACAGTATGTTATCTGATGATCATCTCGGCAACAGAGCATCAGAACCTTCTGTGTGCTTTTGGTGTGGAATTGCTGCGCTTGTGTATAAGAAAGCTTTCAGCTGTGTGCTGATGTGGTGCATGAATCCATCGGCTGACCCTGTCGGTAACTCAGCTTTTGCATAACAATCTGTCCTCCAAAAATAAATTAGGCGACTGATGCTATCCTCTTTTTTACAAAAGCACAAAAGTTATGGTATGCTTGTAATGATTTACCCCTGGAAACTTAGAATGTAGCCCTAAAGCAGTTGAAAATACCTGCTTATTAATCTAGCAGTAAGAACCTGAGGGAGTATTTATATCCATCTGTGAAGCCACTTTTTAACTAGGACACCTAAGATTTCACTGGGGGAAACCATCTGCCTGGATCACAGTTTATGGCAAATATTTTCCAGTTGTTTGAGCACACAGAATCTGCCCGGTAGTTTTATTTCCCTTCAAACGTGTTCACAGAGACACCGCTCAAAGGCATCCATCCTATTCTTCATTTTCTCTGTTCTGCTTTAGGTATTTTTGGCATGTGTAATGTGGAAGATTTAATGTGAGATCTTTCCAGCATCCTGGGATGCTGAAGTCTGTTATGGTGCCCTGCAAAGGGAATATAAACTAAGTTTGTGAGGATTTGACACTGTGTGACATAAAAGCTAGACATGAGGATGGTTTTTTTGCTATTTAAAATGGGTAGGTTAGGATTATCGCCATTACAGCACAAGGTGTGTGAGGTTTTCCAGACCTCATCAGCCACGTGGTACAGTGCATTCAGGCTGGGTCAGCGCTGACCCTGGGAGTGGGTGCCTGAGTTTGGGTAAAAATTGGTGAAAGTGGGAAGACAATGTGGTACTTTGTCAGGTGTAAGAGGTAGCTGTGAAATTTCTCTACAGGTAATTTGGTAGGTTAAATGCATTTAGTTGATGGAAGAACAAACTACGAGTTGGAGCGTTTTCCTTCCTTTGCACAAACAGTAAAATTATCTATGTGTGTATGTATACGTATATATAACCTGGGTAAAACTGCTGCAAAACTGAACTGTTAAACCTCTCATTACTAATTGATTTGTTTTCCTGTATTCCAGAGCCTAGCCCAGCTAGAGAACCTGTGCAAGCAGCTGTATGAGACCACAGACACTGCGACACGGCTCCAGGCAGAGAAAGCCTTGGTTGAGTTCACCAACAGTCCAGACTGCCTGAGCAAGTGCCAGCTTCTTCTAGAAAGAGGGAGTGTATGTAAAACAATATAATTGTCCAAAATGTATGTTGGTATTTTGGGCATTGATAAGGGAAATAGCCCCAAGGTCCGGTATGCAGTCTTTATATTCCATATCCAGTATGATCTCACGTATCTCAATTTGTGGGCAGCCTGTGCCAAAAAAAGCATTGGCTCTGATGGCTAATTATGCTGCTGCAGGGGTTACTACAAAGGGTTGTCAATTCTAATGTCTTGTGGGCCTCGCTGCATTCTTCACAGACTACCACCCAGACATGTCAAGCTTTAAGTTGAAAACATTATTATGGCAGTGGTATTTCATAGACTGTGGGAACCACTGCCTCCTCTATAGGCTTTGGGGAGAAAATGGTGTGTGCATAGAGGTTCATAGGGGATAAAACCAGCAGTGTTTCTTCTGGAATGTTTCCTTGGAAAATTGCCCCTGCTATAGTGTTGTCTTAATAATCCAGCAGCTCAAAACAGGGAAAATTAGATCATGTGCTTTAGAATTAGTGTTACAGAAAGGATGTAAAATACGTCAGCAGTAAGTCTTGCCTGACTTTTTTAGCGTTCTTTTTAAGTGGCCATTTGGTTTTTACTTTCTATCAGCACAAATAATGTTTAAAATGGCTTTGCCACATGATCTTGGAAGATTTGACTTGTGGCAGAATGTGCATCCAGCTTTCATATCTATCAGATTGGAGCCTTGTTCACAAAAATAGGAAACATTAGACAGCCTGTTTGTTGTAAAGAGTAACTCCTCCAGGAGGAGGAGGAGGTGGTGGTGAAGGGAGGGGGAGAAGAGTGACACTTAACAGGCTTAGCAAACTTACACAAAGCAAATTATTTAACTTTTTAAATTTGAAGTCCAGTGAATTCAAAACAAACTGATTTGAAGCTCTTCTGATGGGAACTAGTAACTGGTTTACCTGAGGACAAATAATTTTTTTTTTTTAAAGGAAAGTTCCTAAAGCCTAGTTTCATTCTCTGTGTGTGATCCATTGCCTCTCTGACTCTTGCCAGAGGGTTTTTTGTTCAGTCTGGGATCTGACTCACTTTGTACCTGACTGTCCTTGGGAATGTTGGAATGAATAGGTTTCCTGCATCTTGGATACTAGGCTTTCTACAGTGCTATATGTTACAGAAATTAGCATGCAAAATGCTTGTCATCTCTCTGGCTGTAATTTATGGAATCGGGTGCAGCCAGGGGTTTTAGGTGGTTGAATGCCATCATTTGTGTCCCTGAATTAGATTACAGTTCAGTAGTCTGTGTACTGTTCTGTAAGAAATAAATTTTAACCTGTATTTAGTAATCAAGTGGAAGTTGTAAGTACTTCTTAATGTGTAGTAACGTACTCCTATGGCTCAGAGGACTAATTGTCTTTTTCAGGCATGGCGTTTAAGGTAACTTCATGCAGTTTGACTATGTTTGCAGTTTTATTCCTGCCTTCAGTGGCAGTTCTGTTGTCTTCCACTCTTTAAAAGCTTTTCCTTTCTTTCTTAAACACTTTCTTCAAGTATTTGGTTTACTTTAGTGTCTATAAAAACATAGCGTAAATGCTATGTAGAGTATTTAGACTTACCAATTAAATTAATGTTTTAAACTTGAATTTCCAGAGAGCAATTACCTTAAAATCCAGCATTGCTGCTTGATCTTCTGAAGTGTGCGGTAAACTTCTGTTTGTGGTTTGTTGTTTGTTTTTTTTTTTTTCTTTACAGTCGTCCTACTCCCAGTTATTGGCAGCTACATGCCTTACAAAACTCGTGTCACGCACAAACAACCCTTTACCATTGGAACAACGAATAGATATTCGTAAGTACAAGACTTAATTTTTTCTAATCAAACTAACGTGAATGCTTGTTGTATGGACTGTCATCCACAGGTGGGAGGTTTTCTGCAAGCTACTGTGCTTTACAGTTTGGGCATCCTAAGGTACAGGATGCCCAAGAGGCAAAGAAATGTTTCTCTTAGCTGGCATTTTCACCTTTATCATTAGCTAACAGAATTCAAGGCTAAATGTACAGAATTTTTCCAGATAGAAGGGAATGACAACTCGGTGGGCTTCTGAATAAACCAGTTGCATTTTATAAATTTCTTTTGGAGTATAAAATATGCATGGTGCTTGCCTCTTCTGAGGATGTGGTTTCAAAACTGAAAATGCTTTATGGGTCTCTGAAATACTGTTTAGAGTATTTCTTAAGGGAACAATCAGTCTGTCACAGTCCTCTTTCCTGGAGGATGGCTGGTACTTCCTTTCCTCCGAGGAACGAGTCTGAATGCCATTCAGTCTGCTTTCTTTTCTACAAGTGATGTGGTAGATGATCATCCCTGAGGAAAGGTCTTGAAATATTTTCAGCTTTTCTTGCTATTTACATGTGCTTACAGAGGATTGGACTTAATCTGATAATACAAAAAAGTTAGGCTTGTGGGGAGGAACTCTCACCTATCTCTAACCACTTCCCAGATCTGTTCCACAGCATTAGTATCTTAAAGGCACAAGTAAAGGGTCAACATTTGTATCTAAACCACTACTGTGCTGATATATTTTTAACAGCTTTTGGAAAGATGCTTTTTCCTATCAGTGTTTCCATCTCAGTTCCATCTGCCAAGTTTTTGTCTACAGATACCCCTCTTCTGTGTGTTTCAGGGAACTATGTGCTCAACTACCTTGCCACTAGGCCAAAGTTGGCAACGTTTGTCACACAAGCACTAATCCAGTTATATGCCAGGATCACAAAGTTGGGCTGGTTTGACTGTCAGAAGGACGAATATGTCTTCAGGAACGTGATCACAGATGTCACAAGGTTTTTACAGGTCAGATTTTTTGTAAGATGAGTACACACCTTGTGGGATTTGAAAGTCCATGCATTTTCAGTTATTGTTTTGCACCTTGGTATCCTCTGTCCAGTCTTTCACCTGTGAATAGTGACTGCCAAGGCTAAGCAGCTGCCAACTGGCAGGACAGGTCAGTTTTTATAATTAAAAGTTTGGTGGGGCAGGGATTTACCTCTGGAAACTGCTACCATTAGTATTCAGTGGTGAGACACATCTTTAGCATTCCAGTTGCACAATTCTTCTTTCAAGCTCTGAAGCTTAAATACACCGTGCCGATTAGTGCAAAATGGTAAACGTGGGCTTATTGTCTATGAGGGAAATATGTGCCATGCTTGACTTGCTTTCATTCACTGCAAAGGTGATATATCCATGGAAGTCAGGTTTGATATTTCGCTAAGTTATCATAGCAAAATGTAGCTTTAAAACTAGTGTGTTATACAAACGTTATTGTTAACAATTTTCTTTAGAAGTCCTGACTGTTGTTTCATAAATGCACATGCTGTCACCACAGTACAGGGTTTCATTTCCAACCCAAAAGACTGTTTAGTAGAAAGGTTGCATTATTATCAACAGCTGTTTCCAAACTGAAACTTCCTCCCAGAGAGATCAGTAAATCCTGTAACACTATGAATACTGATTTATTTGCTCTGAAATTTGTCGCAAAATCAAGAGTTGGAGGAAGACAGTGGAAGAAATCAAAATGACCAGAAGCTCTTCCCAGTGTGGAAGAGGAGATGTAATGTGTACAGGGCTTTTAATTCTGGAGTGGTAGAGTGTGGGCATTCAGAAAACAGGCTAACTACTATTATTTTAGGCATTTACTGGTATCTGCAGTGAAGTAAGATCTAGAAGGTGTTAAGTGATTTAAAGATTATGTTCCTTTCTAGGCTGGTAACTATGTCCCAAATAGTTTGCAGGTGCTCCTAGCTGAAATTATCAGAGCTAGAGTCCTCACTCTCCTGGCTTGTGACATAGGGAATGTGTGCTTTTTAATCAGGAACCTAATTAAATGGTGTGAATATCTACTTGCTGTGTTCAGTTTGAGATGGTCTGTTCCCATTTGCTCAAGTTACCTGTTCTGGCTGTTAAAGTGTACAGGAGGCTGCACTTTTTTAAAGACATGGTTCAGCAAGGTTTTCCAGTAGCTTCTGTTTAGATATTATCATGTAAATATTGAGACTGTCATCAAGAGATGGCTCCAGTAAAGAAGTGGCCAAGGTCCCAAGCCTGTATATGCTTGAATTTCTGTATTGCAGATGAGTTCAGTCTTTGAAGCTGGAGATCAGGGCAATTTGTGCAGAAGGTACAAAGCAAGGTGGAGCTAGGAAAGGGAAGTTACAGAACAGAAACTGGGGCAAAGGAACAATACAGGTTGTTTCTCTTAAAGCATTTGATAAATGGATTACCGTTTCTAGTGAAGAGGTATCTGTAACAGACTTAGTTCACAACTGGCCCCTTGTTGGCAGTCTCAAGTGCAGCCAGAGGCTGAACAGGCTGTGAAGAATGGACTCCCTTCACTGGGAGATAGGCTGTCCTTCTTGGCAGGAGGGTTGTGGGGCGGGTGTGTGGAGAAACTTGGTCAGCTGCTACTCATGTTGTTTAAGGTCTATAGTTTAAAAGGGCGGGGGGGGGGGGGATGTTTATTTCCCAGAGTTTTCATCTGGTGACTTTAATACTCATCCTAGTATTGAAGAAATTTCTGCACATTTTACCACAGCCTCTGTTAGAATTAAACAAACTGATTAAAAAAAAAAAAATTCTAAATACATCTTTTCAGAGTTAGGGCATAACACAAAGATGTTGATTAAACTATTAAATAAAAGGTGCCTACTTTTATTAGCTCATGTTACTGAACTCTTTAGAACCCTTTGCATTGCTAACAACAAGTACTTTAAAAACACGTTTTAAATTCTCTGCTTGGTATTGCTCATGGGCTTTTTTGCTATATACAATACTACAAAGATAGTGCATTTCCAGGCAAACATGTCAGAAGTCTTCCAAGCAGAAAGGTCTTTGGATGATGGTGAAGCTTACTGAAAGCATCCTGGCACTGCTAACTGTGTTCCTTGTCCCGCTTTCCTTCCTCAGGATAGTGTAGAGCACTGCATCATAGGAGTGACAATCCTGTCCCAACTAACTAATGAAATTAATCAAGTAAGTGCTACAGCCTTCCTCAGTGAAGTAAGTGTCCAATTTTCTCATTCATATTGTTGTGTCCTGCTGTGTGTCTGTGCATTGTTTGGGGGTTTTTGTTTGGGTTTTTTTTGGTGGGGAGGGGATGTTGTGTGGTTGGTGTTTTGGTTTTTTGTTTGGCTTTGGTTTTTTTTTTTTTTTAATTATTATTTTTTATGCAGTCACTTACTGTCGTGGTAAGATGCTGAAACCTCCTGTCCTGAGGAATTGTTTTGTTTCACTGGCATCTTTCATCTTCTCCCATATTTGGATGTAATCTTTTGAGATGAAAAAGGAAGGTACAGTGCTAAGCAACTAGCCAAGCCTACCTAGTGAGGACAAAGCCCCAAGCGTGAGGACATCCCTAGCACCTTCTGTTGTTGGTCCCTGTGTATTGTTTCAGCTTACAGCATTCTTGTGCCAAGAAGTGAATGGAGCGTGCCCTCCTCCGTATTGACCAGGGAGATGAAACAAAGAGGATTTGTCAAATTGTGCAGATTTTTAAGGCGTCCTTTTCGTTCACTATTAAATTTCATAGTGTTCTCAGCAGGTAGTTGTCAAATTCTGCTGGTTCATTGGGGCTGAGTGCTCAGTCCCTTGCACAGCCCTGGCGCTGGGTGACTGGCTGAAGACCGACCGGGCACGCCAAGTCTGTGGTGCTCTGGTATGGCACCCAGTCATGCCAGCTGCAGCAAGTCTTTCCAGGTTAGTTAGTTCAGTGGTTTGTAGAGCCCTCTAATGTTATGCCACATCTCAGTATTTATGTTGAAAGCTGGAACAAGTGGCTTTACATGGTGCTATCAAAGCTGACATCGTTTTCCTAATCAGTCAGGTAGACTTTGCTGTAGCACCATTGATGGCTACCACAGCCCTAAGACAGCGTGAGGGTTGCCATGTGTATAAATGTCTCTAATTTTGCAGAGAGTACCAGTAACTAAGTATTTGATTTTTAATATCTTACTAAGGAAACTAACCTTTCATTTTGCTGGTATATTGAGTAATCCAGGCATTGGAATGGATAGGTCCTTGAGTGGGATTTGAAGGATGATTACAAATTGTTTTCAGAACTAGAAATGGAGGAGAAGATTTTGTCCTGGCCAGGGCAAAGCACCAGTTTCTTCTGCTGGACTTGATGAAGTTCAGCTCCTCTGACCTTTCCGAGCCCTGTGCTGTAATCTGAATGGCTTCTGCATCCATTTCAGACCCCAAATTCACTTTCATTTTTCAAGCCTGGCCTGATCAGTAAATCCTAACCCATAGATCTCCTCCTAACTCTTAAGCCATGTCTTGTTACCATTATGATTTACTTGCCCACACTTTTGTACAATCCTTGCTCCATCTCCGCAGAGGTCTGATCCTTCGCTTCCTCGCATCAAGGGTGAAAGCAAGTCTGTTTAACTCTATAAATTAGTACCTCAGCATCTTTGTACAGGGCTACAGCTTCTGCTTGCAGGAGAATGGTCTGCACAGAAACTGTCACCTATCCCAGTTCCAGAATCTCTACAGGTTGATACTAAAATAAGCAATGAAGTTAAGGACTGATCAAAAATCTCTTCCTGGTATCTTGGATATTAAATCTGCCACAGTTTACTACTCATTCCTAAATGTGCTTTGTGCCAGCAATTGCACAGGGCTGGATTCAGTGACTCATCTTGGAAAGTCTAAAACTGCCATTACTTGCAAAATAATAAATCTGCCAACATGCCCACTCATCAGAGTGGGGTCATGTATGCGTACATAGCAAAAAAACACCCAAAAACCCCTTCTGGAGCTTCTTTCAGGCTTTTTTTGATAGCTATTTAAACTTCGAACTACATTGCATGAGAGCCACATTTTCTAGAGCTCTGTTTACTAAAACTTCTGTTCCAAAAGCTCACAGTACAAATAAAATAGAGTGCTATTAACTGTTTTGAAGTATCAGTTTTCATCCTTTAAGTACTGCACAGACTTGCCCAGAGGTACTGTGTGTCCACTCTATTGTAGAAGTTCACTGATTTAAGCCTCATGATCTTGTGGTGAAGAAAAAGGAAATGCTCATTTGCCACAAGACCAGAAATACATGAGATTTGTAATAACCATGGAGAAAGTAAATAATGCTTATTTTCTTAAAGACCCTGAAATCTAATAGCACGAGCTGAGGAATGATAATTCAGTCATTAGAGCACCTGACAAATTTAGGTCCAGTTCTGATCTGCCGCCAGCTACTGGGTGATGGAGGGCTTCTCTTTCTCACCTATAATACAAGAGACAAGAGTGTTTGCATCCTCCATGGGGTCGTTGTGAAGGTTACTATGTTAAAGTGAGGTCTGCAGTGGTTAGAGCTGTACTGGTTCCTGCAATACTGGACGAGATGTGTGCATATTTAAGTTAACAGAGGTATAGTAACAAAAGCATAAAGAAAACGGAGATTCATGTTACATGCATCTGCACTGCGGTGCAAGAAGGCTCCATCCCAGATGCATGACGGTAACTGACTGCCCATCAGATAACTCATCCTGGGCAAGTGGAGTTTTGCCAGCCTGTGTTCAAATAAATGGCAAAGATGTCAAGTATCGCTTCACTTTTCTCCTCTTCCTGGAAAATAGTCTATGAAGTGACATGAGTTGTGCTGCTGTTCGCCTGTGCTGGCCCATGCTGGAATGCATTGGTTGAATCAGTTGGAGACTTTGTTATCCAGTATAAAGCAATATGTGTGTATTTGCCTCTTAGATCACGTCAGCTTTTTATTCTGATACGATGAGAGGTCCAGAACTGGAGTTTATAATAGGTACAGCAAAGTCCAAACTGGCTGTCACTGGTTAACTGTCCTTCTAGTTTTCTTCTCATCTGTGCAGGTTCAGGAGGGGAATTATAATTGCTAGTAGTTGACCATGTGTCTGCCCAGCGGCTTCAGGTAGGATTTAACTCTTAGGAGTTCGGAGCACTTAAGAAAGCGGTGTTCAAGTTTCTAAAATGACTTAACTGCTGTTGAAAATACTGCTGTTGATTCTGCTTTGGAAGAGATTTAAATTAACCTGAGAGTAAACCCAACCCTCCTTTCTGGCAGGGCTACAGTGAAACTGCGTCGTAAGTATTGTAGGTGTAAAGTCCTGTCATCCATCAGCCAGCAATACTATTTTATCTGTGGAAGAACCACTGTTCTGCAGTAGCAGCACATACACAGTGGCAGTGCATCCCCCTGGTTTAGCCAGCTGGTGTGACATCGCTCTGGGGAGGGAAACCTTGATGTCCCAGTGCTTAACAGGGTTCCTATGGGTTCTGCTGGTCTTGTTCCACCTCTGCCTATCAGTTCTAAGCGCTGGTTTTCTCTCTGCTCAGGCGGATACTACTCATCCACTGACGAAGCACAGGAAAATAGCCTCTTCCTTCCGAGATTCATCCTTATTTGATATTTTCACACTGTCATGCAATTTACTGAAACAGGTAAGGAGACAGTCATTTGTCATCTCTCTTGGGGTCTGTATGTTGAGGCAACAGACTTTGGGCTGAAGTTCCGTCTGATGTAACTCTCCTGGAACAAGCGCTCTTGTTCTAAAAGCTATGTTCTGGACTTGTTTTTCAGCAAAGCTTTGACTTAGGTTTGTATTAACAAAACAAAAAATGAACACGACACAAATACAGAAATAAAACTCTTTTCAACAATTTTGATTGAACATACGTGCCTGGCTTGGGTTAAACTTTCCTGTCTTAAAGCATCAGGAAAGAGATGATATGTTTGTTTTACATTTTAAATATCTTTGATTTACAGTACTGGCAGAGAGGTTTCCTGTAAAATAAGTCTTTGTCTCTCTTTCTGTTTTTTTTTCCCTCAGTTTAAAACCCACATGGTGAGAGAAAAAATGCTAGTGAAGATAGATTTAGTAGATTGAGACTAAAGATTGTCCTTGATGTTTTAACTCATGATGAATATTAGACTGTCTTATGTTCCACAGGTTTTTACTTTGTGCTAATTATCACACATGAGTTAACTTGCTTAAAAATACTTAACCTTGGGACAAGGTAGCAATGCTCTGCTAGTAGGGTTGGGTTTTACCCCCAAAAAAGCAGTTTTTCTTTCAGCTGAAGTAGCACATGTGTATTTTTTGTAAGCAGGTAGATTATCTGAAGAAAATTCTTGATTCTGCGTCATGATTCTTTTCTAAAAAGCTAATCTGGAGTTCTAATGGTGCCTTCAAAAATAGCCCCATGTTAGAGAGTCTATCCAAATAAACTGAGTGGCAGTAGCACAGATCTGATTAGTTTAACTTTTATCCTTCTAGCTGAGTGAAGTGTCAAAGTTGACAAATAGCACAAAGAGTGAAAAGGAAATTTTATTTTAAAGATATTTCAAAATGAGCAGCTCTGGTTCTGTCACTAATAAAGGTGGGTACGTGGTTGTAATTTGATCTTTTTTCTCCTTGTGGTTTCTAAAGGAAGCAAGGCTTGTACAATTATGCTAGTGATCCTTTCCCATGCACCCATCCTCCTGAACCATAACAGCTCTGGTAACTTTTGAATTCATTGGCTTATTTCAGGTGCATTTGATGGTCAATTAGAGGTCTCAGAAATAAAAGGATTGCTCTAGTTTTGTGAAAAGAAGCACCTGGGGAGGTACAGGCAGGACAGGGTCCTTTATATCTGCCCAGACTTGGAGAAAATTCAGCAAGTGCTGGTACTCAGCCATGAGGCATAAACCAGACCTTGTTAACCTGGTGTCCCCTGAACTGCACTGTTGTCCTGTACGTGTAGCTCTGGCTGAGCTATTGCCCACACAACTGTTGCTGCATGACCATAGGGACTTAAAGACTAGAAAGACATGGCTTGTCTCAGGAGGAAGCCCCTTAGTTTTCCACCTTAACTCTTAATCATCTTGCTTTTGTTTCTTGCGATGCTGTGGTTTAAGACAAGTTGGAATGTTCTCTGTTGTCTCATGCAACATCCTTGTTTTCCTGTGATTAAACACCTGCTACACAATTTATGTCTTTTTTTTTTGTCTAATAGTAGCTGTCTCAAGCTTCTGTATATAAAGCAGAAGTTTCTAAGGTGATCCTTTCTATTGGGGAGGATTGGGCTGCAAGAAACTAAGGATCATGTCTGTATCTATCTTCGTAACACAGGGAGCATTTAGGCAGCCCCAGAAGATTAAGTCTTTGTGATAGAGTGGAGAGACCGAGGAAGACATTCCAGCGACCACTGGCAGTGTCGGCACAGTGCAGTGTGTTATTTGCAATAGACGTAAGCTGGAAGAAGTTAGTTTTGGTTAAAGTACAGAGTGATAATACAAAGGATAGAGGGGCTGGCCTGTCCCTGGAGTACAGACCTGAGTGCTACATTTAAACTGCAGTGAAAGGACCTAGCATTTTGTGTCCATCGAGTTCTTTGTGTTACTTGAGTGTCCATGTTTTCCCTGCCCATAGCAGAGTGTTGTAACCGGAGCAGAGCTTATACAGATCATCTGTGCAACAAAAGTGAATGCGCTCATTTCCATATGAGGATTAGGTGGAGCAACAGGATTCCCTGCTGCTAGGTGCTTGTCAGGCAGAAAATGTGTTCTTGTGTTTAACCTTAATAAGAACTTCCTTATCTCCTAAATCTCACAGTTTAATTGCAGGCTGGCAAGCCTGGCTGCTTTTCTCCTGTGCAGTACAAGCCGAGTGAAAAAGAAAGCACTGTCTGTTTATCCATCTTGTGTAAAGACTAAGCATGTAAATACACATGCTGTCTGTAAAAGTATGCGATAGCTGGGGTTGGTGCTTGTGGCATATGATCCTTATGATTGCCACATCCTGTTTAAAGTCGAATACCTGCCTCAAACTCAGCTGTCACCTTGATTTTTTTTTTCTTTTCTTTTTACTTTTTTTAATCTGATGTATTTTATAGGCTTCTGGGAAGAACCTGAATCTAAATGATGAAAGCCAGCATGGTCTGCTCATGCAGCTGCTTAAGCTCACACATAATTGCCTGAACTTTGATTTCATTGGCACATCAACAGACGAGTCCTCAGATGATCTTTGCACTGTGCAGATCCCAACCAGTTGGAGATCAGGTAATCTTGCTGGAGGAAGAGGGCTAATCTACAGCATACCAGCTGAAAGCATGGGTGTCTTGCTAAAGCCCTCTCTATACTTAACAAATAAACTTTTGCATACAATGCCAGATGTAGAATCCAGCCTTTTCTTAGTGTGATTACAAACGCAGTTCAGTTCGGGTTGGCCATCTTGAGCTATAAAAACACTCCTCTACACTTCCAGTCTTACACCTGCCAATTCAAGAAACAGTAAGCTTTTTTTTAAAATGTAAATAACAAATAAGTCAGTACCTGTTCTCAATATCCTTGCTGTTCTCACCAGTCATTTTGCAGTTTCACAGATTGTGTTTTTTAAATATTTTCCTGTAATTTTGTCTTAGTACCAAGTACCAGTGGTTTTACTTTATTTCTAGGAAGGGCAATTGTGTAAAAATGTAAAATCCTTTGGAAATTTTCTTAAAGCATGGTACTTTGTGTGACAGGTACACATGCCATTGTTGATAAGATAAGCATTAGACCTATGGAAAGCAGTAAATGGAGGTGTTCTCAGTAAAATGCTCTGTTCTGTTTCAGCATTCTTGGATTCTTCGACCCTTCAGTTGTTTTTTGATCTTTATCATTCCATCCCTCCTTCGTTTTCTCCCCTGGTAAGTTAAGTGTTTATTTTCCTTACAGACTCCACTACCAGAAAGTGTTTGTAGGACTCATCTGGGAGACTTACTGTTGGTTAAAATGCCATAGGCTGACTTCAGACCTTTACTTTGAAGGCATTGCCTTGTGCTACAGTGACAACAGGGAGGCTGGTCCGGTGCTGCTGCTGCTAATAGTTTTGATGCATCTGCAGGCTTTGGATTTGACCTAAGAGCAGCTTGTTTTGCTGGAAGTCCAACCTACTTCTTTGTCCTTGTGTAGCCTAGAGTCTGCCTGCTCACTCTGCCAGTAAGCCCTTTTTGAGGGATGTAGCTTATGTTATTTCCACCGTGCTGCTAAGTTGATCCTAAAACCATTCTGCGAGTAGGTAGCAAGTCTGGGAGCACAACCGAAAAATGTAGTTTCTCCTTCCGCACTTTAAAACTAGGCCGTGTCCCAGTTGGATGAAATGGCCAATAGCACAACTGAACTAAAAGTTGGATTATTTCCTCTTGAAAAAATTGCCTGCCAGGCATTTATCTATTGGATAAATATTTTTCATAATTAATGCTACAATGAAAACATGCCCTTTGGCTAGGGAGAGAAGGGTCCTTCAGAAGTATTTTTTCCGCTGAGACTCTCAGTACTGTTCATTATGTTGAAGGGTTACTCGCTAATTCTGAATTTAAAGCCTCAAATGTTCATAAGAGATTTTAAGTGTGAGACTTTTTTTTTTTTTTGTTACTGAATAGAAATCTGAAGCAATTATGCCTCTAATTGTCCTGCCTCTTTGATCAGGAAATGTAAGAACCAGCAAGAATGAGAGGCTTAGCAGTTGAGCAGGTAGTCCTTACACTGGTCAGAGGGAGTGGGGCTTTGCCTCCGGATAAGGATTGCAGGGTGGTAGTCATAACTGACTGCCGCTGCTCTTCAAAATCCTGCTCACCAGCCTGTTACTCGCTACTGCAGCTGCACCCTGGGAATTTGCTCTTGATTTAAATTTCAGAGGTTTGGGTTGAGAACAATTTAATATTTTTTCTTGCCAGTCTTCTGTCTTCTGTGATACTTTTCCAAGTCTGTGTTAAGTTTCCCAGCTTTCCCGGCCAATCCTAGTCTGTTTTCAGTCTTATGCGATCTGTGTTCTTCATCTGAAGAAATCCCAGCGTTTTTGGGACCAGAGTTTGGACACACCTTTGACTGTCAGGATAGAGATGTTCCTTTGGGTGATGTGTTTTTTTCTCTCTGCTGTAATTTGTTTCTACACTTTTACATAGACTACACAGGATTGCAAAGATGAAGGAGCTGTCATGTAGCATGCAAAAGAGCATCAGACTTAAATGATTTGTTGTGTCATGAAGAGGAAACGTGCTGTTCATTTTACTGTTCTAATCCCTCCCTTTCTATTTTATTCTCTTTGCGTCTTTTAGGTTTTATCCTGCCTAGTGCAGATAGCCTCTGTACGCAGATCCCTCTTCAACAATGCGGAAAGAGCAAAGTTTTTATCTCATCTCGTTGATGGAGTTAAACGAATACTGGAAAACCCACAGGTGAGTATTTCAGATGCAGTCAGTGGAATTGTGTCTCTGTTTCCTCTGCATCGCGTTTCTTCACCAAAAATACTTTCTAATGTACATGTCCTACTTGTGGCACTGGGGAGAAGGGAGTAACACCTTGCTGCTCTTTGCCTTTTCCTGCTGTTTCACCATAAATCTGCGCCTCTTGTAGCTGACTGCCATATGTTGCGAAGTAGTTCTGTTTCTCAATTCTTCTCTTTTTCTCCTCTCAGAGTTTGTCAGACCCAAATAACTACCATGAGTTCTGCCGATTGCTGGCCCGATTGAAAAGCAATTACCAGTTGGGAGAGCTGGTGAAGGTGGAGAACTACCCCGAGGTCATCCGACTCATTGCCAACTTCACCGTGACCAGCCTGCAGGTACAAAGTGGTTTTACTTACCCTCAATGGGTCTTTATGCCCCTTGTCTTCTGAAACAAAATTATAACCCTCTTGTCTGTTCTTTGCCCCTTAATTCACTGTATGTTATTTTTACCAAAAAACCCTGCAGACTCTGTGACAGAATCCTGTGGTGTAGCATTGATTATTCTGTGAATTCCTGCTGAATGGAACAGGAGCAGTATGTGGGGGAAGGCAGGGTTGCTATGCCTCCAGAGTCTTTCCATGTCCTAGCAGGGGAAAAAAAAAAACCCCACAAAAATACAAACCTTGTTAAATAAGGCTTATTTTTAGAATTATGTATCACTTCACTATTAAAATGCAGTTGCAGGGATTGCGAGTAATATGAATATCATGCCATATTCCCACTGAGTTTTCCACTGGTATACAGCTTGTAATTATACCCCTGCACAGAATATGGTTTAAAAAAAAAATTGTACAGCTTACATAATACCTTTGTTTGTTAAATTTTAATATTTATCTGGAAAACAGCTTTAAACTGTACATTCTGTTTGGGGAGCTGTCTGCAGAGTGCTACAGTATGAGCTCAGTAGTAGTTTGAGACCAAAGGCTTTGGCTCAGTTACACAGCCTAGGAACTCAGGATTATCTTTCAGTCTTTACTGAATGCTGATAATACCTGCTGAATCCAGGTGTGAACTGAATTTCATTGTTAAAATTGGCAACCAGATCATTAAAGCTTTTAGATCTTGCTATATCTAGTGCTACATGAGTCAAAATAGTATGGGTAAAAGAATCAAGGCCATAACTCACTAGTTTCCTTTCCTTTTTTCTCTCTTGGCTCCTGGTAGCACTGGGAGTTCGCGCCGAACAGCGTTCACTATCTCCTAAGCTTGTGGCAGCGGCTGGCTGCATCAGTGCCCTATGTTAAAGCCACAGAGCCTCACATGCTTGAAACATACACACCAGAAGTCACAAAAGCTTACATCACATCCAGGCTGGAATCTGTGCACATCATATTGAGGTAAGGAAAGCAGAGAGGTGGCAGCACTTCAGCTTGTCGGCACCAGGGTCTAACGCAGAAGGCTCTAATGTGTTGCTTTTCTGAGTTTTGTTTTAAAAATGGGCATGACTGCAGGAAGTTTTGTGAGTCACCAAAAGATTTCTAAGGGAGGCTTACCTAAATTGCATATTCTGTTGCTTATAGAAATGAGATTTTTAAAATTTTTTTAAGCTGTTTTTTTTCAGACCTTGCTCAATCTCAAATGGCTGAGATTGATCTGAGCAGTCTCTGACATGTTATGGGTAAAATTCATCTTATCTAGCATCATACCTCCACAGCATACTGTTTAGACTCTGAATTGCCTTTGTAGCAGAGAGGAATAAGTATGCAAAGTGTGATTCGCTTCATGTTTGGATCTCTGCTGTAGGATGGCACAAATTATACCTGAAAGTTGGGGGTTTTGTTTTGGTTTTTGGGTTGGTTTTTTCCTTGCTTTGAGTGTTGGGGCAGCCTTCAGGACTCTGTTGCAGTGCCTGAATTTGTGTGGGATGAATTCTACCTTGTGTGTCTTTGTGTTTGATGAAAACAGATGGTCAAGTATAGAAAAATAATGCCTCTCTTAAGGAAGACTGATCGGCTTATACCTTTTTAGCTATCTAACAATGCAAGGGAGGAGCAGCAGGTTTAGCTAGTTCTGGAGTTCGCAATAAACTTATTGTTGAGGTTAGCGTATTTAGAGGAAAAGGCAGCTAAAACATTGAGAAAGATGGAAAGCTTTGTTATACAAAGACAACCAGACAGAGACCTTGTTCTTGGCTCTGCACGTTCTGTTCAAAGACCTGGATAAATGTTAAAGACGTAAGAAGAGCTTACTCATCCCAGTTCCTGATGGCCTTTCCACCTGAACCACTACTGTTTGTCTGATTTATGGCCACAGTTAATGATCAGATGGTTACGTCGGTCTGTATAGCTCTCCATAGTGACAAATAGTAGAGGCAGAGACTTCAGTCATTGGAATTGCTGTATGCCTGGGAAAGCCTTCTCTTTCTGATTGAAATAAGCCTCTGTTATGGGTTAAGCTATCTCTGCATTTTAAGTCCTTTTCTAATGTGCTTTCTTGCTGCTTAGGGATGGTTTGGAGGATCCGCTGGATGATACTGGCCTTGTGCAACAGCAGCTAGATCAGCTATCCACCATTGGCCGGTGCGAGTATGAGAAGACCTGTGCTCTGCTTGTGCAGCTCTTTGACCAGTCAGCCCAGTCCTACCAGGAGCTGCTGCAGAGTGCCACCGCTAGCCCTATGGATGTTGCTGTACAAGAAGGTGAGCGTGCTTGGAGGACTGTGGCCTGTAAGCTTGCAGTAGGTTGCCTGTTCTCAAAAGTACGTTTCAGAAGCCTGCATTCCTGGTGAAATCCGTAAATGGGGAGGCAGATCTCACAAACATTACCTTGGGGAGGTGCCCGTATGGTGTAGAATATTTTTGGCTGTGGACAGACACTCCCGATGCTCACAGCATTGCTGGCTGAAGATATTGCTGTCCTACAACGGACTCCATTCCTTTTTGGGGGGAATGTAGTGCATCTCCTTGCCCAGTCTTTCAGAGACAAGTTCCAAGGATGTTCCCCCATCCACAGGTGGTTAGCACTGCCTGCCCCATCCCTCTTTTGTCTGAGGCAGGATATGGAGTGCTCATTTGAACCTCCCCACTGGCTGTGGCAGAAACCTCAGTGGTTTGTTGGTAATGAGTAACTGGGAGTGGGGTTTTCAGCCAGTGCCACTGTCTGAAGGAGGGTGTCTGTCCGCAGCATTGGGTGGGTGCAGCATGGAGGTTTTGTACTTGCACAGCTGGTTGGTTTAGGAATTGCTTAACACTGGCCATAAAGAAACAGTTCCTTTGGAGGTTCAGGTGTAGCTGTTATGCCCCCTTTCTAATAATGTAGCTGGCTTCCTCTTTTGTGGGGGACTTGGGGACATCAGCACAAGTATGGAAACTGTTCCTCTTCCTTCTGAAGCAGTATTGTCTGATCTAATGCAGTACATGGGTTTTTTTGGGGGGGGGGCAAAACTCCATATGATGTTGACTTCTCCACCAGCCACATGTACTTTGAAAGAATAAACGCTGCCTGCTGGTATCTGCACATATTTAAATACACAGAATACAGTTTTACAAGAAAGTGGCTTTCTGCAGTGGAATAGCTTTAAATAATGAAAATCTTCCGGGCAGACCTGGCATTCTTGTTTCTTTACTAGAAAAGTTGTGCCTGTTCTCCACCAAGTGGCGAATTGAGTAACTTTGGTATAGATGGGGACTAGAGCAGAAAGATACTCATTGTGAATCTTGTCTTTGCCAAAATAAAATGCAAATCTCCTCAGCTTCCTCCGCGTAATGTGTGACGTCTTGGTTCTGATGTACTCTGTTGGTTTCAGGGCGTCTGACGTGGCTCGTCTATATTATCGGGGCAGTGATTGGTGGTAGGGTCTCGTTCGCCAGCACGGATGAGCAGGATGCGATGGATGGCGAGTTGGTTTGTCGGTAGGGACGCTGACTGTTTTCTAGCTGCACCACTATTGAAGTCAACAACAGAATTGCTATCGCGAAGCTGCCACCATGTTCTTCCCCTCTTTTCACTGAAAAGAACAGTGTGGAATTGGCCATCCTGAAAGAAGAGATTGGCAGCACTGCCTAGAGTCAGTCAGCAAACTTCTGCTGTGGCTTGGCTAAATTGGGAAATCTTGGGTTGTAAGAAAGAGAATGAGAGGGGAAGAGCATGTAAGAGGGGAATTCATACCAGGCTTAAATGCATGCATTGGAGTAGAATTAAATGCAAGATGGTTCTTTGCAGGGGTGGGGGGAAAAGTCTTTTTCCTAGTTTAGAAGCCAAGGTGGGTTTTGTCCATAAATACACTGTGAATGTTGTAGTTCTTCTACAACTGTTAAAACTTTATACTGTCTTCTGACACATGCTGGATTTTCAGGATTGTAAATCTTCTCCAGTGCAAGCTTTATTTGATGGATGTGAGAACATGTAGCTTACAACTCAGAAACAACCTTGAATCACACTGAAAGCTTTGTGGTCCAGAGCCTACTTGCTCTGCTTGGAAGCTAGGGCAGTAAAGGAGTTAAACTGTGAATGTATAAAGTAATCTGTAGTGGAAGCTGGCCTGTTGGTGAGCCAATAGATAACATCAAGCAGTGGCTTCCCATGTTGCTGCTGAGTTACTGAAGGGGGAACAGTGAGACCTTGTATGTATTTCGGTTACCTTTAGTGCCAAAGTATATGATACCTTTTCATAGAAGTCTATTTACATTTTATCTTCTTTCCCACTCTGTGTTTTGTGGCACTTGCGAAAAAGGTTATTGTTGCTTTTGCCCCTCGTGTTCTGCTGCATGCGTGTTACTTACCCTACAATCCCTTCATCCCTCCCTTGCCAGCAAGGTCTACTCATTGAGCCTGTGCACAGGTCACAGCATTGTTTCTGCAGGGCTCACAACAAAAGCCAAACTGAAGTGGGAGTGGTGTTTAGTCTGGCTCTTGTGAGGGGAGCAGGTAGTGGTTTCTCAGGGGGGTTTGAGAACATGATGGATCAGTCACTGGGTAAGTGACTCGAAACTCAATTCTCCACCAAATTGAGACCAAGGCCTTGCATCCCTGTTAGAAGGGATATAAAAGCCTTATAATGGCCATGCACAGAAGAGGAATGTGCCCTAGTCAGTGTTTTGTTATCAGTTTTGTCAGTTCTTGACCCAAAATGACAATGCCCACAGAAAGTAAAAAATACAGTGCACGCAGCCTGGAAACAACACCATGTGCCAGAAATCCCTTGTTTCTCCCAGTGTGCATCAGCAAGGTGTGTTTTTCCCACCTCTCTCCAGAGTGCTCCAGCTGATGAACCTGACGGACTCTCGTCTGGCGCAGGCTGGGAATGAGAAGCTGGAGCTTGCCATGCTGAGCTTCTTTGAGCAATTTCGGAAGATCTATATTGGAGATCAGGTGCAGAAGTCTTCCAAGGTAATCAGTCCCTTTGGCTATGTCTCTCTGGTGATACAAAGTCCAGTAATAGCTTCCCTTTTTAAATGAAAGCAAGTGGCATTACTTGTTTTCTCTTCTTTATAGCTGAAAATATTTAAGAGACCTGTCTACTGTGTTTTCTAGATACATGTCCAGTGTTAACATCACAAAGCCTGAGCTGTTGGTTGAAATACCATGTTCTGTATGTGTCAGGAATGAGCCAGTGACTATGACAGCCTAGAACTTGAAACCTGGGTTCAGTTTTGTTACCTGCCAGGTTTATGCTGTGACTTCAAATGAGTCCCTTAAGCCTATATACTTGTGAAAGTGTGCAAGTCACACCACTTCATACACCCGTGAGGAGCCTGAGCTTAGCAGCTGTGCCTTGCTTCCTTGGCTCTGAAGTGAAGATAAATATCCAGTCTTTTCATCACAAGACAATTGTCGATGTACTGGACTTTGAATGTCTTGGTGCCTCTTTAGAGTTGCAAAATATCTCTTTTTAAATTAAAAAAATATGTAAAGAGTGGGAATATCATTACGCCAGAATTAGGTTCTCTTCCAGTAACCCGCGACCTTCCTTCCCCACCCCAGAGACTTTGGAGCAGTGGTGTGACAAGAGGCTTGGAGTTCCAGACAAATTCACTAAGATACTGCATGTAGCTGCAGGTGGAGGAGCGCTGTTGTTATGTGCCCTTTCCCTAGGAAAAGCAAGTGCTTTGGCTTCTGTGTACAGTATCTGAACCTGCTATGACTAGCGATAGAAAAGAGTTAGCAGTGATTAGGGCAAGTATTGGTCTGGATCAGATCACAAGCATCTCTGTGTGTTGTTTGACTGATTTGGGAAAGCCCAGAGCATGCACCCTCCCAGGCATGGGTGCCACAAAGGGAGAACAAGTGAAAAACAAATAGTCTTTGATTACTTGTTTTCTTGATAGCTTTTAAATTGGTGTTATTTTTTCCCTCCAGCTGTACCGCCGTCTCTCAGAGGTCCTGGGGTTGAATGATGAGACCATGGTCCTGAGCGTCTTCATAGGAAAAATGTAAGTGTTCCTGCTTGCAGGCATCAGAGATTCCAGGGTTGATTTGAAGGTATAACCAGGAAAACTGGAATATGAGGGAGTGTCGTGCAGTCTAAAACTAGTAACATCTGGCTACTCACAAGAATTACAGGCTTTTATCAGGGCTTAAGTCACGCACAATATCCAGGATTGAATTATCCACCGTGGAGACGCAAAAATAAGCCGTACACCAGGATAATGGATTCTCTTTCCAGTGCCTGCTTAGTAAAACCAAAGTCAGAGAGAGGACAGCCTCAAGCACTCATGCCCTATCACTTGACTATTGGCAATCACCAGCCACGAAAGCTCTATGGGGAGGGGACTGCTTCTTCAAAGGTTTTCTTTGCAAATTGTGCTGTTCAGTGCCAGAGTAGCGCAAGTCATTTTTTTTAAAATTCTTCCACTCTGGTGAGCACCCTATTCGGCCTGTTCCTTGGCAGCTCTCCTCTGGACCAAACCTGTCGACTGGCTTTTTGTCATGTCTTTGGCAGCCTCTGCTAGCATTTTGAACCAATTCAGTAGCTCCGATGCTGACGCCCAGTGCCATGTGCCTGGTGATGTGCAGCCCCTAGCTCCCGCTCAACTTCTTTAGCGTCGCCCCCGTCTTTACGTGCATGGGGCCTTGCCTACCCTTGCGCGCCCTGGCTGCGCATCATCCCCAAGGGGTGAAATGGCTCTCCTGGAAGAAGCAAGGGCTACTAGAATTCTGCAGCTGACAGTGGATGGTGCAGGTGCAGAATTGCATACGTCTGCATGTAGTCACTGCCGCAGAATTCTCTTACCCTTGCTGCAGAAACCAGCCCTGGAGTGCCACAGAATTCCAAGGGCCTGGGTATGGGCCAGTGTAGCTTGGGACCCAAGTAGTGAAGATTATCTGAAGGATAATTTTCTAGTCAACCAAATGTAAGTACAGTAATTTTATACCAATATTTTGTGGCTTGTGATGTCTGTGGTTTCGGTGGAGGGTGGAGCTGATGATGTTGGGTGACTTCTGAACTGGAAGAATCCGCCGCACAGCAAAGGGGAAGCTGAGCAAGCCCCTCTGATCTGTCCTTGTTATCCTCTTCCCTAGCATCACCAACTTGAAGTACTGGGGTCGATGCGAGCCTATCACCTCCAAGACACTGCAGCTGCTCAATGACCTCTCCATTGGATATCCTTTTCAGAAGAGCTGTTGGGTGCACAAGACACTTAAACCTCAGGATGGGGGAAGAGTGACCCAGATGCTCGGCTGGAACAGGAGTACTCTGCGTGTAACAGATTCCTGAACCACTTCATCTTCTGGGTAGTGAGAAGAGCAGAGTGCAAGTGCTTGGTCAATGTCTTATCTAGCTGTTGAATTGCAGTAGATGGCTATAATATTGTAGGAGAAGGGGGTATTATTTTGGATCATAATTGCTTTGTAGCTTACCGTCCACAGTTAACTTGTTTACAGTCACAGTCTGTCGTATGGTCTTCTACTTGTCCTTCCTGACAGAGTAAATAAAAACGGTCACTGCAGGTCTCTACAGTAGAGACTTATGCAACTTGATTGCTCTTGAAATAAGAGGAAGAGAGGCTAGAACATATTGAATAATATAGACGTAAGTCCTCTTCCAGTTTTGCCCTGGAAAGTGCTTTGCAAGCATGGCAAGAAGTTTTCTGCTGACTCTGCTGCTTCCTTAACACCCCCTTTACATACAGTAGTGTTAGAAAGCTGGTGAAACTGAGCGCCGTACAGTTCATGCTGAACAATCACACGGTAAGTCCTTCACCTTCTGCTTCTTGTCTCACAGCAAACTCCTCCATCTGCCTTTGTGCATCTGAGGTAATCCCCTGATTTTAACACCTGGACATACTTTTGAAGTTTACCTGTCTCCCAGATGCTTCCGTCATATTCAATGAGCCTCTAGAAGATGTGATCTGTGTTCAATCTCTCTTTGTTCAAAGCCTGCCCTTCAATTTTGAGGGGCTGTAGTTATGTGGTACCTTTCATACCCAAGGGGTTAATGTGGGGGTGTCTTTACTCTCCACTGAAAGACAGCCATCTCCAGAGTGAAATGCAGGAGACAGCTAATACTGCTGCACATGCAGGCAGGCAGCAGTGAGCGCTGTTTGTGCAATTTAATGCAAAATATAACAGCATTTCAGTGTGCCAGCTTTCATTCTAGAAGTGCTGATTTGGAAGAAGTGCCATCACTTGCAGCGGTCAGGATAGCAGCCTTGTTTCTTGGTTGCTACCAGTATGGTACTCCCTGTGCAGATCTGGGATGCTGACTTGAAATCAAAAATGTTAGAACAAGCAGCTAGAAGCCAGCAAAGTATCAGATTCCTGACTTGCCTCTGGGAGTGTGTGGTCATCTGATGCTCCAATGCAGGAGTGATAGGACTCCCAGTACCGCATCCAGAAGTTTTGCATGGACTGGTTGAACGAGGGAGGCACTGTATTCCTACTAGCTAGGGGATATTTTGCAAGCAGTCCCACATCCGGTGTTTGGCCCAGAAGCTGCATTGTCTGGGCTGCTGTTTCTATGGAGAATGTGGGCAGAGTAACTGGGGATCTGTCTGCAGAGGGCTGGTTTTCAGCAACCTTAATGCCTAAAGGGTCCCCATGAGTAAGGGGGGCAGATTGCTTCTGGGCTGTGGTGGCAAAGCAAGACTTCCTTGTTCTTCTGGTCCTGGGGAATTCCAGGATGAAAGATGATAGCTCTGGTATCTTTGGCAGCAGATAGGACACTGCTTCGGGGCGTGCAGGCACGGTGCCTGTTGCCCTCTGGTGGCCTGTTCTCTGAGATGGCTGGCAGATGTGAAGCGGTTAGCAAGATAATCGTGCAGCTCGCTGCTGCTCATCCTTGCACAGGCTGAGAATTAGACAGGGGGGTGAGGGATCCTCAGCCCCTGATACAGGAGCCTGTTCAAGGTGGTGGTTCCCCTTCAACCCATCTCTTCTCTTCCCTTTGCAGAGTGAGCACTTTTCCTTCCTGGGCATTAACAATCAGTCCAACCTGACTGACATGAGATGTCGGACTACGTTCTACACTGCACTTGGGCGTCTTCTCATGGTGGATTTAGGTACTCGGGGCTTTTCTTGAGAACCAGAGCGAAACAGTGACACTGTGGTTTGGATGCTGGGCTCTGCAGTAGGCTAGGTCTTGCTATTTGGGGAGCTGTAGGCTCCTGCAGGAAAAGATGCTGGAATGGGAGAAGCCAAATGGGATAAGAAAAAGGAGGGGAAAGAAGCTCAAGAGTCGTTTTGATGCCATGTTGCTAGGTACAGGTAGTCCAGAGGTACACACCACCAAGGCTGGGGCTAAATTTTTCCTTCATAATATTCCAGTTGTTTTCCTGAGGTGGCAGAGTTTGTTCTAAGCCTTTTCTCTAAGTTAGATATTGGCAGCGATAGATGACCTGTCTAGAAACCTGTAGTCTCTCTGCCTCTAGCTCCATCAGCGAGCAACGTCTGAATATTTAGCACAGGCAGTACTGCAGGGCGCAGGGATGTGCAGTCTATTTCCTCCTGATTTCTCTTTTTCTTTCAGGGGAAGATGAAGATCAGTATGAGCAGTTCATGCTTCCCCTCACAGCTGCCTTTGAGACTGTGGCACAGATGTTCAGCACAAACACTTTTAATGAACAAGAGGCAAAAGTAAGTTGAGCAGGACCTTCCCTGTTATCCATGCTGTCCCTAGTCTTTCCCTTAGGGGCTTTGATATTTTCAGTTCAGACAGACAGGACAGAACAAGTAACTCCCGCAGACTGAGAGCCATTCTGCCTTCTGAACGAGACAAGTAGAAGCTGGAGGGATAGGTGCTTTTCTTTCAGTATATGGGGAAGCAGCGGTGTGCCTTGCATTCCCTTGGGGTCTAGGTGTAGTTCATGTGAGCCTCATCTGCTAGCTTTCCTTCTGTTGGGAATGAAATACCCTAGTACTGTCACTGCACTGGCTCAAATTAAAGAGGGCTTCTGGCACTGAAGAGGATGAACTGCCTAACCTGGGATTGGCATCCAGCACAGAAAGGCTGTGTTGCAGTTAGAATGGGAGGAAGGGAAGTGGCTCTGGGCTGGTGGAGCCAGGAAGGGAGAGATCCATACATGTGTTATGTTTTAACATATCTTTTCTTTTGCAATACAGAGAACTTTGGTTGGTTTGGTGAGAGACTTGAGGGGAATAGCCTTTGCCTTCAATGCCAAGACCAGCTTCATGATGCTGTTTGAGTGGATGTATCCTTCTATTGCCCTAAAACTTGAGTCATCCTGTGTGTCAGAGGGGAGAACTCTGGCTGACTGCGACCAAATGCCCTATTTTCCCTGCTAAATCATGATGGGGGTTTCTCTTCACTTTTGTAGTACTCGGTGTCCTGTCTCTAAGCCCTGAAATAGATTTGACTTGGTCTGTCTGCAACCAAGTCAACCTAGAAATCTGCTCAAAGCTGAACTGTTGGGGTTTTTCCGATTGGACCTAAAGAGATTTGACCTGTAAAGCACAAAGGCCTTTAATGGGATGCTTGCATCTGAGCAGCAACAAAAGCTTTCCTCTTGCTCACTAAAGCCAACAGCAGTTGGTATCTTTGTCCTCTTGGTGAGAGCATAGCTGCTCAAAGAGCACGGTATCTAGGCTCCAGATTTCTCTTTGGCTGGTGAAGGTCAGCTGTCTGTTGCAGTGACAGATCTTTGTATCTGTCTTCCCTTTCATTGAAAACCTTTTTGTTTCTGGTTTGTCCTAGTATAAGAAGTGTGGATGCAACTCCTTCAATAGACTTTAATTTTTTATTTTTTTTTCCCTGTGATAAAGCAGATGCCAGCAAGCAGCATCTCTGTTTAACCATGTTAAGTAAGTTGCTTTGCAAGGCTTGGGTGCAGTACACAAAATAAGCCTTTTGTAGAAGTTGTGACCTTTTTTCTTCATGCAAAGTAACAAAGTTCCTTAGCTTTCACCTTGCAGCTACCCTTCCTACATGCCAATCCTACAGCGGGCAATTGAACTCTGGTACCATGACCCAGCCTGCACTACACCTGTCCTCAAACTGATGGCTGAGTTGGTACATAATAGGTATGAACCTCCAGCATCTGAAGGCTGGCAGGGATTTGTGTCTGTCTGCTGCTTCAGCCTTTGTGTGGGTGTTGGTGCCCAGTTGCATTTTCTCTACTTTGGTCTATTTATGCTGCAAAGGCTGCCAAGGGGACAAGGGGGAAACTGGCATTCTTTCAGTAGGGAAGAAAATCTAACGGTTCAGATATCAGTCGTGTCATGACTCAGACCAAGAGACACGATCAATAAGCACTGAATTTCTTCAGCGTCTGCTTCCAAGGACAGCGCTATAAGATGGAGGCAGGCAACTCAGGTTAATATTTAAAACCTGTGTTTAAAATGAGCATTGTTCTGTCTGGCAGCCAGATGACCACTTTTGCTTTAGAGCATCAGCTCTTTTTGCCAGCAGAGAGGTACCTCTGACACTGTTCAGATAATTCATATGCTGTCTAATCTGGCAGTGAAAGGTTGCCAAGATGTTGCTCTGGCTTACAGCCAGCTGAACACAACCCTATAGGAAGGGTCCATTGTTACAGCCGAGTGGAAGGGACACAAGGTTCAGACACAGTCATTTGAGAGTTGACTTTCTGTACTGTCGGACTGTTTGCTACATCCGAGCGGCATCTTTGCAGTCTGACAACCCTTACTGGAATAAATCCATTCATTTATTTCAGAGGTGAACTGGACAACTCGCTTTGCTTCAATTGTAAGATCTATTCACTGTAGGGGAAGACATGCCAAGCTCTGAATTCTTGGTCGTGTTATGAATAGGAACTAGTCAGGCAGCCCTACAATGCTGCTTCCAAGATGTTCACTGTGTTTGTGTACAGTAGCCTAGTGACTATTGCCAAGACAGGATTTCCAGCCTCGATCTTGTAATATTCCTAACGTCTGTGAAATACAGGCCCTTTCTTCTGCGACAGCAGAGCTTGTCTGTCCCTAAGTGGCTGTGTCCTGTCTGGCTTTGGTAATGAACAGCAGTATTTTCTACCAGACCAGGGCATTTTGTTGAACTCTGGGGAGCAGCCCTGGGAGCAGGGTGCCCCAGTAGACAGCAGTGCATGGAGGTGCTGGAGTGTTAGCTTTGGTTTTACTCCCAGGTACGTCTGAGCTCCAATTTATTCCCTGTCTTTCCATTAGATCCCAACGGCTGCAGTTTGATGTGTCTTCACCGAATGGCATCCTGCTCTTCCGAGAAACGAGTAAAATGATAACTACATATGGTGAGTGTCCAGCAGGTGGGATCCAGGCAGCCTTGGTCTGCCCCTGACTCCTCCGCTTGCTTGAGGAGCGAGGGCTGGGGCACTTGCCAGCTCAGGGAGCGAGCCCAGGCTGGGAAGTAGTGCCAAATCGCTTGCTGAATGCATGCTTAGATATGGAGAGATGCTTCTGCTTGAAGTGCTGGGTGGGCAGGCAAGCAGAAGGGGCAGGGTGTTTGCCATGCAAATAAGGAAGAAAATGACAGCAACGAGCAGGAGCCCAGCTGAGCCCCTTGTGTGCAAGGTGACACAGGTGAACCTGTGAAGCAAGTGGAGAGCAATCCTGTCCTTATGCTGTCCTGTTTCCACAGCAAAATTACACGCAGTTGTGTTCTCATGGTTCCTAGTAGAGCCACACTTCTAACTTGTAACAGGTTCCTTAACCTTTGGCTGGGGAATAAGTCTTTGGTGCTCGTGGCTGACTTCTCAGTCACTCTTTATGGCTCTACTTTTGTTTTTCCTGCACCCTGGGGGAGAAGGGGTTTGTATGTGGTTGCTGAAACACTGAGTCCGCTTCTGTGCTCATGCAGGAAATCGTATCCTAACACTTGGGGAGGTTCCAAAGGATCAAGTCTATGCCTTGAAGCTCAAGGGGATTTCCATCTGTTTCTCCATGCTGAAGGCTGCACTGAGTGGGAGCTATGTCAACTTTGGGGTCTTCCGTCTGTATGGGGATGATGCACTGGACAATGCCTTGCAAACTTTTATCAAGCTTCTGCTTTCCATCCCTCACAGCGACCTTCTGGTAAGCTGACACCTGTGATTAGCAATGTAAACACATGGCTAGGGAAGACAGGGTTGGAAGATTATACAGTAAAGGAATACTTTAATCAGAGAGACGAGTGAACTTGTGCCACTTCCTGGAACCCCAGCTATAGGCACAGGCCAGCAGGAAATTACAGCTCCTGGAATGTGCAGTGGCAGGTCCTGCGTGAAGGCTGTAAGCCTACCACCTAAGGTCCCGCTGGGCAGCCCCGCTGCTCAGCTCTCCAGTGGGGTATGCTCCAAGTCTCAGCAGAGCAATTACCAAAATTATTCCTTCTCTATCTGAAAAACACTTCCTGCGAGTGAAGGATTGTTCTTCCCTGTATCGCCTGTGGGCAGAGATCTTGATGCATCAGCAATTACAGTGCAACCTGCTTGCTGAAGACATCCACCTACGGAGTCTGGCTCCTATCCAGACCTTGTGTACAGAAATCCATTTTGCGGCAGAGCTTTGAGACCCTATCAGTACAGTCATACTTGGCAAAATATCAAGGAGAGAGGGCAGCATATATTCCTCCCAAGGCTTACCTGTCTTATTACCGTAGCAGGATCTGAAAGTTGTTGTTGCCATCTCTGTGATTGCATTCAGCATGTTCTTGATTTAATATACCGGTGGCCAAACCATTGCTCTTGAGACATGCAGCTCAATTGCAGCTCTTGAGATGGGGCCACTTTGCAGGACTCCCAGGAGAGTCCCCCGCCAATCTGGAGGCTGCTGAGGGGTCCGTGGCACTGACTGCAGTGCAGGCTGCTGAGCCCAGCACTGCGCGCGTTGATTTTTATGTGATCTGGCACTCTACACGGACACCTGGAGAGACAGTTCTATCTCTGCATCTCCAGCACTGGCATCAGTCAGCTAACACTCCCCATTTAGAAAAGAGAGAAGCAGTGGGGAAAGATGTTCCGATATAACAGTGTTGGGAACCTGCTGGGCCATTGTTGCTAGAGTCTGTTTGGAAGGCTTTTGGTGGGGGAGAAGGGTGGAAAATATGTTGGCCCATAAGTTATGCTGTGAGAGAGGTTGGTTTGTTCTCTTTCCAGGAGATTCAGTAAGCAGTTTTCAGGTGATTAATGAATGGGTTGGGTCTAGCAGAAAGCCTTAACTGATGGTCACAGGCTAACCATGAGGCCTTAAAAGTCTTTCTCTCTTCCTTTCTCTGCAGGATTATCCCAAGCTCAGCCAGTCATACTATTCCTTGCTGGAAGTTCTTACCCAGGACCACATGAACTTTATAGCCAGTCTGGAGCCTCATGTAATCATGTATATTCTCTCTTCCATTTCAGAAGGCCTCACTGCACTAGGTAACTACTACTGCTCTTTGTTGTGCTCTTAGGGCTTTGATTTGGAAGTGGGGAAAGATTTTGATTGCTTTGTATTTCAGGGTAACAGATGAGTTAAGACCTTGTGAATGGGTGGAGGAGTTTCACCTCGGTTAAAGTTGGAGCATTAGAGATAGCGAATATGTCAGTGAGGAAGTTGCTGACCTCTTTAGGGTTGGGTGGTTCTTGATTGCAAAGTCTGTAAAAGGACCCAGATAAATGGTGGTGTTCCCCTGGGAGCCTGCCCAAGTGCACCTGAGCAAGGGAAATGCTGGCAGTGCCCCAATATCTCCCCCTTTCCTATTGTTGCAGACACCATGGTTTGCACAGGCTGCTGCTCCTGTTTGGACCACATTGTCACCTATCTCTTCAAGCAACTGTCTCGCAGCACCAAGAAGAGGACCACACCTCTGACCCAGGAGAGCGACCGGTTCCTGCACATTATGCAGCAGCACCCAGAGATGATTCAGCAGGTAAAGACCGAAGGCGTAGGGCCTTGTTGTGGCATGGCATGGTAAACTTCCTGATAAGCCCTGAATTTTTGTAGCATGATGTAATATGGGGGCTGCGTGCTCCCTGCTCTAGAGCCCCAGGCTTTTCCGGAGCAAAAAGGGTTTTTTGCTAGTATTGCATTTCTCTTACACATTCATCATATGGTAGGTCTGATTCAAAGCCATGCTTCAGGGCCATGGTTCTCCCTGTGCAAGGAACACCATTTTAGCATTTTAGATATGAAAGTAGCCAAAAATGAGCTTTTGTCTTTTGTTTTTTTTAAAGAGAAATACAGTTATGAGTGGTGCTGGCAGTTCATAGAAATGAAGCCAGGAAACATACCTTCAACCAGAGAGTGTGTGCTCTGCTGCTGCTTTAAAAAAAAATCAGGGTTTGTTTAAATGCCTGGAACAATAAAGTGGTACATCTGCACTCATAGCAGAGTGGGCCCCGTGGGGTCCCCATGCTTAACTGCCTAGACTTCAGCATAAGGGAACAATCTCTCTGCTGTGGCGCTTGCGTTGGGGACCACGTGAACGTTGGGTTCACAGCCTGTTGGAGCACGTGCTGCCTTGGCACCATTCATGGCTGCCTTCAGAATGGCCTCTGCAGGGTGAATTTGATATTTGAGCTTTACATGCTGGTAGCACATCTGCCATCTGTCTCCTGCCTCCACCCGCAACACCTCTGATAGGCACAGAGCTTGCTGGGATTTGTCTTCTCTCTGGGTCAGGAGCATGTGCAGTGGCAGAGGATCAATAGTGAGCCGAGACATTTTCCTGACTTAGATCAGGCTTAGTTCAGCGTATACCTACACGTACCATGTAGTTGAGGTACCTCTGTGTCATTAAATGACAGATGATTCTGCTCACAGAGGTTTTGGTGCTCCAGAGGGCCCTGCGTTGGGATCTGGATATCCGTACCTTACAGCAAAACATTTTATATGCCTCTTGCCTGGCCGTGCTGCTTTGAACAGCAGTGCTCGGTGCATTTCTGACAGTGTTATCCAACCTCGCTCGGTGGTACTTGTCAAAGTGTCAGCGTGACTCCCACATGAAAGGAGAGAATATTGTTCCACCCTTGCTGGTAGATGAAATGCAAAGAAAAGCAGGCTTTTTGGGGGCTAGAAGCTGTGTTTTCTGACGATAAAAAGGAGAAACTGCATCTTCCATACCAGCTAGGTTAGATACTGGCTTGAGCCTGAGGAGGCTTTGGAAGGGAATGCAGACACCCTTAGTGTGGACTAGAGGAAGCTCCCAGGGCACCACAGCATGTGCTCTCTGCATTTAAGCACTTACTATTACCCTGTTTAAGTGAAGATGAGACAATCTTTCCCCTGGCTGCCTTGGGGCAGGATGGAGTGTGTCAGGAGTAAAAATTCTAACAGCTTTCAGCACCTCCTCCATTTGCCTTCAGTGAAGTTCTCCACCAGTTCATGGGGGCTGCAGGTCCTCCTCTTGTCCCATGGTGCTGAGAGCTCCAACACTGGAAGCGTCAAAGGTGAATCGTTGGTTCTGAGCCCGCACGGTGCTGTGGTGAGGAGAGAGCTGGGACGGAAGGGCTGGTTTTAAACCTCCCTTTCCCTCTTCCAGATGCTGTCGACAGTGCTGAATATCATCATCTTTGAGGACTGCAGGAACCAGTGGTCAATGTCGCGGCCTCTGCTTGGCTTGATACTGCTCAATGAAAAGGTAAACGTCCCATCCTCCCGTCGCAGCTGGAGGAGCTGTCTGGGCTTGAGTGATGTGGGAGCCTTCCGGCTGAAGGGAGCAGAACAGTGTCAGAGCAGGTGGTTGGGAAGTCGGGATTTGGAGAGATCATATGTCGAGGGAAGGGTGTCCAGCCCTCCCCTGCCGCACCCTTGGCACTCAGGAATCCTATTAACTTTCATTCAGAAGGGCACTAGAAGTCACCGTCACCTGAAAAACCGTAACGCGTTTCCTCCCTCTTCCTGAGAGCCTGTTGTGCATGCCTTGTCTCAAAGCCAAGGTGGCTATTCATCTGAAAATTAACCTATCCTTCTCTTGTCCTCCCCAGTATTTCTCTGACTTGAGGAACAGTATAGTGAACAGCCAGCCTCCAGAGAAACAGCAGGCAATGCACCTCTGCTTTGAGAACCTCATGGAAGGCATCGAACGCAACCTCCTAACCAAGAACAGGGACAGGTCAGTGTGGGCCAAAGACCCGCGCCCGTCCTGAGGTGTGCTGAGCCCATAGCTTAATGCAGAGTCACAGCCTAGAGAGTCTGTGGTCATCAAAACAGGAGGAATGGGCAACCTCCCGCTCTAACACACTCCTCTGCCTTTTCCTTAGGTTTACACAAAACCTGTCAGCGTTCAGGCGAGAGGTGAACGACTCCATGAAGAACTCCACCTACGGTGTGAACAGCAACGACATGATGAGCTGACGTCTCCCAACTCCGCCTGTACAGAGCAGCATCTCTTTGGCCTGGCCCAGAGGGGTTACCGTTTCCGATGGAAAGAAAAGAGGGCGTTTCTAATCCCTGCTCTTCCCCAGGGCTGGATTGCGGCGCTCGCTTTGGGCCGTACTCCACGTCCCGAGGGAGGAGGGAACAGGAGGGGTTGTTGAGCTCACCGGGGCAGGGTGCTTCTGTTTCCGTGGGAGGGGGTGGAAGGGCATAAGCCAGGTGCGAGAATCCAGCATCTCCCTACCCGAATGTCTGCGTGGAACGCCAGCGCTCTGCTGCAGCCTGCCTTGTATAAACATGTACATTTTTTCATAACATTTTGAACAAGGTTTATATTGACTCAGTTTAAAAAAAAAAAAGTGTGATTGAAATTTTTACAGAGTCCTGGTGCACCGGTGCTGGCGTGAGGGTTGTGTATGCGAGTGAGGAAAGCGTGTCCTGCAGGCCTGAAGCTTTACTGGGCGAGGGGTGGGTGTGTGAAAGTGCAGAGATATATTTAGTGACAAGTGTAGAGAGAAGCAAAAAAAAAAAAAAAAAAAAAAAACCACAAAAAAAACACAAAAAAAAAAACGATGACAAAAAAAAGGCATTGTAAAATTCCAAATGTATATTTTTTCTTATTAAGCCCCTTGAAATCACAACTTCCTGTTACCGTCTTGCCCTTGTTATTAGGAACTCTAAGCCATGCCGCGTGATCTTTCATTCGTGCTTGCTCGTGGGTGTCTCTCCTATCCCCCGGTGTAGCAGTAGGCGCTGTCCCCTCGTCAACCCGCTTCTTGCAGGGCCCTCGCCTTCCTCCCTCCGGACCGACGCTGTGCTGGGTGCCTGCCCAGCGCCAATCTCCTCACTCTGCCTTCTCCTTTGTTATTTTTTCTTTTCTTTCCCCCCTCCCCATCTCAGTCGAGCAGGTAGCACGCGTGGTGCTGGCGAGCTTGCTGCGCTCTCGAGAGCTCGCAGCAGCGAGCATGGCCGGCCTCTACAGCAGCACACGCCTGTGCTCGGACCGAGCCGGCAGCGCGGGGCTGCTGCAGCCAACCTGCTGCCTCGGAGGGTTCTTAATAACAAGGTTTGCCTAGCATGAAGTATTTAACGCCCCCTTTAAAATGATTCCATTTTTTTCTAAGTCACCATAATAAATGTTTTGGATATTAAAATTGACTTACAGAGGAAAGCTGATGGGGGAGGGAACCCATTTGCCTTGTACTTTTTCCACTATTGTTGCTGCTAGTCGTGTGCATCCTCTTGCTCAGCTCTACCCACAGACACTCAGTCCTTAGGCCTTCAGTTTCTCTTCCCAGACACCACCTACTCTTTATTTTATTTTATTTTATTCCTCCGCCCCCCCCTTTTTTTTTTGTTTTCTTTCCTCTGGCGATTGTGTGTTGGGTCCTTTTTCGCGTGAGCAGATTGCTGGTTGACTTGTAAGGGTGTTTGCTGCATACAGTGTAAGCATTGTGACTGCAAATAAAACTTCAATGGTTTCTACTGAGCTGTGTCTGCCTGGGCATCGCCTGCGCCCCAAGCTCTCCTCTGCACACCCCGCAGGCAGGAGCTGGCCCCTGCCTCCTGCGGGACAAGTTTTCCACACAAAGCAGGTTAAAAAATTGTATTTGTGTGGGTGGATCGTACTCTGGCACGGGGGGCCTCAAGTGGTGCAGGCAAAGGTCTAGCCAAAATCAGTGGATTCAGCAATAACTTCCTTAGCGGTTTTGGTCTGATCTAGGGAACAACCCTTTGACCACCTGCAGCACAAGGAAATTTTATTTTTTTTTTTAAGCATTTATTTACAGTCTGCAAATGGAGTCTGAACTCAGAGGAGCAGGGAAGGCAGGTACAGCCCTGCTTCTCCCCCCTGCCCAGGCAGGGACCAGCAGCAGGGTCCCTCCTCAGCTCGGTGCAGGGTGAGCTCATCCCATCCTCACCCCGACACCGCTTCTTTTGCCACGGCAGCCGCTGGCTCCCTGGCACTGCTGTAGACGACGCTGTTACAGCCCTCTCTGTTCCGAGCGATTTCGATGGCAAAAAACTGGATTCTGGTAGCTAAAAGAGGGGAGAGGAAAAACTTAAAAGAGCAGATCCATGGGTTCAGCCTTCCTGTAGCCTCGTGTACCCCTTTTCTAGCTGGAAAGGCGCTGGCTCCAGCCTGCGCCGTGGCTTTCCAAGCCCAGCCGTGCCGTGCCAGCCCTTGCTCACCGAAGATGGTGTTCTCCTCGGTGTAGTCTTTGCGGCAGTCCAGGCGGAGCAGGGTGCCGTAGTTGAAGTCCTCCACCACCCCCTCGAACCGCAGGCAGAACGGGCGCCATTTCTGGGGAGAAAAAAGCACGGGTATCCCTGGAGCCCCGGGAGAGGGGGAATGGTTGTGTGTGTGTCCCCCCTTGCTCCCCACCGACCTCCTTGGCAGACTCCGATTTGAGCTCTTCGGGGTCGAGCACGTCAATTTTAAGATCCTTGAAGTTTTTCCTGAACTCGCTGTAGATCTGGTCGTCGACTTTAGTGAGGTTCAGAAACTTGGGGTCCACGGAGGAGATGAGCTACACCAAAATACTAAAGAATTAACCGTGACCCCCCCCCTCCCCACAAGCCTCCCCCCTCACTGCTCTAAGCCCCCCAGCACCACTCTGAATCCCCCCCCCAGGACTTACATTGAAGTAGACCTGGGCGTGCTGGTGTGCCTTCATGGCCCAGGCCAGCTCCACGCGGGGCTGTGGAGGCAGGAGTGGGGTCAGGCAGGGCTGCACTTCTCGGGGGGGGGGGTGTCCTCTCTTTCCCTTTGGCGGGGGGGGGGGGGGAAGCGAGTGGGGGCAAGGGGGGCAGTAGGGAAAGCTTGAGGGTGATGGGGTGGGGGTCTGGGGGATGCTGTGGACCTGCAAACCCCACAGCAGCCCATCCCTGCGGGACACCCCCCCCCCCGGGGGCTGACACCCCCTCGGTGCTAGCAGACACCCCCCCAGGACCAGGACCCTTCTCCTGAGGCCGAGACACCCCCCCTCGCCATTATAGGGACCCCCCCCTGAACTAGGACCCTCTCCCTAGGCTGGGACACCCCCCCTGGGGCTGGGACCCCCCCCCCCGGGAAAGGGCCTTCCCCCCCCCGCAGTTACTCACATCGTTCCCGAAGGCCTCGGCCGGCAGCGACAAGGCGTGAGCGGCCGCGGCGGCTTCGCCGGGTCCCTGCGTGGGGAGAAGCTGCTGAGGGACCGGGGAGGGAGGGGGGGGCCCCGCCGTGTCCCCCCCCTCGGCCCCACCGGCCCCACCAGCCCCGCCATCGCCATGGTGGGCCCGCGCTGCCGGAAGCGGCGCCGCGGCCCCGCCCACCCGCGCATGCGCCCGTGGGGACACGGGGGGGGGCAGGGCAAGGGCACCCGTGGCACGCCGAGGTGGCCCACGGCAGAGGTTGTGGGGCAAGGTGGCACACAGAAGGGCAAAGGGGCCAGTGAGACTACAAGGTGGCACACAGAAAGGGAAGGTGACCAGTGGCACACCAGGGTGGCCCACGGCAGAAGTTGCAGGGCAAGGTGGCACACAGAAGGGCAAAGTGGCCCGTGAGACTACAAGGTGGCACACAGAAGGCCAAAGTGACCAGTGTCAATCCAAGGTGGCCCACAGCCCAGCAAGGTGGCCAGTGGCACGCCAAGGTGGCCCACGGCAGAAGTTGCAGGGCAAGGTGGCACACAGAAGGCCAAAGTGACCAGTGTCAATCCAAGATGGCCCACAGCAGGGCAAGGTGGCCAGTGGCACGCCAAGGTGGCCCATGGTAGAGGTTGCAGGGCAAGGTGGCACACGGAAGGGAAAAGTGGCCTGTGAGACTACAAGGTGGCCCACAGCAGGGCACGGTGACCAGTAGCACACCAAGGTGACCCACAGCAGAGCTTGCAGGGCAAGGTGGCACACGGAAGGGCAGGGTGCCCCGTGGCACACAGCAGGGCACAGTGGCCCGTGACACTACAAGGTGGCCCACGGCAGGGCACAGTGGCCCGTGGCACACTGAACAGCACACGGCAGGACCCCAGCGCTCCACCTCGGCACCGCGGAGCTGGTGGGTGCCCGGCGGGGCGGGCAGCGGTGCCGGGGGCTGGCACTGCAGACCCCCGAGGTGGGGGCTGTACCCCCTGACAGCCTCTTCCCAGAGAGCTGGGGCAGCGGGGTGGGACACCAGCCCCCCCATCACCACCCCCCCACTGTGAACTGGGAGTCTCTGGGGTCACTTCACAGGCTGACGCTTCTCCCGCTGCAGCTTTTGGGGTGGTGGGTCCCCCCCCACCCAGTGCTGCAGCACCAGGGTGCTATGGGATCGGGGCGGGGGGGGGGGGGGGGCTCAGCAGGGACACCCACCTCCCGGGGTGGGATCGAGGGGCTCTTCTGCTCATCAGCCGTGATGCAGGACAGAGCTCAGGGCTCACACACACCTGGGGGGTCTAATTGCCCCTCAGGTGCTGTTGCTATTTAAGACGGAAAGGGCCGGGGGTGCTGATTAATTGATTGATTGGGTGGGGGGGGGGGGTCCTCTGCCTCTATAAGCTGCCTGGGGGGGGGGGGGGCTTGCTGGTGTGTTTGGAGGCTGCTCTTGGGCTGGTAATTAAATTGAGTGTCTGGGGGTGAGTTTTCTGGTTAGTAGCTGGTTGTGTCGTTTCTGGGGGTGAGGTGTTGTGGGAGCACGAGGGGTGGTGTGCTCTGGTGTAGGGCTGGGGGGGTCCTGCAGTCTTGGTGGGGGGAATTCCTGCAGAGCAGTGCTGTGTGCTTCCCCCAGGCTGAGGGATCCTGGAGCCGTATCCCTTATGGAGAGCATCGACAGCAAATCTGAGAAGCCTGTGTCCATGATCTGGGGTAAGCACTGGGGCACCCCAGCAGCATCCTGGTGGGGCTGGGGGCTGCACTGGGCTGCTCCCCCTCCCCTGTGCCCCCCCCTTCAACCTTGAGCAGCCCCACTCTGACACCAGTTTGCCTGCAGGGTGTGAGTTGAGCAGCGAGCGGGACTCCTACACCTTCCAGGTACCGGAGGAATGGCAGTGTGAGCAGCAGCTGGCCCTGCGGACGGTAGGTGGGCCCTGTGTCCCCCCCAAAACACCCCGGGGGTCCCGGGCAAGGGATGCCTGGATGCTATGGGGGTCACGGGGCGGGGGGGGGGGGGGTGTTCTTCTTGTTCCCCAAAGATCTGCCTGGGAGAGATGGCACGGGATGAGTTCCACGTGGTGGAGATCGTGCTGGCTGAGGGAGGTGCCCGCTCCCCGGTACCCTTGGCCACGCTGAAGCCTTCTGTGCTGCCCATGGTGAGTGCCCAGGGGTGGGGGCTGCCCCGGGGAGGGGGGCTGCTACCGGTGGGTGCTACCACTCTCCTCTCTTCCAGGCCACCCTGATGGGAGTGGAGCTGACACCTCCAGTCACCTTCCACCTGAGAGCCGGCTCCGGCCCCGTCTACATCAGCGGGCAGCACGTCTCCAGTAAGTATTGGGGTACCACCGCCCCCTGCCCCCTTCTTGGGAGCGGGGGCTCAGCCAGCTGCTCCCACAGTGATGTCCAACCTGTCCTGGGATGAGGAGGAGGAAGAGGAAGAGGAGGATGCTGAGGAAGAGGAACCAGCAGAGGAGTCCCCCAAGAAGCCCCCCAAGGGCCAAGATGACAAGAAGGGCAATGCTGCCAAGGTAAGCACCCCCTTGGCTGGGGATGTGGTGTGCGGAGGGGTCCCCATGCTATGGTGGGGGGGTGCGGCCTCCTCTGCTGGGAGCTTCCCATGCCCTGATCCCCAGGGATGGGCTGCTCTGTGCTCCCACTGAACCCCAGCCCCAAACCCCTCTGTGAAGGGGGTGAGCCCTAATCTTCATCCCTTGGGAAGGGAGGAAAAGTCACAGTCTCTGTAGTGTAGTCCCCATCCTGCCTGCTGTCTACATCTTCCTCTCTCTCCCCTAGAAGAGGAGGCTGGAGAAGGAGGATGAGCTGTGAGTATGATGGAGGGGAAAAGTATCCACCAGCCCTACTGTGGAGCAGGGGATCCCCCCACACTGCTGGGACCCCGCAGCCCTAATCCCAGCCCTCCCCTTTTTCTCCCAAGCAGGAAAAACGTCTCCCCTAAGGATCCCCTTCCCAGCAAGGTAGGATCCAGCCGGGGTGTCCCTCTGCATCTCCTGCTTACCCCATCCCAGCCAGGCACGTGGGTTAACACTCATTGACTAGGACTTGGGAGCTCCTGGGGAGAGCAAGGGGCCGATGTGCGATGCTAATCGGCTGCTGAACTCAAAAAATGGGAGGAAAACACAGGGCCAGGCTGTCCTGACCAGCTGTGCCTGGGGCTGGGGGCTCCTCAAGTCCGGAGCTCCCCCGGTACTCAGCCACGGTCCCATCCCTGCAGGGACGAGGAGTTGACCGGGGCAGGGAGGCAGCAGTGAAGAAGTAGCAGGAGCTGTGGCAGAACCCAGCCAGGTATGGGGCAGTGGGATGGGGTGGCTGGGTGTGAGGGAGGGACCTGTGCGTGTCCCCCCCCCATCTCATGGCTGTGTGGGGCTGGGACAGACCCAAAACAGGGTCAGCTGGCGATGCCTGTGTTGTAAGACCCTTTTTCCTTCCCTTCTAGGTGTAGAAGAGCCTGGAAAGCTGCTGGTTTGGTGGTGTCCTTCCCCAATAAAGGGTGTTTTGCACTCCTGGCTCTCTATGCTGGGGATGGAGGGGGGGGGGGGGGCTGTGGGAGCATCCTCCATCCTGACCAGGGGCTATTCCTGCCTCCCCCCAGGGCTGTGAGGAGCCCTGTGCCCGCTGCCCTGGCTCTGGCGTGTTGCCTGCCTTGACAGCATCCTTCCCTTTGGGCTGGGGGGGCCGGCAGCAGCCCCCCTACCCCCTGTCCTGCGCAGGGTAACAAGTGTTGCTTGTGAATAGGAGACAAAGGGGGATTACCGAGCAGCAGGGAGATGATTATAACCCATTGACCTGGCCTTGGTCTGGAGGCAGCAGGTATTTGTGGAGGGTCCGGTGCCCCTCGGGAGCATGCGGGGGGACTGCTGTGTCTCAGATTGGCTCCGAGAGGGGAGCTGAGCCCACCACAAAGGCAGGCTTTAGTCTGCTCCAGGTGTGGGGCAGGAGGGCTGAGCCTCTGGGGATTGTGTGTGTGGGGGGGGGATGCCAAGGCTTGGGGGGGGGGCTCTGGGGCCAGGTCAGTCCCCAGCTGTGGGGAGCAGGGTGCCCCATTTGGGCTGCCAGGGGGAGGCTGGGGGAGCTGCCGTGCTGGGGATTGGGTGGGGGGGGGGGGTGGATGGATAGGGGCTACCCTTGCAGGGCACGGTCCCCAGATGCTCTCGCCTGCAAGGGCCACACGCAGAAGGTTTTGACAGGCAGCCCTGTCCCTTCCTTGCCTTTCCTCGCCCTGCAGGGGCTGCTTGCACAAGCCAGCCCCCCCACTGGTGCGTTGACAGCTCCCCAGGACCCTCTGCCCCAAACTAGGGAGGGGGGAGATGGGATGGGATGCACCAGGAGTGATGATGGCTCTACAGCCATCAATCATTCCCTGTGGCCCCTGAAGGATGCTGAGTCCTGGGGATGGGGAGAGGGGGGGGCTTGTCCCCATGGGTACTGGGGTGGAAGGGGACCCCCTGAGCTGGGGGATCCCACACTTGTGGTTACTGGGGGCTGCAAACCGTGTTTCAGGCTGAATTCCTGGCCCAGGAGGTGAGAAGGCATCAGGGGAGGTCTAATTTGGGTCATTAGCACTGAATCAGGCCCCCCACCCTCCTGCAGATGGGGGTGTGTGGGTACCCTGCTGATCTCCATCATGCCTTTCCCGAGGGGCCTGATAGCCCCCCCCTTGCACTGATGGGGAAACTGAGGCAGAAGCATAGAGGCAAGCTGTTTCTATCCTAAACCCCTGATCCCATCTGCCAGGATGTTTTACCCCCCCTGAGGCATTACCCCAGCTCCCTGCCGGGGTATTTATAAGGCACTTAGCACCTCCCTGGCAGAGCAAATGGAGCGTGGAGGGGTGCACAGCCTCCCTCTCCTGATGGGGAGGTGATACCCAGTGGGGCTGGGAGCGGGCAGGAGAAAGAGGGGAGCTGTTGGTGGGTGTGTGGGGGGCTGTGACTGGGTCCCCAGAGCCCCCCCCCCAGCATTAAACCAGATGGTTAAAAACTGCTACGGTGCTTTTCTGTGCGCGATGCAAGGACCAGGGCTGTGCCTGGCACCTTGGTGAAAGGAGGGTGACAAAAAGCATCCTCCGTGCCACCGCATCCCTCCCTGAGGCCTGACACAGCTCTCCCCGCAGCGGGGGCTTTTCCCATCCGTGGTCCCATCGCCATGCCCCACAGCATCACACCCCCCCCCCATCTCCTCTGCCCTGGCATCTTCCCTTCCATGGGGTGAGATGGGGGGCTTTGCCACCCCCTGCGATGGGGACACCCCAAGCGGCTGAGCCTCCCCCCCCTACCTCCACGCCTCCCCCGTCCCCTCCTCCTGCCCTGGCCCCTGCTAGGTCCGATCCTCCTTCTCTCCTCAGTGCCGACTGCCTCCCGGGAGAGGTCCAGCCCCTCTTTACATGGGCTCTCCCCACCTTTAAAGGCTGCTGCTTCGTGCATCTCCCACCATCACCAGGGCAGGACTGGGAGGGTGCCGGCGGCTCGATGGAACGGGGGGCTGCGGGTGCTGCCCTTGACGGTGGGCGACCCTGCTTTGCCCGCTAGCTGCTGCCGGAGGGAGATGCAAACCGGGGACTAACCCAAGGACGGGAGGCTGATGGGGTGGGGACGCGGGGGACAGGATGGATCTGGATGCCCCCAAAGTTTAGGACGTGCAGCCCCCAGGGCCAGAGGAGGAGGAGGAGAGGACCCGACCCCAGCTGCCTTCCCCATGCTCCGTCGTCGCTGCTGCTCCGGAGACGTTGGCATCGCACGTGGGCTCGCCGGTGCGGCGACAGCCTGGGTTTCACCCGGTTTTTCCCTCGCCCGCCCCGAGCGTGGGGATCACCCGAGGAAGGAGGGGACAGGCTGCTCCTCGGCTTTCCCTGCCCCGGCAGGGATGTGCCGGCGGTGAGGGAGGGCAGGTTTGCAGAGAGCCCGCGCCGTGCCTTCGTTTCATGCTGGTGTGTGGGGGCCTTCGACGAGCGCCATGCAATCCATCAGCCTGCAGAACCTCTCCATGTAAGCCCCGCGCGCCGCTCGTTGCGATCCTTTGCACCCCGGGTTTATCAGTAGTTTATTCTTAGTGCCGTTAGACACGGCTATTCCTCGTGGGGTGTGCGGGGGGGGTGGAGAGAGAAAACAACTAACCCCGAACAAAACACCCTGTTTCTCCCCTTTTCTCTTTTGTCTCCCGCTGCAGATGTTTCCAGCTCCTCATGTTCTCCTGTCAGACCCAGGTACGTGGATATGTCTTACTAACCCCGCGGCACGTCTGGCTGTGCTGCAGAGCCGGGCTGGGCGAAGGCACCCGCTCTGCCATCCGCCAAGCTAACCGTTTGCTTTGGGCATGTCTTTTGCTCTGGCGAGGGGCTTTCCCGGGGACCGAGGGGGCCACTGCCTGCCCACCCCAAGCGGTACCCGGCTCCGGGCAGGGGAGAGATGCCGCGAAGATGCCTGCGGGGTTGTGTGCCCATCAGCACTGGCTTCGGGGCTGCAATGGGCTGGTACTGGGGTATCTATGATGGGGAGGCACAACCTCCCCGGTCTCCTCCAGTCTCTCATCTGCCTGGGGCTGCCGGGCCCGGGCAAGGTCAGCGGGGAAGCCCTTCCCGAGGCAGACGATACGTTTCTTGCAGCCTTGTTCGGGGAGAGACGTGCCAAGTCCATCAGCCTTGAGCTCTCGGGGCCAGACTCTGGCCTCGCTCACGCCGAGGCCGGCTGCCGAGGGGGTTAACGGGGCAGAGCAGGTTCTGGTCGCCCCAGCAGCGGGGTGGTGTGAGGTTCGACACCCCCCCTCCCCTCTCCCCCCAAACCTCTCAGGCTGCACCATCCCTTTTTGTGAGCTTTAGAAAGGCAGCAACTATTAAAATGCACTGTTCCATATCAGCACCCTCTGCTCCAGAGCCCGAACAAAACCCCCGTAGCTGCCGGCCCCAGCAGCCTTAATACGTGCTCGGGACTTTTTTCTTTTTTTTTTTTTCCCAAGGTAAATGCTTTTATTTCTTTGAAAATGAGAGGGGAAGGGAACTGCCTTTGATGGAGAGGGGCCACTCCCCCCCCCCCAGCCCACCTCCTCGGCCAGCCCCAAAGGCTTTAAAGTGGATCCTGGCAGGAAATGAGTCCCCAGTCGCACACAAAGGTGGTGGGGAACTGGGGGGGTACAGGGGGGGCAGGCAGTGCCCCTCACCATCCTGCTGCTCCCCCCCACCCCGCAAGAAGAAGGGACAGGACCTGATCCCCTCGTGCTGGGCTTCACTCCCGGCGAGGCGATGCTGCAGCATCCCGAGGGACGCGGGACGGCAGGTCCCATTCAGTGGGGCGATGCTGCACACCCCAAACTGGGCAGCCAGCTCCCCAAATGCTCCCCAGGTGTTCCCAGGGGATGAGCTCCCCGGGGGAGCAGCAGGAGATGTGTCCATCGCCCCCCGCCCCCCGAGCTCATCCCCTCCCCGCAGCCCTTTCGGAGCTGGTTTTTGGGTCAGCATCCCGCAGCCCCTGAGCCCCAGCTTCCCACTTGCACCAGGATTAAACCAGGTCTTCTTTTAAGATGCATGCTGAGAGGTGCTGGTTGGAGCCTGGTGTGGGGACGGGGGCTGACCACCAGCACTAATTCTCCCCCTCCCCAGCTCATCTGCAGTAATTAGCTGTTGTTTACCGTACAATAACCTTCATGTGTTTGTGCTGCATAAGCCGTGGAGCTGTTTTGGGTCCGCGAGGTGTTTTATTCCTCCGGCCCCAGCGCCGGTGCATGCTCAGGATGGACTGGGAAGGGATGGCTCTGCGCCTGGGACACCCAGCCCGGCTTTAGGTGGGTCTTGCCCACCACGAGGGACCTGGTGGGTCAGCCCTGGAATCCCAGCCTGTCCTCAGCACCTGCCTGGAGGCAAAAGGTGCTGCCCAAGCAGAAGATGCTGCCGAGCATCCATCTGACCGGGAGCAGCAGCTCGACCGCGCTCCCGAGGGACCAGTCGGCTGTGCCCGGAGGAGAGCATCCTTCCCTGCATCCTCCTCACTTGCGGGATGCAAAGCAACATCTCTGCCTCTCCCTGCCTGCTGTGCCAATCGCTCTCAGGTCCAAAGCATCTGCTCGGTGCCTTCATCCCTGCTCAAAAGGAACCAGCTTGGCTGGCGATGGCTGGGAGCTCTCCCTCGCCCGCAGACGGGGGGTAGCGGGTGGATCTCCGTGTCCCCCGGGGGCCAACCCCAGCCCTCACACCTCGCCGGGCTCCCCTCTCCATCCCCTTGCCGTCGGCTGTCCAAAACAAATTGATTTTATTTTTCCCTTTGTAAACAAAGGGGGAGAATCAACCGTCTCCTAATTTTAACCAGTACGTGAGGGACCAGGGTGCCATGACCGACCAGCTGAGCCGACGGCAGATCAGGGAGTACCAGCTCTACAGCCGGACCAGCGGCAAGCACGTCCAGGTGAACGGCAAAAGGATCACCGCCACCGCCGAGGATGGCAACAAGTTCGGTAAGGGGCCGGTGGCTCCGTGGAGGGGTTTATCTGCAGCCTGGGATGGACGTGCTCGTGCAAGGGCTGGAAAAGGTCAGGGAAATGTCTCTTCCCAGAGGAATTTTTGCAGCGGGAATGGGGGGTGTGGGGAGGTTCTAGCTGCCCCAGCTGGCTGGTTTTATAGCCCCAAATTCCCCAAGTAACTCCTGTGAGAGCATGGCTCCCAACCAGCCAGCCTTGACCTCAAAACTTCCAAAATCATGCATTTTTCTGGTACCATGCAGCATTTATAAGCCCTATATTTAGGGCTTTTGCTTTCTAATCTCTTCTCGGCGTGAGACAACTTTTCCTGGAGGAGAATCGCCTGATCCCAGCATCAGCCTCTTAAATATCCATACGTGGTGGGCAGCACGGACAGCCCACCCGGGGCAGAGCCCACCCGAACACATCACCTTTCCCCACAGGGTTTGCTGGGGAGCTCCAGCCCTGACGCCCCGCTGATGGGCATCGCAGCCCCACAAAGGCCAGGCTGGCATCCCTAGTATCTAAAAGCTTTGGGAAAGGCTTTTCAAAGCTGGGTGAGCGGCGAGGCTGATTCACCACCTTTCCAGGTCTCCCTGCTTGCTCAGACACAGGCTGTCAGGAGCACAGGACCCGCCGGGGTCATTGGTTTCAGTGTCGGCTCCCAACCTTTGCAGCCACCGCTGTGTTGTAGAGAAACAATGAGGACGAGGATAATTAACCCGCCGGGTGCTGGACTCGGTCTAGCCCTGGAGAACCCATTGAATCGCCGACAATGCGGATGTGCTGGGGGGGCGGGGGGGGGGAAGGAAGGGGCCGTTGCTCTCCCCGGCGCCTTCATCAAACACCCGGTTTGACTCTGCTGGGTTTTAACAAAGGCCCTTTAGCATCATGGCTGGGGAGCATCCTCCGGCAAGGGCTGCTCTGCCCCGGCTGCGGGGGCTCGCCGTCCTCCCAGCCCCACCGGTGATGGGTAGAAAAGGCAGGGAGGGATGCTGGGGGGTGAGATGGAGGCAGGAAGAATGGGACGGGGGTGGTTTGGGTGCCAGTAGCTCATGGGGGGGGTGCCACAGCCCCTGTGGGACACTTCCCCCTTGCTCCCTTCCTCGCAGCCAAGCTCATCGTGGAGACGGACACCTTCGGGAGCCGCGTCCGCATCAAGGGGGCTGAGAGCGAGAAGTACATCTGCATGAGCAAGCGGGGCAAGCTCATCGGGAAAGTGAGTCCAGGCCCCCCCACGCTCACCCTTCGTGTGTTCCCGGTCCCCAGAGCTCAGCCTGGGCACCTCGACGAGCAGCTGGAGCCGGGATGCTTGGCCAGGCTGGTCCCCGTGTCCCCAGTCATAGGGGCTGTGTTGATGCAATGGGGGGCTCTCCCTGGCCCCTGTAGAAGCTATCAGTCCCCCTTCTCTTCCATCTGCACCGTGCTGCTCAGCCCGGCTCCTGCGAGGAGAAGCCCTTGGGGAGCTGGTCCTGGTGCATCAGGGTTGGTGCCACGGCGAATGTGGCAGGGATGGGTTGGGGGGTGGCAGCACCTCTTGGGTCCCATCCGCAAGCCCCCAGCCCCATCCCTGTGGGTCCTAAGTATCCCTCTCCTCCTCCCGCAGCCCAATGGCAAGAGCAAGGACTGCATCTTCACAGAGATTGTGCTGGAGAACAACTACACGGCTTTCCAAAACGCCCGCTACGAGGGCTGGTACATGGCCTTTACCCGCAAAGGTCGGCCCCGCAAAGCCTCCCGCAGCCGCCAGAACCAGCGAGAAGCCCACTTCATCAAGCGCCTGTACCGCGGGCAGCTGCCCTTCCCCAACAACGCCGAGCGGCAGAAGCAGTTCGAGTTCGTCGGCTCGTCCTCCCCCACCCGCCGGACCCGTCGCACCCGTGCCCCTCGCCCACGCACGTAACGCCCGGCAGCCACTGGACTGGCCCTCCGCCGGGCCCTGCCCTCCTCATCCTCACGGCCTTTGGCCTCGCCAGACTCTGCCCCTTCTCCTGGCACCCTCCAGCACTGTTTCTTCCCCGTTTCTTTTTTGAAAGATGCTCTATTTTTATACTTCTCTTGGGCACCACGAATAGGTTGGGGAGCACACTCTTTGGGCACGGTCACTGGTGTTTATAGCCCCACACCAGGGTCCCTTCATCCCTGGAGCATCCCATGGTACCCACATTCACCACCCAGTGCCTTTGCCCACTCCCCTTGGCAGCCTCTCGGAGACTTGTCCCCATGCCACCGAGGGCTAGGACCCCCGGACACATTCCTGTCCCCAACAGACCTGGCTCTCGGTGCCAGAGATGGATGGGACTGGCCACGAGACTGTGGGATATCCCCTCCGGAGCGGGATGGAGAGCCTGTCCCCAGCCCTGGGGTCAGCGGGATGCTGTGCCCGTCCCTGTGAGGGATGGCAGGGGCACCACAGGCAGCCAGGTGATGGGGAGTGTGGGGTGCCGGTCTGTCCGTCGGTCTGTCTGTGCAGCTCTGGAGGGGAGGCGGGGGGTGCCTGGGCACGCAGACCCCAGGGCCAGCACTTGTATCCCTGCAGCCATGGGGTCTCTGCGTTATTTATTGGAGAGGAAGGTCTGTGCCCTCTCCCGGTGGCACCACGGTGCTGGCAGTGTGGGGACGCGTGTGGGTGCCCGTGAGGCTCTGCTGGCCAAAGAGAAACCACCTTTAGGTTATTTTTATTTTTCGATTGGTTATATGCGTGTTTTTACGAGTTCTGCTGTTTCCTTTACCAGTCAGTTTTAGGCCTAAACGGTTAGATTTTGGAGTTTATTTGTGTAAAGGAGGAAACCCCGAGGCAAATAAAAGCGAGTGTCTAGACTGATGGGGCCTGGGGGAGTTTTCGTTCCCGTGCCGAGGCTTTGCCACTGGCTTCGTGCCTGTTGGAATGGGGGGCCACCCAGCTCCACCTTGGCACAGGGTGTCCTCACCAACCCAGGGTGCAAGCACCCGATGCTCGGGGAGAGATGGCAGGAGGATGAAGGTGACCATTGTAGGCAAGTCCCTGTGTCCCCATCCCTGTCTGTGCCCCCCAGGTCTGTGTCCTGGGGGTGTCTGCAGCATCCTGGTGAACAGGGCATCACCCTTGGGGTGGTACCCGGGGTGGTACCCACTGCTCCCCCACCGAGCATCACCCTCGGGGTGGTACCCAGCGTGGTACCCACTGCTCCCCCAGCCCAGGGCCACCGGCTCGCCCACCCCATGGTGGCCATTGGTCGGGCTGTCCCCCCAGGCCCCAAGCTCGGTGCCCCCAGCCCGTGCCGTCCCACCTTCCCCATAATTGCTTTCCCTTCTGACAATACCCTGGGAGGTGGCAGCCGGACTGTGGGGAGGATGTAATCCGTTAACTGGGGCTCACCCAGCCCCTACAAAGCCCCGCTAGCATAATGCAGGGGGGGGAGCACGGCTGGGGGGGCAGAAGGGAGAAAATTATAACAGTTTGAGTTAAATGAAGCTTTAAAGCAGAAGAGAAATGCAACACCCAGCAATTACGGGCGAACAATGCGCCCGGCACTGCCTGCCCAGGTGTGGCAGGCGGGAATTAGCCAAGCGGCCGGAGTAATTTTTTTTTTTTTCCCCTCCCGTTTCCTTCGGCCCCACAACCCCGGCTCCTTGTTTCCGCAGGAATTCGAGACATTCTTGAAAGGAGAGGGCTTTGAGAAAGGGGCCAACTGGGTCCGGACCCTCCCTGCCCCCGCCGCCCCCTCCCCAATTTAGCCAAAGCTTCAAAGGTAGAGGAGTTCCCTTTGTGTAATCTCCGCTTTAATTTTTCCCCATCCCTTTCCCCCCCCTCCACCGCCTTCTCTTCTCCTTCCCAAGCCCTTCGTCTCTTTTCTTTCACGGTTTTCCCCTTCCTCCCCTCTCTTTCTTCTCGACCTCCCGGGATAGAAAGGGCTCGGAAGGGTGAGTCCTTTTTAATTATGGCCAGGGAAGAGAGAAAAAAAAAACCCTCACACTGCTTCTTTCTTGTTTTTTGAGGTGAGACCTGGGGCGGGGGGTGGAGGTGGGGACAGGAATGTCCTCTGTGCAGAAAGTGCACTGGAGGGTGTCTCGCCCCGCCGCAGCGTGCCCAGCCTTTCCCAAGGCTTTGCTCTCCCGTGGGATAGGGATGCTCAGGGGCCTTGGCATACTGAGGGGGGGGGCTTAGGATGCTTGGGTGGGGGGTTTGCAGCCAGCGAGGGCAGCTCCCCACAGCCATGACCCCAGAGGTGATGGGTGCCAGCCTCCCACACCCCGCTGCCATCCCCAGTCCCGTGGTCCTCGTACCCCACAGTGTCCCAGTCCTGACAGAGTCTCCCGTGATCTGGACTTGGGGCATCACTGGGGTGGCAGGGGCCGGTGTCCCCTGGGACGCGGGTCGTATCCAGACCAGCCCTTGCAGGGCGCGCAGGCTCCCCCGGGGCGATGCCCCCTGCAACCCCAGCAGCGGGGGCAATTTTGGGTCGGGCAGCTGCCTCGCAGCGGCGCGCAGGGGCTGCATCCCCCCCACCCAGGGCTGTGGGAAGGCTCCTCGCCCCCATCCCACAAGGGCAGTGAGGCCGAAGGATCCTTCTGCACACCCTCCATCGCTCGGTGAAGCCGAAGGAGGCACCTGCACACCCTCCATCGCTCAGTGAAGCCGAAGGAGGCACCTGCACACCCTCCATCGCTTGGTGAAGCCGAAGGAGGCACCTGCACACCCTCCATCGCTCCGTGAAGCCCAGCGAGGCTCCGGCACATCCTCCATCGCTCGGTGAGGCCGAAGGATCCTCCTGCACATCCTCCATCGCTCGGCACCAGCCGGTTGCGGCGGGAGGCGGTCGCTGTAGCAACGTGCCGTGCGGCGCAGGGGAGGGGATGCTCAGCGCAGGCATGGCTCCCGGCGGACAAGCAGACCTGCCTGCAGCGGGCCATGGGCTCCCTTGAAGGTAGGGCCCTGCTACCCTCTGCCCCCATGCCCTAGCCCCCCAGCAGCCCCCCCCGGCAAGGGACCGGCAGCTGCTTGTCTTGGGCCTGGCTTTGAAGGGCATCGCCGGGATGAGGGGTGACCCTGCGGGGCCGGTGGGCACACGGGGGGGAGGCTCCGGCGAGCGTGGCCGGGCTTGGATTTCAGTGGATGGACGCGAAGGTATAAGAACTGATGCGTGGTGCCCGGCTGGTGCGGGATACGTGCGTTTCCAAACTCCTCCCTCCCTCCGGACACCCCTGGATGCTGTAGTGCGGGGGGCTGAGCCCACAGCGGGTACCACGGCAGGTTCGGGTACCCAAGCGGCCCCGGGCGCAGGTGGTGGCCGCCGAGCAGCCGCTGCAGTCGTCTTCATGCTTGAGAAACTGGGTTAGCATGGGGGAGGCAGCCGCAGCCTTGATTATTCATAGGCACAGCCCCGGGGGGGGCTCCCGGCGGGGCTGGGGCTGGAGAAGCCCCTTCCATGTGGGGCCACGGCAGCATCTCGGGGCTGAGGCCGTGATGCTCTTGGTCCAACGATCCAGGCTGGTCCTGGCACCAAAAGGCGTGTGCATGCATCCCCTGGGCACACATCCCCCCAGATGTGCATCCCTGGGCGTGCATGCCCCCCCTCCAGATGTGCATCCAGGGGGTCCAGCGGCCCTCACTTGAGCCAGGAGGGAAACTGAGGCAGCAAACAGCATGGTGTGTAATGCCGGGGAGAGGACCCAGAAACGGAGCTGCTGTCACCAAGCAGCTCTCTCCCACACAGAGCCGGGAATAGACGCTGGCTCCTGGCGCTGCGGCACCAACGCAGCCTCGCCGCCCCCGGAGGGGGGGGTCCAGCTGTGGCACTGGTCCCATGCCGGCCGCCTGGGTTTTCAGCCAGGCCCGTGTGCCGAGGGGCTCTGGGGGGGAACGGGGAGCGGCCGCTGCCTCCCAGTCCAGCCCTGGGTGCCCGGCCAGCCCCACCACCAAACCCTGGGGGCTCTGCCCAAAGGCAGGGGCTGGACCGTGACCCCCAGGACCCAGGGGGCTCGGGATGCGAGGGGCACTGGTTCTCCCCACTGCCTGGCTCTGGGCTCTCCCTGGCAGCACCGAGGGGCAGGGCAGCATCTGCAGAGGTCAGGGCTGGATTTTTAGCAGATGCTCAGCACCTCCCAGTCACTCACTGGGCTCTGTTGGCCCCAGAGATGGAAATTCCTGCTGTATTTCCCTTCCCAGGGCAGCGAGGGGTAGGTGCTGCCCGTGGAGAACCCCCAAACCCAGGCTGGGGGTCGGGCTGGACAGGGAGGGGGTGCCATCCTCACCCACCACCCACCGTGCCGCAGCCCAGCCCACACGCCGTGGGGTGCTCAGCCCCCCTTTCACAGCACTGCGGGGCTTGGGGGGGGGTCAAAAGTCCAGCCAGGGGAGGGGCAGGGGATGCTGTCCCCAACTGCATCCCCCATATGCGGCAGGGGCTGGAGGACAGGGGTCCTGGGGACCCCCGGCACCGGCCGGGTTATTTCTGGCAGCCAGACAGCGCCGGGTTTATTTATGTTTTCCTCCCTCTTTGTGCCGGGAAAGCGGTAGGAGCGGGAGCGAGCAGCAGCAGGAGCGAATACTGCTTTGTCATGATGCCGGCTAATTCTTCTCTTGTTCGGAAAGGGACTGAGCCAGCAGTAGAGGTGGGGAGAGGCGAGCGGCACCCACCCACCCACTCACTCACCCACCCACCCACTCACCCACGCACGCCCGCCCTAGCCGGCACCCCACCGCCGGTTATCGGTCCGGCGGGCGGCACAGCCGCGGTGCTGGGGCTGGGAGATAGGCTCGCCCACCCGCACGCTCGCACACCCGTGCCCGGCCGTCACGCTCTCGGATGCGCGCCGCAGCGCGCCGGCGGTGGCTTGGCCGCAGCCGGGGCAGCCGGCCCAGCAGCCCGTGGGGTAATTTGGTGGCCAGGCAAGAGAAGGAGGGCAAGGGAGTCCCCCCGCAGCTCCCCACGGCTGGAGGTATGCGGTGTCCCCGTCCCTAGGTGAGTGGCCGTACCCCGCGTGCTTCGGTGGGGAGAGGGAAGGGAGGTGGCCATGGCTGGGGGGACGCAGCTTGAGGTGGGGGGGGTGTCTGGCGGGGGGGGCCGGTTCATCAGGGTCGATATCGGCCGCCTTTCGCTTTCCCGTTGCTTTTCGGTGCCGCCGCTCCCCCTCCCCTGGGTCTGCGTTAGTCCCCGCTCCCGGGAGGCTGGGAGGAGATGGGGGGGGAGCTGGGGACAGCCCCACATCTTGTCGCCCATCTTTTCCGGGGGCTGCAGCCGTGCCCCCTCCCTAAGCCCAGCACTGCAAAGCCAGCTGCCCTTGCCGGGGGGCCGCGGGGACGGGAAGGGCGGTGACCCGAGGCAGGGACACGGGCTCCATTGCTGATGGGGGTCCCCCCTCCCCTGGACTCCCACCCGTGTCCCCTCCACAGCAGCACAGTGCTCCCAGCACCCCAATTCACCCCCCCGGGAGACCCCCCCCAGCGGAGCTCGGCCGCTGCCGGCAGAGCAGGGACATCCCCTGTCCTTCTTCCCTGGGGACATTGCCACCGTGTGTCCCAAGGGAGGAGGCTGGAGCAGCCCAGCCATTCCCAGCCCCACTTGTGGAGTGAGTTTGTGGGGTCTCAGCGCTGTTGCTGGAAGCGGGGGGGCACCCCTATCCCACTCCTCCCCCCCCCCCCCGGGCACAGGCTGTGATGGGGTTTGACGCTCCCTGCGTGTGGCGTGGCGGGGCCGTGGCGGTTGGGGTCTTGCCATGGGCACGGGATTTTGGAGCCCCATCCAGCTCGGCTGGCAAGGCACCGAGGGGCCAAACTCCCATCACCCCGCTACCCCTGAGGTGGGGAGGGGGAAACTAGGGTGCAAAGCCTAGCCCCCCAGCTCTTGGCCACGGATGGAGCCGTCTCCCGGGGAGGGGTCAGCTCCTGGCTGTGGGCGTGCGGGGCCGGTGGTCAGGCAGGGCTAAACCCAACCTCTCCTGGGAAGACCTGGGCCACCAGCTGCCACCTCAGCCCCGGGGAGCCCCCGGCCGCATCCCACCACCCGGCATCCTGCCAGGTGGGTGCCTCGCCGCGGTGGCCCCGTGTACGGCATCAGGGTACCCGGGGAACCGACACCCCAAGGTGCTCGACGCAGGGCATCCCGTGGGGTGGTGTCCGGGGTCGGCAGAGCTTGGGGGGGAGGGGGGTCCTTGGGGACCGGGGCCATCACCAGCCCCACGCCAGGAGCCCTGGAGGGACGCGGCCTCCACGCACACCCCTGGTGGGTCCCTCCCAGCGCCTCCGCGTGCGGGATGAGCAGGCTAATCCCATTTTAATCCCAGATTACGTGCCACGTGAACCGCTAACCAAAGTGGGCTGCGGCATGGCCATCGGGGCAGGGGGGCCTGGGATGGATCCCCCCCATCCAGGAGTTTAAGGGTGAGCGCCAGGCATCCCCACTTGAAACTTGTTGGGGGGCTCAGAGCCTCCTGGCAGGGCTGGGGACCAGGAGAGCAGCTGGGTTGGCCCAGACTCCTTGGATGGGAAGAAGCGAGCAGCCAGAGGAGGTGGAAATGCTCCCTTCAGCTGCTCCTGGATGGAGAGGGCGGATTGCTGCTATTCCCCACCTCGCCCCAGCCAGGGAAACTGAGGCACAGAGCAGCCCTGTGTCCACAGGAGGGGGGGGGACGGGCAGGGTACACCCTCCACCTCAGGGGATGGAAAAATCCCAGGGGCCAGGCACTGGCAGCTGGTGGCTTTTAAGGCCACCGAGGCGTCCCTCGGCAGGGCCGTGCCGGGAAGGGTGCAATGGCACGGAAGCAATGGGCTGTCAATAGCTGAAGGGTCGCTCCCCTCTGCCGGGAGATGCTCTGGTGGGGAGGGAAAGGACGAGAAACAGGACAAAGGAGGAACCGGACACCGGTGAGACGTGGGTCGGGGACCCACGTGCTCCCCGCCGGCTCGGCTCTGCCGCGATCGAGTTGCCGGTGGGGCCCCCGTGTGCGGCGATGCCTCGGTTTCCCCTAGTGAGGCAGGGAGGAGGCGATGCTCGGCGCCTCTCCTGTGCTGTGTTTGTTTGGGGGTTGCGGTGGGAAGAGGAGGAGGAGGAGGCCGGGGCTGGGCTGGGAAGCACCGGACACCGTTCCCAGGACTGTCGGGAACCGTCTGTTCAGGGAACTTGTGACCCCACCGTGTCTCCCCCCCCTCTGCTGCTGGCGGGGAGCGGGGGCAGCTGCGGGAGCAGCAGGATGCCCGTGCCCAGCACGAAGGCAAGGGCAAGGCAGGCAGTGAGGAGGAAGAGGAGGGAGAGGGGAGGAAGGCTGGGGGTCCCTGCCTACTCCCCCCCCCGGGCGAGGGGGTTCGTTGCAGCCTGGCCCTTGGCCCAAGTGCTGGGCGCTGATGGCTTTGGCGGCTGCGAAAAGTCAAATCCGGATTTCCTCGGGGTGGGGAGGAGGGAACTGGCCTCTTCCCGCTGCAGCGGCAGCCCTCCCCATGGCCCCCCCCCGGGATGTGCTGTGCAGCCGGGGGTGGCACCCCTGCAGCCTGGCGAGCCCCCTCCGGCACGTGGTCTGTCTGTCTGTCCATCCTTCCCTCCGTCGCTCTTCCTCTTCCCATGCAGCCCTGCCCAGCACCTTTCTCTCCCCGCTCCGGCGAAGCACCGTGGGTACCCGCAGCATCGCCCTGGGAGGGGGGGCCACGGTGTTACCCCCCCCCTTCACCCTGCTCCCCCTTGCCCTCCTGGCCCGGAAAATCCCAAACATGTGCTGCATCGGCCTTATCTTGGCCGAGCAAGGGAGCGTGCAGGGAACCTGCCAGCGAGGGCTGCCGGGGAGGTTGCCATGGGGAAAGAGCCTGCCATTGGGGCGGTGGCTCCCTGCTTGCAAAAGATAAGATGTCCCCACGTCCCCTGGCCAAGGGGGGGGGGACAGCACCGGAGCTGGTTGTCCAGCCCCAGCACCCCTCGCCAGCCCTTCGTCTCCGTCGCGGCATCTCTCCACACCCCTGGCTCAGGCTTGTTTTCCTTCCCCGCCGGCATCCGCATCCACCCGTCCCCGCACCCACCCTCCCGCCGGCCTCTGCCGCTTCCACTGCCTCCTGCCATTTGCTATCTCATCCATCTGCTCGCTGCCACCGCCGCCACGTGCCACCGCGTCCCCACCGCCTGCCCCCCCAAGCCCGCCCGTGCCCCCCAGCGCCGTGGGGTGCCAGCCGGAGGCGGGGGGCTGCCTGGCTCTGCCGCTGGAAAAGCGTGAGCTCACAGGTGCGCGGATAATGCCGCCTTGTACCGCGCTCGATGCCAATCTGGGGGTGCCCGTTCTACCGGCACCGGCTCCTGCAGACCCTTGGGAGGGCTGGAAGGTGCTGAGCATGGGTGTGAGAGGGTCAGGACCCCCCGCCAAGTGCCAAAGCCGGGGGTTATTTGTGGCAGGGTGGTCTCAAAGGAGGGGTGATGCCTGCATGGAGAGGGTCAAGCCCAGAGCCGCTGGCAGAGCCTGCTCGTCCTGGCTTAACCCTCGGAAGAGCGAGCCCAGGGCGGTACCTCGTGCCGGGCTGGTTGCCGGCAGCTGGAGGATGCTCCGGGCTTTGTCAGATCTGGTCCTTCTCCATCTCTACATCCTGCAGGGATGGGCTCTGCGCCCGTGCTGGGAGCCGTGGGGCTGGGGGACAGCGGGGCTGGGGGTCCCCAGAGGCGATGGCATCTCCCCAGCCCCATGCACAGGCTGCTGGGGGGGGGCTTCAAGGCTGGAAGGCTCTGCCCTGCTGTTGCTGTTGTTGCCTGGATTGCACGAGGTTTTTCCCAGCGCCCTCCCCTCTGAAAGGAGAAGTTTTGAGGAGAATGGGGAATTTTCCCCTTTGTCTGTGGCATTGTGGGTTTAAAGCACAGGGAGGGCTCAGGCCCCAGGGGCTGTGGGGCAGGGGCTGAGCACAGCATGCCCGTCCCGCTGCTGCTGGAGCCTTCTCGAGGCTGCTCGCTGCCGGTTGACAAAGGGCTTCATTACCTCTGCTCCGCTTGCCAACGCTCGTCAGCAGCCACCGCAGGGCAGCGGGGCCGGCAGCCGGCACGGGCAGGAGCGGTACGCAGCAGGGCAGGGTGTTGCGGGCACCGGGGGGGGGTTTGCAGGGAAGCTGGGAGGACAAGGTTGTACTTCACATCGTTGTCATCCCGCAAGCCACTCTCACCTTTCTCATCTCCTTTGCAGAGGCAGCACCTGAGCCCCAGCCCGGCGTTAGCACCCAGAGGGATGTGGAGCCACAGAGGCAGCGGTGAGTGGGGGTCCGGTATGCCCCAGCACCTCTCCCCTGCCCCGGGGCATAGACCTGGAGCCATTCGGCCACCCCGGGGATGGTGGCATCCCCCTGGCAAGCCTGTCCTGCTGCCAGCGTGTGAATATTTGACAGTGGGACCATGCTGGCCTTGTGCCACATTGGGGTCCAGTGCGCGGGGGGCTGCCGGGCTCAGCCCCGTGGCGGGAGGGTGGTGGGAATCTGGGCTCTGTCCCCCACCTCACCCTAGGACCAACCTCAGGGTGCTCCGTGCCCACCCTGGCAGTACCCCGAAGCCCCTGCTCTCCCCATGCAGGACCCTGTGACTGACACAGCCCCTCCAGCCCGCAGCTGAATGGAAAGACTGCAGAAGGTAAGGGGGGGGGGGGGGGGCCATGGGCAGGGTGCTGGGGGTGGGCAGGGTGCTGGGGGCATAGGGCAGGGTGCTGGGGGCATGCGGGCAGTGGGGAGCCCTGCAGCTAGGGAAGGCACGCAGGGGCTGGTGGCCAAGGACATCGGCAGAGTCACCCTGGGATGCTGCTAGCAGGGCCCTGCCTTCCTCCTCCTCCTCCTCCTCCTCCTTCTCCCAGCCCAGCCTGGCAGCACCATCTAGTGGCAAAGTGTCCTGGCCAAGCCACTGTCACCTCCCGGGTTGTCCCCTGCCCCGAACCACAACGCTGAAGCAAAGGAGACCCCAGAGCCCACCCAGAAATACCCCATCCCCAAGGATGTTTTGCCCCGGTGCGCTGAGGTCCATGGGGCACAGGGGTGTCCCCGGGCCCCCCTGCCATGCCCCGGGGTCCTCACCGTGACCCTGAGCCCCTTCCTGGGCTGGCAGTGTTGAGGGTGAAGTTTGCTAAAATCTCCCCTTTTCCTTCCAGCAACCTCTGACCTCCCCTGGGAGCGTCTGTTCCTCCCGTGGGTCCAGCGTCCCCGGATCGCCCTCCAGCATCGTGGTAAGAGGTCACTCATGTCTCCCCACTACATCCCTCCATCCGTGGGGTTGGGATGTTCTTCCCCAAACCCTCTCCATCACCCTGGTGGGGCCATGGAAGATGCCAGCCCCAGGGAAGCCCTCGCCGTTCCTCATTGTTTCCTTTCTGCACCCAAAAACGAAGGTGCTTTTCCTTCCTTCCAGGCCAAAATGGACAATGAGGTTCTAGGCTACAAGGACCTGGCTGCCATCCCCAAGGACAAAGCGATCCTGGACATCGAGCGCCCCGATTTGATGATCTACGAACCCCATTTCACCTACTCACTCATGGAGCACGTGGAGCTACCCCGGAGCCGAGAGGTGAGGGTGCCCCGGGGCCACCTGCATCCCCTGGTTGTTTTGGGGGGGCCAGTGGGGGAAAGCCCCCCCCCTAGAGAGAGGGGTCCCAGAGGGCAGATGTGGGGCTGCCAGAATAAACTGCTTCTTGCCTTCTGCAGCGCTCCCTGTCTCCCAAATCCATCTCTCCTCCTCCATCTCCGGAGGTGAGTACCAACACCGCTTGCCCCAGCTCTGGGATGCACGCAGGGGCTCCGAGGAGGAGGGGGGCGATGCCGAATTGCCGGGGTCTCGCTGCTCACCGGCTCCGCTTGCCTGCAGGTCATCCGGGAATGGCTGGAGAGCCGGACCCCCGGCAGTGCCCCGCAGCCCACCTCTCGCCAGGGCAGCAGCTCGGCCCGCAGTAGTGTACAGCACTTCCACCGACCTGGTACGGTCCCCCAGCATCATGACACACCCCCCCCAGTGTTGCCTGACCCTGAGCCCCAGCGCAGACCAGGGGGTCTGGGCAAGCACCCTTCCAGAGCCATGAGCTCCCTATTCCCGTCCCCCAACCCCTTTTTTCCTTGCAGAGACCGACACGACGGAGCTCAACATATACAAGAAGCCTCCGATCTATAGGCAGAAAGGTGAGCGAGGGGGTCTGTCCCATCGGATGGGGCACCCCAGGGCGCTGCCTCACCCTCCCTGTGCCCCGCAGAGCACCATCCCGGCGCCCACCACGGGAAGCATCTCATAGAGGATTTGATCATCGAATCCTCCAAGTTCCCGGCAGCGCAGCCCCCAGACCCCAACCAGCCTGCCAAGATCGAGACTGACTACTGGCCGTGCCCCCCGTCCCTGGCCGTCGTGGGTAGGTGGGGAATGGGGGCAGGCGAGGGGGTGGGCTGCACCAGGGGGTTTATCCCCCCTCCAAGACCCCACAGGGGTGCTGGGAGAGGATATAACGTCCCCCTTTCTCCCCCAGAGACGGAGTGGAGGAAGCGGATGGCCTCCAAGAGAGGGGAGGAGGAGGAGGAGGACCTGACGGAGGAGATGAAGAACCTGCGGGAGCTCCAGAGGCAGGAGCTGAGCAAGGTGAGGGGCAGAGCAGGCAGGTGGGCACCCTGGGAGGGGCTGGGGACATGCAGACACTGACCCCCACCCGTGTTGCTTCGCCCCCAGGTCACCTCCAACCTCGGGAAGCTGATCCTGAAGGAGGAGATGGAGAAATCTCTCCCTATCCGGAGAAAAACCCGTTCACTGCCGGACCGGACACCTTTCCACACGTGTATGTGGGATGCTCTTCCTGCATCCCATCCCTTCCCTTCCCCACTCGGTGGCTCCGGCTGCCTGCACCACTGCCAGCTCCCGCAGCCCTGCCTGCACCTCTGACGGTCTCTTGCTCTCTTGCAGCTCTGCACATGGGGAGCTACAAGAGCTCCTCACTGCCCGCCTCTGGCAGGAGCACCCTCACCCGGGTGAGTGGGCAGGCAGCTGCCCCCACGCTGCCAGGGCCACACGGCTTCGGGGGGGCTCTGGGGGTGGCACTGCTCTCATGCTGTCCCCTGTCCCCTTGCAGCTGCAGTCGGCAGAGTTCAGCTCGGTGGGCAGCGAGAAGGGAAGTCCGGGTGAGCATCAGCCCGTGGCTTGGGGATGACCCTGGGGATGAGGGATGCGGGGGTGTCCTTGGGGATGTGGGGATCTCCCCAGGGATGGAGGATCTCCCCAGGGATGTGGGGATGTTCCCAGGGATGTGGGGATGCCAGGGCAAGCCTGGGCTCAGCAGAGGGTGGAAAACCACCTCTCGGGGCTTGTCGTCACCCGGGGGAGGATGGGGGGGGCACACAGCAGAGGGTCCCTGGGGCTGAGCCCTGCTCCTCTCTCTTTTCCAGGCCTGCAGGTAAGCAGTCATCTGGCTACCGGTGTGGAGACCCAGCGAGAGGGTGATGTATGTTGGGGGGACAGACGGACACCAGGGCCACCTCTGCGATGTGTCCCATTAGGGAGAGGGGAGTGTGGGGAGGGTGGGTCTGCCTGTCCCTGGGCTGGAGCCCATCACCTTGGCTTCATTTCGGGTGGGAGAGGGTAGCCCTCTGGAGACATGGGGAGTCACGGCTGATGTCAGGTTTTGCCCCCTCAGAACGGCCAGCGTGGGCGCATGGACAGAGGCAATTCGCTGCCCAGCATGCTGGAGCAAAAGGTGAGCGGGGCTGGGGGCTTAGGCAGGGTTGGCGGGGGGCTGTGGAGAGGGTCTTACAGCCTCCCCCCCCCCCTCCAACCCTTGCAGATCTACCCCTACGAAATGCTGATGGTGACAAACCGAGGCCGTGTGAAGCTGCCGCCCGGCGTGGACAGGACCAGGCTGGAGGTAGGAGCCGAACTGGGGTCGGGGGTGGCACAGAGAAGGGGGACCCGCCACCCCATCACCCTCCTCTCCCCCCCCGCAGCGGCACCTCTCCCCCGAGGATTTCCTACGGGTCTTCGAGATGCCCCCCGAGGAGTTCAGCAAGCTGGCCCTCTGGAAGCGCAACGAGCTGAAGAAGAAAGCCTTCCTCTTCTGAGCCCGCCTCGGCCCCGAGCTCAGTCCGTGTCGCGCCGTGTAACCGCTTTAGGGCTCTCAGCCGGTTTTTACCAGGATCCCCCCTTCCCCTCTCCCCCGGACCCCCCGGCTCTGCCCCCCTCCTCACTCCTCCTGCGGGAAAAGGGCTTGGGGGGGGGCTCAAAACTGCCTCCGCCGCTCGGCTCGCAGCGGGGTGATGGGGCTGGGGGCAGACCCCGGTCCGGAGCAGGCACGGTTCAGCCAGGAGGGGAGGTGTGGGGGGGGCATCTCTGTGCTTCGTGCCCCCCTCTTCCCCCCAGGCACGCTGGCAGGGGCAGTGCCTGGCTCTGCTTTCGGCTGGCTGGCAGCGTGCCGACTCCGGCACATGGGCAGCGGGGTGGCTTCCCTCCTCCCGGGGGTCAGCCGCCTCCGGCCCCCGCACCCGGAGTGCCCCTCTGCCCCCCGACACGTTCACCCCGAGACTTGGGAAGAGCCTGGGGGCCGACTCACTGCCAGGCCGATGTGCTCCTGGCAAAGCCAGGCCAGTATCCCACCTTGCCCCCCCCTCCAGCCCCCCTTTTAACACCCCCCCCCGGTCCCTCCTGTGCCAGCTGCTGCAGCGAGGACCGCAAGGACACGTACACTGCCAAAACCTGCCCGGCACTGGGCTGGCAGAGGGTAGGGCTGGGATGCCGGTGAGGTGGAACACCGTGGGATGGGGCAGGGGGTGGCAGAGCAGGGGGTCTCTGAGGCAGCTCCTGCTGCATTTCTAACTGCAGATATGCCCGCAGCAGGCTGATGCACCGGGGGATGCAGCAGGGCGATGGGGCGATGAACCGGGGCGATGCAGCCGGGCAAAAAAGAAGCAGGGCATGGCTCGATGGGCACCGTGGCCACTGGCGTCTGGGCAGCGCTGCCTGGCCCCCCCACGGCTGTGCAGGCAGGGCTTGGCACCAGGCAGCACCTTCCCTTCTCGCACCTTCCCTTCTTGCACCTCTCCCATCCTCTCTTTGGGCACATGTTTTGGGCAGGACCCCTCTGCCCCTGCACCCCTGGCCTCCCCCCCCCCACGCTCCCCAATTTCTGTTTCCAGCCACTTTCCAGCCGCTAGACCTTGTTGGGATGTAAAGAATGTAATTTATCGGGAAATCACTGGCCCATACTTGCCTTTCACTGCTACTCTACAAACAACATATCTATAAATATATATATAAATATGGGTTTGTTTTCTGACTGGACTACAGTGATTCACTTTCTCTGTTTTGTTAGAGTTTATTTTATTTGCTGGTGTCGGAGAATCCGCGTGAGAGTGATTTTTTGCTTACAATTAAAGGTGAAATGGCTTTATCCAGCCCGGCTCCGTTCCTTTGCTTCCCCCCTCCCCACCTTCCCCACCAACCCCCCCCCCGCCCGCCCCCAGCCCCTGGTCCCTGCAGATGGCGGTGGTGCTCCGAGGAGGATGCGGAGCCCTTCCCCGCCTCTCCCCCCGCCCCGGTCGGGTTGTGTTGTGCTGGGGGCCCGCAGGGCGTGTGAGAGCCGAGCCGGGCCGGGCCAACATTGCCCCGGTCCCGGTCCAGGTCCCGGTCCCGGTCCCGGTCCCGGTCCAGCCGCGATGTGAGCGCACCCGCACCATGGCCCGGCAGAGAGGTACGGAGGGGGGGGGGGCTGGGTGCAAAGGGGTGCTGCAGGGTGGGGGGGTGTGCAAGCCTGCAAAAGGGTGAAAGAGAGGGTAGAGAGTGTGCTTGAGGCAGCGGGGGGGGACATGAGCGTGTGAAAGGGGGGTGGAAGGGGAAAGGGGGTGCGTGGGAAGGAGGAGAGCGTGCAAAAGAGCGTGCAAAAGGGGGAGAGCGGGGGTGTGGGGCAGTGGGAAGGTGCGTGGGGCTGTGGGATGGGTGCTGGGGAGGGAAGGGGGTGCAAGGGACAAGGTGTGGGTGTCAGGGCTGGGGGGGTCAGAGCAGGGATGGGGTGCTCGGGTGCCCCCCCGAACACGGTGGGGTGCCAGTGCACGGTGCCGTGGCAGGGTATGGGATGCCAGGGCTTCTGCCAGCACCCTCCCTGGGGTAATTTGGGGGTGCAGTGGCTCGGGGGGGAAACGCCTCCGCCCTCGAGCCGTGGCCCAGAGCCTCCCCACAGTGACGGGTCACGCTGCGGCCAGGAGCAGCCTCCAGCCTCCTGCTCTGAGTCATCCCATGCTGGGCGAGAGCCACCCCGAGCTCCGGAGTGGGGCCCTGGGCTGACCCCAAGCCCCTGCTCCCCCTTGCACCCCATGGGGGTCCAGGGCTGAGCCCGGGCACCTCTTCCCCATCGTTACATGGAGAAAAATGCACACGGCCACGGGGCAGAGGTGCCAGCCCCGAATCCCCCGGGTGCTGGCATCACCGGGGATCCTGCGCTCCCATGGCATCCCTTGGGCAGCCCTCTCCTTCCTCCTCCTCCTCCTCTGAGGATGAGGATGCCATCGGGCTGGCCCACGTCCCATGGGAGCAGGGCACTTTGCTAGGAGACGGTTGTGTGTTTGGGGGGCGTTTTCCTCCCGCCCTGGAGACCGAGGCAGCTGTTTTTCATCTCAGCTCCTTTCCCTTGGCCCAGGCAGCAGGCAGCTGGCGTGGCCTCATGGGTGAAGGCAACCCCTGCCTGCTCCGAACCGGGCTGCGGGCACGGCCGGGCACCGGCGGGCACGGTTCTCCTGCCCCACCGAGGGCATCGAGGGCCGGCCGGGGGGGGGGGAACACAGGGGCAGGGTGCAGGGAGGGCTGAGAGGGGGTGAGTGGACGGAGATGTCATTGCCGAGGAATTTGGCCTGGGTGGAGGAGAGGAGAAAGGGAGGGAGAGGAAGAGCCAGGCACACCGGGCATGAGGGACAGTCCCCATCCCCCCCACCATGCTCCCAGTCTGCCCGCAGGACCATTCGGCCAGCCCCTGCCCCAGCCCACCCCCCCCGCTTGTCCCCCCAGGGAGTTGGTCCCCCCTTTCCCTTCCCCAGTTTCCAGGGAAATCCAGATGTTTGGGCCCAGCTCCGGCATTGCTCAGCCTCGCTGCCCTGCCAGATGTTTCCTCTCCCCCCTTCCCCGGGCAGGGGTGTGTGCTCCCCGGCTGGGGACACTGGGGAGGGGGACGGTGCTCCCCCCTGTGCCAACACCTCCGCAGAGCCTTCTCCCGTGTCCCCTGTAACACACATGGGACCGTGGGCTCCTTCCCCCTGCCTGCCCTTGCCTCCCCCGGAGGCTGCCGCTGTCTTTGGGGATGCGTTGCATCCCTGCCAGCCCGGAGCAATGCGGGATGCAGGGATATGGCAGGGCATGAGGATGCTGGGGTCACCCGGGGCTTTGCGGAGAGTCGCCAGGGCAGCATTCCCAGCTGGCTGTGGCTTCGCTGGGGTTGTCCCTCTTCCAGTTGGGAAATGGCAGGGGGATGGCGAGGAGAGAGGCTGGGAGCAGAGCGGGGCGGCGTGGGGGGAGCCGGCACAGCCAGGCTCCGTGCCAGGAGGCAGTGGGTTTCGACAGCGGGTCTGCGACATTTTATCCCAGCTGGGAGCAGGGAGCAGAGCCCGGAGCGACCAGAGCGGAGTGATGCAAACCACTTCCAGATGCATAGCAGCAAGGAGCCAGGGGAAGGCAGGCAGGGACCCGGGGGGGGGTGGGGGGGGGGGGGGGCCGGGGGACATCTGACCGCTCCTGCGGTGGCAGCCGGAGGTGCCCAGGGTGAGGGGGCTCTGCGGGAAGGGGGTGAGGGGCCAGGCTGGGGCTGTGCATGGTCCTGCTCTGCCATGTGCTTCTCCATCGCAGGAAAACACTTGCATGGACCCAGAGCTGAGGGGACCACCATCATTCGGGACCCCCCTCCCGTGCCCATGGCCCTCCACGTCTCCTCCACTTCGAGGGGGCTGCGAGACGGAGGCAGTGCTGTCCCATCCCACTGCACAGAGTGCGGGACTCCCGTCTTCCCCGGCCGGGGCGAGGAGGCACAAAGCAGTTCCTTGTCCCACTCCATCCCTCCTTCTTGGCACAGCAGAGTCGGGGTCCCCGGCTGGTGCTGAGCCCTGACCCTGCTCCCTGCCCTTGGAGCGGGCAGCGGGTGAATGCTCAGCATTTTCAGCATGCCTGGAGAAGCCTTCATCAGCCGCTCCCATGTGCCATGCCTCCTCCTCCTCCTCCACGGCATGGAGGAGCAGCACGTTGGGCTGCCCAGCGTGGCCCACGGCCACGGCTCCCCTCGCCCAACCGGGAACAAACCCGCTCTGTGAGCGCACACAGAGGAGCCTTCAGCGGCGTGGGTCCTCGTCCCCCCCTCCTCATCCTCCCCCGGAACCCCAGGCCCATCAATAGCGGGATTGTACAGAGCCGGGGCAGGTGTCGGGAGCGGGGGCACGGCCGGCGGCACGGGGCACGTAAACCCCCACGTCTGTTTGCTCGGCATCAGAGAGCCCCTGCCAGCCCTGCCCAGTGTGGTGGGCAGGGGACAGGCACCCCTGCCTGCACCCTCCTCTGGCGGGGTATGATGGCACGTCCCTGTCCCCCGCAGACCTGGACAAACTGCTGTCGGACCTGCGGTCCTTCCTGCTCATCCTGGACCGGGAAAGCCTCAGCACCGCGGCTCGGGCCAAGAAGAAGTCGGTGGCCGATCTCCTCTCCCGGCTGCAGAGCCCCCCGTGTGAGTGTGGGTCTGCGGGTAGGGGGGGGACGGGGCAGCCCCCCGCTTAGTGCCCGGTGGGCAGCAGGGAAGGGGCTGGGAGCGGGGCTGTGACCGGGCGCTCCCCCCGCAGCAGAGGATGCAGAGTACATGATCATGCGCTGCCTCTCGCCTTCCCCAGGGACCCCGCAGGGCCGGGCCAGCCCGGGTGAGTTGCATGTTCTGACCTGTACCCCATCTCTGCCAGCGGCTCACCGTGTGTGGCCGGGGATGCCCGGCTCCTCACCGACCCGGCACGTGGCTGCCAGTCCCGCTTTTCTCCCCAGGAACCAGGATGGTGGATGGAACAGGAGGGAGAGCTTGTGAGTGCCGCCCGGTCAGCACCCTGAGCCTGCATGGAGGGGTAAGGGGGTGGCGGAGAGGTTGGGGGGCTGTGGGTGCACGAGAGGGGCTTGTGCTGGGACAGGGGATGGGAGAGGGGCACCCGGTGACCATCCCTGCACTGCAACCTTGCTCGCACGGGCATCCGACCAGGCCGGGAAGGTTCCTGTGCTGTCTGCCAGCTTTGGGCAGAGCCCCCCAGCAGTCCCTTGGGGACCCCGTGAGGTCCACCCCAGGGGGGCAGCACCTTCAGAGCATCCCTTCTCTCCCCAGAGCAAGGTGCCGGGCATCTCGCCATTCCCACCAGCCGATGACTCCTACGAAGATGCCGAACCCCTCGGCCCCGGCAGATGCACCGGCTCCGGTGAGCACCCCACTGCACCCCCTCCCCAGCACCCACGTACGCCCAGCACCCTGACATCCTCCCGGCTCTCAGGCGGTGCTGACACCGACAGCAGCCACTATGAGTCGTACGGGGAGGATGAGGATGGTGTGACGGACCGTGCCCACTACCTGCGGCGGCCGCCGGCTGCCGGCCCCGATGCCGAACCCCTCGGCCGCCCCGAAGCACAGCTCTGCGGCTTTCTCTGGAGGAAGCGCTGGCTGGGGCAGTGGGCAAAGCAGCTTTTCATCGTCCGGGAGCATGTGCTGCTGGTGAGAAGGCTGGAGGAAGACGGATGGAGGGTGGGAGCAGGTCTCCGAGCTCTGCCGACCCCGCCGTGCTTCCGTAGTGCTTCAGGTGTGCCGCCGACCCGCAGCCGGTGCTGGAGCTGGACCTACGGGGCTGCCACGTCGCCTACAAAGCCAAGCGTGGTAAGAAGATGCCGCACAGCCTGAAGGTGACGGGGACGGCGGGCGAGGCGCTGGTCATCGGCTTCCAGAGCCGGCAGCAGGCTGAGGACTGGAGGAAGGTTTGGAGGTGTTGCAGCCTGGCAGAGCTCTGCATGGGCAGGAGGGAGGGGTGGGCAGGGAGAAAACGGGCACGCAGCCCTTCTGGGGTGCTCCTGAAGTGGCTGGGGATGACCCTGTCTGTCCCCAGCTCCTCTCCCATCTGGGGGTATCTGGAACCCTGTTAGATGGGGGAGCAGGAGCCCGGGGCTGCAGCACTCCCCCTCTCCCTCGGCAGGTGATCGAAGAGGTCAGCAGCGATGCCCCGAGCGGGCTGGCAGCCATCAGCATCCCGGCATCACCTTCCTCGAGGTTCAGCAGGGTGAGCCGCTTGTCCTTCCCCCGGGAAACCCAGGCACGGGAAAGGGGCTGCCAGGGGTCTCGAGAGAATGCCCCGATTCCCTGCCCTGCTGTCCCCGTTGGGTGATGCTGGGGAGGGTTGCATTGCCGTAGGGTGGGGGTCAGGGTGCAGGGGGCTTAAAACCCGCTGGGGACAGGGCTCTCTGGATCTCCATTCTCAGGCTGCCGGCTCCCAGCTCAGCAAGGAGGAGAAGGAGGAGGAGGATTGCTCCCAGCAGAGCCCTGCCCGCAGCCCCCAGCCTGGAGAGGATGCTAAAGGAGGTGCTGTGTGTGGGGACCTGGACGACGGGGTGTCCCTGCACCCTGTGCCACTGCTGATGGGGGATGCACCCACAGGTTTCCTGGCGGTGCGGCTGCGCGGGCGGTGGCAGCGGCTGTGGTGTGCGGTGCGGCAGGGAGCCCTGCGTATGTTCCCCGAGCCCGGCGGTGCCCAGCGTCCCGTCTGCGCCCTGCGGCTGGAGGGCTGCGAGGTCTCCCCGGGGGCGGCCGCCGGGTCCCCCCAGCGCCTCCGCATCCGCATCGCCCAGCGGGGCCGGGAGCTCGCCCTGCTGCAGGTGAGCAACCGCCGTGGCACCCCAGCACCCATCGTGTTCCTTGCTGGGGCGGGGGGGGGTAGACCCGCTGAGCCTGGACCCTCTGCCCCGTGCCAGACCTGTTCGGATGAGGAGAGGGAAGCCTGGTTGAAGACCCTCCGGGCCAGGGGAGGAGGGGAGCCAGCCGGCGACAGGGCCCCCACCGAGACCCCCAGGCTGGCCGATGCCAGCAGCTGCCCTGCTGCGGGGTAAGGAGATGCTGGCCGGGGCACGGCCGGCCCCAGCCCTCCTGCTCTGCTGTGGGGCTGCAGGCAGTAATGGGACCCCCCTCCTTCTTGCAGCGGGCTGCTGCTGCGCCGTGTCCCGACCCCCAACGCCTACATGGATGACCCCTTCGGGCAGCTCGCACCGACCGAGGTCCCCAAGCACCTCTACTCCAATGTGGAGCGCCTGCAGCAGCTGGTAACCTCTGCTGATGCACCTTGGCACCCCCACACAAGCCCCAGGGTGAGGGGGACAGGATCCCACCATCCGCTTGCCCACGGGTTTCTCCTGGGCTTCTTTCCACAGCCGCAGAGCTTGGACCGAGCAGTGCCGGGCCAGCGCAAGAGACCCGTGTCTGCACTGCCCGCCGGTGCCTGCAGCAATGCCCTGGGCAGTGCAGGTGAGTAAAGGCTGGATGCTCCATCCAGGGGAGCAGTGGGGTCCCCCCATGCACCCCAGCCCTGGGATGGAGGTTGCGGTGCCCACGAGCATGGTGGTGTGCCGCGATTCCTCTGCCCTTCCTCCTGAGCATCCTTCCTGTGCCCTTCCACCCCAGCATCGGCGGCAGCTCTCCAGGACAGGGCTGCCAGCCCGCAGCGGGCGAAGGTGAGCCCCGAGCTCCGGAGCAGGGATCTCCCCCAGTCCCAGCGCACCCTGACGCTGCCCGAGAGGAAAGGGGCTCGGGACGGGCTGGATATCCTCATCGGTAGGACGACAGAGGGGATCTACCCCTTTGCCGGGGGGTGCCTGGCCTTTGCCCGAGCAGCCAGCGGGGTTGAGGGGTACCCGGGCTTGGCAGTGCCCCTGCTGTCCTTGCAGGGAAGAGAGCCTTCCCCAAACTGGAGGAGAAGGTGGGACAGCTGGAGAGGGCCTGCCGCATGAAGGGCAGGCTGAAAGCCGGCTCCGAGATGAACCTGCTGGCCATCGGCAAGTCACTGAAGGGTCACATCGCCACTACTGCCAGCTCGGCTGGCTCCGAGGTTGGGGGGACACTGGGGACAGGCAGAGGGTGTGGGGAGCATGAAGGGTTCAGCAGGGCAGGCATCGCCCTCTCTCCGCTTCGTTTTTCCGGCAGGGTTCATTCCTCGCGCCGCTGTTGAAGCGCACCGCATCGGCGAAGAGTGCCCTGAAGCCATCTCCCTCCCCGGTCCTCATCGAAAAGGGAAAAGTGCTGCAGAAGAGAAAGGTACCGGCCGGGACCTGCGTGGGGTGGGCAGAGTTAAGGTGAGCCGGGTACCACACGTGGCGGTGGGATGCAGGGGGTTGACCACCCGTCTCGGCCGCTCTCCAGGAGTGGGAGATGAAGTCTGCGATGTGACCAGTGCTGCAGCGGCCCCGGGGCAGCCCCCGACACACAAACGTACCTGCTGGACCGGGCATCTCTCAGCAGAATGTAGGGCTGCACGTGGATCGTGCAGGACCGGCCTGGTATCTGTTTTTTAACCATCAATATCAATGCTACAACTACGCACATCTATTTTTTATATATATATATATACATATAAACTCTCCGTCTGTGGGTTTCTAGTTTCTCTGGCATGAGGGCTGGAGGGTGGCGAGCCCCTCGCAGGCTCACTGCCTTCTGGCCCATCCCAGCACCTTGGTTTTGGGGCACAGATTTTGTGGTTGCAACCTCGTGAGCTGCTGGCTCTGTCCCTGATGCGGGTCTGGTCAAAATGGTGCACCGGCAGCACCCCAGTCGTCCGTCCCCCCCACCCAGGGACACCCACTCACAGGGCTGGGTGTGGATACACCCCGGACCACGCAAGCTGGGGGGGGACACGCAGCTGGGGGCTGCTTGGGGCACTTAATTGCACCTTCCCTGGAGTTGGCGGGACCCGGGCTGGGCCCTGGGCTGCTTTCCAGCAGCTGTGTTTGTCATGGCTTGTTTTTAATTGTAGAAACATGTTGGGGTTTTTTTAAGGATTAAAAAAAAAAAAATTAAAAAAAATGGTAAGACTTGGCTTCTACCGGGTTGTGCTGTGGGAAGAGGTGAGCTGGGGAGGGGGCTGTTCTTGTCCTAGGGAGAGGGGGGGGCTGTGCCCATCCCAGTGCGAGGTGTGCAGGGGGGGCTGTCCCCTTCCCGGTGCACGGGGGGTCCGTGTGTGTCCCCCAAGGGCTTCCCCCGAGCAATTTTAGGTCTAAGGGACCTTTCCAACCCCCCCCCCCCAAATCCTCCTCCAACCCCCCCCAGCCCCAACACCTCTCCAACCGCCCCCCCTCCCTCCCCGCAATTCCCCCCGCTTCCCCCCCGACCCCATCCCCATCCCACCCCTCCGTCCCCCGCTTCCCAAACCCACCCGGAGCCGGGAGCCCGGAGTTACCGGGGGGAGGTACCGCAACCGGGCCGTCCTCCCCGCCCGGCGCCGGGCGGAGCCACCGCAGCGGAGCCGCTCCGGGGCGCAGCGGAGCGGGACCGGCACCGGCACCGGGAGCGGGGCCGGGGTCGGTGCCCGGTGGGCGCAGCCATGCTGAGCCGGTTGGGTGCACTGCTGCAGCAAGCCGTGGAGACGGTGAGTGGTGGGGGGGGGCACGGTGGGACCGGGAGCGAAGAGGAGGGGGGGTGGTTCTGTGCACCCCCTGACCCTGGCTTCGGTGTGTGCAGCGGGAACCCAGCGTGGACCTGCTGGAAGCCTTCACCGAGCACTGGAAGGGTATCACCGGCTACTATCTGGAGGCCACGGGTGAGTGGGGTGCGGGGAGAGGGTCCCTGTGCCCTAGGATGGGGTCCCTGTGGTGGGGGAACACGGTCCTCGTCTCCTGGGAGAGGGCTCCCGTGCCCTAAGGTAGGGTCCTATGGCCTGGGAATAAGGTCCCCGTGCCCTGGGATGGGACCCCGTGCTCTGGGACGGGACCCCGTGCCCTGGAATAGGACCCCATGCATTAGCAGGGCACCGAGCCGACCCCAGTGCAGCTGACCTGGCATGCGGGGCTTTGGCATGGGACACCCTTTCCCGTACCCTAGGAGGAATTATCCAGCCGGGTGCTTGGCCCTGCCTGGCCCTGAACCCCCCCTGCACACCGGTGGGGTCAGCGCAGGGGGGTTGGAGTGGGTGCGGATGCTCATGGGAGCGTCTGCAGGCTGGGGCACGTCCCTCTCCGGGAACACGCTGCTCTCCGGGAGCACTAAAAACAGGGCCTGGAGAGCTTCAGCCCTTTCCCCAGCAGGACCTCGGTCCTTCCCGCTTGACCCCCACCACCCCTTCCCCTCCTGGGCCATGCCAGAGGGTCTTTAGGGCTGGCGGTGCCAGGCAGCACCCCACAGCCCACCTGCACAGCCGGCACCTCCGACCACAGCTCCGGCCCCGGCGGGGACGGCCGGCAGCTTGCTAGGCCATGAGCGGAAGGAGAAGCCTCGAGTGCTGCTGGGACTCCACCATCACATTGCCATCTAGCGTCGTCCCCGCAAGCAACGGTGGAGAAGGATTCTGGGCCAGCACGGCTCGGGGTGCCGCTGGCGAGCACCCCACCATTTCCACCCGAGCACCCCACCGTGCATCGCATCCCTTGCCGAGCCCGGCGGCACGCTGCCGGTGCCCTGGGGGGGGACATGCCGGAGCTCCCAATTCTCTTGTCCGCAGATGAGAGCGTCCCTGCCAGACAAACGGACATCCCCTGGCGCCTCAAGCAGATGCTGGACATCCTGGTGTACGAGGAGAAGCAGCACCCGGTGGGAGAAGCCGGCCCATGCCTCGAGTACCTGCTGCAGCACAAAGTCCTGGAGACCCTCAGCACGCTGGGCAAGGCGGAGGTGGGTGTACAGGCACCGCTTTGGGGGGGGGGCGAGCCCCCCTGCGCTGCAGCACCTGCAGCCTTTTCCAGCTGCTTTGCATGGTGCTGCTCAGTAATGTTAATTTTGAAGCTCTTCCAGCTGGGCAGCGGGAGTTTGTGGAGCGCGAGCTGGTCGGGGTGCTTGGCTTTTTTTAGGGGGGGGGCTGGATTGCTCGGTGTAAGATCCCCATTGGGATCCTTTTTGCTGCTCCTCCGAATGGCTCTTGCACCCCATCGCACCCCTGCGTGCGCGGGAAGGGTATTTTTCACACCGGCAGCCTGTTTGCACAACTGGCACAAGGCTGCTTGGGTTCGCAGGACAAAGTGGTTTTAGACAGCCCCCTCTCGAAGTAAATATTGCCCAAATATAACCGCTCTGCTGTTCCTTTGTTGTTAATAATAATGAAGCTCCCTATAAATAGCCTTTTATTCAAATATAAGCGAACGCTAGCACAGTGTGGGCTTCAGAAACGTGTGTTGGCCCTTCTGTGGCCGTGAGGATTTGGTTTTTTGGGGTGCTGGGCTTTAAGTCCCCATCGCTAGCATTGTAGCAGCGGGAAAAGGGGAAATAATCCCCCTGGTTTTTTCTCTGCAAGGAAGTTCAATCCCTAATTGCTAAAGGGAGAGGACACTGGGGCAGGTGAGAGGACTGGGGCGTCCATGAGCCAATTTCCATCATTTTGGGGGAGCAAAACCGGGGTCTCTGCTGAGAGTGTTCTTGTAAGCCACCCACACTGACTGCTGGGTGACCTGGCAGGCAATCTGGGGCAATTACAGGGTAATCGGGTACAGAAACAGGTAACGGGGCTCTCACCGATGCCTCTCCCCATCTCCCTCCCAGTATCCCCCTGGGATGAGGCAGCAGGTCCTCCTCTTCTTCAGCCGGGTGCTGAGCCAGGTGCAGCACCCGCTCCTGCACTACCTCAACGTGCACAGACCGGTGCAGGTGAGACCCGTACCGGGGGGCTTGTCGGGGGGCCGGCGGTGCCACCAGTGATGCCATGTGCTGGGGCTGGCCACCATCCCTGCCAAACACTACCGGGAACCAATGCCCGCGGTAATGGGGCGGCACTGCTGCACCCGGGCAGGGTGGGAGAGCAGCCAGCAGCCCAGCAGCCCTCTCCCTGCCCTGCCAGAAGCTGCTCCAGCTCAGCGGTGACCGCCTGGGCTCCGGCATGGAGAAGGAAGAGGTGCAGTTCGTGGCCGTCCTCTGCACGAAGATCAAGCAGGATCCCACCCTGCTGGCATACATCCTGGAGGTGAGCAGCCCTCGGCCATCCCTGTGCTGGTGGGACATGTATGGGGTCATCTGTGGGGTTTGGCTCATTTAATTGAGCTTTTTCACGTGCTTTGCTGCTCCATCCCCACCACAAAGCAAATCGGGGCTGGTGGGAGAAAGATGGTGGGTACGATGCTTTGCTGCTCCTCTTCCTCTCCAGGGCAAGAGCATTCTGAATGGGAGGAGAGCCCAGGAGCTGCCAACCAGCCCCGTCGAAGAGGGTGCCAAGCATCCCTCGGGCACCGCCGCCGCTGCCAGCCCCCGCCAAGCCGAGCCTTCCCCGCCACGGAGGGACAGCAACCTCATCACGTCTTTGATGGGGCTGTGCAAGAGCAAGGTAGGGGGAAGGGGCTGGCAAGGAGGGGACGGTGGGCACCGCAGTCGTGTGACGCTGCCTCTCTCCTCCTCCTCCTCGCAGAAGAGCAGGGTCGCGCTGAAGGCTCGGGAAAACCTGCTCTTGCTCGTCGGGCTCGCCCAGGAGGTGGCTGCTGCCTGCCTGGTGCGGAGCAGCACCCTGTGCCAGCTGCTGACGGAGCATCTCTGTGACCTCTACAGCACCGTGCCCACCTCCATCGACCCCGCCGACGTCCTCGCCCTGGAGCGGGTCAGCTGGAGGTAAGGTGGGCGCTGGGCAGGGTCATCCCCGGGCACCGCCGAGGCTTTGCCGCAGCCCCACGTCCTCTACCCTGTGCAGGTCGCAGGGTGATGCTGCCGGCGACGGGGTTTTCCCGGGGAAGGAGAACCTGGCTGCTTTCTTCGGCTGGCTGGACTACCTCGATGAGCTGGTGATGGGCGCCCACCCGGTAAGGACCACCCAGCTGACCTTGCAGAGCACGGGCAGCCCCCTGCCCGCACTGCGGCTCAGCCTCTACTGTCACCCACAGGTCGTGGCGGATGCCATCACTGAGGCCGTGGAGGAAAAGTTTTTCCAGGGCATCCTGCAGCCGCAACTCCTGCAGATGTGAGTGTCTGAGGCACGAGACAGCAGCCGGGGGGAGAGTTTGTCTATCGAGGACCCCCTTTGGGACCAGGACCGTGGGGTTCCCCTCGCCTGCACCTCCTTTTTCCCTGCTGTGAGACACTGTGGTGCCTGCAGCATCCCAGCCCTCGCAGCATCCCACCCTGTCCCCGGCAGGTCTGAGCTCGACGTCCTCAGCGCCACGGCCGTGCTGACGGGGACGGTGCGGCAGATCCGCTCGCCTCCCCTTCTCCACTGCCTCGTGCTTTTCCTGCTGGGATCAGACCGGCACCCCGAGACCCCCGGGGATACCCCCCACCCTCTGCGCACCCAACTCATCGACCGCTGCAACCACCTTTCCGATGAGGTGAGCCCCATCCTAACACGGTGGGACCGGGACACGGGTGATGCCGAGGGGCAGCGCCGGTGGTCTCACCCCACTCGCCATGCCGCAGATCAGCCTGGCCAGCCTGCAGCTCTTCGAGGAGCTCCTGCGGAAACCCCACGAGCATGTGGCGCACAGCTTGGCGCTGAGGAACCTACAGGCGAGGGGCTACCTGCAGCGCAGTCCCCCTGTGCCCGACGAGCGCGGACCCCCCGAGCTGGACCCCGACGAGGATGGGCTGTGAGCGAGAGGGACCGGGGCAGGGCGAGGAGGGGGGCAGCCCCTTGGTGCCCACCCGGCTAACAAACACCCCTGTGCTGGGCCCACAGGGACCTGGAGGAGGATCCATATTTCACCGATGGCTTCCCAGATGCCGGCTTTGGATCGGCAAAAAAGCCTCTGCCGGGATCAGCCCCGTCGGGGAAGGGGCAAGTGAGCGAGGTGGTCAGCAGGTAGGGATTTGCAGGGGCTGCTCCAGCATGCGGGGGGGGGGGTTGTATCCCCCTCCCCATCGCTCTGCCCTCTCTTCCAGCTTCCTCTGCCTGGTCCCCGAGGAGGCGAAGACCTCCTCGTGCATGGAGGAAGGTGGCTACGACACCTACGTGCACGACGCCCTGGGCATGGTGAGCGGCTACAGGGTCGGGGGGGGGTCCCCATCCCTGGTGGTGATGGCCCCCTGCTCCGGCTCTCACCCACCATCACCCCCCCTGCCAGGTCCAGGCGTGCCGTGCCAACGCGGCCCCGTGGGGGTGGCCCCCGGCCCCCCGACCCCTCGATGCCTGCTACCCCGAAACGGCTTTTTACGAGGGCCATTTCCTCAAGGTTCTGTTTGACCGGATGACCCGGATCCTGGACCAGGTATAGGGGCGGCCGGTCAGGATGCTGGGGACGATGCTCTGCCCCTCGCCTTGGCACGGCTGGGGGGGCTTTTGCCCCAAAGGCTCTCCAGGGTGGCACAGCCTTTGTCTCGGCTGGGGGGGTAGTGTTTGAATAGAGGATGCTTTGGCTTCCCATGGTTATTGCCAGCACCAGGGACCCACAGCAGAGAGTGGTAAACCTCTTTCCAGGGTCCAGGACCCCCATAGTGGGGGTAAAGTGGCCGAGAGCATCGGCAGCATTTGCAGCCACCGAGCTCCTGTTGGTAGGGACAGGGTCAGGTCCCTGTCGGGGGATGCTGGGGTGGGGGGGATCAGCCATGCCAGCTCCTGCTGAGGATAACCCCCCCCGCCCCAGCCCTACAGCCTGAACCTGCAGGTGACCTCGGTGCTGTCCCGCCTGGCCGCCTTCCCCCATCCCCACCTCCACGAGTACCTGCTGGACCCCTACCTCAACCTGGCACCCGGCTGCCGCTCGCTCTTCTCCGTCCTCGTCAGGGTAATGTCACCTGCTGGGGTTGGGTGGGGGGGGAAACAGGACAGGGACACCCCCTAGAAATGGGACCTGACTCTTCCCCCCGTCTCCCACGCAGGTAATTGGGGACCTGATGCAGCGGCTCCAGCGTGTGCCCCATTTTAGGGCCAAGCTGCTCCTGGTGCGCCGGCAGCTCATGGGGCTGGTGCCCGGAGAGCAGTAAGTGCTGGGGGGGGGGCAAGGGATGGGGGCAATGCATGCCTTTTGAGGGGGAGTGTACCCCATTGCTCATCTCCCCGCAGGATGGACCACACGATGCTCTTCAAGGGAGTGGTGGTGCTGGAGGAGTTCTGCAAGGAGCTGGCTGCCATCGCCCTGGTCAAGGGACCACCGGAGGGGCCCCCCTGAGCTGTGGCTCCCCAGCCTCCCCGCTGAGCACCCCCTCTTTGGCTGGGCTACGGTGGCCACTGGGGATGGCCCAACCCACGTGCTGGTAGCCACCGGTGGCCCTGCTCGGACCGGCACGTCCCCAGTAGCCGGGCATGGCGGTGGCACCCCGAGAAGGACACTAGCCTCGCGGAGGAAGAGGAGGCGCAGAATCCTTCGCCACCGCCTTGGCCAACCCGGAGGTGATGCCACCTCCCCGGTGCAGGATGCGGCCCCTCTGGGTGCAATGATGTGAACCATGCTGCATTTCCTCCTGGGTGGTGGGTTCCTGCTCCCCCTGCCCCATGTCGGTGGTGCCCCGAGCCCCCACCAACCTCAAGCAGGATTTTTTTGGGCAATAATAGGATGCGCAGGCACGGTGCTGTCCTCTGCCTGCGTGGGGCAATGCCACCCCCTCAGCTGCAAGAACTCAATCATCTCCCCCAGCTCTAGGGCACGGGGGCGGGGGGGGGGTGTCTGTGTGTGCGGGGGGGGTGTGTGTGTGTTTGTAGCTCCTGCCTCGTGGGGATGGTGCATCCCAAACCCCACACGGCCAGGTACCATGTCCCCTGGGTGATGGGACTCTACTAGAATAAAGCCGTGAGCTCAGCACCACATACTGTGCCCCTGCCATCTATACTGCGCCTGTCCCCCTTCCCAAGCATCCCCCAAAACCGAGCTCCCCATTCCCACCGCTTCCCCCCCCCCGCTTTCAGCCACAGCCAGGTGGATGCAAGAAGCAGCAGCCGGGTTTATTTCTGCTCTGGCTGGCTCTCAGCCCCACCTCAGCCAGGACACAGCACCATGTCCTGCCCCAAAACATCATCCCAGCCATGGGGGGGGGCCTCTCACGTTTGGCACTGCAAGCAGGACCCCCGGGTACATATCCCAGCTGGCCCCCCCTGTGCCCAAAGCCAGGCTGCCGGGGCTTACCGGGCACTAGCTGCGGATGGGCACCATGCCCACGGTGCGGAGCCGCTGCAGGATCCGGCCCCTCAAGCTCTCCTCCTCCACATGCCACCAGCGGAAAGCGGGGCCGCACGGCTCAGGGGGGGCAGCCCCAGGGCTGCGGGGAGGGATGCTCAGCAGCACATTGAAACAGATGCCGTCAGCCCCCCCGGGACCCCCAGCCTGGTGCTGCAGCCCCAGCAACCCCAGGGGTCCCGGACGGGGGTCCGACGGCAGGCAGTCCCGCAGCAGCCGCAGGACGGGCAGGCGGAGACCCCCGCGGAGCTCGGCCGGGGACATGCTGCAGGCCACCACGGGCAGGTGGGGGGTCCCGGCGGTGCCCAGCAGGACCCAAAGGTCCCCGGCGTCGTTGGCGAAGGCCACCAGGAGCCGCAAGCAGAGCAGGGCGCAGGGCAGCTCCTGCGGCAGCATGGGGGGATGCGGGGGGCTGCGGCGGTAGCGGGCGGCGAGGTCCAGCAAGGGCAGCATGTCCAGGGCTCGCAGCGGCAGGGCGCAGGGGTCTCCGGCCCACCACGCCGCTTGCAGAGACTCGGCGTCAGCCTCCTCCAGGGTCTTCAGGGTCCCACCTGCGGGCAGAGAGACAGCGATGCCCCAGCACAGGGGTGGTAGGGGACAGCAGGACCCCGGCACTGGGCTGGCAGAGGGTGCCGGTGCCCGGTCACGGGTCTGGTGGGGGTACCGAGACCCCATCACGGGGCTGATAGGTGACACCGATACCCCAGCACGGGGTTTGTGGGGGGATGGCCGTACCAGTGGCAGTACCGGCAGGGAACGGCGATGCCCTGGCACAAAGGTGGCAGGGGACATGATGCCCATCATGGAGCTGGCAGGGAACACGGATGCCCCGGCACAGGGCTGGCAGGGAATGCGTCAAGTGAGCCGCATCCTTCCCACGCCCCTTCAGAGCACCAAACGGGCCCAGGCACGCACCGGTGGGGCGCGCGAGGAAAGCGAAGCGGATCCACGCCGGCCCCCTCTCCTCCAGCGCCAACAAAGTGAGGGGTTCGCACTCCAGCCCCGTCTCCTCCTTCACCTCCCTCCGCATGGCAGTCACGATGCTCTCGCCGGGCTCCATCCTCCCGGCCGGCAGGTACCACCTCCCGCGGCACTCGGGCTTGGCCTCCTGCACCAGCAGCACCCTGTCCTGCGGGGAGGAGGGAGAAGGGTCGGGTGGGCACCGGGTGGCACCAGGGTGGGGTGGGGGGGGGGGTCCCGCGGGGGGGCTGCCTCACCTCCTCGTTGAAGAGCACGGCCAAGACGACGTAGCAGGCGTTCCTCCCCAGGCGGATGGGGACGGTGGGGGGGGGGGGGACCCTCGAAGCTCGCCCCCACATCCCAACCGCCGCCACCCAGCACCGCATCCAGCTCCGGCACCGGAGCTTCCCCCATGGGACCGGGGTGGGGGGGAGCCCCTCAGGCTGGATGGGGAAGCGGGGGGGAGCAGAGCCCTCAGGCACCCACTCAGGGGGTAGCAGGGTTTTGGGGTGGGGAGGGCACCCCCCAAACGTGCAGGCGGGGGGACAGGGAGCCCCGGCGCTGGGTGGGCTGGAGGAGGCGGTGAGCGAGGGGGTCCGGCGATTGCAGGGTGCACGGGGAGGTGCAATGAGGGAAGGGGTCTCCCAGTGCCGGCGGGGTGCTGGAGGGGAAGGGCTTGCTGGACTGGGGGACGTGGAGGGGGGTGTAACTGGGGAAGGATCTGCTGGGCTGGGGGGGGACGTAGCAAGGGAAGAGCTCGGTGGCCTTCGCGATGCAGGGGGGGGTGCAGTAGGGAAAGGGTCTGCTCGACTGGGGGACGCCCAGGGGGGCGCAGGAGGGGAAGGGCTGGCTCGACTGCAGCGTGTAGGAAGGGAAATAGTAAGGGAAGGGGTCACTGGGCTTGGGGAGGCCGGGGGGGCTGCGGTAGTGGAAAGGCTTGCTGGACTGGGGGAGGCATGGGGGGGCACAGTAGGGGAAGGGCCGGCTCGACTGCAGGGCGTACAGGGGGCTGTAGGGGAAGAGCTCGCTGGATTTGGGGATGCAGGGGGGGCTGCGGTAGGGGAAGGGCTGGCTCGACTGCAGGATACAGGGGAAGCTGAAATAGGTGAAGGGTTTGCTGGACTGGAGGAGGTAGGGGGGAAAGGGTTTGCTGGACTGGGGGACGCTGGGGGGAAAGGGGCGGCTAGACTGGGGAACGCTGGGAAGAACGGGCCTGCTCGACTGGGGGATGATGCCCGGGGTGGGGTAGAAGGGTTCGCTGGGCAGCGGGGTGCACGGGGGGCTGGACCAGGGGGAGAAATCGGCAGGCGGAGGGGGCCAGGGCGTGCTGGACTGCAGGGTGCTATCGGGGAAGGGGAACGGGGCGTACGGGGGGGAGCGGGGGCTGCAGGGGGGGGAGCTGGGCTGCAGGGCGCCAGAGGGGAAAGGCGAGCCGGGCTGCAGGGTGCGAGGCCGGGGTGCTGGGCTGCAGGGTGCGAGGGGGGGTGCTGGGCTGGGAAGGGGGGTGCAGGGCTGCGGGGGGCAGCGGGAGAAGGGGCTGCGGGACTGCAGGGTGGGCTGAGAGGCTCAGCAGGAGAGGAGGGCCTCGCGTCTAGGCCGTGGGTTTGCGGGGTGCAACACGGGAAGGGGTTTGGGTTTGGGGGGGGGCTGCCAGGGTGCAACGGGGCGAAGGGCTTTTGGGGTGCAGGGAGGGTTTGGGGGGCTGCGGGGTGCAGTAAGGGGAGAGGCTGGGGTTTGCAGGGTGCAGCGGGGGAAGGGGTTGGGGGGGGCTTTGGGGTGCAAGGGGGGGGGTTTGGGGGGTGCAGGAGGGAAGGGGCGCAGGGCGCCTGCAGCCCCCCCCTCCCGCTCGCCCGCCCGCCCCGCCTGCCTGCGCGCATGCGCCACGGCACTCACCGCGTCCCCGGGCCTCCGCCGCGCCGTCCCCGCCCACCTCGCTCGCCGTCCATTGGTCACCCCGCCAGGCCAGCTGGCTTTCCATTGGTTAGTCCTGCCGCCAACTTCCCCGCAGGATTGGGGAGGCGGGGTTTGGGCTTAAAGGGGCCGGGAGGGGCGTGGAAAAGTGCGTGGCGCGCCCTGTGCTGGCGGCGTTAGTTGGGCGGTGATAATTAATTGCAAGTGCTGATTGCGCGGTGCCGGTTGCACGGTGGCGATTGCACGGTGCCCGTTGCCCGTTGCACGGTGTTAATCGCACGGTCCCCATTGCACGGTGCAAATTGCACGGTGCAAATTGCGTGGTGTTAATTGCACGGTGTTAATTACACGGGGTTAATTGCACATCTCCCGCAGTGCATGTGGCCCTGTGCAGTGCAGGGTGCGTATTGCACGGTACGGCTGGCACAGGGCGCAGCGTGCAAGGACTGAGGCCTTGTGCACCGTCTGTGGGGGGGGGCAGCCCATTTTCCCCCATTATCATGAGGGCAGCTCCAGGCCATGGTCCTGCGCGGTGCAGAGCGATTCCCCTGCACCCCGGCACTCGGAGCACCGTGCTCCATGGATGGGGTTGTTTCTGTCCTTGGGACGGGGCTTTGGGCTGGTTGCTTTCCCAGGGCAGGGCAGGACGGAGCTGTACCCTGGAACCCCGAACCTCTCGACAGCGACGAGACGCGACGTCCAGATGTTTTCCGGTTCTCTCTGAGGCTGCCAGCACAGAGACCGCGCCAAACTCATCTCACCAGTGGCCCTCAGCCAGTCACCAAGGGCTGGGAGCACCCCGTGCCATCAGGGCACACTGCCAGACCCCGGCTTTCCCACCCCACTCGAACATCCCTGACCACGGGTGGGGGGTGAAGGGGGGCTGATGCCGCACAGGAGGGAGATGCCGAGGCAAGTGCTGGTGGTGCCGGCAGCCCCGGCACGCTGCAGACGCTTTATTCCCCGGCTGCCCGGCTCCCACCCCGAGCCTCCCCGGGTGATCGTGGAGCAAAGCACCAAGCGAGAGGTGCCCGGCTCCGGCTCCCCGCGGCATCTCAGCCGTGGCCGTGGCCGTGGCCGGCAGCGCTGGCTTTGTTCGAGCATCCTCCCGGCGTGCCGCGGCCGCCTCACTTGCAGCCCTGCAGGATTCCCACGGCCTCCCGCACGGCGGCGAAGATCATGCCGTCCAACTGCAAGCGTGGAAAGAGGGGGGGTCAGCACCGGGCACCCCAAACCGGGACCCCCTCTACAGCCTCCAGATCGCCACCCACTCACCTGGGCATGAAGCTGGGGCGCAGCCCCGGGGGGATCGATGCTGTGGTCCCAGAGGCGGGTGGCATTCTCCGGCGAAAGGAACCGCTGCTCCACGCTGATGGTAGCGGTGAGGGTCTGCACCTGCCCGTGGCACGGTGGCATCAGGGGCCGGGGCTCAGCCGTGCCTCAGTTTCCCCAGGGGGCTTTGGCACAGCTGCACCCCAAAGAGCTGGGGTGGGGGGGGGTTACAGAGCTGCCTACCTGGTGGGGAGCCCCAGCAGGGACCAGCACCGCGTCCCCCAGGAACTGGAAGAGGGTCCAACAGCTCACCCCGCAATCCTCGCGCAGCCGCCTCCGCAGCGAGAGGTCCAGGTAGCGGGTGGGGGGCTCCGCCGTGGCCACCCCCTCCTGCCCTTGGTCCTCGCACGTCTGTGGAGGGCCGGGGGTGAGCAGAGCCAGGGGTCGGGGGGGGGCTGGGGCTGCTCTGGGGGGGTGATGGCACCCACCTTCTTCAAGAAATCCTGGATGCGGCCAGCATCCTCGGCACGGAAGATGTGCCACAGGGCACCGGGCCGGCTGCCGGCATCCCAGAGCCGCTCCTTCAGCAGTGCATCCACGCCATCGTCGTCGGCTTGCAGGAGCAGGTCTGTGGGTAAAGGGTTGCTCAGGGGGTGTCAGAGTGGGGGGCTGGGGTGGGGGCACCCCCTCCATGCTCCCACCTTACCCTGCTGTGCCGTCGGCCGCTTGGGCAGCCACGCCGCGGTGTGCACCAGGACGCTGATGGAGTCGGTCGCCTCCACCGTCAGGTTTTTGGTCCCAATCGTCCGGTCCTGGGGATGCACGCCTGGAAGCGGGAGCGGGGCGGTGGGCGAGAGGTGAGCACCGTCATGGGTGGGGGGAGCCCAGCTCACTCCCCCACCCCGGGCACCACAGTCCTGCCGGGTGGCACTCACCATAAGCCACGCAGACACGCGGGCGCAACCAGCGCCGGCCTCGCTGGCCCCGCAGGTAGGCAGCCAGGTTGAGGTGGCCGGTGGGCCCGCAGTACTCCGGCAGCGGCAGGCTGGCACTCAGGTTGGTGGCCCTGCGGCACAGGCGCGGTGTTTGAGGCCGGGGCACCGGCTACCGGTGCTGGCAAAGCCACCTCGGTGCCCCCAGCCCTGCTCGCTGCATCCCACATCGGGATGCATCCCGCGGCTGTGGGGGGCTGGCACCCAACCGGGCAAGAGGAGGGGGTACCGGGCTGCCAGGGAGGGGGGAACCCACCCTGGTGAAGCTTCTGCTGTCACCTACCGGCACACCTCCATGTCGCCAAAGCCACTCTCCAGCTTCAGCAGGTCCCCACCGCCCTGCTCCGGTTCCGGGGATGCTGCGGGAGGGAGCATGCCATCGCACATGGGGATGCGGGCGTCATGCCGCCGGGCACCACCTGGGGAGGGAGGGATGCTCGGGCTGGCTCACCCCCCCGCCCCGAAATCGCACTTGAGACCCCACAAACTCACTGCATGCTTACCCGCGCTGGCGGTGAAGCCGTCCCAAAACTCCTGGCTGCTCATCTTGATGCGGTCCGGTGGTGCCCGCAGGTTCACCGCCTCCACCGCCTGCTCCCCCCGAGCCATACGGAAGGATTCTGGCCCCCACAGCCGCCCCTCCAGCCTCTTCTGTAGCCCTGAAACAAGGACGGGCTGCCGGGGCAGCTGGGGCTCAGCAGGGCCGGGGTTGGGGGGGGGGGTCCGCGGTGCCACCGTGCATCCCCAGGGAAGGAGGGGGGGGTCTCACCTGGCCCCTCCGCCAGTGCTCCTGGAAGAGCTTGTAGTTGCTGGCGTGGCCGGGGTCGTGCAGCCAGAGCAGCCCGCTGGGTGCCAGGATGCAGTGGGAGACGGGGGGGCCGGGAGGACCAGGGGGGCTGGGGGGGCTCAACTCGCCCCCCGCTTGCCTCTCCTGGATCTTCCTCTCCACCACACGGGCGATGATGCTGTCCAGGATGCTGGTCAGGCGGTTGTCCTGGGAACAGGGAGGGGATGCAAGGTGGGGGGGATCCCCATCAGCCCACCCTGGCCATCCCCCAGCCCTATCAAAGCCGGGGGGGGGGGTGTCAGCCCACCCCAGGACTCACGCTGGGCAAGGCGGGCGAGACGGGGGCGAAGGCCATGCGCACCCCGTCCTGCCCCAGGCACAGCTTGACGGCGGTGGAGGCGAGGAGGTCGCAGAGGGTGGAGGTCTGCACGGCCCCCCGGGGGGGTGGCTGCCCCGGTGATGGTGGTCCCCCCTCGGGACTCTCTGCTTTGGGGAGAAAGGGGTCAGGGCTGCCCGTGCCCTCCTTTGCCTCTCGTCCCCCCCCACACCGGGCACCCCGTAAGGGATGCGATGCAGCATCCCTGACCCCCCCGGAGCGGGGCTGTGCCCGCAGCGGGGGGGGCCACCAGCCAGCCCTACCTTCCTTGATGGGCCGGGAGGTGTTGGCTTGGCCATCGCTGCTGGGTGGGGGGGTGGGCACCGTAGTCCCCATCGGCTCCTGAAACACCCCGGTCCATGCAGACATCCTGGGGGGAGCCACATCCCCCCTCTCCCCGGGGGGGTCCCCTCCCCAACATCATGCACAACCCCCCCCCCCCCCGCAGGCACCCTATTGCAGGGGTTTGGGTGCACCTGCACCCCCTTTTCCTTCCCATCCACAGCCCCCCCCCCATACCTGCCTGCTCCCCGGGGGCTCCGCCGGGCTCCGCTCCGCAGCCCCCTCCCCGCAGGGACAACGCGACTCGATGCCAAACTTGACCCGAACCTCGTGCAGCTGCTTCCAGAGCCGGGTCAGGACTGGGGACAAATGGGGACATGCGGGTCAGCCCCAGGCAGCAGATGGGGGGGGTGTCCCAGGCTTGGGGGGACGCTTACCGCGAGTGGGGACGAACTGCGTGGGGACGAGGGACGCGACGTGGTGGTCTTGCCCAGGGATGCACTCAGGTGGCCGCGCCGGACCCTCTGCATTGGAGAGAGGGTGGGTTTGTCCCCGCCAAGTCCCCGTGGGGCTGACACCCCCTCTGCAAGCCCCCCCCCCCCCATTCCCCGTACCGTGGCCATCAGCCTCCCGCCTGCTGCGGTGGCAGTTGGGGCACAGCTGGAAGCCACATCTGGCGCAGCTCCAGTGGGAGTTGAAGAAGCCACGCTGGCAGGCGTCGCAGAGCTGGGGGGCTCCTTCCCCCCGCCTCCAGGCCGTCACCCCTGTGGGAAACATGGCTCTCAGCCTCCCCTGTGCCCCCAGAGTCACCCCCCCAACACCCCGGTACCCACTTACCCTCGGGCCTGCCGGGGGCTCCCGGCCACACGTCCCTGTCCCTGCGGACGGCCTCGCAGAAGGGGTCCCCCAGGACCCCCAGCAAGTATTTGGCCAGGCAGAGGCTCCTGCCTGCGCTCCTGTTCCCTCGCTCGGGGCCGGCTGCCTCCAGCCGCAGCGTGTCCCCCTCCGTCTCCCCCAGGGTGCAGAAGCCATCGACACCCAGCTCTCCGCCATCCCTGAAGGCAAACCTGTGGGAGAGAGGGGATGGGAGGGGATGCTCCAATGTGGGGAGACAGGAGAGGATGCTCTAAACCAGGGAGACGGGAGAGGATGCTCTAAAGTGGGGTGACAGGAGAGGATGCTCCAAAGCAGGGTGATGGGAGAGAATGCTCTGAACCGGGGAGATGGGAGAGGATGCTCTAAACTGGGGAGATGGGAGAGGATGCTCTAAAGTGGGGTGACGGGAAGGGATGCTCCAAAGCAGAGTGATGGGAGAGGATGCTCCATGCATCTTGACATGGGCTGCTGGGAGCCCCCCACCCTGGCCAGGGCTGCGAGCTCCCCAGGAGCCCCAGGCTCACCTACGGAAATGCAGCAGTCTGCAGGTGCTCTCAGGGGAATCCTCCTCCTCCTCCTCCTCCTCGCCCTTGGGGTCCCCCGTGGCCCGGGTGGCACAGGCACAGCACCGGGGGATGCTCTCGGGCAGGTCGGTGCAGGGCACGCTCTGCAGGCACCACGGCTCCCGCAGCTCCGGGCCAGCATGGCTCGGCGAGTCTGGGGGAGACGGGAGGTGCTTTGGGACACCGTGCATGGGGACACACTAGCCAGGAGGGACTGGCACGCCATGGCAGGGGCTAGAAACTGGGCCAGAAAGTAGGGCTGGAAAGTAGGGCTGGAGATCTGCAGAGGTCAGGGCTGAGACACCGGCACCTCGCCAAGGAAGGCTCTGACCCAGCGATGACGCTTGCCACCCATCCCGGGCATCACACCCGAGGGTGCCACGCTGCCCCAGAGGGGCATTTCTATACATCCCTGCCCTGGGAGTCACTGCCAGACCCAGCCATACTGGGAAAAACCGAAGCACAGCAGGTTTCCCAGCCTTCACGTGTTCACACCTCGTGTTGCGGGCGCTGGGAACCAGGATGCCAAACTTCCCCAGGGATCTGGTGCTGCCACCACCCTCTCCCCTGCCCCACGGTGCACCCCCCCACACCTTACCTCCCTCTCCCAGCTCCATCCTCCTCTCCTCCGGGTCCCCTCCGCTCTCTGTGCCATCACCCAGGCATGCCGCGGCCATGTGCTCGGTGGCCTTCGCGCCCCGTTTGGCTGCCCCGGCACCCTCGCCGGCAGCCCGGGGTCCGTCGGCTGTGCCGTGCGGGCGCTTGGCCGAGCGTTTGCCCTCACCAGCCAGCTCCAGGCCACCGTCCCGCCGGGGAGCCTTGCAGCGCGGCAGCGACTGCTCCGAGTGCCGTGTCAGCCAGGTCTTCTTTAGCTTGGTGTGGTTGGTGGGTGGGCATGGAAAACGGCCCCCAGGGTTGCCCAGGGTGGGCTCAAAAGGGCCGAGCACCCCACAGCCCACCCCCGGGCACCCATCGCAACCTGGTGTGGTGCAAAGGCAAGCCGGGGGCGGCTCCGGCTTGGCAAGGGCCATCGGGTATTGCCCGTCCGTAAGCGGAGGCGATGGGTTGGGCTCCTCTGGTCCCAGCGGCGAGCTGGGCTGGAGGCTTTGGTATGCCAGGCGCTCATCTTTGGGTTCAGAGGGCCGTCCTGGCCCCGGTTCTGGGGGGAAATCAGCGGCGTGGGGCCGCGTGCCCACCCAGGGACCCCCGCAGCCCCCCGCTGCGCCGGGCTGCAGGAGGAAGAGGGGGTGGCTGGTGCTGGGGGGAGGCGTGCGGGCATGGGGAGCGGGCACCACCGAGCTGGCCCCTGCTCGGCCATCCCTCCACGGGGCTCCCGGCAGCTCCGGCACCACCGGTTCCCCTTCCCCATCTCTGTCCTGCCCCTTGCCCAGCAGTTGTGATGGCGCTTGGTCCTTGGCTGGGGGGTGGAAGCCAGGCTCCTTCTTCGGGTAAAACTCCTGGAGGGGAGCAGAGGGGTTGTCAAGGCTGGTGTCACCCAAGACGTGGGTGCCCGTCCCTGCCTCCATCACCCACATCATTGGGAGGTGGTGATAGGGAACAGCCCCTGGCCCTGCTTCAGTTTCCCACCACCACCCTCCCAAGCTGGGCAGCTGCCTGGTGCTTTCCAGTCCCAGGTAGCCAAGTCCATGGGGTGCCCGTGTCACCCCTGCCCGCGTGGGAAAGGAATGGGGAGCCGCAGCGGCACGGGGTGCGACGGGCGCACCCACGGGCTGGCAGCGCTGCCTCTCACCGCCTCCGTGCCACGGCTCCCGCCGCCGTGACTCAGCCCGGGGGCTTGCATCACGCCACGGGGCTGCCCCGGCCAGGAGAGCATCATCCCCCACAAGGGGTGCATTGCCCCATCCTTCGGGGGGGCTGGGACCCCTCTGCCAAGCTGCAGGAGCGAGCGGGGGGGGACAGCCCGCTCGGGGACCGCCGACGCCGGGTGCAGCCCGGCCCTGCCCTGGGTGCGGGTGCCAGCATCGCCTTTCGCAACTTGCCGCTCCCAGCCGGGTTCAGCTGAGGCTGGAGCCCATCGTCACCCAGGGGAGCCTGGGCACACCGGAGAGCCGAGCTCCAAGCATCCCCGTTCCGGACCCAGGCCGTGGGAGCCAGAGCTGTGCCGCCATCGGAACCGGGAACCGTCACGGCCGTCCGGGGTTACCTACCTTGTTCCCTGAGCCGGAGCAGTCGTCGAAGGGGGTCGGAGCCGCCTTGCACCTTGGCGGGAGCCCCAGGTAGAGCGGCTGGCCCCAGGCGGGCACGTAGGAGCCCAGGCGCCAGTCCATGCCGGCGAAGCGCCCGTCGCCCATCGCCCCCGGTCCCTCCGGCCCCCCCCCACCAAACGGGGGGTCGGCTGGGGGTCCGGCGGGCAGCAGCGAGGACAGGAGGAAGGGGCAGTGGCGGAAAGCCAGGGGGTCACCGGCCCCATCTCCTACAGTGGTGCGAGGCTTGCCGGCGGTGCTGGGGCGCTGGCTCTCCGGCCCCGGGAAGGGCAAGGGGTAGCGGTGGTAAGCGTGGCTGTAGAGGGCCAGGGGGGCCAGCACGGCCTCAGCCCACCGTGGCCCCGGGTGCTCCTTGCAGGGCTCAGCCCAGCCTGCCTTGGGCTGCCCGTTCCTGGGTGGCAGCAGCGGCGGGAGCTCAGCTCCATCCTTGGGGCGGCACAAGGCGTCCCGCAGGCACGGTGGGGCCGGCGGGTAGGGGCAGCCCAGCTGGCCACCGGCAAGCTCCCGACCCGGCCCCAAGCATCCCTCGGAGCCCCTCCAGGAACACCCCTTCTCCGTTCCATAGCTCAGCTTGCCGGGTTCCGGGCAGCCTGGAAGTCCCAGTTCAGCAGCGGCACTTCGGGGCAAGACCATCCCGCTGCTCTCCATTCCCCGGGCGTCCTGCACTGCCTCCTGGGCTCTCCTCCACCTCGGCGGGGTCTCCCCCATCCTCGCTTTGCTGGCCATCCTGCTCTGCCACTCATGTGGTGCTCAGCGGCGTCCCGGGCTGGCCGGACCCTGCGGGCAGGGAGTGGGGCATCAGCGGGGCATGCCACACCGCACCGAACCCTGCCAGGGCAGCCGTGCAGGGGTTGCAATGGGGGGGAATTGAGGCACGGGGACGGTGGTGGTTGGTGTTTGGGGAGTGGGTGTTTTCAACCCCCCAGTTCCATCCTCCCATGCTAGATAGGAGGTTCCCTGGCACGGCGAGGGGATCCCGGTCTCCCATGCCCCGCGGCATCCGGAGGGATGCACGATCCGGGAGGGCACGTGGCTGGAGCGTGGGTCCCCACCCCGTCCCGTCCCTCCTGCACCCAGCCCGGCGGGGTTGGCGGCCGGGACGCACCTCGTGCCCACCCCGTCCCTCCGCACCCAGCCTGGCCCCGTGCCCGGCCGCTGGCACCCAGCGTGGGGAGACCTTGCCCTGCGCAGGTATTCGCCTCCGGTCAGGGCTGGGTTGCGCTTCCCAGGAGGGCTTGCAGCAAGGGGGGAGCTCCCAGCTCCCAGAGGCCCCTCCTGGTAGAAATGCCTGGGGGGATTTGCTGGATTAACACTCCTCCAGGACCCAGGCCACACACAGATGCGGGGTTCAGAGCCAGTCCTTGCAGCAGCCCGCGATTGCATCCCTTCCCGGCGGAGCAAACGCCACCCCTTGCCCTCCTGCCCTCCCTGCCCAGCAGCCAGAGAAGCCGAGGGGGACAGGCATGGGGCCCTGCAAAATTGCAGCCCTGCTCTGGGATGGGACCGAGCCACCTCGATGGCCGGGCAGGCAGCCAAGGATGGGGACAGGGACCGGAGCACGGGACAGGAGGAGCCTGCATCCCCAGAGCTGCCTCTTCCCCTCACATCATCTACCCAGGGATGGTCAAAGTCCCCGTTCCCACACTGCTGCCCAAGCCCCTGCTCAGGAAGCACCCCTGCCTAAGCAGGGGCACCCCAAGCACACCCACCCTGTCCCTCCACAGCATGGGACCCTGCCAGGCTCTCCCATCCAGCCCCATACTGGGAAGATGCTCCCAGCACATCTCCCTCCTAGTGCCCCAAGGCTGTCCCACCACATGCCATCCCCAGGATCCCCCCAGCTCCCCCAGGCTCGCCGGTGCAACAATGTTCCCTGCCCTTTATCCCATCCAGAGCACAAAAAAACAGTCCGGCAGCTTGGCGAGCATCCCTGCCGTCCCACAGCACAGCCAGCTACCTGGAGAGTCCATCGGGGACCCCACCGCCTCCCCTACGGCGGCGAGGACAAGCCGGTGTCTCTGCTGGCGGCACCGGGTCCCGGAGAGGTGAAGCCGGACAGATTGGAGTACCTAGACCCAGAGGCTGAAGGGGTCTGGCTCCGGGATCTGGAGGAGGCAGAAAGCCACCCGGGCAGCCCTGGGGACGTTCTTCTCCGAATGCTGGAGCTGAAGTTTTTGATCCATTGGCCTGGGAGGCTCCGTGCTCCTCCTGCCTATTGTCCTGCGAGTGGAGGCTCCCGGTGTGCCAGGGAGGAGGGATAGCGGGGGGGAATCGGGGCACCCAAGGGAACGACGGCAGTGGCAAGCGGGACCTTCCCCCGGCTCTAGGCAGCTTTGAGCATCTTGGGGCGATGGACGGCAAGACGAGGCGGCGGTGGCGGCTCTGCTCCTTGCGAACGTGCAGCCTCCGCCGGCTCCCACAGCGACTGGGCTGCTGACGCCCAGGAACCGGCACGGTGCTGGCAGTGCCGCCCAGCCCCGGGGGCACCGGCGCAGGCAGCGGGCGGCCGTGCCAAGGCGGGCAGGTGTGTTCTGCCCCGCACGAAGAAAGCGCCCTTTGTTCGGCAACGCGGCCGAGCCGCCCCGTCACCGATGAAAGACGCCGGCCGCCCGCTCCGGGCGAAACTGGAACGGGAGAAATACCGGGATGGGCCAAACACCCCAGCCCCAATGCCGGGGAGGGCTGGCGGTGGCATGCCTGGCACGGAGCACGCGGCCACCCCGCAGGCTGGGGAGGTCCCAGGAGCTCACGACCCCTTCAGTTTTGCCCAAATGGTAGGGATCTGGCCTCAACCCACGCTGCCACTTCGCCCGTGCTACAGTCCAAGGTCGTCCCGCCTCGCGGCTGAGCCTTGTCCCGCTGCTGCCATCCTTCCTCGGCTGCCTGGGATGAAGGCAGAGCTCCTCTGCCTCCCCTCCTGGCTGCAGAGCCCGCGACAGCCGGGCAGGATGCGATCCAAGGGGTGCCAAGGGGCTAACACGAAGCACGAGGCTGCTATGATAGCATCCCCACGCTGCTGAGGGCTGAGGACTACCTGGGGTTCCTCAAACCCCTGCCCTGCAGCCCACCGGGCTTGCACACATCCCCAGCCGAGCCCCCCCAGCCCGCTGGGTGAGAGCCGGGACCCATCACCCTGCCGGTGCCCACACAGCATCCCCCCCCCACGCACATGCACACCCCCCCAGCACCAGTACCTCCCAGCAACAAGACACACCACCACCCCCAAACCCACCAGCTCCCACCACCCCATTGCCCATTCCCATGGGGGGGTCGATGCTCCAGCCAGGTGCAGGGGGCAGCATTCCCAGGGGAGGGGGTCAAGCATGTCCCCCAGGTGGGTGCCCCATTTCTGGACTCCCAGTGAGGGACTAGGGCGCTGGCGGGGGGGGGAGGGAGAACTGGTGCCAGCAGCACCAGGCGGATTTATGTAACATACAAGCGCTTGTGTCCCAGGGACACCCCGCGCACAGCTCGCACGCTTTACATAAACCACAGCCGCTCCGCACAGCCTCCCCCGGCACGGCTCGGCACGGTTCCGGCACAGCATGGCACTTGGGGGTTGGCAGGGCTGGGGGACGATGGGGTGAAGGCAGGCCACGGCCTCCGTGAGCTGAGCAGCGTGATTAACATCAGACCACGGGCTGCTTCGTTACAGCTCAGCAGCTGCCTTGTGGTCTGGCCCCGCTGGGAGCGAGGAGCCATGGTTAACCCTTGCCGGCTGGGGCACGGCCGTGGCTTGGGGTGCTGGGTGCCACCAGGGTCCCTTTGCGATGCTGGCGGGCATCCGTCAGTCCCCATCCCGCCTGCAGCGTGGGGGAACCCATAGCGGGATCCCCTCGAGCCCCGCTTGCCACGGAGGGGAGGGTTTGGGGGGGGGGGGGGCCGTGGCACCCGGTTGCTGCTCACTGCACCCACTGGGTGCCAGGGAACAGGGAGGGGACCCAGACAGAGCTCGGGGCGTGGGTGAGCCCGTGCCTTCCTGCGATGAGAAGGTGCTGAAAGACAAACTCTCTTCCCATTCCCTCCCTCCGCTCCCTGCGGATGATGGCTCCGGCAGGGCTAGGTGAGGGAAAGCTGGCAGTCGGGAGGGAGCCCGAGAAGGGTCTGCAGCATCCTGGCACAGCCGGATGGGTCAGCGGGTGCCCACGGCCATCGGGACCATCGCGGCAGTGCCGAGGGAGCAACCGAGGAGGGGAGAGGGATGGACGTGCCACCCCGATGCTAGCAAGCCCCGAGGAGAGGGTCACGAGCAGCCCTTGCTGGGGCAGGGAAAAAAGCAGGGAGCGGGGGGGGATGCCAGAGGGACAGGAGGGAATTTCCCACCCTGCACTGGGGCAGCATCTCTGGGTGCTGCGCCCTCCCCACGCCCCGCTCACCCGGCTGCCCTTGGCTCCCGGCCATGGCAGGGCTGTTCCTCCTGTGCCGGGGAGCCCGAAGACCTCACAAAGCCTCCCCGGGGGCCAGCGCAGCCCTCGCAGAGTAGCCACACGGCTGGCAAGTTTTTCTGGGGCTTGGCCACCATCCCACCCCGTTCCCAGGAGCTGGCTCCGTGCCTGCCTCCCACGGCACAGCGGCTCCGGCCGGAGTCCCCCCGCTCTCTGCCTGTCCCAGCACGACCCATGGAGGGTCCCCCAGGGCAATCCAGGGGGGTCCGGGCTGGGCTTGAGATTTGCCAGCTCAGGCTTTGCTGGGAGACAACAGCCCCCCCCCCCCGAGGGGGGGCTCTGCCTTGGTGGCTTGGCACAGCCAGCCCCAGAGCTCCAATCTCCCTGGTTTTTCCCCTTAAATCAGAGGGCGAGCAGAGGGACTGCGAACACCCACGAGCCAAGCACTGGCCAGAAAGACGCCGCGGGAGGCCGGAAGCGCCCGAATTAGAAAACTTGGCATCCCTGTCCCGCTCGATGCTGGAGAATGGGGAGAGACACTGTGAGGACGCGCGCTGGAGGGACCACTGTCCCCGCCGTGTCCCTTGGCACCGTGGGGGGATGCGTGGCTGTGCGGGGCAGGGGGCTCCCGGGATGCTCCGGTAGTGGGGAGGGGGATGGACGGGGGTCCCGGTGAAAAAGGCTCAGTGGTACCCCAACAGCCCCTCTCTGCGCTGATGCTCTGGCCGAGGAGCCTGCCAGCCCTGCGCTGGTGCCCATGTCCCCTGCCCTGCCTGGGCTGGTTCCAGGAACCCCGGGGAAGGGCTCCGCAGCCCCCGGACCCACAAGC